>NC_135479.1:26145262-26800262 GCF_052094955.1 Ictidomys tridecemlineatus | reverse complement strand
CATACTGAGAATGTTCTCTGTGCTGGTGATAGACCCCTGGTTTCCTGTCCAAAGAGAAGGAAGGAACACGCAACATCAGCTACAATGACAAATGTGCTGAAGTCATCTTGAGAGTCTCTTCTGGATCCAGCAGGGGGGCTTCTGGGGCGGGGGGGCCCTTGTTGCTGGTCTGTCTTTATTCCTTCACCCGATGGCGACGGCCAGGGCTGCAAGGGATGCGAAGGGCAGTGAGGATGGAACATGCTGAGCTATTTTAAAATAAAATACACATTTAAAAATAAAAAGCCACTTGGGTTGGGCTGGGGCTCAGTGGCAGAGTGCTCGCCTAGCACGGGTGAGGCCCTGGGTTCGATCCTCAGCACCACATAAAGATAAATAAATAAAGATATTGTGTCCATCTACACCAAAAAAAATTAAAAAATATAAAAATAAAAAACCAGGCACAGTGACACAAGTCTGTAATGCCAGCAACTTGGGAAGGTGAGGCAGGAGGATCACAAGTTCAAGGCCAGCTTCAGGAACTTAGCAAGACCCTGTCTCAAAATAAAAAGAACTGGGGATGTGGTTCGGTGGTAGAACACCCCTGGTTCAATCCTCGGTACCAATAAATAAATAAATAAATAAATAAATAAATAAATAAATAAATAAATAAGGCATCTACAGAAGCCATGGCTAACAGTGGGGGGAGCAATCCAGAAGGGCCTTGAGCCATCACCTTGTACAGCCCTTGGAATTCTTTCACCTAGGAGGTTCTGGGAAGACAGCAGCTCCTCATGGCCATTAACACATCTGCCTTGTGCCATGGGTGCCTCTCCTTTCTGCTGAAATGTATTTAAATCAACTATAGCCCATGATATCATTAAATCCCTTCACTGCCCCAGTTACTGTCCTCGAACTCCTCTGTTCCCATGGAGATAATAGAGAAGAGCCTTCTGCCACCAGGATCAGGACGATGTTGCTAATTCCCAAGAAGGGGTCTCATTGGGTCTGATCTTCACTAAGAAACCCAAGATGAGCTCCCTTCTGAAACAGGTCTGTTTGGAGGACATGGGATTGACATCATATATGCCACACCCAAACTTTCTCCATGCTAACAGTTGGGGCTCTCGTCTCAGGACAGGAAGATACTAAACGTTAAGGAAAAATTCTAACCTGTGCCAAGAACTCCCCCCAGGGAGGTTTTGTAATTTATTTTTTGTTTTGTTTGCTAGAGAGACTTTGGTTTCTCAAGATTCAGGTACCAAAAACATTCACTAGAGAAAAGATAGCCTATTCAACAAATGGTGCTGGCAAAACTGGAAATCCATATGTAGCCAAATGAAATTAAACCTCTATCTCTCACACTGGATCAAATACTTAAGAGCCTGTGCCTAATAGAAGAAAAAATAGGACCAAATCTTCACCATGTCAGCCTAGGATCTGACTTCCTTAACAAGACTCCGATGGCTCAAGAAGTAAAATCAAAAACTAATAAGTGGGATAGATTCAAATTAAAAAGCTTTTTCTCAGCAAAGGAAACAAGTGAGGAGAGAGCCTACAGATTGGTAGAAAATCTTTACCACATGCACCTCCAATAAAGCATTAATCTCTAGGATATATAAAGAACTCAAAAACTTAACACCAAAAAAACACAAATAACCCAGTCAATAAATGGGCTAAGGAACTGAACAGACACTTCACAGAAAAAAGAAATACAATTGATCAACAAATTTATGAAAAAGTGTTCAACATCTCTAGCAATTGGAGAAATTCAAATCAAAATTAAGATTTCATCTCATTCCTATCAGAATGGCAATCATCAAGAATTCAGGCAACAATAAATGTTGGTGAGGATATGGTGAAAAAGGTATAGTCATTCATTGCTGATGGTACTCCAAATTGGTGCAATCACTAAAGAAAGCAGTATGGAAATTCCTCAGATAATTGGGAATGGAACCACCATTTGATCCAGCTACCCACTCCTTGGTTTATACCCAAAGGACTTAAAATCAGCATACTATAGTGATACAGCCACATCAATGTTTATAGCATCTCAATTCACAATAGCTATAGTATGGAACCAACCTAGGTGTCTTTCAATAGATGAATGGATAAAGAAAATGAGGTATATATACTCAATTGAATATTATTCAGCTTTATAGAAGAGTAAAATTATGGCATTTTCCAGTAAATAGTTGGGGTTAGAGAATATCAAGCTAAGTAAAATAAGCCAATCTCACAAAACCAAAGGCCAAATGTTTTCTCTAATAAGTGGATATTAATTCACAATAAGGTGGGGGGCACTAGGGAAGAATGGCATTACCTTAGATTAGGTAGAGGAAAATGATGGGAGGGATGGGGAGGGAATGTTGGGATAGGAAAGATAGTAGAATGAAACAGACATCATTACTGTATGTATACATGTGACTACATGACCAATATGATTCTGCAACATGTACACTCAGAAAATAAGAAATTATATCCCATCTATGTATGATATATCAAAGTGCATAAATGCATTCTACTGTGATGTATAACTAAAACAAATTTAAATTTTTTAAAAAAAAATTCAACCACTGGTTTCAAAGGACTCTTTTAAAATATTCCAAGAAGTCTATGAAATTGTCAAGTAAGTAGTATTCCTAAAAACATGCTCCACTGAGCCACTGGAGCAATTGGATTAGGATTATCCCTCAAAACCCCACTGTGTTCAGAGAGTCAGACACACTGAAATCATAATATATTTATGATTATGTGAAGAAAAACCTAGAAGCATTAGATTTCAAAAGCAGTGAAATGCAATTTTGGTGTCAAATCTAGGACTGCAGCACTGTTCAAACCAGAAGCCAGGAGAACTCCGGCCAGCAAGCTGTCCTAGGCTGCATGGTCATGGTGACGCAAAACTAAGGCTGCAAATGGACATTTGCATGCCGCTGACTGAGGAACAGGGCACAGGCCCTCAGTAAAGTGTCACATGGGAAGGCCAGAGCTAGCTGGTCCCAGAATGGCCTTCAATATGAAGGTTCAGGGTTCCCTGCTTCACACAGAACTGATTTGAAAGCATTTCCTTTTCACAGCTGTTCCAATGCAGAGCTTTGTTTCAGAGCTGCCCTGAGAAAAGGGAGGGCAGGGGCGGGGAGATGGGGCAGGGGCATATGGGATGAACTTCTGCCCCTAGAGTTCACTTGGATTGATGCTAATTAAATTCTAATTGAAACCATCCATCCAGGCCCCAAGCTCACCTGAAGGAAACTTCAATATCCGGAAGCCACACCCCAGAGAGTTTGCAAGCATCTCTCTCAGTGCACGATTCTACCAAGTACATTATTTGTCTATTAAACCCTGATACATCTTTAGAGACTCCACAGACCACCCTTATAAAGACAAAAAGAGCACAGGCTCTATTTTGGGCTGCCCTACAAAGCTGGGTTTTGACCTGATAAGACTATTACAGTTCATTTAGCATCATTGCCATATACCAGGCTAATTAGAACTTGGGGACTCTTAGAATCACTGGATTATGCAGTGTTTCCTCCCAAGCCTTTCTGTGTTGTGGTCCAAATCCTGATGAAATTTATATTCAATGAATAAAGAGTGGGCAAGAAAGAGAAGGGGGACAGAGGGGAATAGGTAGAGGTGAATAGGAACTTCATATTGCATCCAAGGGTAAATGAGTCCTTTTGATATCTTTTGTTCATACATTCCACAAATATTTACTGAACCCCTACTATGTGCAAGGGATTGATCATTCCAGATCCCAAGGATACAGTGTCTCAGACTATATATTTTACTGGAGGGAAGCCAAACACATGAAAATGAATAAATAAAATACTTCCAGGTGCTCAGTGCAATCAAGAAACAAGATAGTATAATAAGATAAAGAGCAGATTGGAGAAAGAAAGTTAGCCAGGGTCGATGGAAAAGGCCTCTCTCAGGAAGTGACACTGAAGAGTCGAATGATGAGAGAAAGATCCATAAGTGGATCTGATGGAAGAGGATTCCAGAGGAGTCACCACCAGGAAAAACAAACCCAGGCAGGAAGGAACTTGGCATGTTGGAGAGTCAGAAAGAAACCAGTGTGAGTGAATAAGGAGAAAACAGAGACAGTAAGGCTGGCAAGGCAAGCAGGGACCAGACTTGATAGGTCCTTGTAGGTCATGAAACAGAATGTGTAGGTGGAGGAAGGGAATCCTGAATGGAAACCATTCCCTTAAGCAGGAAAGTGTCATGATCTAATTTCTGCTTTGGAATCACCATTCAGGCTGCTCTATGGATGTTGGCTGGGGAAGGGGCAGGCAGAAATAGAGCTGAGAGACTGTTAGGAAAGTGCTAGAAGGGTCCGATAAGAAATAAAGATGACTTGTACTGGGAAGGAGCAGACAGGTGGAAAAACCTGGAAACAGAGAACAAGGGATGTACTAATGGATTGCATTTGGGAACATTTAAACAGAGAGAAAATTACAAAGCTCAGGGTTCAAGCCAGGACGTTGGGCTTGACGGGGCTCTTTTCCCTAAGGTGCCTTCTCACTCCGTCACAGTCCTGTTTTATGCCTTCTTGCCGTGTATGGCTCTTAGAAATTTCTCACTGTCTTAAGTTCCTCTTCTTCTATTTTCCTCCCATTGTTCCTCGGTTGGGTGGCCACCTGCACTTCTCCATGGAAACGCCCTTTAACAAGGTCATCTGCCACTACATCCTGCTAAACTGATGGTCAGTTCTTGGAGACAAATTTCTCAAACCTTTCAACAGCATTAGGCAGAACTAACCACTTATTCTAGGCCTCTCCTCAAGTTCCACCCTGATTCTCTTCTTCTTCAGCCTGTTCTGTCTCTTTAAGGCCTTGGTAACCACAGCCTGGTGGCCTCAGCCCTATTCCCAACCTTTGATAGCAACCCTCTGCTCCAACCCAGGTGAAAGACAACCCAGGTGAGAAGCCAGTATTCCTCAAGCACCTCTGATCTGCTGGATACCTTTTAACTAGTCTCTGATTAAATTCTAATTTAATCCTTGCAAAAAACCCCATGAGGTAAATATTAGCCACATTTTACTGATGACAATACTGAAGCTCAAGGAGCCTAAGTGGAACCCCAGTGACTGTCAAAGTCTAGCTGCCAGTGACCATCAGAGCCAGCATCTGCATCTTCCTCATTCCAGATTCCTCAACCTTTCCAATGTCCCATTTGCATTCATAATAGAAGGTACAGGGTGGGGAGGCATGGGACAAGGTAAATGGAACCTTCCTGAAATTCCTTGAGCTAAAAAAAAAAAAAAATTCCCTCTACATGTTCCTCCTATTGAACCAAGTTTCTCACTGCCTTTCTAATCCTAAATAAAATACTTTACACTCCCAGAAACCATTCCCTTTCCAATCTTGTTTCTCAATCTACATCTTTCACATCATCTGGGGAGGGGAGGGTGGTCCTATATAGCTGGCAGGAGAGTCACTGGGATGAGAGAGGACATATGAAAATAGTTGGCACTTAGTAGGTGCTCATTATGGCTATATTACCACTATTGTTATTGTTGCCCTGTCCTTTATTATTATCATCATTATGAGAAGAGCATTAGTTGCTAAAGATTGTCTCAGGTGTGGTTTTATTTGCCCCGCCCCTCTTCATCCCAAGACACAGGAACCACAATAAAAAAAAAAAAGGAAACAATGCAGATAGTGCTCACTTGTATGCAAGTAACCAAACCTGACTGTAGACTGCAATCTTGTAAGGCTCATTCATAATGCAAAGGTACAAGGAATTCCATTCACATCGCAGCTTTCCATTTTCCCTAGCTCATTGCTCCGAGTCACACATTATAAATTGCCTTTTATGTTATCTCTCTATTCCAGTAAACCCTTCCCCTAATCCTTTCACCCTGCCCAGAGCCCATGCTCTGGGGCTGCCCACAGCAGCCCACCAGAACCGAATGGGCTGTTCTTTGTAAAGCTATCGATCCCTATAAACTACTTTATTAGTGGTCATTATTATTCTGTTTCTAATCACCACTTTAATTAAAGTTTTATCATCCACATTAAAGAGAGTATACGACCTTTAATAGGCTGAATGGCTTCCTCTCAGCCATGAAGCATTCCCGTGAAATCAGCCAATAGACTCTTGATTTCAAGGACTTGTGTAAAGCCCATCTCCCTTCAGGATACAGGTGTGAGGTTTAAGAGCGAGAATGGAGGCATCATGCACTGAATCTCCTCCTGGGTGGCCCCTTTGTCTCCCCAGTTCAGGAAGCACCAAACTCATAGGTTCCAACGTCAGAACTATCTAGTCACTGTATTAGAAGTACTCACCTCACTTGAATGGTCTATAAATACAAAAGGGGATATTGATCAAGACTCCAAAATCTCCTTCAAGTCCCATTTCTTATAATACCACTTTAGCAAAATCTCCTCCTCTTGAGGGAGTTCTCCACTCACTCAAGGACCAAAATAATACACAGAAGCAATCACTTCTCTGACTGAACTTAGATCCAAATAAAATTATTTGCTGATGCATCTGCCCCTCCAGGCTCCCTAATCCTCTTCCCCCGAACTAAACTGAGTTCTGTGAAGGGAAGGGCATGCCTGAGTCAATTTTGTATCTGAAACACTAAACCCAGTGCCCAGGACACAATGTATCTTCAAAGCAGCTGAAATGAAGTCACGGACTCCATCCAGGAGGCCATGGCTACAGTGGAGAGTAAAATAGAATCAACATGAGGACTGCCCTGCAGGACATCTTCCCTTCTTATTTCTCCAAGAGTAAGTGGGAGAGTGTGCTCGCAGCAGCTTTGTTCCCAATATCAAAAGATGGGAGCACCCGGTGAACAGATAAACAAAATGTGGTGTCTATGTACAATGGAGCCATTAAAACGCCTCAAAAGGGAAGGAAATTCTGACACATGCTGCAACCCGAACCTTGAGGAGGTTATATTAAATATAGTGAGCTGGTCACAAAAGGACTGAAATTCCACTTATAAAAGGTACCTAGGGTAGTCAGATTCACACAAAGAGTTGACTGGTGAATGCCAGGGATTGGGGAGGGGGCCAGGGAGTTATTGTTTCTGTTGGGAAGGTGAATTTTTTTTCTGGAGTTGGACAATTGGTGATATTTGCACCATAATGTGAATGTACTTAATGTACTGAACTATACCAAAAAAAAATGGTTCAAATGGTCAATTTTAGGTTCTACATCTTTAACAATGAAAAACAAAGAAGGAACGTGTCATTGGTACTTGAGGGACTAGGAGAGATCATGCTTTTGCAGTTAGTCATATCTCTTCCAATTCTCCCCCCAGGGTTCCAGGAAGACTAACCACACCACCAGACATGCACGAATCGCATCCATCTTCACTCAATAGACTCTAATGCCTACTATGTGTTAAGAACCAGAACTACAAAGATAAACAGCATACCATGTGCAAGGGTGTGCTTCAAGGAGCAGCCAAGATTCTTTGGGTCCCCATGACATTGTCTTCCTCTCATTTTATCATGCAGTCACCAGGGGCTTTCCAAGAGATGGAGAGAATGTCCCTTACCCAAGGTTCTGTCACCCTTCATCACTGTGTTTGATGTCATTCTGCTTCCCAATCCCATGAGACTCTAGTACAAACCAGCCCTTTGCCTCCAACTGACAGCTTCTCTCATCCCAGAAGGCCTTGCAATGGGTCCACGGGCCACCCTGAGGACAAACACCATCTCTATTCTCCACAGGGCAAGGACTTGCCCTGGGCACAATTGCAAGGTCATACCCAAAAACTCGGTCATACATATTTTCATACAGCACTTTTAAAAGTCAAAAATAATGCAAAAATACAAAAAGGAAGACAATATAAAACATTTTTGGTGCCCTTTTAATTTTTGTGCCCTAGTTATGGGCTTCACTTATCTCACCTTAGTTCCTCCCCTGCTTCTCCATGTCACTCTGTCTCCTTGGCATCCAATACCCAAAACCTCCTTCTTCTCTCAGACCTGTAACAGCTCCTTCCAAAAGATAATTAGGGGCCCACCTGATCACCACAGAGAATTCAGTCTGAATCATTCTAGGCTCACCCCCCTGGGAGCAAGGGAGTGGACCGTCTATTATGGATCAAATGTTTGTGTTCCCACAAAATTCAAAAATTCAAATTGGAATCCTAACCCCCAATGTGAGGGGGTTAGGAGGTGTGGCCTTTGGAAGCCAATCATGTTATGAGGGTGAAGCCCTCATGAACAAGATGAGTGTCTTTATAAGAAGAGCTTGTGCCAGGTGTGGTGGCACTGTCTGTAATCCCAGAGACTTGAGAGGCTGAGGCAGAAGGATCACAAGTTCAAGGCCAGCCTCAGCAACTTGGCGAAGACTTATGCAACTTAGGGAGACCTCGTCTTAAATTTTTTTTTTCAAAAAAGAGGACTGGGGATGTGGCTTAAGCACCCCTGGGTTCAATGGAAGGAAGGAAGGGAAGAAGGAAGGAAGGAAGAGAGCTTGCCCATACCATGTGAGAATGTAAGGAGCAGTCAACAGTCTCCAACCCAGAAGATAGTCTGCACCAGATCCTGACCATGCTGGTGACCTGATCTTGAACTGAGAGCCTCTAGAGCTGTGAGAAACTAAATACCTGTTATTTACAGGCCACCCGGTCTGTGGCACTTTATCAACACAGCCTGAAGTGGGGAAGGCAGCACATCTCTGCATACTCCCGGCCGTCTCTCCCATAGCTGGCAAGCCTTTGAGGCAGGGTCTCTGCTTTCTTCATTGTGTCTTTATCCCTTGCCTGGCACACACCTGGAACCCAGCAAGTTCTTCATTGGGTTGTCAAACTGACTTTAACACCTCTGAGTCCCTATGAGCATATACAAATAAGTACAGTCTCGTTCACATTCTGACTCTCACTTGTGAAGGTATGTGGCAATTTATAGTTTTTTTCTTTTCTTTTTCTTTTCCCAATGCAGGTTTCTTGGAGAGGTTAAGCCGCCTTTTAATCAAATGTGTTTCCCTTGCAACCTGTTCCTCACCATAGTCTCACTGAGCTGGTCGCAGACGCTCTCCTGTAATTACCCCCTATTTTCGGCTTTGCCTTCTAAGCCTTTGTAGAGGAGTTCATCCCCCTTGGGTAATTCTCAGCTCTTGTGTGAGCTCAAACCAATCCCCACCCCAGCCCCCAACAACCTCTCACAGACACTTACCGTTCACTATTTTATTTCTTTAATTGGATTTTAATTTGTCTCACTAAACCCAGATTTGTTCGAAAATTCCTCATCCCAGGTTGAAATTGCAAATTGAAATGACACACTTCTTACAAAAGAGAAACAGGATGTAGGCCAGGAAAATTACAAAGGGCAGAAATAGGGCCTTCAAAGAGGGTCAGAGAGAGTTTATCCTGCCCAAAGTCTCACACTAGAAAAGTGTTCCAGAAAGCCCACTTTGCCCACTGATAACCGAAGGAGTCTCTGGGTCATTGCCTCGAGTGGTCAAGGAAATAATCAGACAACAACCCCATTGAACATTATCATGATAAAAAAATATCTTGCCTTACAAAGTAACCTCAGTCATCAGAAACTACCACCACACCCCGGGAAGTAGATGTCCATCAGGGTCATCTCAGAAAGCCAGTAGTGGAACATGCACACTCCTGGGGCAATAGGGCCCACTCAGTGTGTCACGGATTGGGCTTTCTTAAAGCAGGTGCACAGAGGTAATTGGAGGTGAAATTTGTTTGTTGGGGATCAATACCTGAAAAGGAAGGAGGAAGAATCATGGGCGGAAGAAATGGTCAAACTGCATTGCAGGTAGGATCACATACTTCCTATTGGAATATTCATGTCAGACCAAAATATCTAGGCCTTAATATCCCATATATTCCCACCTCACTCAGTCACCTGATGCAGATGCTTCAGGTAAGATGACTCTTCTACAGTGGCAGATCCTTAAAGAGCTTATGGATAGAATCAAGTCCTTCCTTCAAGGGGGATCTGGGCAGTACCTCTCCATCTCTACCATACAGTGGAATCAATAGAAATCAATTTTAACAGTGAATGGGTTGGGTTTGGTCCAGTTCAAGGTCAGATGGAATTTAATAGGGTTTAAACTCCTGGAACACCCATTCCTTTTTTATGAACCCCATTATAGGACCAGAGACTATGGAAAAAATGGGAGAAGAACTTCTGAGAGTACAGGTGAGCAAGGTGGAGGAGAGGCCACCCAATTTGAGAAGCCAGATCCTTGAGCAGAATTGAACAAATGTCTTGTGTAGAAAGATCTGGCCAGAACCTCATCATCTGGACCTCAGAAAACTAGGTTCTCAGGACTGACACTGTCATGCTCAGCTCACGATTTCCATGACCAGTAGCCCAGTCAAGTACCGGTCCAAAATATGCTGAGGATGTCCTCAAGATAACAGTGGGGGCCCATTACCCAAAAGGCAGGTTGGTTCCTGCTCATCAGATATTGAAAAGCCAATGACATGATCTAAATGCCATCAGCGGGCATTAGGGGATCAGATCATCTTCATGGATGCCTTTTATACGTCTCCTGATCCAATCCAGACTGAATCGTGGAAGCACCAGCAGCCCCACTTCAATCTGAATATCAGGAAATCATTGGAGTGAAAGCTCTCTAAAACAACAGCAACTTTCTGTGGAGTGTCTACCTGTTTTCCACAGGTAGGTTGCAAGGCTGTTTCATGAACTTCCTTGCAGGGAGGGAATTCCTGTTCATGGTCCTGAAGGTACTGGTAAGCAGACTTGATTTCTTGTGCCTACTCCTAATCCTGACCATTGTCTTCTCTATTTATTTCCTTCCTTCCTTCCTTCCTTCCTTCCTTCCTTCCTTCCTTCCTTCCTTCCTTCCTTCCTTCCTTCTTTCCTTCCTTGCTTCCTTTCTTTTTCTTTCTTTCTTTCTTTCTTGATTAAGGCCATCCCTGATCAGACATTTCTATGCAGGGTCAACCAATACCTGTGACATGTGCTCAGCCCAGAGGGCATGGAGCTTGCTCCCTGCCAGGACTAGGGGAGGGAAATATTGGAGTTGAGGATCCCAGAGAGTCAGCTGTCCTTGCCTGGGGATGGGGAGGTAAGGGACGTCACTCTGGAGAAGCAACATAGCACCAAATGCCAAAAGAACAGGAGGGTATGTGGCAGAGAAGGTGGGGAAGAAACAACATGAGACAAGGCCAGCAGGAGAGGGGGTCTAAAATGAATGTGTTTAGGAGGCAGGGAGGCTTGTAGGAATAGGGGGAGATTTTCAGTGCTAAGTTCAATGACTTATATTTTAGGGACAGTGAGGAAATCTACTTAATGTCAAATGGCCCTCCAGAAAGATAGTATCCTCTCTGCAACAGGGTATAAGCATGCTTGTGTCATGCTCCCGCATACACACAGGGCCCACAGTGTTCCAGGAACTAAGGAAATGCTGAAAATATACGTACATGGTAAAAATGGTATGTGCATCTTGAACTCATGGTTATGAGTTCAAGATGCTTATGACTGAAGGTAAACCTGTTTGAATCTATTTATTGGACAATTTCCTCTTCAAGCAAACCCTTACTGGATTTCTTAGTCAATATTTCTCCAATTTTTTAATTGTTCTTCTTTTAATTTTAATGCATGCATTTTCTTTTTTATTAGTTCTTTTTAGTTATACATAATAGTAGAATTCATTTTGACATAATTATAAAAGCATGGAATAAAAAAATAAAATTAAATTAAAAATAAAACAACAGCAACAACAAAACATCAAGAGTCCCAATACAGATGGTGATCACTGGTTTTCCTTTCTATCAAGAACCAATCCCCCCACCGCCCGCCACTACTCCAGATTCTGGTGTATAGAGGCACTAGAGGATGATGTGGTGTGCTGTGTTAATCATCACTGGAATCCCCTAACCTTCAGGTGTTTTGAAGACCTTCTCCTAAATGAAAAGGCCATGGATCTCCAACTAGGAACTGCTCAAGACCAGGAAGATCATAGTGTAATGTCTGTTGAGGTGTTTCAGCTCTTCTCAGATACCCTTCCCCTATCTTCCATTCCCCTTCCCCAACCAACCCAACAGAACCTCATCCAAAAGGCTATATGGTGAGTCACAGCGTCCTCCAGATCTGGAAATCCAGTCCATTGTTGACTTGCATGAAGACAGGTGTGAGCTGAGAGGGGAGGTGTGAACTGCTCCCCTCTCACTGCTCCCCTCTCCATAAATCAGTATGACTACCCTTTAGTCTCTCCATATTCCCCACCCTTTACCCTAATCAGCACAAAATCTCAGGAGCAAGGCAGGTGATTTTGGAATCCTCCCAGAAAATCCTGGGGAGGTGAAGACTGTGAACACTTAGACACCATTTTATTTTTGCTTCTGATACCTATGAACCCATTTTGAGATGAATTCATGGTAAGTACCTTATAAGTGGGCATCTCCCTTCTTGGAGAGATCTGCGCACAGGTACAGACCAGAATGAAGACCGGGATGGAGCTAGTATAGAGAACAAGGTCCAACTTCTCAGTAGGAGGTAATGTATACAGGAGACCCCTTCCACCCTATCCCTGAGGAATATATGGCTAGCTCCCCCCTGACATACTCAATTTCAGTGCATCTTTAGGGACAGATTTCCTAAATTAACTTATAATCTGTCATAAGTTTCCTCCTTGCCCCTGCATGAGTTTCCAAATGTCCACCTGGGAGATGTATTAAAAATGAATTCCAGCCCCATTCCAGCCCCATTAATTCAGCATCACTCCTGGAAGGGCCCAGGTAGCTATGTGATCACCATGTATCCCAGGAGATTCTGAGCATCAGGAAAACTGGGAAGCCAACGATGCCTGAGCCCTGTCCTCAAAAATTCTGAATCTCTCATCTTTGGTATTATTGACATTTTAGAGCCAGATAATTTTTGTTGTTGTTGTTCTGAGGGCTGTGCTTTGTACTGAAGGAAATTTGCCAGTGTCCCTAGATGCTGATAGCACCTGCACCCCAGTTGTGACAACCAAGCTTTCTCTAGACACTGACAAATCTGAAGGGGTGAGAGAGAAATCAACGTGGCTGAAATCACTAGTCTAGGCTATGATCTGAGCATCAGGGTTATTTTTAAAGCTCTCCAGAGGATTTGGAATGCAGCTGAGGTGCTTTAGATTTTTCAAACCTTAATGTGCATGAAGATCACCTGTAGGTCTTGTTAAAATGCAGATTCTGATTCTGTAGATCTTGCCCCAACAAGCCCCCAGGGGACACAGTGCTGCAGGTAAGCACTTTGAGAGGCAAAGCTAAAGACTATCCTTTAATTGGGCCAGACACAGGTCATTTTATCCAACTGTTTAGGAATCAGTTTTCCTGAGCTAGCAAAGAAAAGGGTTGGGCATGGTTGAGAGACTGAATAGGATCTTGACAGTCTCCACAAAGGAGGCTTTGGGTTATAGGAGGTCAGGTTTCTATTAGTCATTCTCCTGGAGAAATGATTTTCAGGAAAAAACCACTGCACAGGCTCCCCCACGTAATGCCTTGCATTCTACAAATTATCCAGTGGTAGGAGGAATCCCAAGTCTGGACAAGTACCTCTGTCCATTTTCTGTTACAATAATAGAATAACTGAGGATGTATTCTCTATAAAGGAAAAAAGTTTATTTAGCTCCCAGTTCTGGAAGTTGGGCTTGAGTGAGGATCTCATGATGGATGGCATCACAATGGCAGGAGCACAAGCAAGAGGGAGAGATTACATGGTGAGCAAGGAAGCCATGAGAATCATCTTGAAGTCTTCCAAGAGAAATGCCCACTAGGACCCAGTAACCTCCCACTAGACCCCACCTTTTAAAGGGCCTACCACCTCTTAACATCATCATTCTGAGATCGAAGCATCCAACATATGAACCCTTGGAGAATGGATTGTATCCAAACAATAGCAGCAAGAGCAGCCAACTGTCTCCTGCAAAGAGCGAAAGGAGAGCAAAGATAGAGCCCCATCATGGGTGATCAAATCTGATCTGTATCAGTTGAGAAAAGAGCAATCATCTGTCTATACAATTCTTTTTTTTCCTTATTGCTAATCTTTCCAGAGACAGCACATGAAATATGACAAAGAGTTCTTTAGGGGAGAGTGGCAGAAAAGGAACAGAAAAAAAACTTGTAATCAGTAAGCAAAATGTTTATCTCCTGCCTGACCCTTTAGACATGTGGTCTGGCCTAGCCAAGGGCTAGGATCCTGCAAGTCTGGAAATTCTTCACTTGAAGCCTCAGGAAACCCAAGTGTGTGATGCCTAAAACCTGATAATAAAACCATATTCCAAAAACCAGGAAGAGCTACAAATTCTTAGGAAACTACAAGCAAAGTACTTCTTCAATGTAATAACCAAGAACAGCTAACATCATTCTTATTGATGAAATCCTAAAGACATTCCCATAAAGTAAGAAATGAAACAAGGATGTCCACTACCACCTTTATTATTTACTTTTTTATTGTTATTATTTGGGTAATTCTAGCTAGTGACTGGGAAAATAAGAAAAAAAAACAGTATAAATATTGGTGGAAATGAAAAACATTATTATCTACCTGGAAACCTCAAGAGGATTCACTGAGAACTTTTTGATATAATAAAAATTTAGTTAGCTGCATAATTACAAAATGCAAACACAGAAATCAATAGCTTTCCTATGTATGCTAATTATGAAAAAATGACCTATTAACTTATATTCTTTCCTGAATCACTGTAAGAAGGACTTCATGTTGGTTTTAAAGCTATGTCCACAATTCTTTTATCCTTCTTCTCTCAAGAGATGAGGCTTAATTCACTTCCCTTGTCCTCTGACTTGTGTTTTTCTCACACACACACTATTGCTCTCATTTGCTCTGGGAAAAGCTAGCTACCTTATCACAAAGTCATTCAGCCTAAGCAAGTATTAGTCCACTTCCTGCTGCTATAATAATAGAACACCACAAGACAATGTGCAATACTGTTAAACACAACCGAGTGTTATTTAGCCATAAAGAAGAATGAAATCCAAGTGTAGGACATTAAGTGAAATAAGCCAGACCCAGAAAGATAAGTACCGAACGTTTGCTCCTATATGTGGAGGCTAAAAAAACAAAAGGTGACCTGAAAATAGAATAGTGACTGCTAGGGATTGGTAGGGCATGTGGAGGTGGGTGGGGGAAAAGTAGTTGGATTGAATCAGTGAATGTTTAGAAATATCACACTGAACCCCATTTGGATGCACAATTAGTAATATATGTTGAATTTTAAAAAGAATATCATCAACTGGGTAACTTATAAACATCAAATTTATTTCTCACACATCTGGAGGCTGGGAAGTCCAAGACCAAGATGCCAGCAGGTTGGGACACAGTCTCTCTTCTTCTATTTTTGAGGACAGAATCCTCATGACATGAAACACTTCCTTAGGCCACAACTCGAAATTCTGTTGTGATAGGGACTAAGCTCCAAACACACAAGTTTAGCAGGGACAAAGCCATTCAAACCAGAGCAGCAAGAAATTAAGGCTGACTTGGAAGCAGCTTTTCCCCCTCCAGTCTTGAGATGACCACAGCCCTGGTCAACAGCCTGAATGCAGCCTCATGAGAGGATCTGCTCAAGAACCACCCAGCTAAGCTGCTCCTAGATTCTGACCCATGGAAACCCCTAAGACAATAAATGTTCCAAGGCACTGAGGATGGGGTAACTCGTCACTCGGCAGTAGATAACTAACGCAGGGTGCTTTGCCACTCAAATTCTCAGCTTGGGTGGTGCTAAGCAGAGTAACAGACACACAGGCAGAGCCAGAACACAGCTGGAAATACTAGTTTGGATGACAAGAGCAGCATAGATCTGGAAGAGGAGAATGGAGAGAGTACAATATACAGTGAGTACAGTGTACAGCTGACACAAGCATGATAGAGAGCGAGCACTCAACCTGCTCTGAGCTACTCAATGTCGTGCTCCCTCACCACCTTCTGTGAGCCTTCTAGAAAGGTTTGGGGGTTTTTTCTATGTTTTTATTACTGCATTGTAATGACACACAATATTTGGGTTCTTTTTTATGTAATCATACTTGTATGAAATTTAATTTGCTCCAAGGTTTAAGTTCTGTTTTTTGTTTGTTTGTTTGGGGGGAGGGGGTACCACAGATTGAACTCAGGGGCACTCAACCACTGAGCGACATCCCCAGCCCCATTTTGTATTTTATATTTAGAGACAGGATCTTACTGAGTTGCTTAGCGCCTTGCTTTTGCTGAGACTGGCTTTGAACTTGCGATCCTCCTATCTCAGCCTCTGAGCTGCCAGAATTACAGGTATGTGCCACTGTTCCTAGCAAGGTTTTGGATCTTAATGCTTTGCAATATCAAGCCCTGTATTCAGCTAAATGTGACACTGCTGAAATCTGCCCTGTGGCAAGTTCAGCTTTATTTACATATCAACCATGTCAATAATAACTGGAAGAGAATAAATGGAAGAGAATAATGGAGGAAAATATTCCATTTACAATATTGACAATTATAACAATAATATTAGTTAAGTTCCACAATGTCTACAACATAGCAAATATGCAGGATTTATATGACATAAGAAATAAATTATTACTAGGAAACATACAAACAAAAATAAAGAAGAGCCACTGATTCACTTAGTCAATAAACTCTTGGTTAAAAAATATTATCTCACAGAAAATAAGGGGAAAGCAATTTAAACGGTAGATGAGTGAAATGGCCAAACACTGTAGAAGTTTTCTCCTTCGAAAGCAAGCCATATCTGTTGACCTTAAAACTTTTTGTATTCTTCCACCTAGGTACTAGGTAGCCCCAGCCCAGCCCAGGAAATATCACAGAAGTTGGAAGAGGATATGGGGTTTGGTCTCTGGTTAATCACCAAAAAAAAAAAAAAACTAATTTAGTCAGCTTTATATGCAAAATAGGAAATAAAGGCTTACTTCTTTAAAAAAAATTTTTTTGAAAGGAAACTCTTGAAAAAAAAATTTTTAAATAAATACTGCTGTGGCATCAGGGTGCTCTAAAACAGAATATCCCCAAAATGTTGTATTTGGGGCACCATAGTTAACTTTTGAATGTCCTTTCTGAATTTAAACATTTTCATCACCTTTTCTTACAATCTCTCATTTCATAAAATCATCAAAAAAAATCACCTTTGCAGAAATTGTCATAATGCTGATGGTAAATTTACCAAGACCTTATATCATATCTATGTATTGAGAATTAGAGCGTCAGTGGATCTCCTTTCTCTGAACTCCCCATTGATCCATTCACATGGCAATGACAGAGACAATGACTGGTGGCGTGTTCACTAAAAGGCATCTTTTTCAAGGATGTGGGAAGAAAGGTACTCTCAGACATTGCTGGTGAAACTGAAAATTGGTGTAAACACTCTGGAAAGCAATATGGAGATTCCTTAGAAAAGTTGGAATGGAACCACCTTTGATCCAGTTATCCCACTCTTTAACACATACTCAAAGGACTTAAAATCAGCATACTACAGTGACACAGCCAATAAATGTTTATAGAAGCTAAATTCACAATAGCTAAGCTATGCTATGGAACACACCTGGGTATCCTTCAACAAATGAATAGATACAGAAATGTAGTATATATACACAGTGGAATAAAACTCAGCCATAAAAAGAGAATGAAATTATGACATTTGCTGGTAAATGGATGAAACTGGAAACTATCATGGTAAGTGAAATAAGCCATTCCCCCAAAACCAAAGGTCAGTATTCTCTCTGCTATGTAGATGCAGCCACAATAAGGCGGGTGGGGGACTAAGAAATCCGTTGAATTAGACAAAGGAGAATGAAGAGAAGGGAAGGGGAGGGGAATAGGAAAGACAGTAGAATTAATCAGACATAACTTTGCTCTCCTTGTATTTGAATACATGACCAATGTAACTCTGTATCATGAACAACCACAGAATAGGATCCTAAACAGAATAAGTTATACTCCATGTAAGTATAATATGCCAAAATACATTCTACTGTCATGTATATCTAAAAAGAATGAATAAAATTTTTAAAAGGTGCCTTTTTAAATTGTCCATTTTAAAATTTTATGCCACACAAATATGAAATTTAGTAACTCAAAACTGAAGTGGGCAAAATTATTGTAATCATGCAGAAGATTCCCATATAGTCCGCCTATGGCAGTAGGCACTGCCATCATTCCCATTTTACAAACAAGGAAAGCAAAGCCAAGGCAGGGGCCCCAGGGGATGCAGGGCTAGTAAAGGGGCAGAACTGAGATGCAAATGCCAGCAGGCTCACCTCTACACTCCTAGTCACTTCAACAGTACAGACTGTGTTGTAGGCATTAAAAAGAAGATGCAGGAGCAGGTGGAAAACTGACCTTCTGAAGCCAGGACAAGGCCAAGAGATCTATGTGATCCACTCCCGCCCCCTCTACCAGAGAAGTTCTGCTTTTAATTTTGCATGTTGGGATTCCACAAAAGATTTCATTTGTAAGAATGACCAGAATGACCACATTGAGGAGAGAAAGGTTAAAACCAGAATTACAGCAGAATATCCAATGACATGAGGAAATATAAAAGGGAAAAACAATTTTCAAAGTGACACATAGAGCAGGACACCAATTTTTTGTAAAAAAGCAACACCCATACATATGACGGGGAAAAAATACATCAAATGGTAATAGTGTTTATATTTAGATTGTAGAAATACAAGGAATTTTTTCTCTTTTTTATATTTTAAATTTTCTGCATTGGATACCTTTAATTTTTAAAAAAATTAAAGCACATAAAATTGCTCATCATCATTAGCCATTAGGGAAATGCAAATAAAAAACCACAAGGAAACACCATTTCATACCCCCTAATAGTGATAAAATTAAAAATACAGGCACTAATAAATGTTGGTGAGGATGTCAAAACCCAGAACCCTCGTTCATTGCTGGTGGGAATATAAAATGGCACAATACTTTAAAAGACAGTTTGGCAATTTCTTAAAAAGGGAAACATGAATTTTCCATATGATCCAGTAATTCCAATGTTAGGTCTACCCTAGGAAATGAGAACTTATTTGCATGTAGACTCATACATGAACATTCTTATCAGTGCTACTCCACAAAACTGGAAACAAGCCAAGCTTGGTGGCACACACCTAAAAACAGCAACTCTGGAGGCTGAGGCTGGAGGATCTCAATTTGAAGGCCAGCCTTGGCTATTTAGTGAAACCCTGTCTCAATTTTTTTTTTTAAAAAAAGGGGGGGTAGGGGGCTCTGGAGTATAGCTTAGTGGTAGGATATCCCTGGTTTGGATCCTCAATACAGCAAAAATTTAAAAATGAAAACAATATAAACATCCATAAATTGGCAAATAATAGACAAAATGTGGTATGTACTTGCAATGGTCAACTGCACAGTAGTAAAAAGGACTGGTTTACCAATACTTGGCATAACACAGATGAACCTCAAAAACACTGTTCTCATTAAAAGAAGACAGAATCAAGAGACCATATATGGTATGATTGCATGTATGTGAAAGATCCAGAAATAGCAAAGCTATATGGACAGAAAGCAGATTACTAACCTCTTGGGGTAGGGACAGAGACAAAGGAAAGGAGCATTAATGTAAGGAACTGTGTGAGATCTTATGGAGGTGATGAGGGTACTCTAAAACTAATTTATAGTGATAGTTGACAATCTGGTAAATTTAATAAAAATCATTGAATTGAACATTTCAAAAGGGTGCATTATAGGGTATGCAAAATGTGCCTCAATAAAGTTATTTTTAAACAATTAAAAACAAAATGATACCAGGAAGACACTCAGGGGGCTCAAACACATTTAAACCAAAGACATTGCACAAATCCAAGGATTAAGTGGCCACACATCCAAGCACACACCAATGAGTCAAAGGATGATGAAAGAGGAGAGAGATTCTTCTAAATTGTGCATCTCAAACTTTTCTCAGAAAGAGCCCTTCAGCAGGTGAGGATGTGCGTCCTTGTATCACCTCTGGAAGGTCGTGGATGAAGCAGCCTGTGTCGTGTTTGTAGTGTTTACAGCTACTTTAAATTCTAATTGGCCTTGGGCCTTCACCCTGGACACTTACTATCACTTTCTAACCTTGCTCCTCTCAATTTTCTCTGAAGCTCTTATCATTCGGCTCTGCCACCTGTCGCCCTCCATCTCTTCTCATCTGAGCACCCAGCAAACTCGAAGTCACTTTCCCTCATTCCTGAAGATCTTGGCACCTCTGAAGGTTTTCTGCTTCACCTCAGCAGGAGATTTCAGCCTCCGTGTACATGATGCATTCGACAACCTGGCTTTGAGCTTGGCACGGAGTCGAAGTGGGGCGAGTCTCAAGCCAGGAGCCACAGAATGTTGAAGAATGAATTCGTGAATTGGAGCCTGTGGAAAGGCCATCCCTCTGGAAGAAAGGAGCCTATGTGGCAAGAGAAGGCTGGGAGAGGGAAGCCCACAAGGCACTGGAGGCTGGTGACCTAGAAGAATGTATCTGTTTTAAAACAATGCCTACTGCACCCCTGTTTAAACAGATAAAATCAGAAAGGAAGGAGGGAAAGAGGGAGGGAAGAAAGGGAGGGAGGAAGGAAGGGAGGGAGGAAGACTGTGCCAAATTCTCACTCCTTGCTGGTGAGGCTGCAAAGGAATGCTGTCGCTTTGGGAGAGAATCTGGCCGTTTCTTGACAAGCCAAACACGATCTTACCGTACAAACTAGCAGTCTCACTCCCTGGTATTCACTCAACTGATTGAAAGTCACTGTCCACACAAAGACTGACCAGGAACAGCTTCCCCTTCCCCTTAAGGGTAAACTTGAACCGTTCTCTCCTTAACCACAGGCCCCAAACTCCTCTCTCAGAGCGTGAAGGCTGACAATGGTAGACTCCTCCTCCCAGTCTTGCCAGGTGTACAACCCAGGAACTTTCTCAAGCCTGTAAGAGCCATCCTTTGCGAATGTGAAAACAGTGTTCCTGTCTTCAGTCTCTAGGGAAGATTCGGAATTCAACTTCAAGAAGCGCCAACTAGCAAACGTAGACAGCTTGATTGTAGATACGTGGATGCCCGGATGCGTGGATACATGGATACGTGGATACGTGGATACCCGGATGCGTGGATACGTGGATACCCGGATGCGTGGATACGTGGATACCCGGATGCGTGGATACGTGGATACCCGGATGCGCCTTCTCCATAACACCCTCCAGCGCTTTTCCTCTCGCTCAACCGAGGGCTTGTAATACTCCCCTGCCTTGTTTCAGCAGAGCTGACTTCAGTATCTTACCCTTGTTGCAGTAGTCTTGAATAAAGTCATCGGTGCCTGTTTAACTTGCCTGATGCAATTATTCTTTTGCAGAACACACACAAATATTCATAGCAGCTTTATTCATAATCATAAAAAAAAACTGAAAGCAAACCAAGATATCCTTCCACAGATAATAAATAAAGTGTACTGCATCCATCTAATGGGAAGCTATTCCATAGTAAAACCAATGCACCATCAAGCCATTAAGTTAAATTAGTTTACGGGGGCAGTACCAGGTTTGAACTTGGGGGCACTAGACAGCCACATCCGAGCTCTATTTTGTGTTTTATTTAGAGACAGGGTCTCATTGAGTTGCTTAGCGCCTCATCATTGCTGAGGCTGGCTTTGAACTTGGGATCCTCCTGCCTCAGACTTCCAAGCTCTGGGGATTACAGTTGTGCGCCACCCCCATGAATTAATTTTTAATGCATATTGTTAAGTAAAACCAATCGAAAAGATTTCATTTTCTCTGACATTCCGGGGAAAAGCTTGACTATGATGTTGGTGAACAGATCAGGAGTTCAGAGTGGGAGGGGATTTTCAGGATGATGAAACATTTCTCAGTGACTGTGTGGTGGTGGATACGTGGCACTTTGCATTTGTCAAAACTCATGGAGCTTTAAAAACACAGAGTAAACCTTCATAAATGCAAAATTTACAATGGACGTTTTGGTGATTGGAAGATCCTAGAATGGAAGGCAGACTATAACAAAAGAACCTGACTACATTACAAATGTATGAACTAATCTTGCTGAAGGGGGTGGAGGGTAAAGGTGCTGATCGACCTCACCTTGGAAATGAATTCTGTCTGCAAGATTAAAGGCAAAAGAATTATATACAAGCATTCTACAGCATGTGAATACTGGGAGTAAAGAGGCCACAGGACTTATGGTGGAGGCCAGGTTTCTCACTGTTACAATGAGAGATTAGAAATTAGCAAGGGATAAGGTTAGAATGACTCATGGCATTGACTATACATGAAAGTCCGCAAAATCAGTATGAACTCGTATTTAGTTGAATAGACGTACAGATGGAGACACGCAGAATTTGTTATAGATATTTGTATACAAAGAGACTATATACACACGTTTCTCTAACAGACCAGAGGGTCTAAAAGTATCGACATTCTAATAGGAATGAATACACGACACCTACCATCCAAATCTTGGTTTCTAGTACTGTTCTGTAATTAAAGGAACCTGGATTCCTTGAAGAAACAGTTGATTCTAGGACCTGAGGCAGAGAATATTCAAGATGAGCCTGGAACCTCTGAGAGGGCCAGAAATTAAGGAAGTGCTAAAAATAACTTTTTAAAAAACCACAATGATGTGGATATGGATATGCCAGAGATGCAGGAGCCAACTCAGAGAGCTCCCAGTGGCCAAAGCTGGAACCATTTTAAGAGCAAAACCAGACAGTTTTTGGATTATAACCCAAAGTACGAAATAATTTTCCATGAGTCCATATGGATATAAATAAAAGATGGAATAAATGAATTAATTGAGGAGAATAAACAAATCTCCCATACAGAATAATTTATGTACCAAATGTTTTCTCTTAAAGGAGATGAAGCGTAACTCTCCACTCCCTAAGTGTGGGCTGCCGAACGACTTACTTTCAGAAAGTCTGGAGACGGGAGGAGAGAGAGGGAGAGCAACTTTACAGTAACTTTCCAGAAGCTGGCCAGCACTACACAAGCCATGGGGTCCATGTCAACAGCAACAGCAATAGGCACAGCCTTTGACATGATGTGATGAGAACTGTACTTCAGCTCTTCTAACCCCAGCTAATCATGAAAATTTAAAAAAAAATGTTAGACAAATCCCAACTGGGTGACATTGTATGACCTGCACTCTTCAAAACGGTCAAGGCCATCAATAACCAGGAATGGCTGAGACACTGTCACAGCTAGGAGGAGACAGGATAGATGTAATGTGGTAACCTGCATAGGAAAATAGAAAAATAAAGGAAAATCAGTAAAGGCTGAACAAATCTGAATAAATCATGGATCTCAGTTCATTTTAAACAGAGTAACTACTCTAGGCTTTTTTCCCCACCTTGACACACTTTTCTGACATTGCCCTCTGATTCAAAGTTGTCTCCCCATCTCTGACCAGGACTTGTGTATTTTAACCACTGGGTCATAAGCTCCCTGAAGCAGGAAGCATGTCTGCCTTTTTCATTATTGCATTAATAACAAAGATGAAGTCTAAAAATCCTTCCTCTATCCTGTGCTAATCCTCCAGCTAATACCCAATTTCTCCTCACTTATTCATCTGAATGTCTCAAAAGAGTAACTTACTATTGCTCTATACTGTCCTTCCTTCCAATTTTCAACCCCTTAAATTTGGCTTCTACCTCCTATCAGTGCTCTACTGAAATTTCTCCTCCTGGTCTTCAGTGACCTCCATCCTGCCAAAACCTTAAACTTTTGGATGATGTCCTTTCCCTGGGTGCCTGGACCCTGTCCCTATTTTAGGTAATATAATTATCTCCTATGTATCTGTCTTTCCCATTGAGATAATCTTAAGGGCAGAAATTATGTCAAGATTATTCATCTTTGTATCTTCAGCATCTAGCACGTTTCTCAGAACTTAGTAGGTGCTCAGTAAGTTTTTCCTTGTTGTTGAAATTCTGAGATGTACAGCCAAATGTGCCATAGGTGAAGAACCACTATAAGTTTTTGCTCCCAAAACAAGATTTATTTTTTGTTGTTATTTATTTGTTCTTTTTAGTTATCCATGACAATAGAGCATATTTTGATTTATTATACATACATGGAGTATAACTTCCCATTCTTGTGGTTGTGCATGATATGGAGTTACACTGGTCGTATATTTATACATGAACTTAGGAAAGTTATGTCTGATTCATTCTACTGTCTTTCCCATTCCCATCCCTCCCTCCCTTCCCCCCACCCCAACTCCCCTCTGTAGAATCAGAGGGAACATTCAACCTTTGGTGTTTTGGGATTAGCTGTTTTCACTTAGCATGATAGTCTCAAATTTCATCCATTTACCAGCAAATGCCATAATTTTATTCTCATTTATGGCTGAGTAATATTCCACTGTGTATATATACCACATTTTCCTGTTGAAGGGTGCCTAGATTTGTTCCATAGCTTAACAATTGTGAATTTAGCTGCTATAATTGAGCAGCTATGTGGCCGTGTCACTATAGTATGCTGATTTTAAGTCCTTTGGATATGTGTTAATTAAGGAGTGGGATAATTGGGTCAAATGGTGGTTCCATTCCAAGTTTTCTGAGGAATCTTCATCCTGCTTTGTAGAGTGTTTGCACCAATTTGCAGTCCCACCAGTAATGTATGAATATACCTTTTTCCCCACTTCCTCACCAACATTTATTTGCATTCTTAAAAATTGCCATTCTGACTGGAGTGAGATGAAATCTCAGTGTAGTCTTAATTTGCATTTCTCTAATTGCTAGTGATGTTGGATTTTTTTATATATTTGTTAACCAGTCATATTCTTCTGTGAAGTGTCTATTCAGTTCCTTTGCCAATTTATTGATTGGATTATTTCTAAAACAAGATTTCAAAAGGCATCTTTGTGTTTAAGCTTCCATTCAATATGGAGTTTGCTTCTTGTGTGATTGTTTAAGTGAAATTTGATTCCTCAAAGAAAAACAAGGAAGATAATTCTCTTGGGCCTTGCACTCCTGATGCTTAGGAGAGCTGAAACACCACCATGAACCTGCAAACTTATGGGGTGGACAAGAATTATATTCCACAGGAGTTCTCTGGGGGCACTGTTCACGAACAGGTGCACACTCACAGGTACATGCACTCTGTGATTTTAGAGACACTGGAGTGTTTTCATGCCTGAATATTTTCCTCCTTTACCTGCTGGCTAATGCTGACCTTCAGCCAATAGTCACCCATCTAGCTTAAGGCTTTCAGCCTTTGTTTTTGTTTTTTGGTTTTGTTTTGTTTGGTCTTGTTTTGGTAGTAGGGATTGAACTCAAGGGTACTGGACCACTGAGCCACATCCCCAGCCCTATTTTGTATTTAATTTAGAGACAAGGTCTCACTGAGTTGCTTAGAGCCTCGCTAAATTGCTGAGGCTGGGTTTGAACTTGTGATCCTCCTGCCTCCACCTCCAGAGCTGCTGGGATTACAGATGTAGGCCACCTGCCCGGCCCTCAGCCTTTATTTTTTTGTAAAAAAAAAAAAAAAAAAAAAAAAAAAAAAAAATCAGCAGGAAACAAGGCTGTTAGCTCTGATCCAGATTTTAATGTAGAGGTTCATGGAACTCCAGTAAATACTTTTTATTTACCCATTTATTAGGAAGGATGTTATAAAGGATACAGAAGAACAGCGAGATGAATAGGGCAAGGTGGGGTGGAAGGGTCACTGAGCTTCTGTGCCCACTCTGGGTGTCCCACTGAAGATGACATCTAGATCCTTCCTTAAAAGACAGAATTGATGGAGGGAGTGTCTATATGAAGGAGGGAAAGAAGCTGGAAGAAGCTGAAGGTGTCCCCAGAAATGTCCACTTGACCAGTGTGCCCAGAGTCAGCCTTGCCAGGATTCTGCTTGTGACAGCTCACTTCTTCTTGAATCGCTGTAGAAAGAATGGGAAAGAAAGGGGGGCTGAGAGATGAGAGAATTTTCAAGTCAGGAAAAGTAGACACTGCATTAAAAAAATACCAGTTCCAGTCCTGCCTCGGGTCACACAGCAAATAGGTTGGAAACCCACATAGAACACAGGCATCCATGTCTTCTGTGGCCACTGAACTAAAGATATGATCCTTCCATATGTTTTTCTAAAGGCCGTAAACTTTTCTTTAGGAGAAAATTCAAGCTATTAGCAGGGCATTCGAGACCTCAATATACATTTCTGATTTCAGGTGACATTCCACAAATGTTTACTCTGTCCTGTCGTCACAAGAGTGCCTACTGAACCTAACACACTGTAGGGAATTCACATCTCTGTGCTCTAGCTCTGTGATATTGTGACTTTAGGTAAATAGGTGGGGGGGCGGGTGGTTCATTGTTGCTTCCTGGCAGAGTTCCTAAAACCTTTATAGCTGGGGTGCTAGTGTAATCTTTTGCTCTAATATATGGTCTTTGACCCCAGTTTCTGAGAGAGTTCCTAAGTCCCTTAGAATTTCCTGGGTAATCACATTCTTTTTGTTCCAACTTTTATTGTTGTTGTTATTTTTGTTGTTGATGTTGTTCTATAAGGTAATTCTTTGGTGGGCTCCAGGATAGCTTCAGGACCCCACCCCTGATATCCAGGGAGCAGAAGAGGGCTGGAGAATTAATTGATCACAATGGCCAATGATTTAACCAATTTGTCTAAATGAAAAAGCCTCCATTAAAATTCCAAAAGGACTAGGTTCAAGTAGTTTCTGGATAGCCAAGAGGGGATGTGGGGGCGTTCCTGGAGGGTGGTGCACCCAGAGTGGGCATGGAAGCTCTGTGACCCTTCCACCCCACTTTGCCCCATTCATCTGGCTGTTCTTCTGTATCCTTTATAACATCCTTCCTAATAAATGGGTAAATAAAGGGTATTTACTGGAGTTCCATGAACCACTGCATGAACTGAAACCCAGGAGAGGGTCGTGGGAACCATGACTCACAGCCAGTCAGTTAGAAGCCCAGGGCACAACCTGTGCTTGTGATTGGCATCCCTGGTGAGGGGCAGGGGGCAGTCTGTGCAACTCAAACCTCAACCCATCTGACACTGTCTCCAGGTATATCTACATGTTGTATCCCCTTCCAATTTTATTTATATTCTTTTTCAATTAATGATATATATTTTTATGTATGTGTGTGTGTGAGAGAGAGAGTGGGGAGTAGTAAAGATTAAACCCAGGGGCTCTGTACCACTGAGCTATATCTCCAGCCCTTTTTATTTTGAAACAGGGTCTCACTAAGTTGATGAGGTTGGCCTCCAACTCATGATTCTCCTACCTCAGCCATGAGCCTCCGGGCCCAGCTTGTATACACATTCTCAATGATTACATAATCTTTCATCTTATGAATGTACCACAACTTATTTAACCATTCCTAACAGTAGATGTTTAGGATATTTCCAAAAATATACCATAGTAAGAAAAGCTGCAAGGGAACAACTCATCTTAAACACATAGCTTTCTGCATTTCAAATTATTTCCTTAGAATAAATTGTTATAAATGGAACTACTGTATCAAACAGTATGAATATTTTTAAAGATCTTTGTACATTTTTCCAAACCCGTTTTTGGGGAAGTTTTTAACCAAAAGAACCCATAAGTATTTATGAAAACAGCCCAAACACTGGAGTTTCTTTACCAATGACAACACAGAGTATTGTTTCTCATGCATTTTAGAAGTAAAAGAGATTTCTGCTTTTTATCCTCGTCTAGGAGATATCTTTCTGTTGTAAGGAATGTCAGAGGTACTTCTAAAGTTGGCCATCTTAATAGTGACAGTCATTGGCTTCTTATTACTTTTGATCCAACAACAAAGTTCCAGTAGATTCTAGTTAAAAGATAAATGAATCTAGAAAAGTTTATCAATCATGCTTTCTAAGTAATAAAGAGCTTTTAGGTAGCGTGTGTGTGTGTGTGTGTGTGTGTGCGTGCGTGCGTGCATGGTGCTCTATAAAGCAGTTTAAAGCGATTTACTATCCTCGTGTTGCTGCTAGAGGCTGGTGGGGCTCAGAGAGATGATTCCCAAGGTCATAAACCGGTGAGTGGCCAAGCCGAGTCAGTAGCCAAGTCTAGCTTTGCATCTTAAGGCTTTGCCTCTGCCTCTCAATTGCCTCTTCTGTCATGCTCTCTTTAATGTGGGATGGAGGCATCATTTTTTGCCATGGATGATCCACATGTCAGCTGAGATCTCCCTTCTTCTCCAGTTCCAGGTGAGATCACTCAACCACTTGTATTAATTTGCTAGGGCTGCCATCACAAAATGTCACAGGCCAGGTGACCCAACCAACAGAAATTTATTTCTTATACTTATGGAGTCTGGATGTCCAAGATCAAGAGGCCAGCAGGGCTGGTTTCTCCTAAGGCTCCTCTCCTTGAAGGCATCCATCTTCTTGCAGGGTGTTTGCACAGTCTCTTTTCTGTGCACACAATCCCTAGTATTTCTTCCTCTTCTTGTAAGGACACCCGTCTTACCAGATTAGGGCTTTATTTAATCTTAATTGCTTCTTTGAAAGCCTGATCTCAAAATGCAGTCACATTCTAAAGAACTGGAGATTAGGACTGTAATTTATGAATTTTGAGGGGATGCTCTTCAGTCCACAATGCACCTCTCTGCTCCTTAATATGAAGGAGGTTCTTGGTGTTGGAGAGCAAGGAGAATCCTTGCCCTTCCATGGCACCAAACTTCTGCCTTCACCAAATTAAATCAGCTATTCGTCTTGCCCCATCCGGTACCTACCATCTCTGTGTTATGTTCTGTTGATCTATAAATGAGAACCAGCTCTTGCGTTGTCCAGGGCAAAATCATTCCCAAGAGTCACTCGGATGTGGGTTAGATGTTACTAAGAAGTTTAAGGAAAAATGGCATAGAAAAGGAATCTAGATGAGAAATTTCAGGTTGAACACTAGAGAGCCTTGTTCTCAAGAGAACAGTCTTAACCACATGTGACTCCAAGCACCTATTCCCAACCAGTTAGAGCCCCGGGGACAGGTAAAGTGAGATATTAATAATTTAAATTTTCAATACCAAAATCAACCTCCTTGTGACCACATCCCCATGAGATAGCAAGATGAAAGGAAAGTGAGGAACTGGGAGACAGGTGAGGGGCAAATGAAAGACGGAGCCCAGGGAGAGATATACTCTCAGAGCTGACAAATAAAGGCACGCCTCTTCATAGACAGAGAGAGGCAAAACAGGCTTGGGGTTCAGGGCGTTTGTGGGGCAGGCTCAGGGATTAGAGCTGAGAGGTCCTAATGCAGGCAGTGAAGGGTTAGGTTGGTATTAGGGAGTGGGTGAGCCTTTCTCAGAACTGCCCTTGGGTGGGAAAGCCATTTCTTAAAATGGCAGCTGTCACTTAAGCTGGTTGTCCAGATGCTAAGCAAGGACCTTACACAAGATGCAACCTATTTGAATTGCCCTGATGACCCGCACACCCACATGCACTGTGCAAATGTGCTTCAGTGACCACCCAGTAGTAACAGAGTAACTTCTGGAATTCATGCCTGCTTGCTTTAAAACCACCAACTGCAACCCCATAGGAAGCCTGTTTGGATGAGGCTGTGGACCCAATAAAGGTCCTGGCCCACAGCTCCCTGCTTCTCTCGTTCTCCCTTCCTGCACTCCCTGATCTTCCTGGGTGTGGCCTCCAGGATTCTATGTACCCCCTAGGACCTGAAAGTAATAAAAAATCTTTATTTCCAGCTCCTGTTTCTCCTCGTCATTGGCGTGCTCTTAATTTTAAAGATCCTAGCACACAGAGAACGTCGTGAAAATCCCCTGGAAATTTTTCACTGTCTGCTTCATCCCATGTGGTTCCAAGCCTAGTGCAATATCATAAGTTCTTCTCTCCTGCCTAGCCTTCCCTTTTTCCTTCTAGAATCACCCCCTGGGAACCCTGAATTCTTCTCAGTCTGTCAGGTAGAGTTTTTCAGCTTTCCCTGCTCCTCATGACAAGCTCTGCTCCAGACTGCCTTCCAAGAGCCAGACCCCCTGCCTGGAGGGCTCCACAGAACGGATGGCTTTCAATCTCGCCAGCTCCACTTTCCTTAGACTCCGGTTGCAGCTTTAATCGCCTGTGTGTCTTCATTATTCGAGCAAAATCCTAATGATGTTGATATTAGTGAAGATAAATGTTTAACAGCTTGAGACTGAAATGATGAAGTTGCTAAATAAAGAATGAGGTCAGGGTTGCTAAAATGCTTGAGAAGTGTCAGCTGGGATGGGTAAACAGGCGCACTGTCGATGGGTGGCTTAGGGATGCAAAGCACAAGCATCTGGGAGAGAAAGGAGAAGGAGGTAAGCTACAGTCCTGGGCATGCACTCAGGGACATCAATGCTACAGGTTAGTCCTGAGGTCACCGCTTAGGACTGGGAGAAAAATCTGACCTTGGGAAGAGACACTTGGCCACAGAGTGAGAAACTGACAAAGAAATGGAGTTACCAGGTGGCTGCCACCTCTGAACAGCCACTGAGGCCCAAAGGAAATGAATTTCGACTCCTGGCATTCAGGGACTTGTAAGCAGGAAAATAATAGTAACAAAAAGCAAAGGTTTTAAAAAGGAAGAAGATATATAAGAACCCCGCTGAAACTTGGGCTCCCGCTCTTAGCCTCCGGAATAGCAGCTCACATATGTTAATCAGCCCCAACTGTGTGGAAACTAAACTGGAAACAACCTCAAGATCCTGAAACAAACCAGGCCATCCATACACTGAAATATTTTGCAACAACCAAAGGAACCAACTATTGATATACACAACTTGGATGAACTTCAAAGGCATTATGGTGAATGCAAGAAGCCAATCTCAAAAAAACTGAATGATTCCATTCATTTGATATTCCCAGGAAGACAGAGCTACAGTGACAGCAGATCACTGGTTGCCAGGGGGTAGGTGTAGGGAGGGTGTGATGATAAAGGGGTAACTGATCAAACTGTTCTTATTCCTATCACAGTGGTGGTTACGCAAACCTGCAGCTAGGTGTGGAGATGTGCACCTATAGTCCCGGCTGCTCAGAAGACTGAGGCAGAAGGATCACCGGAGCCCAGGAGCTCGAGGCCAGCCTGAGCAACATAGACCCCGTCTCAGACAGATAAACCTATACGATCATTAAAATTCATAGGACCATATGTCCTCAAAAGTTCAACCTTAATGTATAGTAATTTAAAAAGTAATTTTAATCCATCAACATAAAAAAAAATTCAGAAGTAGACATTCACAAAGTGTGTATATGGTATGATCACATCTTATGTCTCTCCAATTCTTGTTTCCCCAGAAATGACCCAAGGATTAGGGTAGAGGTGTAGGAATCAGACAGGGCTTCCAAGTCCCCTTCATCCAGAACATTCCACTCTAATCTTCTTAGATTCTGTATAGATTTAAAAAACATTTCATTTGAAAATATAAAGTTCAAACCATTGCTATGATACAGTCTTGTAATAATTAGCATTCACTGAGCGCTTACCATGCGCTAAGCACCGTTCAAAATGCTTTCTTCAATATGCACCATCTCATTTATTTCTCCATATAATCCTGTGGGTTTGAATTATCTTACTTTAAAGATGAGAAAAAATGAGGCTGAAAGAAATTACTTCACTTGCCCACGGTCGACTACATAGTGGGTGGCAAACCAGAGATCTGGACTATGGTAGCACCTCTCAGATCCTCTACTGCTGGGAGGGTAACTGATCCATGGCCCTGAGGCTGCATTCTGAAGTCCATCACCACTTGCACACAAAGCCACAGATCCTTGGGCTGGAGTCAATGACTGAGTATCCTGGCAGGGGTCCTAAGGCAGGCCTGCTCTCAGGAGAGGCAGGAGTCCTCCTCATACTCTTTAACTCTAGATTCCCTTTTAGCATGGCTCCTGCAAGCTACCTGCAGTGCCCTCTCTCCTGTTCTTCCTTCTTCCCCTCTTCCTTCCTTCCTTCCCTCCCTCCTGCCTTCCTCCCGCTTCTCCCTCGCAGGGGCAGATCTTCACCACAATCTCATGGCTCTCCCAGCCTTCTCTGGCTCCTTTTCCATTTTTGTCCATCAGTGTTTGCGCCAGTGAATTCCACCGTGGCTATCTCCACTGAGCGTCTGCTTCCTTAGAAGGGCAGTTCTCATGAGCTTTGCAACAAGAGAGAAATCCCAGTCTTAGGGGTGACAGTACCTCATATACACCTTAGAGATGTGGTAAGAATCAAGCTGCCTGACGCAGACGAACCGCCACTGGGTGCCCCCACTAGAGGAGCTACTCCACAGTTACTGAACATGTGAAATGGAAAGTCTGTCTGGCCGTGAGCTAGCAGTGAGCTAATGAAGGCGTGTTCCCTTCTGGCAGTTAAAGAGAACAGAGGAGGAAACAGCAAGCAGATTCCCCCCAGGCATCTGGCAGGACCCCATCACTACCAGCCTCTTCCTCCCTCCAAACCCAGCCAGAGACAGACAGGCCCCGCTGCCTCTTCCCACCCCCATCAGCCTTTGATACAAAGAAGAGTTTTCACACTGACATCCCAGCTGGCCCCCAGAGCTCCTGCAAGTCACTTCATGGGCTGAAAAATCTCTCTCTGAAAGAATTACACTCATAAAGTGCTGTGAATTGGATGCTGACCTGGAGTTGACCAGAGGAATTTTTCAATACCCACTTTTATATATAAAATTTGTAACCTTTCTCTTCTCATTGAAACTAGGTAGTATTGATGGAGTAGAAGTTTCAGGAAAGTGTGTTTGGGGCTTAATAGGGGTGAGCCTGTGGTAATCGTGGCTACCCGCAGTTCAATTAAGATTCCTCACCAAAAGGAGAAAATAAAATCAGAATCAATACCTGCCCAGGCACGCAGTCTCAGAACCTTGTCGTGATGCGAGCAGAGCCTCGTTCAGCCACGGGCAGCTCCCATTCCTGCCACGGGCTATTTCTCCATCATTTGTCAATAGGAAGGCAAAGAAGGAGGAACTGAGGGAGGAATAAATGGAAAGAGATTCCAGCAGACACCAAAGAAATCCATCAGCCTGGAAAAGAGACCACAACTAAAAACCAACCGGAGAGGAAAATAAATGTCCCCGTGTAGCAACAGTCATCCTTGTCAACAGTGGGCAAGGATCCTTGTCTGTCTCCAGGACATGTGGGGGAAAAGTAGAAAATGTCAGTTTTCTGGAAGGATCCAGGAGAGTCTTGTTTTGCCAATAAGACTGAGGCTTAGAGAGAGACTAAGAATCTGGCCCAAGATCTTGAAGAAGCAGATGAGGGAGGGGCTAGCATGCAGTCCCTGCCATTTTACCTCTTCACACACAGGCCATTTTTTTGCTCACTTCTTGCAAGTTTCCCTCTTTCCTGCGCCTTTAATTATCTAGAGAACTCTATTTGCAACTTTCCTTAAAGTTTTCCAAGACCCAAATGTCCAGGAGTTCATCCAATTTTATTTCCACTGTGTGGCGGGGGTTATGCATTGGCATATGAACATCAGGGGACACAGAAAATTCAAACGGCAATGTGTGGCCAGCAGAAGCAGAGTCAGGGTGCACCACGGTGCATGGTGGAAGATGGGTGCATGGTGCATGGAAGAAGACTTGGTATGAGGGGGGACCCTCCATAGGCTGACCCACTTCCAATGTGAGCTTCCACATTGTGTCCTGTCACCCCGTCCACTGCCCCCATACCTACTCCTAATGATGCATGATGAAAATCCTAAAGAGCCACAAGCTCCTCCCACATGTCTAGTTCTAATTATGCACAGTAGAGACAGGGGGATGGACGAGTTGATTTTTTGTTAGTGAAAAGGAGCCACTTTTCAAAGAAACGTTACCTTCTTCCATCCCTGTGATCCTTCTCCACACCCCTATGTTGGGAGCATTGAGATAGCTGCCATCCAGCACCAGCTTAGTACTTGATGGAAGGCACTCAGTAACTGCATCGAGTGTGTGCATCAACTGTGCATAAACCAACAAAGCAATGTAGCGCTACTCCAGCAATGACTTCAAAGATTAGGCTTCTTCGTGATGGAACAGTGTAGAATCTGAAAATTTTTACAACCTCTTTCAAAGATGATCACACTTATAACTACAAAGCAAAAGTCAAAAGAGAATGAACTTTGGAACTAGATAAACCTCCGTCTGAATTCCAATTTCTCAAAACCAACTGTGTGACCTCTATTAAATCATTAACCTCTCTGAACTCCAAAATATCACGTATAAGATGGGACTAGTGGTATATGCTCTTTGCAATTCTTTTGTGCTAAATATGACAGCACGTGTGTGATTAAGGTAGGAGGATGATATACTTAAAACCATTTAAATAAACAACTAAGGAATGCCCAGATGGTTAGTAAAAAAAAAAAAAAAAAAAAAATTACTTGGGGATGTGTCTATGAGGGTATTTCTGATAAATATCAGCATTTGAATCAGGGAACTGAGTAAAGATCACTCTCACCCATGAAGACAGACATCATCCAATTCCTTGAGGACTTCCACAGGAGAAAAAGGTGGAAGAAGAGAGAAATTTTTCTCTGCTTGAACTGAGATTTCCATCCTCTCCTGCCTTTGAACTTCAGGGTTCGTGGTTCTTGGGCCTTTGGACTTGGACCCAGGCTTACATCATCAGAGTCAGGTTCTCAGGGCTTCACTTCAGTCTGAAGCCCCCTGGTTCTCAGGCCTTTGGGTTTAGACTGAAGCTACACTGGTGACTGTCCTGGGCTTCCAGTTTATAGATGGCAGATCATGGGGCCTGTTAGCCTCCGTGATCACATGAGCCAATTCCTCATAACAAATCTCTTTCTGTACATCCATGTGTCTACGTCCTGTGGTTTCTGTTTCTCTGGAGAAACCCAACTAATACATGAACCTTCCATAAAGTCTGCTGCCCATATACAAGGCCCTTCATAACTTGGGATAGGGTTGGGGAAATAAAAAAAAAAAGTGAACTATCTCACATCTAGGTTGACAGCGCCTTAGAAAGAACAAGATGATGCAAACACTCAATATTTTCAGCAGAAGGGCTGGGGATGTGGCTCAAGCGGTAGCGCGCTCGCCTGGCATGCGTGCGGCCCGGGTTCGATTCTCAGCACCACATACCAACAAAGATGTTGTGTCCACCGAGAACTAAAAAAAAAAAAAAAATAAAAAAAATTAAAAAAAAATATATATTTTCAGCAGAAAAAGAAAGTGCTCAAAGATATTGAAGACCATGTAAACTTAAGCTCCAAGAAAATTTGCATAAGTTTGTGTGTGTGTGTGTGTGTGTGTGTGTGTGTGTGTGTGTGTGTTTTATGTTGGTGAGGCGCAGGGGATGGATGGGATCTAGATCTTAAAAGACACATCAGAGTTCAACATGTATAATACCTGAAGTTATAAATCCTTAGTAAATATGAATTTATCTTCTCCTATTTTTAAGAGTTTGTTAATGGTTTATGGCTGTTGGATGGCTTGTTCCATTCTAACCCCCAGCAATTTGGAATAAATGGAAAGCAAGAGAATAAATGGACAATTACCACAAAGAAAAGACTGGTCCATTCCGCTTGGCTGCACACATCCAGCAAATTAAAGCACACAATAGTTTGCCCATCAATTTCCAGTCACCCGTTTTTAAAACATTTCCTTGAAACCCAGATGTCTCTCAAATAAGAGAGCTAAAGTCTCTTTGCAGTAGCTTCTTGGAAACAGATTAAATGCTTACTTAACTAAAAGCAGGGATGGAAAGACATAAAACACAGAAACACTCATGTTTTTGAGCTCGTGCAATCTTTGTCAACCCTAATGTTACTCTTATGAGACTAAAATTACACAAATAATGTGGTAACCTGAAGCCCGAATAAACACAGATTGAGGCTTATGGCTGGCAAGAAACCGAAGCAGTATACAAGGTGAGGAAGTCCTCACACCTTTTGTATCCTTTGATCTCTCTGATTATAGTGGATCCTCTCTGGAGAAAGAATGAAGAACAACTTCTCAGCAGCCCACCTCTTCTTCCCCTTGCCCACCAACAACCCTGAGCTTCTGATGGGGAATATGTTAGGAGAAGTCTTCCTTCCCTATGCTCCATGCCAGCAGAAAAATATGGTACTGCTGTGAAAGAGGTCTCCAGGACAATTTCTTCCCTCTGTCAGCCCCCTACCCTCCACATGACTCACGCATTCTACAAATACTCTTGATTAAGCACCTCCTATGGGTCAGAAACTGGCTAGGAGCTAGAGGTACAATGGCAATCAAGACTCAGCTACTTTCCCTCCTATTAAGGAAAAAGGTAAGATTTTTTTTTTTGATGAGACAAAACCCCCATTAAGCTGTGAATTAGGGTCCATTTTACTAGTTAAACCAGTGTGGCTTTAAAATAAACAAAAACAAAACCTCAGTGGCACATAGCTGTCCACTACTTTGCCCACAAGATCTTCTGTGAAGGACCACTGCTTTGCAGATCCCATGGAACTGTTTTATTCCAAACCCCCCCCCCACTAAAAAGTGACACAAAGAGCTGAGAGGTAATAACCTCTTGTTTCATAAAAGTCAAGCTCCTGTATACAAACAGTGCCAATATTTCATGTATCTGACTGGTTGCATCCAAGACACATGAATGTCCCTTCTCAATGCTCATTATGTACTGGGCAAAGAAATGACTACATGCATATATATCCTTATTGACTCCTCACAATAGCACCTTGAGGAAGTTGTACTATTCCATGTGAAAAGTGAAATAACTCAGGTTGTGAACATATGAGAAAATTTGCTGAAGTTCAGGTAATAAGCAAAAATGAAAATATGTAAAGAAAGAATGAGGAACAACTTCTCAGCAGCCCACCTCTTCTTCCCCTTGCACACCAACAACCCTGAGCTTCTGATGGGGAAAAGGTTAAGAGAAGTCTTCCTTCCCTATTCTCTATGCAAGCAGGACAACAGGATATGGCTATGAAAGAGGTCTCCAGGACAACTTCTTCTGGGTCCCTTGAGATGAAGGATGGAATTAGGCCACAAATGCTTTGCAACAAACAAGACAGCATGGAATTCTTTTGCATTATCTTTTGGTGTGTGTGTGTGTGTGTGTGTGTGTGTGTGTGTGTGTGTGTGTGTTGGTGGGGTTTGTTGTTGCTATTTTGTTTTGGTGTTGGGTTTTAGTTTTAGTTTAATGAGATGGGATCTTGCAATGTTGCCCAGGCTGGTCTTATACTTCTGAGCTCAAATGATCCTCCCACTCAAATTTGCAAGTAGCTGGGACCAAGGTGCATGCCCACCATACCCAGCTTCCATTACATTTTGTAGTTATAATTACCTTTGTATTTTTTAAAAACTAATTTTGATTCTAGTCTCCTAACCAAAATAAATTTTATCTAAAAATTTTATAATTTATGAACTTGGGTTTTCTAAGAAAACATCTATTTTAAACGAATAATTATATTTTCTTGTTCCTAAAAATTGTCACTCTTAATTTGATGCCTTGTCTTGTTGCACTGGCTAACTTTTTCAGAATACTTTTTAATTATACTGGTTGTTACTACCAAAATTGTCTTATTTCTTATTTTAAGGAAAGAATTTCACTATCACAAATGGTGGTTTCTCTTCATATGAAAGTCCATGTTGCATTATGGTTTTAAGTTCAAGTTTTAGATCTGCATGAATTTTTCTTTTTTTATCAGGTATCTTCTTTTATGTCTATAGAGATTGTAATATGGCTTTTTGTTCTTTAACTAATTGATATTTCGTTAGGTATACTAATCTTATTCCTGTTTGTTATGGCATATAATTGATTCAATAAATTGTTGAATTTTATTTGTTAATGCTTTACCATCTGTATTCGAGTTGGAATAGTGCATAGTTTTGTTGTCTTTGTCATTACAGGATCATATTAACATGTTAGCTTTCTATAACTGTAACAAAATACTTGAGACAATCAACTTCATAAAAGGAAAGGTTTATTTTGGATCAGTCAATAGTCAGTTGGCCTACTGCTTTTGGGTCTGTGGTGAGGCAATATATCATGGTGGGAGCATATGACAGAGAGGGAATTGGCTCACCTCATTGCTGCCAAAAGGCATGAGAACAAAAGAGGAGGGGCCAGCATCCTAACATCCCCATCAAGGGGAGCTCCCATATGAATTAACTGCCTTCCACTTGACCCCACCAACTAAAGATTTTTGCATTCCCAGGAGTGGCATGGGCTGTGGACCAAGCCTTTGGAAGATACTCCAGATGCAAACAATGACAATTAGTTTGTAAAGTTAGAGAGAAATCCTTTATTTTCCATGATCTTTAATAATTTATACTTCATGGAAATTTATTTTTTGTCTTAAGGATAAAAACAAAGTCATATGTAAAAACACATGAATAGAGAAAATCACTGAAACCAAAAATTGTTTCCTGGAAAACATTAACAAAATTGGTAAACCACTAGCTGACCTATCTACCAAAAAAAAAAAAAGGCAAAAGATTTAAATTAACTAAAATCAGAAATTAAAAATAAGACATTATTACCAATTTTATAGAAATTTAAAAGGATTATAAAAGAGTAATATGAGTAATGAAAACACCAACAATTGAATAACCTAGATGTGATGGACAAATTTCTAGAAGCATACAACCTATAAAGACGGAATCATGAAGAAATAAGAAATAAATCTCCTTATTTATTATAGACATATAATAAATAAGGAGATTAAATCAATAATCAAAAACCTCTTATCAACAACAACAAAAAAATTGGACCAAATGGCTTCATTAGTGAATTCTATTAGAATTAACTATGTAAGAATAAACACCAATATTCTCAAACTCTTCCAAAAACCTGGAGAGAAGGGAAGACTTTCTAAGTCATTCTGTGAGGCCATCCCCATCCAACAAATGCCTTGCTCAATCTAATGTCATGAAGATTTCCTGTTTTCTTCTAAGAGCTTTGTAGTTTTTAACTTCCTTTCAGGTCTTCCCCACTTGCATTTTCTCCTAGCTGGTAGGAAAGTAGGAGGTTGAGGTCATGGATTGTGGTTACTCAGGGATCTGCATTGGGCTCAGGCAGGGCTGCCTTTTTGCCACAGGTTTACCATGTCCTGGCACCTCAGGCCCATGCCAGCATGGCAGGTTTCTCCAGGTCTCAGCCACACTCCAGCCCATCCTGGCCATAGCTTCGCAAAACTCCAGGAGGTCTTCAACATGCTGTGGAAGAAGGTTAAACTTGAAAAGTTTAACAAAGCCAAGTGCGGTAAGGCACACCTATAATACCAGCTGCTTGGGAGGCTGAGTCGGAAGGATTGCAAGTTCAAAGCCATCCTCAGCAATTTAGCAAGACCTTGTCTCAAAAAAATTAAAAAATATATCAAATGCAGCAATTCCACTTCTAGGTGTATATACCCAAGAATCAAAAGCAAGGATTCAAGCAGATAATGTAAACCCTGATGTTCACAGAAGCAATATTCACAATAACCAAAACAACTAAATGCTCATTAGCAGATAAATGGATAAATGTACAATGGCATATTATTCAGCTTTAATGAAGAATGGAATTCTGATGCATGCTACCCCATGGATGAACCTTCAAAACATTAAACTAAAGAACGGATGTTATATAATTCCTCTTAAATGAAGTTTGTAGAATAGGTAAGTTTAACACAGACAGAAAGGAGAATAAGATTACCAATAACAGGGGTGGGGACCATGGAAGAGGAAATGGGGTATCATCATTTAATGGATCTCAGAATTTATCTGAGATGGTGAATAATTTCTGGAAATAGATAGTGCTGAAAGTTTCACAATATTGTAAATATACTTAATGCCACTAAATCATACACCTAAAAAGGGTTGAAATGGTAAATTTTACGTTATGTATATTTTCCAACAATAAAAAAAAATGAGCAGCCAGACTTTTTTTTAAAGGTATAAGTGCCAAAAGTTCCAATTTTTATTTCCTGGCTAATTGGCTAATTATTCTTTCTATTTCTTCTTGAGTCAATTATGATCATGTCTAATCTCTCAGAAAACTATTTCTTAAGTACTTTCAAATTTGTTACCATTAAGTGAAATTCTAACCTCCCTTTAATGTCTGTTGCTATATCCTCTTTATAATTCCTCACTTATGTGCTTATGTTTTCCCTTAATTCTTGATTTGTGTTGCTAGCAACTTGCTTTTCATACTACTTTTTAAAACTTTTTAAGTCCTACTATAGTCTTTGCTTTATGTTATGCATATTGTTTTTGTAATTATTGAACTAAATACTTGTATATAGTTTATTCCTGGTCTTACAACAAAGGTATTTAAGGCTATACATTTTCTCTGAGTACAGTTTTGGTCATACCTTTTTGTAAGTTTTGCTATGAAGTGTCTTCAATGCCATTATCATCTGATTAGCCTCTAATGATATTTCTTATTTCCTCCTTTACTTAAGAATTGTTTAGATGAATGTTTAATTTTCCTTTTGTTTTTAATTTTCAAGAGGTTGAGGTTCTATTTCAACTTTTATTTATTAATAGTTGAATGTAACCTGTGTAATTTTGATCAAGGGAAAAGAGAAGAGTTTAGATTTACTGCAGAATCCCAGAAATTCAGCAGCCTGGAGAGAGGACCCAAAGCTGTATGACACTGCAATCAAGATTTAATCTCTGTGTTCACAGATTTCTTTGCCATGCTGGAGTGGCCATCAAGCGTTGGCTATGCAGTGTCCCCATGCTCTGCCTGGCAGATGTCTATGCCAAATGCACAAATGCACAGATCAAGTGCAATCTGTAAGTCCCACACTGGCCCAGGACATTTAATGAGCTACTTCTCCCAAGATCCAGCTCTGCCTGTCTGATTGCCTGCAGCCCAACCCTACCTCCCTCAGAAGAAAAGCATGTCACTGCATTTAGGTAAAGTCTGCCCTCCGAGGCAAGCTGGTTTTAAGCATAAACGGAGCCATGAATGCAATCAGTCCGTTTGATCCATACGTAAAAGAAACTCCATGGTTTCTGGACTATGTATGGCTATAAGCACGCCAAGTGTCCACGAAGGTTTCTCCTTCCTTTTGTGTGCCCTTGAACATTTCCATTAGATTCCCCTAATGGTAGATCCAGGTGCTAAAGTCCCTAACTTGCCTAGAAGTCCCTTTTGCCTTTTTTTTCCCCCTTTTTTTTTTTACTTGCTGCTCAGAACAACAACCTATTGACAAAGTACTCACTAAAGGATAGGTTAGTATTTCCTCTTTAGATAATGTACTTAGAACCTAAAGATATTAAACGAAACACCTGAAAACCAACACCATTACAAACGTGCTTTGCCTAAGAACCTGACTTGGGCTGAGCTGCAGGACCAAGACCTACTCCCACCAGAACAGCAGGTGTCCCCAGTCACTGTCAGTAGTATCTCTCGTCTGAAAAATAAATCCAGCATTAAGCAGCTGACCACATGTGTGCCTCTGAAACTATGGCAACAGAAAGTCCTTTTACCTCTGCGTCCCAATTAAAAGTGTTTGTTGGCTGTAATTGGGGTGTTTGGTTTCCAAAACTAATACATCAAAGCAATCACATAAGCCTCAAATGTCACCATCATACAAATTGACATTTCCCATGCAAGCAGCTAATGAGTGGTCCGAGCAAAGAGCATGCGTGATTGAAGTTACAGGGAACAACTGGACAAATCCACTTTTGGATTCTTTTCTCCATGCCCCATCCCACCCTAGTTTTGACAACTGATTGAATGTTGGGATGGGGAAGAAAAGATGATAGTAATTTAAGGTTAGGTATCCAAGAGGATAGAGGGTTTCTTTTAAGAAATGGGGAGAAAATACTTGGAGTACTTTTAATGGAAAAATGATACCCGGTAAGAATAAATGCATTCAAGTCCATTCTGCTCTAACCTCCAGTGTCTGGCACTGAACTGGGCATGTCATGTTTGAGTTTCCTGCCTGGTTAATATAAAAACATATTAGCCAGTAAAATGATGTATTTGTTATCACTATACTTTCAGATTTATTTTATTGTTGTCTCTGACTCTTTTTTTTTATTTGTTCTTTTTAGAAATACATGACAGTAGAGTGTATTTTGACATATTATACATACATGGAGTATAACTGGTTCTCCATGTATATATAATATGCCAAAATAATTCTTAACCAGAAATAGCATGGAACAACTCACCTTCTAGTTTCTCTTCTGTGAGAATGAAATGGTCTATAAATGAACACTTTAAAAGATGCAACTGAGAGGGATCCTGTGATCCTTTCAAAATGTGAAAAATCCTTGGGTAATGCAAATCACTTTGCCCTCGAAATAACCTGTTTGCTAACATATTCAGTACTATTTAATAATGTAAAAAGATATTTCCTGGGAAATAAGGATACAGAGAGAGAGAGATTTCTTTTTTTACTATATTAGAAGAGTAGGTTCCAGTGCAAATAACAGAAAGCTCAACTCTTAGTGGCTTAATCAAGTCATAAAGGAGATGAGTGCCGATATTATTCTTTCAGCAGTTTGAGCATGCCAAAGCTGAGGCTCATGCAATTCTCTTGACCTAATAGTCACTTGATGATGACCAGATCATTCTACCTCTAACATGGCATCTAAATTCTAGGCATAAAGAGAGTGAATGAGAGAATAGCCTATTATCTGGTTCTTTCCTGCTATAAGGGATCCTTCTTAGGTTTCTTCTAGTGACTTCTACTTTTGACTTGTTAGCCAGAACTATGTCATATGGTCAATCTCACCTTCAAAGAAACCTGGGAAATGGGACCTTTTCATTAAAAGGTCATCTTTTCATGAAAAGATCATCTTTTAGCTGCAGTTCTGTTAATAATAAGAAGGGTGAGTGAATACTGGTTAGGCGACTATCATCTCCCCCTCTATCCTACCCACTTAAAAGGCCTGGGGTTTTGTATCAGCCACTAGGCAGCCCTCAGTCTAAGGCTTCAAGAGGCAAGTTATACATGATCTATCATTAGAACAAAGAAACTCATGTCAAAAGACCTGGGATCTGGTGTCTTCTATAATGCTCTACCACTAGCTCTGTGATCTTGGACTAAGTCATTTACATCTGTTTCTGATCATCAAAATGAGAGAACTTATTGTTACCATTGTAAAGATACTGAATTTTTATGCACCCCATTCTGGAGCCTTACTTGGTAGATATCCAAGTTGTATCATCCTGTTGTCCTGGACCCTGGGCCCACCTCTGTTCCTGACACACAAGAGAGTATTACTGTCGTGATCAGCCCAGAATCTAAGAGCAACACCACTTCAGGAATCACATTATCTTAGAGAAATAAAAGTAGCGCCTTCTAGATTTCTTAGCAAACGTAGAATGGAACCACAATTTGACCCAGTTATCCCACTCCTCGGTATATACCCAACGGACTTAAAATCAGCATACTACAGTGACACAGCCACATCAATGTTTATAGCAGCTCACTTCACCACGGCCCAGCTGTGGAACTAACCTACCAACCTAAGTGTCTTTCAAGAGATGAATAGATAAAGAAAATGTAATATACATACATATTTTATATATATATATATAGATGCAAGAACAGTGGAAGATTACTTATCCATAAAAAAAGAGTGAAATTATAGCATTTTCCTGTAAACCGATAGAACTGGAGACTGTCACACTAAGTGAAATAAGCCAATCCCCCAAAACCAAAGGCCAAATGTTCTCTCTGATATGTGGATGCTAACCCACAACAAGGGGAGAGGAGGACAGAATAAAAGTTCATTGAATTAGACAGAGGGGAATGAAGGGAAGGTAGGGGTAATGGGATTAGGAAAGATAGTAGAATGAGTGGTACATAACTTTCCTATGTTCCATATGAATACAAAACTAGTGTAATTCCCCATCATGTACAACTAGAAGAATGGAATCCTAATTAGAACAAGTTATACTCCATATATGTATAATGAGCCAAAATGCACTCTACTGTTATGTATATCTGAAAAGAACAAATCTTAAAAAGTAGCTCCTTCTAGCTCCAATAAAGGGAAGATTGCAGAGTAATGGTGGCTATGATCCATTCAACAAGGCACCTGCGCTGTCCATGGTCAGCACACCTGTGTGTGTCCATGATGAGAGGTCATCCCAGAGGTCAAAGGTGAGAGGAAACATTCAACAGATGTCTCCAGGCAATAGGAACTTCTTCAACCACGACTACCCACTGTAAAGTTAAAATTTCTAAGCTGATTCTAATCTGCAAAGCCTGAGTTAAAATGTAAAAGACAGGGCATTGTAAAGTTTCTAAACTGCAAGGCCTGGGTTAAAAAGTAAAAGACTAGGTATTATTAAAATTCCTCTGCTACTCCCAGAACCTGTAATCCCTATAGCTATTAGGACAATACTGGAACTGCCCAAAAATATTCTCATTGACTCCCTGGTTGTCTGATAACCTAGGACTCTGTGTAATATGTCACATAGTCCTTTAGGCCCTAAAACCAATCAGTTTAAATATGTACCCCGCTTAGGAGTGAACAATCACCCCTGCCCAGCCTGTTCCCACCAATGAATATACTAATCACGTCTCAGATTTGTTGTTCAATTTTCCCGCGTCTCATGATCATTTGTTCTGATGTATGCAAAGCCCCCGCCCTCCCCAAAAAGTGTACTTAAGCTCTGCTTGACCTCTGCTCTGGGCTCTGGGCTGCTCTCCCTTCCTGAGTGAGCCTTGGGCCTCAGCGCGCTGAATTAGGATCCAATAAACTCCCTCCTGCCTGTTGCATGAAGTCAGTCTCTTGTGGTCTCTTCCTCCGACGCTTCGCTGGACCCTTACACCCACAAATTGCCAGGAAGAGGAAACAGTAGTGAGAAGAAAGGAGTTTAAAAAGTTTAGGGTAACGGGGAGATCTTGCCCAAAACTACCACACTGTGGAATCCACAGTACTTTATTTTTTTACAAATTTAGACCACCAAAGAGAAAATTTTTCCTATTCCTTCCATCCAGAATCTCTATTCTTACTTAGCTAAGACCACTGGGGAAAGGAAGGGTGCTCTATTCCTTACAGGCACAAGAAGGAGGGATTGTCCTTTGCATCTGGAATCTATTTCACTAGTCACATCATTGTGAATGAACCATGTATAATCCAAAGAAATTTCACTCACTCTCTTTCAGCGTCATCTGCCCACCCTCTCACTGAATCAAATCCACTGGTGAATAGAGACTTTCCATAGCTGCCTCTGGTTAGCTGATAAATGGGACTTTGAAATGCATCTACGATTTTATACTACCCACTTAATTCTTAAAATATATATAATAATTGAAGAATTTGGCTCCTGTTAGAAATAACTTGCAAATAGAATAAAAAAGTTACCCATTGTACAGACTAGAAACAGATATATCAAAGAATCTAAGAGATTTCTTAAGTTTTTTTTTTTTTTAACAAAGAGCAAGATTTCACAGATTTATTGAGGGACATGTATCAGGTAAGGAAGAATAAAGAAAATTTCATCTGAATCCAAAATGCTTTAGTTTTTCTAGATCCATATTTCATACCTCACACCAAAATAAAAGCACAAAAGTTTCAGAAGAAAATATATAAGGAAATAAGACTTGCACAAAGCCTAAGAGTTTTAACATCTACAATTAATAGCATTTTAAAAAAATATTTTTTAGTTGTAGATGGACACAATATCTTTATTTTATTTGTATGGATATATGGTGCTGAGGATTGAACCCAGAGCCTCACACGTGGAAGGAAAATGCTCTATCACTGAGCCACAACCCCAGTCCCATACAATTAATTGTATTTTTTAAAAGCTTCTTCATATTTGAAATATCAGCTGAGATAAAAGATAAATTACAAACTGGGAAATATTTGTAAATTATGTCACAGATAAAGGTGTAATACTTTAGTATATAAAAAGCACCTGTAAAATCAATAAGAAAAGACCAACAATCCAACAAAAGAGAAAGCCAGAAAAGAGTAACTATGGACTGAGTGACTGTTCATTGAGTCAATAATACAAATAGGGAGAAAACAGATGAACATGTTAGATGTAACTATCTCAGCTGTGGAGAAAAGAAACAGACACTTCCTCTTCATAGGCTTAACTTTAGCTTTAGAAAATCAATTTTAATATACAGATGTCTTATAGAAATTTCCCATCCCAATCACATGTGAAAATGTCAGCTAAAAATTGAAGAGGTACAGTAACTTCCTATTTGGTGCAATTTCAGGTTTATCAATAGTCAGAAAAGTGCTTCCTATGCTGCCTTCTAATTCCTAAACTGCCCCCACTAGAGATCTGTTCATTGGCTTATATATCTCCCTACCAAAAAAAATAGACATGGGATAAATCTCCCTGGGACCTTCTAATTATAATTTGGTATAATTTAATAATAGCAATGTCATAACCTCGTACTGAGTTTTGCCATGTACAACATATTGTCACAGTGAGATCATTGAATCTTGTCAATAATTCTTAAAATAATATAAAGAATTATGATTCAGATTTTATAGATACTATTATGCTCGAATTCAGGACCCCCCAAAAGACCACCAGAGACCAAGATCGATGTAAGCAGCAAAGAAGTGTTTATTGTGAGCTAGCTCGGTCCTCCGCGTGCACACAGCAACTGGTGACGCTGAGAGCCCCAGAGCCCAGGGTTTGCAGCAGTTTTATACAGTCTTTGGAGAGGGCAGGGACTTCACATACATCCTAGCATCTCTTAGCAAATCATCACACACCTGCGGGAAAATCATAAAACAACTCTAAAACAGGATTAGCACCTTCACTGGCAGGAACAAGTTGGGTAGGGGGGATTGGTTACTACAAGAGGGGGATTCGTTTGAACTGATTAGTTTAAGCCACGAGGGGAGTACGTGCTGAACTACATGGTTTCCCAACATGTTATCAACCACCATAAACTACTGGGAGGGTCATCTGGCATCCCAGGTATTTCCCTGTCTCATGCTGATTGGTGGTTAATACAGGGTTGCTATGGATCCTCACCTAGCCTGACTGAGTCAGGGACACCTGGCTCCCCAGATCTCTCCTGTTATTTGTAGATAAACAACTCTGCAGGGTGGGTATGTGCCTAGGAGTGCCCTGTGGGTCTTTCCAAGGACAAGGATCCCGCCCCCTTCCTTGGACAGGCTTTGCTCTAAGGTAGAGGCTGGTTTCTCAATACTTTTTCACCTGTGGAACAGATTCAGGTTTTCTGATTCCAAATTCTGAACATGTTCCTGAATCCCAGGCTTGTATGTAGGAGGGTATGTAAAGTCCTTTCTTGAGACCGCATTCTGGAAGGGGGCGTGGGGGGAGAGAATGAGGCCTGGTGCTTCTGAGTCAGGTAAGGAGAGAGAGAGAGACAGAGAGAGAGAGACAGAGAGAGAGAGAGAGAGAGAGAATAATAAAGTACTCAAGGAGTGGTCAGGGGCACCAAAGACACAGTAAACTTTACACAAGGATATTCAACAATAAGGTAATTCTAGGCACTTATCAGAATGGCCAAAATCTGAAACATTGACAGTCCCAAATGTTGGTGAGGATAAAGAATGGCAGGACCTCTCATTCACTGCTGGTGGGAACACAAACAGTACAGCCACTTTGGAAGACCATTTAGCACTTTCTTCTTAAAAAAAAAATAATAATAATATCCAGCAATTGTATTCCTTGGTATTTATCCAAAGGAGCTGAAAACTTACGTCCACACAAAATCCTTCACATGCACATTGACAGCAGCTTTATTTATAATTTCCAGAACTTGAGAGCAAAGCAAGATGTCCTTCAGTCGGTGAATGGATGAATAAATCGTGATGCATTCAGACAAAGGCACATTGCTCAGGGCTCAAAGGAAATGAGCCATCAAGCTATTGAAGACCTGGAGAGACCTCAAATACCTATGACTCAGTGGAAGGAGCCAATCTGTAAAGGGTGCATACTGTCCTATTTCATCTATTCAGAGGGAGGAGTAAGACTACCAAGATAATTAAAGTTTGGGTCGTTGCCAGGGGTTGGGGAGGAGGGAGGGATGAATTAACAGAGCACATAGTATTTTTAGGGCAATGAAACTCCTCATACATATATGTCTTTATGTGTTGGTCAAAACCCACAGAATGTACACCACCAAGAGTGAACCTTGATGTAAACTATGGAATCTGTGTGATAAGGATGTATCAATGTAGGCTCATCAGGTACAGCAAATGAGCCACAGTATAATGGGGGAGGCGAGATCCTGTGAGAGGGCAGGACATTCCAGAATATATGGGAATATGTAAACTTTATACTTTTCCTCCAATTTTGCTATAAACCTAAAACTGCTCTAAAAATTAAATCTATTCGTTAAAACACAATTTGCTGAACTGTAAATACACGTGATATTTCTTTTCTTTTGGGGCGGGTACTGGGGATTGAACTCAGGGGCACTCGGTCACATTCCCAGCCCTATTTTGTATTTTATTTAGAGACAGGGTCTCATTGAGTTGCTTAGCACCTAGATTTTGATGAGTCTGGCTTTAAACTAGCGATCCTCCTGCCTCAGCCTCCCAAACCACTGGGATTACAGGCGTGCACCACCACACTTGACTGCACATAGATATCTCTAACTTCTTCTAGACGCTCAAGAATCTAAACACCTTAATGTTTCCCAAACAGAGATCACAGGAAATTTCTGAGCACCTACTGATTGTAAGTATTACTCATGTTCTCACCATCGTGGCCAAATTGTTCTTTACCCTGCCCTCTGAGTTTAAATGTCAGTCACTGCATTTTTATTTCTGCAAATTCTCTCTGGCTCTCCTGCTTCATTCTTTTCTCATATTCTCACTTCCTTCTATTAGAACTTTGATGATTTTTTTTTTGGTATACAGTGGTCCCTCAATTATGCACAGTTTTGCTTTCTGCGGTTTCAGTTACCCCTAGTTGACTGTGGGCCTCAAATATTAAATGGAAATTTTCAGAAATAAACAGTCCAAAAGTTCTAAGTTGAATGCCATCCTGAGTAGTGTGATGTAATCTTGTGCTCTCTTACTCCATCCCTTTGTCCACAGTAGTCATGCTGTGTACACTCTCCACCCACTAGTCACTTGATAGCTGTCTTAGTTATCAGATTGACAGTCACAGTAACACAGTGCTTTCATTCAAGTAGCTCTTGTTTTGCTTAATAATGGCCCCAACATGCATGACTAGTGCTGCTGGCAATTTGATATGCCAAAGAGAAGCTGTAAAGGGCTTCTCTAAAGTGAAAACATGAAAATGAAATGAGGTATTTTGAGAGACTACATTTACAAAACTTTTGATACCATAAGTTATTATTATTCTGCTTTATTATTAGCTATTGTTTCTCTCTTAGTATGCCTAGTTTATAAATTAAACTTTATCATAGGTCTGTATGTATGTATAGGAAAGATAGATACAGATATAGATATAGTTATAGATATAGATATAGATTTCAGTACTATCTGTGTTTTCAGGAATCCACTGTAAGTCTTGGAACTTCTCCCTGGCAGAAAAACAAAGACTAGTATACTCATTTCATGGTCTCCATTTTGGTTATTGAGTTCAACTCTAGCAGGGCTCTATCTGTGCAAATACCAAGTGACCTGAGTTAGGGTTCTACCCAGTATTTGCTTCTGGACTTGCCTGAAACAAGTGTTGTGTTCACTTTTTCTCTTAGGAGCATCTAAAGACCATGCAGGTAGTATAAATTAAGACCCCAAATCTGTGCAGAGAGTTTGTTATTACTGAATATAGCTCTGTATTCTCTCTTTATTTCTGAAATTCCTCCTCAGAACTCAGGAGGAGATACATGAATTTTTCTTCATTGTCATCTGCCAGGAGGTGGGATTTTTTTTCCCGTTTCTCAAAAGCTATAACCTTTTGCATGACTCAGGTTTTTTCAGTGGTCTCGGTTCCAACTCTCTGCCCCACAAAAGCCCAAGACTTCATCTGCTACCTCTACTTGAGTGTTAAAATCCAAATACCTTATTTAGCTCTCGGCTTCCTTGTTGACGAGTCCTGAGCTGTTTTCCTCCACCACATTCTTCTGCCTTGATGTTCTGCCTCACCGTAGATCCAGGGCAATGGCGTTGGCTATCTAGGAACTGAGATTGAAAGGGTAAAGTTTCTAAGCTGGAAAGCTTGAATGTAAAAGATTAGGTATTATTAAATTCCTCTGTTACACCCAGATTCCTGAGATAGTTAAAACAACGCCCTACTGGCCATTTAGCCTAGGGCCCTGTGCAGTTCATCACAGGGCCCGAACCAATCAGTTTGAATGTGTAACCCGCTTAGGAATGACCAATCACCCCCGCCTGACCTGTTCCCACCAATGAATGTGCCAATCGCGTCTCAGAGTTGTTGTTCAATTTTCCCACGCCTCATGATGATTTGTTCTGATGTATGCAAAGCCTCCTGCACTCCCCAAAAAGTGTACTTAAGCTCTGCTTGACCTCTGCTCTGGGCTCCGGGCTGCTCTCCCTTCTTGAGTGGGGCCCCAGCGCGCTGGAATGGATCCCCAATAAATCCCCTTTTGCCAATTGCATGGAGCCAGTCTCTTTCTCTGACGCTCCCCCGGACCCTTACAAGATCTCCTGAAACTATGAGCCTCAAGTAAACTTTTCCTGCTCTCCATTGTTCTGGTCAAAAACGGCTGACCAAAACAGAAACTGATATTGAGAAGTAGGGTCATTATGGTGACTACCCTGACCTTGTGGTTCAGAAGCTTTGGGAGATTTTTTTGAATTTAAAGGAGAAATTTTGAAAAGCTCAGAGATGGAAGCTGGAAAACTTTAGAATGTTGTAAGTGGAACTTAATAGGTGATTCTAGGGGGGAGCTCCAAAGAACAGATTGAGAATGCCTGTACGACCGTGGACAGGAAAAACTATACTCATGAGGTTTCAGAGGAAAAGGACGCTTGAAAACTGGACCAGAAGCCATTCATGTGACGTTCTGGCAAAGAAGTTGCCTACATCTTGCCCATGTCCTGAGACTCTGTGAGGCTGAATTTAAAGGTGATGCATGAATTGAGAGAGGAAATTTCAAGGCAGCACAGGATTCAGGTGGTGGCATGGAAATTGCTGGAAGCTTTAGTCAAGTTTACTGTGATAATCAGGAGCAGAGATCAAAGTAGAAAGACGCGAAATACTTGCAGGTTAGCCAGGAAACTGAGTAAAACTGGAGCTAAGGAAGTGTGGTTGAGACATTACGGCCCCTGAAGAAATGCTAAAGTACTTTACCCAGAAACAATAGGAATGAAGCCTTAGGGCATCTCAGGAACTAGTAAGATCACCCCCATCTCAAGTTCAAGGGTATAAAAGTAAAAATTCCCTTGAGAAGAGACCAACTGGGGGAGGCTGCTTGCCCAGGAGAGCACCGGAGTTTGTCTCACCCTGCTCAGCTGCCCAGCACTCAGAGGCTACTGTAGCCACTGTCCCAGAAGACTTGGCTACTACTCCAGATGGCATCAACCATGTGGTGCTGCTTCTGCAGGACTGTGGGATGCTGGAGTTAGGGGAACATGGAGGCTTCCACAGAGATTTCAAAGGGAGGCTTGTAAGGCCAGGCAAAGCGCAGCAGAGTCAGGGTGGGCAGCCCCCGACAGGGTGATGGGTGAAGATGTGGAAGGAAGTTCAAAGCTGCAGTGGAGACTCCCCAAATTCAGAAATGCCAGGACTGTGGAACATCTACTGAGGAAAACTGCAGGAATGAAGCAGAAAGAAGCCAAGAGAGAAGCCACGTGGGTTAGGAAGGGTGGGGCTACGCAAGCCTTTAGAGAGAACTTCGCCATGCCCTGTGCCTCAGATGCTGGACATGCAACTCTAGGACTTGTTTGCTTGGTCTTTACTTTGGTCCCATCCATCTTCCTATGCCCCTATTTCTTCCTTGATGGAAACATTTACTCTGTGACTTTATATATTGGATTATGTAAATTGTTTTTGATTTTTAAAGGTGCATGCAGAGCTTACCATGAGTCTAAGAGGAGACTTTGGACTTGGACTATTGAGTAGTCCATGAGCCCCAAATAAACTTTTCCTCCTCTAAAAAAAAAAAAAAAAAAAATCCCTTATTTAACAGAAATACTAAGCTATAGCATCTCAAGCTGGCTGTGCCATCATCCCTATTCTTCAGTTCCCTCTGATTTGGACTCCTGGGACTTCCCCCTTTAATTTCACTATTTCTTATGATAGTGTCTAATGGTTACAAATAAAAAGTAGGGGCTTGCTGGGCAAGGTGGCACATACCTGTAATCCCAGCAACTGGGAGGATGAAGCAGGAGATCACAAGCTCAAGGGTAGCCTCATCAACTTAGAGAGACTTTCAGCAACTTAGTAAGAACTCATAATGGGGATGTTTCTCACTGGTAGAGCAACTCTGGGTTCAATTCCCAATACTGAAAAGAAAATTTGGGAACTAACGTTTTCTGGAAATTGCTAGTGAACCTACACTGGTATAAATAAGTATCATGTGTTGTTGCTGAATCCATGGTAAATGTGCATTTTCATTTACCTTTATCAGTCTTTCTCCATACCATGAGAGAAGAGATGTAAAAATCAAAAATAAAATCTACTGATGAAAAAAAAGATACTGTTATATTCTATTCAGCATTTTTAGGTATCTCCTAGCTTTTAGACTACCACAATAGTAGAAAAGAAGCCACCAGACACGTTAGATACGTTATTCCTTTTAATCCTCACCCCAGACTTGCAAGCTAGATAATCATATTCCCATTTCACAAATGAGGAAATCAAGAATCTCGGAAGTTAAATAACTTTCTCAAGGTCACACAACTAATGTTCTCTGACCTCAAGGACCATTCCCTTCCCCTTATCTCATATCACCCCTCTGAAGAGACAACCTGCTTCTTCTATGGTTTCTAAAAGGAGTCCAGAGCTTACAAAGAGTTTATACAGCAGAATACTTTAAGCGTTCTCCTTGAAGAACATTTTTTTAAAAATATATATGTTTCTGGCAAGGTTCCATTACTAATTATGGAGGGCGAATGGTGAACCAAAGAATTATGAAGGCGAATGTGGCTTGACATCACCTTTGGGGAAGCCATCTAGAATCCTTGAATAGGCTTGTCTGAGCCACGCAAAGAATGGGCAGCTGGCCTCATTCTATCCAAGGTGAGGGAGTCAGCAGGAGGTCTAGAGGATTGGCTCTGTCTGGAATCTGCAGGATAAAATGGACACGGGAGAGGTTAATGTCCATGCTGGGGAATCATGAAACCAATAGCACTGGGTTAGAAACTGGCCCAAGGCCAAATACAAAATATAGCCATAATTGGAGCCTTCCCAAGTAGAAAAAGGTTATTAGTGGAATCACATTAATCACAATGATTAATGCTGAAACCTAGGCTTTTTATTATGTAAAAGGCTCAAAAGAGTATATTGATGGGCAAGGGGGAGGGAGGAGCAGGTTACAATTTTGCAGAAATTAGGGAACCAAGAGGAACAGTAAATATTCAGGATATAATTTGAAAATCCAAAACCTGGATGTCACACATATCACGCTTAAAGCCGCTTATGCAAAGAAGTTTGCCAGAAAGCAAATGTGCCTACAGATGGCCCATCAAGAGGCAGTTGGGTGGCCCCTGCATGCTGCAAGGGCAGCCAGACCAAGGGACAGGACAGGGACAGGGGAGGCACACAGGAGCTGAGAGCAAAGCCCTCGCTGTCCATGGTCCTCCCAGAGTTCGAAGCCTGCCAAGGGCAGTGCCCAGGCAGTGCCATCTGGAAACTCCAGGGCCTTTAAAAATCTCCTATCTCAGACAAGTCAGGGCAGAGGGTTGGTGCTAACTGAATGTAAGTTGTGAATCTAAGGAGGAATTGCAAAATCTTGTGCTGAATCAAAGTAAAAGTACACAAGCAAAAAACCTTATCCCTGAATTCAAGTCAAGCTAGACGAAAGGCTGGTCAGTGATAAAAGAGATGCAGAGAAATGAAATGTAAAAAGGGAGTTGGCCCTGGAGAAAATCAGAAAGGGCTCAAGTGGCTTTTGTGGTCTGACGATTATTGTCACAGACTCAAAGTGATGGGTAGAGAAGAACCAAGAATATCTTTACTTATTCCTTGGCTTCCTAAACTGAGAACAGACCATGAAGTAATTATTCTCTGCCTTAGATTTGGTAGAAAGAAGAGAGGAAAATGATGTGTCTTTTTAAATTGATTTTGACATGTTTGTTTCCAAAAGGATCTGGAGTGCTACCACACTAGAGCATGGGCACAAGGCAGTAAAGATGCTTGGCAGAGACCAATCACTCTTCACCAGGCCTCCTCAGTCCATCACTCCTCCAGTGCGACCCCACTGAGGCACTGGGGCCGCTGACTCTCTGGACATTATGCATAGCCCTGAGGACCCAGAAAACTGTCTCAGGCCCAGCTTCGTGGACACTTCCTTCAACCAGCACCATGTTACCGGGCACCATGGTGAACCTGGAGCTTCTCTAAAGGTCTTGCAATTTTCTAAAGCTATGCCTGCACTAGCTTTCCCCCAAATCTCCCTGGATGCTGCTACCACCCCTTCATTCTCCTCTCCACCCCCAACTCTTTCTCTCCATACCAGATGGGATCCTTTCTTCCTATTCCCATCTGAAAGGAAGCACCTGTAAGGAAGGTCTCTCACATATATTGACACTCAGGGCTAGGGATGTAACTCAGAAATAGAGTACTTGTCTAGAATGTGTAAGGCCTTGGGTTCGACACTCAGCATGCAAGTAGATAGATGATAAGTTGATAGATAAAACAGACAGGCCCTCTTGTATTTAGACCCATTTAGACTATAAGATCCTTGATAGTAAGATTTTATCTTCATGCTTCCAGGACCTATCCAGTACCTGGCATGCAGTAGAACTATACTAAATTAAGGAATGGAGAGAAGGGCTTAGGAACAAAAAGTGGAAAAGAAACTCCAAAATCTCAAGATAAGGACATGGGACAGTAAGGGCGGAAGGGGCAGTGAGCAGGGCCATGGCGCTGCAACTTTTATCTCCTGCCTGGTATAAACTTGCCAAGAGAACTTCTGAATTTCACTTTTTGTCCCCCCCTTTTTTTTCCCTGCAAAGCTCAGACAGCAGTACAGTCATAGTTAAGATTACATTCACTCACAGAGGCACAAGCATGCTCATTATAATGCAAATACAGCTGGCCGCCGCCGCCTCCTCCTCCTCCTGCTCCTCCTCCTCCTCCTGCTCCTCCTCCTCCTCCTCCTCCTCCTCCTGCTCCTCCTCCTCCTCCTCCTCCTCCTTTTCCTCCTTCTCCTCCTACTCCTGCTCCTCCTCCTCCTTCTTCCAGCTGCCATGAGCTGAAAAGCTGTCCTCTGCCACCCTTCCACCATGATACCTCATACCCAAAATAACGGAGCCCCGCTGACTTTGGACTGAAACCAGAGAACTGTCTGGAGAATAGCCACCACACTGGCCTTAGAACTTTTCTTCATGCCAGTGGGATTTTAGTAACATATTGGGAGAGGGGGTGGACAAAGGTAAGACTCCAAAACATTATGTGAAAGTGAAAACAAGAATCAACTACAGCCTGCGAAGACTGGAGAATCAAGCAAACCCCCAGCAAGATACATGCTGGACCAGAAATTCACAACTGCTTAGCAAATCCCCACTGGAAGGGAGAGAAACTCCCCCTGGAGGGCAGAGTGGATTAGTGCACAGGATCCCCACAAGGTCCTCCTGCTGGAGGGCAAGGGTCAGGAGGGAGGGTGGGAGGAGGGAAGGAGGAAGGAAGGAAGGAAGAGGGAAGGGAAGGAAGGAGAGAGGGAGAAAGGAGAAACAGGGAGGGAAGGAGGGGAGAGGGAGGGAGGAGGGAGAGAAGGAAGGGACTCTGTCCTTATCCCTGCTTTCTTCCTTTCAGTAAATGACTTTCATTAAAAAGAAAAAAAAAATCTGGCAGGAATGGGAATGTAATTTGGTAGGGCAAGTTTCCAAGGGTCAGTTTGCATAAGGCACTAGGGACACCCCTGGGAAATAATCCATAAAAAGGAAGAAAGAGTTAAGTGTCCAACTTTGGACTAACTAGCACACCCTGTCGGGAAGGGAGGGGTGGAGGGGAGCGCAGCACACCTGCTGTCTTTCAGCTCCTCATCCAGGCTGGTCCCTGTGGATGTGCCAGAATGCAAAATGAAGGACACTGTGCCAGGCATTAAAGGTTAGTTGTTTTTTTTTAATATATATATATTTTTAGTTGTCAATGGACCTTTTTTTTAATTTATTTAAATGTGTTGAGAATCGAACCCAGTGCCTCATACATGCTAGGCAAGCGCTCTACCACTGAGCTAAAGCCCCAGCCCTTAAAGGATCATTTTAAAAGAGGGATTTTTATTTTTAAAAAGATGCACATGTTATGTAGTTGGTACAGTAGTTATTGAAGGAAAGTCTGAGTTACTTACAGATTGATCATACGTCCCAGGTTTTCAAGAAAAGTCCCATTTTACACATGTTATCTTGGCTGGTGACCCTCTTCTGGTTTATCTTTGTGTCCTATTTCAGAAAATAAATTATATGGTCACCTAAGTTCTGGGGGACATCATTGGAACAAATGTAGATAATTCACATATTCCTTTTCTAATACCCAATCTCCTCATATTCTTAAGGAGGGTCGAAAGTTCAAAGTCAGTTGGGAAATTTAGTAAGACCTTGTGTCCGAATAAAAAACAGAAAAGATGGGGGTATAGCTCAGTACGAGAGTGCCCCAAAGTTCAACCCTCAGTACCATAGATATATATGGAATGAGAAAGGCATCATATTTATAAGGCAATACTGGAAGTTACAAGAAAGTAAGGGAATATCTCATGAACTCTGAGACAAATTGTTTCCAACAAACAATAGAATAAAAAGAAGGTGTCATGCAAAATATCTCTATCATGCACACTTTTCTAAGAAAACCTTTTGTCAGGAAAATGCGCTCCACAAAAATTATAGAGTTATCTAAAGAAAAGAGGAGACAGAATCCGGACAACAGGAGGTTCAAGACTGGAGAAAGAAACAGGAAATGCCCAGGATGACACCTGGGAAGGCACCAGAGGACCCTGAGTTATGACTGAGAAAGGGGAGACATGTATTATGTGATGGGTGTGGGGAGGGGGGAATTGCAGTGAGTACAATTTTATAGAACTATGGCAAGATGTCAGGAGGCACCGCCAGAAATTACAGAAAGTGAAAGAAGTAAAAACAAATGAGATCATCATTAATTTTAGGAAAAACAAGTTGTTCAGGGAAGAAATAAAATAGTGCACTCTTTTTTGTATCAATACTGATACATTTTTTATCTGTTCTAATTAGTTATGCATGAAGCAGAGTGCATTTCATCTCGTGGTACACAAATGGAGCACAACTTTTCATTTATCTGGTTGTACATGATGTAAAGTCGCACCATTTGTACAATCAGACATATGCTTAGGGTAATGATGTCCATCTCATTCCACCATCTTTCTTACCCCCATGCTTCATCCCCTCCCTGTCCCACTTGGCTCAATCCAAAGTGCCTCCATTCATCCCATGCCCCCTCCCCTCATTATGGATCAGCATCCACAATATTGCACTCTGAAGCCAGGAGGCAGCCTGATGAAACAATACACCAAAAACAGTGAATGTGGATTTTACTACAGTTCCTTAATCCTTTGGTTATAGTGGGGGGGTGGGGGAAATGCAAACTTATCTCACCATAATAAACCCTGTGTTAGAGTGATTCATCAAGACAACAATGTTATCTATATTATTTATGAATTCTGGAGGTAAATATCAGAAGAAAAAAAAAGATTAAAAGTCAAAAATGCTTCTGAAGAAGAAGGGCTGTTGTTTAACAAACAACAGGGCATTTGTGTCTTTTTTAAATCTGTCTAGCGCTCCTTGACTTTTAAAAATGATGAGTGTGTATTTCTTCAACAAAAATAAAGCTACTCTTTTAAAATGTAAGACTTCTTTGTGAGCCATTTTTCTTCCATCTAGTAATTTTTTTAATTATCATAATAAATCTGTGTAAGATGATGGCAGCCTCTGGCATTAATGAGGGGTGAAAGGCATGATCTCCATTTCAAAGTCCTCGTTGAAGACGGAACAGACCCAACAGCCTGAACAGGGAGTAGCAAGAATATTTTTCTTAATTGCTGGCATCCAGAACTTTTTGAGTAGCCTTCTTGGGTTTTGAAATTTACCGCTAGAGTACTACTACCTTCCCAGCATAGGAATCAGATCCCTGCTTTCCCAGGCTTCTCGGCAGCCAGCAATTATGGGGAATCCGTAGGAAGAAAGTGATGTAAAGAAGGAGGCTCCATAGGGAAGCCACTAGGGTAGGCTGGCCACCAGCTCCCAAGGACAGCCAAGGTCTTAGCAGTCAGCAAGCTTGGACCACACTGCCCATGAACCCATCCATGGAGTTGGCCTCTCTTACTGGCAGGGTTGCTTGAAGTTTGATTTACTGACCCCTTCTGTGATTCTTCTTTTTCTTATATATTTTTTATTAGTGCCTAATAGGGGGCACTGGGTGTTACATATTTGTGCATGCACACAACATACCAGCGTGATTTGGCCAATATCATTCCCCCAGTATCTCCCCTCCTTCTGTGATTATTGAAGCAGCCTGATACTCTTTCATAAATTCCTTTTCTGTTTATCGGTTTTGATGTTGAAAACCAAGAACTCTGACTGGTACAGTGAGTCAATGCGGCATATCCTGGAAGGGGGATTTGGGAGAGGACAAGAGAACATCAGAGAACTCTGGAATGTCGGCCCCCAGAGGAGACTTCCTTTCCTATCAGGAGGAAAGGGCAACAGAAGGCATGGTCCACGTTACAGGTTAGCTTGGAGGGCTGGATCAGTAAATCCTCAAAGATGCCATACAGGGTCTTTCTAAATTCATAGCCAAAAATTCTAGAACAAGGTGTGCGTGGGCTCTCTCTCGTCCAGCGAGGAGGTCCACGGAACAGAGTAGAGGAGAACTCGGCTGAGGAGTTAGTATTCAGGACCTCCGGAGACCAAGCAGGAAGCAGGTCTGATTTTATTGTGCAGTTACCATGTATATATACTCAGGAAGTAGCTAAGCAGATGACAGGCAGCCACCGGTGTAATTTCTTGCTAACTGTCCTTGCAGCGACCAATGGAGGAGCAGGCCATGGAGCAAGAGCAGGGACTGCATGCAACACATGGCCTCATGCCCAGGGCTGTGCCTATGGGGTAAGTGGCCTGCTGTTCACATGCCTAGCATGAGGGCAGTGGCCTGCCACTCAGATGCCCTTAACATGTGCCATGTATGTAGTACTCCATGCACTTGTCCCCACAAGGGTGAATTTCTAACAGCAGATAAGTGCAGAGCCATAGAATGATGTAGTTGTATTACTGTTACCGTGAGCCTAGATTTATCCCCAAACTGAAGTTTGCAGGAAGCACAAGCTACAGTAGTCACAAACCTGAAAGGTGACCCAGGTGTCACATTCAGATCATCCTGGGCATTGCTCTCCTCTGCTCAAGCTGTCTAGTGGCTACCGGTCTCCCTCAGTGAATTCCTCTCCCAGTAACTCTCCGTCCCAATGTCCCACCGTCTTCACTTCTTGAGCCACAACTACTGTCCTCACTGTTCCTCAAACGCGCCAGGCATGCCCCTGCCTCAGGGCCTTTGCATTGGCAGGACCCACTCACTCACTCCCGAGAACATCTTTTCTCAGAAATCCACACGACTCATCACTCCCTTTTTTCAACTGAGCCTTCCCTGATCAGCCTCTTTCAAATTCCACTCCTCCCAAGCACTCGGGGCCATCTAATTCACTACAGAATTTGGTTATTTCTTCCGTTTATTAACAGTGTCCTTTGAGTAGACTGAGGGGGTCAGATCTCAAATAAAGTGATTTGTTCTTTTTTTAGTCTCTGTGTCAACAGATCTTCCAAGGAAGCAAAATATTTTTTAGCAGTTCCATATCCATAAACAGAGCTGGATTTTTACAAGAAAAAAAATGCTATCCCCTTCCCCCCCACACCCCACCCCCGGCCTGGGGACAACATGGCTCACCTTTCACCCGAACTGAAGTCAGAAGGGTATTTAGTGGGACTCTAACTGATGGTCTCCCAAGGCAGTTAGCAAAACAACTTAAAAAACAGGGATCTCTGCTCCCCAACAGCCCCTCCTGACAGCCAAGAAGGTCAGATTCCATCATGTCCTTCTGATCTGAAATCTTGTCCTAGGAAAGAAAATCACACACACACACACACACACACACACACACACACACATACTCACATACACACACACACACATACACACACACACATACACACATACACACACACATACATACTCACATACACACATACACACACACACATACACACACACATACACACACACACACATACACATACTCACATACACACACACATACACACACACATACACACACACATACACACACACATACACACATACACACACACATACACATACACACATACACACACACATACTCACATACACACACACACACATACACACACACATACACACACATACACACACACATACATACTCACATACACACATACACACACACATACACACACACATACACACACACACACATACACATACTCACATACACACACACATACACACACACACATACACACACACATACACACACACATACACACATACACACACACATACACATACACACATACACACACACATACTCACATACACACACACACACATACACACACACACATACACACACATACACACACACATACACACACACATACACACACATACACACACACATACACACACATACACACACACATACTCACATACACACACATACACACACACACATACACACACATACACACACATACACACACATACACACACATACACACACACATACACACACACATGCACACACACACATACTCACATACACACACACACATACTCACATACACACACACACACACACACACACACATACTCACATACACACACACACATACTCACATACACACACACACACACACACACACACACATACTCACATACCCTCCGTTCAATGTGGAGCAATGTAGTAATTCCCCCCCTCCCTAATCTGACACCTTGACTTCATACCAAACCTCAATGACAACTAATATCCAAATGCGTGAATGAAATGACAAGCGCACTCCTCCCGGTACGGAATTCCACCCACGTTCCTCTTTCCAGCAGGGTCCACACTTGGAAATGACAGTGAAACGTGTCCCATCGGGGGCCTGATCCATGCTCCTGAGGAGAATCCAGATGAGCAGCTGCGTCCCTCCCTCAGGACGGGCGCCCATGTGGTCCTGCCCCGCCCCACCCCGGGAGAGTGCCAATGGCATTGGAAACCACAGTCCCCTGGGGGCCACTTAGGTCCTCTCAGGCCCTCCCAGGCAAGGGGGGGCTTCACCAGTCTGGGTTTCAGGAGCCTGCGAGATACAGGACAGAGAGAAACGGGAAACTGTCCCATACTTGTTCTCTTGAGCTCTGTAACAAAACACCACAGACTGAGTGGCTTAGAAAGAGCAGAAATCCACTGTCCCCTGCTCTGCAGGCTGCAAGTCCAAGATGCAGGACAGAGTCCGTGTCTGGTGGGGGCCTGCCCACGGGGCCATCTTCTCACTGTGTCCTGCAAAAGGGGAAAGGGCGTTCTTAGGGCTCGGTGCCTCACCCCAATACTGGGGATTATTATGGTTTACATGTGAGGTATCCCCCAAAAGCTCATGTGTGAAACACTGCAAGAAAGCTTAGAGGTGCAATGACTGGGTTAGGAGCATCTTATTGACCTAATCAGTGTGTTAATCCACTGATAGGGATTAACTGAGTGGTGACTGTGGGCAGGTGGGGTGTGGCTAGAGGAGATGGGTCCCTGGGGGCGTGGCTTTGGGTATATATTTTGTCCTTGTTCAGCAGAGATCTCTCTCTCTCTCTCTCTCTCTCTCCCCCCCCCTCCCCTTACACCTTCCTGGTGTGATGACTTGAGCCACCTTCCTCCACCACACTCTTCTGCCATGATGTTCTGCCTCCTCTCAGGCCCCAAGGAATAGAGCCAGCTGTCTATGGACAGAGAACTCGCAAATCCTGAGCTCCAAAATAAACTTTTCCTCCTCTAAAATGGTCTTGTCAGGTCTTTTGGTCACAGCAGCAAAAAAAAAAAAGCTGACTAAAACAGGGATGGAAACCAGGCACGCTCTACCTCTGAGATACATCCCCAGTCCTTTTTACTTTTTATTTTGAGATAGGGTCTTGCCAAAATTGCCAAGGCTGACCTCAAACTTGCCATCCTCTTGCCTCAGCTTCCCAAGTCACAGGGATCATAGGTAGGTGCCACCATACCCAGTTCAGGGCACTAATCCTATTCATAAGGGTCCCATCCTCCTGAACTTCTCACCTCCCTAAGAATTCACCTCCTACCTCACAATCCTTAGCGAGAAGAGCAAAGCAGGAGGCATCACAATACCAGACCTCAAGCTACACTACAGAAGTATAGTTAAAAACAGAGTGGATTTGGCACCAAAACAAGCAGGAAGACCAATGGAATAGAAGACACACAGAGACATACCCACAGAAAAAATAGTTATCTCATGCTTGAGAAAGGAACCAGAAACATACACTGGAGAAAAGATCACCTCCTTAACAAACGGTGCTGGAAAAACTAAAAATCCATCTATAGTAGAATGAAATTTAACCCCTCTCTCTCTCTCTCTCACTCTGCACAAAACTCAACTCAAAGTGAATCAAAGACCTAAGCATTTGACCAGAAATTCTGCACCTGCTAAAAGAAAATGTAGGCCCAACACTCTAACATATTGATTCAGGAACTGACTTCCTTGGCAAGACACCTGGAGCACAAGAAAACTATCAAGAATGAGGAGAGAGCCTACAGAAGGGGAGGAAACCCTTGCCACCTGTTTCTCAGATAGAGTGTTAATATCCAGGATACATAAAGAACTCAAAAGAAACGTAATGCCAAAAAAGTAAGCCAAACAATAAATAGGCCAAGAAATTGAACAGACAATTCTCAAAAGAAGAAATCGAATAGTCAACAAATATATGAAAAAAAATGTTCAACATCTCTAGCAAATAGAGAAATGCAAATTAAAACTGCAGCAAGATTCTATCTCACTCCAGTCAGAATGGCAATTATCAAGAATACAAATAACAATAAATGTCAGCTAGGATGTAGAGGCAAAGATTCACTCATACATTTCTGGTGGGATTGCAAATTGGTGCAACCACTCTGAAAAGAAGTATGGACATCCTCAGAAAACTTGGAATGGAACCACCATTTGACCCAGTTATCCCACTCCTTGGTACATATCCAAAGAATTTAAAATCAGCATATTATGGTGGCACGGCCACATCAATGTTTATAATAGCACAATTCACAATAGGTGAACTGTGGAGCCAAACTACATGCCCTTCAACAGAATGGATAAAGAAAATGTGATATATATATATATATATATATATATATATATATATACATACACATACATACATACACACACACACACACACATACACACAATGGAATATTACTCAGTCAAAAAAAGAATGACTTTATGACTTTTTTCCAATAAACAGATGGATCTGGATATTATCATGCTAAATGAAATAAGCCATACCCCAAAAGAACAAAAGTTAAATATTCTCTCTGACATGTAGAAGCTAATCCACAATATGGAGAGGAGGGCAGGGGATACAAATTCAGTGCAATAGAATGAAGGGAAGGGAAGGGAGGGAGAATGGGAAAAGGAAAGATAGTGGAATGGCTCTGACATAACTTTCCTATGTTCATATATGAATATACCACAGTGAATCTCACCATTGTGCACATCTACAAGAAATTAATTTTTAAAAACTATCTATGAGTATATTTTAAAAAAAAAGATCAGTAGAAAGAAGAGAACAGGAGATGGGGAAGAGAAGGGGAAGGAGAAGTATGGGGGATTAAATTAGAAAAATATATAGTCCATGCTTTCATCATTATGTCAAAATGGATTCTGCTGTCATGTATAACTAAAAAGAACCACTAAAAGAAAGAAAGTTAAAAATAATAATAATAATAGTAATTCACCTCCTAAAACCACCAAATTGGGGTTAGCCTTCAACACATGAATCATGAGGGACACATTCAGACTACAGCACACACAGGACAATGAGCAGTCACAAGCAAGGAGCCTCCTGGATCATGACATCTTAGGAAATGGGCTGAGAAGTCAGAACAGTCTGGCAGTTAGAGGCCTCGACCCACATGCAGGACGGATAGAGTAGGCAGGCTCCCCTGGGCCATTCAGATGCAGAGGGAGAAGGCATTTACAGAGCCCCTGGGGTCTCACTCTTGAAGAGGGTGGGAGTCCTTGAGGGATCGGAGTCACATCTGACTCAGGAGAACCAGCAGCTGAAGCGGCAGCTGACATCACTGTCATCAGGGTCGTTGGAGGACCTGAGCCCATCTGGGCCACAGTGAGGTAGACAGCAGCCTGTGACCCAGGAGGAGCCAAGGTGCAGCAGGAATGCTGCTGGACCCAACAGGCAGGGGTTCACCTCTAAAAAAAGGCTCCAAAATGGAATTTTTTTTTGTACATCAAACATTTCATAAACATACTGAGTGATGACTTTTTAAAAAAACTCTTGCAATCTAGATATTATTTGAGCCATGGCATAACTTTAGATCTCTGAATATTTTTAATTTCTTGAAGCAAATTCAACAGGTACACAAGTAGAAAGGACTGCTTCTAGTGTTGGTGCCCTGCCAGGCACAGGAAAGCTTACAGAGTAGTGGGTCCCAGACAGGAAAGAAAAACAACCTCAACCAAAGCAGAATCTCTCAGGGGAAAGGGGGCCCTTTATTGGGTCTCAATGAAGATCAGATCAAGAGATTTTAACAAGCATTTCAGACTTTCCCCAGTTTGGTTGGTTATCGGAATAAAATATCTCTCTCTCTCTCTCTCTCTCTCTCTCTCTCTCTCTCTCTCTCTCTCTCTCTCTCACACACACACACACACACACACACACGTTATTGCTAATTGGAAAATAACATAATAACATTTGTATATATTTATGGATACAAGGTGGTGTTTTGAAGTCTGTATACATCGTGGGATGATTACATCAGGCTGATTAACATAACCTTCACCTCACAGAGGTATTTGTGTCTGTGTGTGTGAGAGAGAGAGAGATTCTACTCTTTTAGCAATTTTCAAATTCATTGTGATCAACTACAGTCATCGTGCAGCCCAATAGATCCCTTGGAGTGATTCCTTCTGTCTGTCTAATGGAAGCTTCAGATCCTTTGTAACCAACATACTTTTTTTTTTTTTTTCTGAGCCAGACGATATATTTTTTTTTTAAGGTGTCCATTAGCTTTTTTTTTTTATTGGTTGTTCACAACATTACAAAGCTCTTGACATATCATATTTCATACATTAGATTGAAATGGGTTATGAACTCCCAATTTTACCCCAAATGCAGATTGCAGAATCACGTCGGTTACACATCCACAATTTTACATAATGCCCTATTAGTAATTGTTGTATTCTGCTACCTTTCCTGTCCCCTACTATCCCCCCTCCCCTTCCCTCACATCTTCTCTCTCTACCCCATCTACTGTAATTCATTTCTCTCCTTGTTTATTTTCCCATTCCCCTCACAACCTCTTATATGTAATTTTGTATAGTAATGAGGGTCTCCCTTCATTTCCATGCAATTTCCCTTTTCTCTCCCTTTCCCTCCCATCTCATGTCTCTGTTTAATGTTAATCTTTTCTTCCTGCTCTTTCTCCCTGCTCTGTTCATAGTTGCTCTCATTATATCAAAGAAGACATTTGGTATTTGTTTTTTAGGGATTGGCTAGTTTCACTAAGCATAATCTGCTTTAGTGCCATCCATTTCCCTGCAAATTCCATGATTTTGTCATTTTTAGTGCTGCGTAATATTCCATGGTGTATAAATGCCACATTTTTTTATCCATTCATCTATTGAAGGGCATCTGGGTTGGTTCCACAGTCTAGCTATTGTGAATTGTGCTGCTATGAACATCGATGTGGCAGTATCCCTGTAGCATGCTCTTTTAATTCATATGGAAAAATAAAAGACCCAGAATAGCAAAAGCAATTCTAAGCAGGAAGTGTGAATCAGGTGGTATAGCGATACCAGAACTCAAACTATACTACAGAGCAATAGTGACAAAAACAGCATGGTACTGGTACCAAAACAGGCGGGTGGACCAATGGTATAGAATAGAGGACACAGAAACCAATCCACAAAATTACAACTATCTTATATTCGATAAAGGGGCTAAAAGCATGCAATAAAGGAAGGATAACATCTTCAACAAATGGTGCTGGGAAAACTGGAAATCCATATGCAACAAAATGAAACTGAATCCCTTTCTCTCGCCATGCACAAAAGTTAACTCAAAATGGATCAAGGAGCTTGATATCAAATCAGAGACTCTGCGTCTGATAGAAGAAAAAGTTGGCTCCGATCTACATATTGTGGGGTTGGGCTCCAAATTCCTTAATAGGACACCCATAGCACAAGAGTTAATAACAAGAATCAACAAATGGGACTTACTTAAACTAAAAAGTTTTTTCTCAGCAAGAGAAACAATAAGAGAGGTAAATAGGGAGCCTACATTCTGAGAACAAATTTTTACTCCTCACACTTCAGATAGAGCCCTAATATCCAGAGTATACAAAGAACTCAAAAAATTAGACAATAACAAAACAAATAACCCATTCAACAAATGGGCCAAGGACCTGAACAGACACTTCTCAGAGGAGGATATACAATCAATCAACAAGTACATGAAAAAATGCTCACCATCTCTAGCAGTCAGAGAAATGCAAATCAAAACCACCCTAAGATACCATCTCACTCCAGTAAGATTGGCAGCCATTATGAAGTCAAACAACAACAAGTGCTGGCGAGGATGTGGGGAAAAGGGTACACTTGTACATTGCTGGTGGGACTGCAAATTGGTGTGGCCAATCTGGAAAGCAGTATGGAGATTCCTAGGAAAGCTGGGAATGGAACCACCATTTGACCCTGCTATTGCCCTTCTCAGACTATTCCCTGTAACCAACATACTTTCACTTGAAACTTTGTGAAGGCAACAAAATAGCTTCCTGAGGACCCCAGGATCCTTTCCCTAGAGCAGGAACACCCTGCAGTCACTCTGTCAATATACAGCAAACAGCAGGAGCCCACAGAGCCTTCTCACCCTGAGTCCACAGGACACAAAGCTGGTGCTGTCGAGCAGAAGACCTGTCCTGACTCCTTTGGGTTATATTTCAGATGATTCTTGGAAAATGCTGCTTCTGTCTTTGCAGCCATTCAATATACAACTTTTAAGCACAGAAGATTTATCGATGGGGCCTTAGGTATTTAGTGTTCCGTGCTGACCATGCTCCAATAACACTAAAGACCCATGCATGTGCTATTTCTTTAAGACAAAAAAAAAAAATTCAATCCAATATTCTTCGCCACCGCTTGTTGTCCCTTGTGTCTGAAGTTGTATGACATGGCTAAAGTTGTGTTTCTGGGTGCAAAGTGGCTTCCAAAAGAAAGTCAGCCGCTGGTGCTAATGAAAAAAAAAAAGAAAAGAAAAAAAAAGATACCTGAAAAAGTAATAGTTCTTACTGGAGAAATAGGAACCCTGAATATGTTCAGGGTGGAATGTCAAGTTGGACAGCATCTATATTCCAAAGGACTCCACCGTGCATTCTATATAAAAACAATAAAGGCAATTTGTAAAACTGCTTCAGGACATTTTATAGCCAGTGTGAAATAAAAATTGCTCATTGAGTGAGCAATAAGTCATTTTGGTAAGTCACTTAAATTTTTCAGTTACACTTACAGGGAAAAGTATATGCCATAATGGTGGAGATTCTTGCTGCTCTTGAGACGTACCTTTACTAGCAAAATCGTATCTCAACCATTTATTCTATTAGGTCTTTATTAACTGATGGCTCCAAAAGGTTTGCTTCCCCAGCCTGCCCTGCCTGCGACATAATTCTCTGTCTCCCCAACCGGAAGGCTCTATGCCAACCTCACTCCTGACCCTAGTCACCCTCCATGTACTCAGGTGATATGTAAGATGGTCCCTGAGTGGACAGTCTCTGCCCACCTGGACTTCACTCTGAAAATAGGTCCTTTGAGAAGCAGAACGATCCAGATGGTGATATTCTCTGGGTTGACAACATTGAAAAATCCCCAGGAATTAACAGTGACTATTCAATCGCTTCATTTATTCACTTATTGGGTTGTGTGTGTGTGTGTGTGTGTGTGTGTGTGTGTGTGTGTGTGTGAACTCCATAAAAAATAAGCATCATAACTCTTCATCACCTTGGAACACACAACTCTTTCGTAATATCAACATCAACACCACACACGTGCGTTATTACCCAGGGAAGGTAGAATCTTTGAACTTGATGGGCTTGTCCTCAGCTCCCTGAGACCCAGCAAGCTGAGGATCTCTCTCCATAGAAAACATTTCCCTCCTTTTCACCATTTCCTCACAAGCCACGAGAAACCGAATTGAGTCAGATGCAGGCATGCTTAGCACGTTCGACTCTTGGAACAGGTTATCTTGTGATACCTTGCCTTCCTCTATATAGCAAGATTGTTTTCAGTAATGATCATAAGGTAAAATAAATAATAATGACGGCCAGTGAAATGCAGAGAGTAAGGTTTTGTCTACTGATTTCCACATGTATAAAATCATGTCTGTAAAATTAAAATCATAATAAATATAATAGTACAAAAATGAAAAGAAATAATAGAGGTTTTTAATCATCTCTTTTCCTCTCTCAAATCTGTGCTGTCCCCAGAGCTGAGAGCACCTTCAGAGGAGCACTAAGGCGAGCAGCTGCCTTTTGAGATGACTCTGGTTATGTCGTTCTTGATTCAGTTACAGGAAGGATTTTAGGGCTTCACGTGTTTATCACACTAAGCTTTCATGGTTTCATCCAGAGCATCTAATATGTTCAAAACCACCTTAGTAAACATGTGCCTAGGATTTATCCTGGGATAACAGTGTCCTTCTGGATCTTGCCTGATTTTTCACCACATTAGTTCAGATTCACATCTGGTTGTCTAATTACTATAAGTTTCTAGAAATATGCAATGGCTTATACAGTGTTTCCATAATGGTTGTGTCGTTATCTTGGCTGTTTAATCTTTTTTTTTTAACATGCCTGTGTGAGTGGGACTCAGTGGCACACATCTATAATTCTAGCACCTCTGGAAGCTGAGGCAGAAGGATCACAAGTTCAAGGGCATCCTGGACCACTTCACAAGACCCTGTCTCAAAAATAAAAAAAATAAAAAGGGCTTGGGATGTGTCTCAGTGGCAAAGTGCTCCTGGGTTCCATCCCCAGTAAGAAATACACCTCTGCAGGGAATCCAGTCCTCTAGTTAGAAAGTCCACTCATACTAATAAGGACAGAGAAGCCTCAAAGTCCGTTCTTTTAGCTGCTCTTGCAGGGCTATTCCTTAACAGTAGATTCATCTCTTACCAATTGACTTGGTAGATATCTACTGAATCCCTACTCTGTGCCAAGCACAGGAAATATACTAGTGAACCACACGCGGGCTGCCTTCAAGGAACTTGAAGTGTAGTGAGGGTCCAGACAACATATGGTTAATTACATTAAGGAGCCCTTGGTGACACCTTGGCTCTTTGCCATTTGACTGTACTTCTCTCCTCTGAGGACTTGGCAAAGACTCTCTAGAAGGTCAAAAGACTAACAAATTTATATAACTTACAACATGAAAGAGGATGCCCTTGAGTTCTATAGTGTTTTTACCATGACCTTGTTAATTTGTAAAAATCTCTGTTGGAGGATTTAGAAATACCAACTCTCGGTACCCAAAAGGAGGAAGGAAAAGCTGTACCCACATGCTATCACTTACCATCACCCTAGGCACAAAACAGGCAGGTCATATGCAAAAGAGAGAGCATATCTGGGACGAGCCTGCAGAGCTTAGTACTATGCTATCCTCCCGTGTGCCCCTGGTAAAGCGGGACCTACAGAAATCTGAGACATGGGATGAGTAAACAATATCTTCAACTAATACACGTGTGATGAGTAAGTTAAGGAAAATATCAACCAACTGGATGAAAAGATGTAGAATTTCCACAGGTAAATAAAAACTGATAATCAATCAACCTGGAAAAAAACATATCTGAATTTAAAAACTCGCGAATGGGTTGAACAACAGACTAGACACACAGAAGAAATGATTAATGAGCTTGAAGAAAAGTCAGAGGAAATCATCCAAACTGACGCACAAAAAAGAAAATAATGATATAATGGGGTAGGGCCGGGGCTCAGTGGTAGAGCACTCACCTAGCACATGTGAGGCACTGAATTTGATCCTCAGCACCACATAAAAATAAATAAATAAAATAAAAAGGTATTTTGTCCACCTACAACTAAAAAAAATATTTTTAAAACAAAATTGAGAGAGAGAATAATATAAAGAGAATAACACAGAAAATACGGAGTCTTCTGAGACAATATCAGGTGTATAACTGGGGTTCCCCCTACCCCACAAAAAAAAATGAACATTTTAATGGTTGGAATGTTTGAAGAGAAAATAGCCAAGAATTTTTAAAAATGAATTAAAGTTATCAAACTGTAGATTCGAGAGGTTCTGCAAACCTTAAGCAGACGTCTACCCCTCATAGATCAGACTCAAATGCTAAAAAGGAAATGAGAGGATCTCAAAAGCAGTCATGAGGAAAAAAAAAGATACACTGCATTCAGGGGAATAATAACAATGAATAATTTCTCACTAGAAATAGAAAAAAAAACCTAGAAAAATAGAATTGCATATTTCAAATGCTTGAAAGGAAAAAAAATCATCAACCTTGAGTTCTGTACACAGCAAAAACACCTCTCAAAAATGAAGAAAAATTAAAATTTCCATTTCCATATACAACTGAAAATATAGAATATTCAATATAAAAGAAATAATAAGAAGGTTCTGAAAGGGGGAAAAACACAGACTGGCAGAGGACCCCTCAGTGTGACACTCGGGTAAGTTCAGTTTCCTTTTTTGCCTCATATAATATACACTTGGAGCCAAAAAAAAAAGCCAGCAACCCAGAAATGCCAACATGCACAAACAACAAAAAATTCCATTAAAAACCTGACTTCCCTAGCACACGGAAATCTTATTGACAATAGCCACTACCTCACAACTCCACAGAAAACAATGTGGCCTCGCCCCACCCATAGCAGTAAAGGCCAAGTGAGGGTCTAACCTGCCACACTCCCCTCCAGACCCAACAGGAAACACCAATGTTCCTGCCAGGGCAGGACCATGTCTGACCACTAGAAAGAACCTAGCATCCAAGCAGAGTCAGGGGAGATCATGCAGAGAGCCTGGACTTCCACCCCTACTCAGAATTAATGAGGAAACTTCTCCCCCTCCCCAATGGATGTCAATGGAGGTTACCTGGGCAACCTGGATCTTTTCCTTCCCTTGTAAATATGAGGTGGTGCTTCCTCTTCCCCCCATCATTATAATATCAGAGAAAGCCAACTAAAACAAAAGGCTTTAGATACAATCCAGCAATGACAAATATAATATGAAAACATCCAGGTTGCAATAGAATAGAAAGTCACTCACCCTACCAAGAATCAGGAATTTCTCCAACTGAATGAGAAAAAGAAAAGACAAGACAATGGAATCCTAATGACAAGAAAACAGGGATGTTAAAACAATCTAAACAAATATCTTCATGCAACCATGATTTTTAAAAAATAAATTAAAAAAAAACATTTTGAGATTGAAAAGCTAAGCAAAGAAATAGATGGTCTCAACAAAGAAAAAAAGACATAAAGAAAACTGAAATAGAAACTTAAGAACTGAAGGACACAACAAAAAAAGGCTTGATCGATGCCAGGCACTATGGTGCATGCCTATAATCTCAGCAACTCAGGAGGCTGAGGCAGGAGGATCTCAAGCTCAAGGTCAGCCTCAGCAACTGAGTGAAATTCTAAGCAACCTAGTGAGACCCTGTCTCTAAAAGAAAAATTAAAAGGACTGGAGGATGAGGCTCAGTGGTTAAGCACCTTGGTGTTGAGAGCCACAGCCAAAGGGGCCCCAGCAAACTTCCAGCTGCCAGCAAACTTCCAGCTGCCGGCTGATGATTGGCTCACAGCGGCCCCAGCAACATCTAGCTGATTGGCTCCTCTGCGGTGATGTTCATTGGGCTGTTTCCCTGCCCTTCAGACTGCCAGTTGATGATTGGCTCACAGCGGCCCCAGCAACATCTAGCTGATTCGCTCCTCCACGGAGCTGCTCATTGGGCTGTTTCTCTGCCCTTTCGGACCACGGAACTGCTCATTGGGGGACTTCTTTGGCTCCGCCCACGCGACCCAGCCAATTGGCCTCAAGAGCAGGAGGATTGTGGGAGGTGGTGAGGTTGATGTGGGTGAGAGGCTTGTGGAAGCCGGTGGTGGCAGTTGGGTTCTGAGGGTTTTTCCTGAGGAGCTGTTTTGTTTGGCTGTGTGTGGTTCTAAAAATAAAGTTAGTTTCTTTTGACAAGTGGCTCCTGAATTGTGCCCAGCCAGACTGTGGCATTTGGTGGCTCGCAGGGGGAGCGACTGAGGGTAAGTAAACTGAGGGCAGGGCGAGAGGATGGGTAGCCATTCTAAGTTTCCTCTTTTGTTTTGCTTGGGTTCAATCTCCGGTACCAAAAAAAAAAAAAAAAATCTCTGACCATTAACCAAGTGACAGAACGATTAGAGAAAACAAGCAATGAGCAGGAAGACAGAACAGCAGAAATCCCACAGTGTGAACAGAGTAAACAGACTGAAAGATGTCAGGAGGCTGTCCTCCAGGTCCTGAAGGACTGTAACAAATGAACTCACCGTCATGTTAGTGGAGTCCTGAGAGGAGAGGAGAAAGGAGGCAGGACTCAAAGAATCCTTGGAAAACTAGTGGCTGAAAACTCTCCAGATTTTGCAAGAAACCCTAAACAGGATAACCCCCAAAGAATTCTGCTCCCAGACACATCCTAATTAAATATCCAAACGCTAAAAAGAAAAGAAAATGACCTGGAAGCAGCCAGAGAGAAAAACACCTTGCCTATAAAAATCCAACTGAGAAGATAGTGGGTTTCTCCTCTGAAGAACAGTGACCTCTGGACGGTTATCATCCAGCAAAGGACGCAGGGACAGTTTCTGTAAACATACCTTGCTCTGAATGGTGGTCACATGATAAAAGTTCACCTGGCTGTATACAAGCCTTATCGTTGCTAATTTATCTTTGCAACCTTGGGGAATACACCTTTTCTTCATGTGCCATGTTTCAGTAGGGTCCCAGGGGGTCCCAGAGGGTCCCAGGGTATGGGACAATGCCTTTTTAAAGCCTTCGTTTGTCATAGAATTAACTCTGGCCATTGTCAAAACTAACCACTGGTTTCAGAACAAACCTAGAGATTCTCAGTGACACTCTAAACCTTGGCACACATTAGAATAAAATACCAACATCCAGGCCCCATGACAATTACATTGGAGTCTTTGATTTTCATCCAGGTAAAGAATTTCTTTTCAAAGCTCCTCCTGTGATTCTCATATGCAGCCAGGATTGAGCAGACCCAAAGCTGATCCATATCTGACTGCAGGCAGACCCAAGTGGGCACTTGAAATCAGGTGCCAAAAGAAAAAAGAAAAATCCTATCACCCCGCTAGGCTGCAGGCCAGGGAGGGGCGTGGGTTTCCTCTCATTAAATGGCAATGATTATGAAAGAACAGGTCTGGCTACTTGGGTTTTCTGGACAGCTCCATCTCCAGCACTTGGACTTTAATTGAGCTCAGTCCCCAGAGCCCATCAAGAGACAGCTGAGAGAAGAAACCTATAATCAAGACTTCCTATTGGACTCAATCTTCAGACCCAATTCAATCAAAGAATTTTTCCCCGAAGCTTTATAAGAGTTACGTGCCCTCAGTCTTTGGCAGCTCTGAAATAGCCTGTGGAAGACACCTGAGCCCAAAACTCTGGACACTTTTTATTAAGTCTGACTCCAAGAGAGTTGAAAGTCAGGCAGATTCTTGGTTATATGTGCACACAATTCCAAGACATGAGTGTTATGAAAATCAAAATACTTGCCAAAATTGCAGCTTTCCCTGACCCTCCCTGTGAATTCTAACAACGGGTTTAGCATCTATCTGTGCCCTGGACCTGGTATTCACTATGCTGGAGTTCTGATTGCAATTTTTCCCTGCTAGCTCTTCATCTCAACTCCAGCCCTTGCTCAAGATACTCTCTTGGCAGGCGATCAGACCTCATTCTGACATTTGCAAGTCCCTTTCTCTCCACCCTGAAGTCAAACCCTATTCTCTGTGCCTCTGTTCACTGTCTGAGAATTTGCTGCAAATGGACATGAAAATAGGCAACTTATCCTCTTGAATATCTATCCTCTTCTGCTTGCATACCCACATTCCTGCCCAAAAATGGGCTCCCTGAATTCCAATACCTGCAGAACAAGCTCAAGTATTTCATAGCCATCTCAACTTTGGGTATAAGATCTCTAATCCACCCTTACTGAATCTGTATTCACTGTGGCTGTGTTAGGGTCCTCAGACTCTGGGTTCCTGAGCCCTGACTCCCTGCACCTCCCCAGAATCCAAGCTTCTACAATTGTAGCTTGTCCCATGAAGATCCATTCAGAGTTCTGACCCAGGGAAATCCAGAGTTCTTCAAATAGAAAGAAATCAGTGTCATTCTATTACTTCATCTTTTTTCCATAAAGTAGACATTGAATAAATACATAGAAACAATAGAATTTTGGCAGATGTAGGGATTACTGGGGATTTAACATGGGGCAGTTTACCACTGAGCTACATCCCTAGCCCTTTTAATTAATTAATTAATTTATTTATTTATTAAGACATCACTAAGTTGCTGAAAGCCTCACTAAGTTGTGAGGCTGACCTAGAACATGCAATCCTCTTGTCTAAGCCTCCCAAGCCACAGGGATTACAAGTGTGAGCCACCATGCCCAATTGCAAGAAGAGAATTTTTGACAGGAAAGAATTGTTTTACCCTAGCATGGCAAGTATTTTTTATTTCTAGTAACCATAATTAATTAGCAAGGGCTGTCCAAACAGCAACTTTGAGAATTCTGTGGCTGGGTCTGAGCCTAATCGGAAATCTTGCCTTGGGCTGGGGATGTGGCTCAAGCGGTAGCGCCCTCACCTGGCCCGGGTTTGATCCTCAGCACCACATACAAACAAAGATGTTGTGTCCGCCGAAAACTGAAAAATAAATATTAAAAATTCTCTTTCTTTCTCTCTCTCTCTCTCTCTCTCTCTCTCTCTCTCTCTCTCTCTCTCTCTCTCTTAAAAAAGAAAGAAATCTTGCCTTGATCTATTAACAGTCTCTTCAATGATCAAGAACAGTGAGCATCAGTCTGTGTGTCAACTGTCTGCAGAGCCTGATTCTATTCTGAGTTAGCAGTAAAGTCAGGACCCAGGTATTCCAACATTCCATTAAAGAACATTCACAAGATGTAGATCTGAGGGCTGGGGCTGTAGCTTAGTGGCAAAGTGCTTGACTATCATGTGTGAGGCACTGGGTTCAATCCTCAGCACCACGTAAAAATAAACAAATAAAATAAAGACATTCTGTGCATCTACAACTACAAAAAAAAATTTTTTAAAGATGTACATCTGAGTTTACCAAATAGAAATCAAGCAACTTTTGTCTCATTACAGACGTCTCCTTTGTCTTGAAGTATTTTTACATGGGAAATATAAAGTCTTTAGTAAATTAAAGAGCTGGATTGCAGATCATTAATTAGCTCTCAATGAAACCTGGGAGCAGATCACTACAAGGGCTCCGTAAATGACCATGAGAGAAAGATTAAGCTAAGATCTACTCTCAGAGATGATCATGCAAACTAATAATGAAATGAGACATGGTTTATTAGAATCCCATTTACCCTTAGCTTTTTAAAATTGTGACTCCTTAGGAAACAAAAATACACTCAAATTGCAAGGAAAAGGAGATCTAATACTTTATTTTTGGTGTGAATGTGATTCTTTATTTAATGTGTGAACGTGACTCTCTCTGGTGTACATGATGTATGAAGCTAAATATTCATAGAAGAATTATAAATTGTGAATGTCTTTGGAGCCAGAAATTTTGCTTGAGTTTGTAGACTAGCCACTAGGCCCACAAAGAGACTTATTACCTATCTCCTAGGAAGAAAATAAAAATCCTCCAAGTAACTCTTCTGATTATACTATGGGGAATAATGAGCCCTAATCAAATAAATATTAATTTGAGGGAGACATCCAAGGATTGGGGCTTCATCAACACGAGGTTCTGTAGAAAGAGTTAGAGGAAAGAGGGGGAGAAGGGACTTGCTGGCCTGGTGCCTCATTGGACTGCCCATTGGTCACTGAGCTCAGCCAGGCTAGCAGTAAGCACAGGACTCCTGGTCTATGAGGGAAGAGTTCTCAAGTGGTATAGAGTGAAAGGAGCTCAGGAAAAATGACAGGCCACCTGTGGACTTCCTGGGTAGCTGTCTTTCTGGTTGACTGATGGCATGCTGGTGATCTGAGACCCTGCAGCTCTGTGCTGCATGACTCAACCATACAGACCAGGGTATAGGTAACAGGATCCCACCCTTGCCCCTGACTCAGAACCAGCTGCCTACCCTTAATCAAGTCCCTATCTCACCATGAATCTGTGACATAATCTGTGGTGACAGCCTCCTAAAAGGAGGCAGATGGGGTTCCCCTTCTATTGCAATGAAATTGAGGTGCTGTCTATCAAACAACACTCTTTAAGATCCAAGTTAAACCTGTGTTACCCCTGTGGACTTGGGCATTGAAAGTCTGTTGGAATCACCATGCATACGGATGAAGGTCACTGATTTTTTAATCTCCTTTTTTTAATTTAAAGAAAGGCAAAAAAATGATACCAATAATTCTTGTGGACTGGATCTATATATCTATGTCAGGTGACTGCCTTTGGCAGTTTTCTTTAGCTGAGTAATTACAAACCTGCAAGAGGTGTGGTGTATAATGAAGTCACTGGGGTGACCGTAACTACCTCCATGCTAATAGGTGTCTCTCTCATTTGCAAATTATAACCTGTAAAATGATGACATGCCTGGAAAGCAGGGATGGGGACTCATGAAGCTTAGCACCAAGAGTCAGGAAATGCCCATGAGAAGCTATCGCAGGCAGATTTATTATGACATTAGACAACACGCATATGGCATTAATTATACCCTCGGAGCTTTACTAGACTGCAGCCCAAGACAGGGTGTCAAGCAATAACACCCCATCCACAGTGTCTCACAGCCACTTGCTGGTGACATCTTTGTCATGGACAACCCGTTTTACTAGAAGTCCCTAGGGCCAGGCTCAGAGGACAGAGAATCTAAATGTTCCATCCTGCCTCACTCTGGCGGGTAGCCAGGTGACCCTAAGCTAGTTACTTGGCTAGTTACTCTCCCCAAAACAAGGGCATTCCAAGATTGAAGGGGAAAATGGAAGAAAGACTGAGAGGCTGGAAAGAGGACCACAGGAGGGAGGAAGGAATTGGACTTTTTAGCTAAGGCTGGAAAGGGCTAGAGATGGGAACAAGAAAAGAGGCAGAGGAAAGAATGTTCAGGTCTCTCTTCATGTCTTTGAATTACTCATTCTCATGAGTCAAGGCTTTAATCCTTAAGCACTGATACAATATCCACCAAAAAGGCATCCTAACACCCTTAGCCTCTCTGTCACAACCCTAACCACAAAAACTCATTGCTCCCAAGGCAGCTCATCTATCTTGGACAGCACCAATATTCAGCAAGCTCATCTTCCCGTTGAGCCCAAATCTGTCTCCCTATAACTGATAGATGCTGGAGCATACAAGGAATGACCCCATCCCTTCCTTCTAGGGACAGCCCATGAGTGTTTGATGAAAACTGTCAGGTCCAGGGACTACCCTTTCTCAATTTACTATCAGCATCAAACAATATTTGTGCATACTTATGGGGTACAGTGCCATATTTCAATGCACATATTCAATGTGTAATGATCAAATTAAGGTGTATAGCATTTCCATCTCCTCAAACTTTTTTCATTGCTGCGTGTTAGGGACCTTTGGACTCTGCTTTCCTAGTTATTTTGAAATATGTCACAAATTGTTATAATTTGTAGTTACCCTACTGTGCTGTAGAACACGAAAACTAATTCCCCTGTCCCCCTTTATTTCGTTACTTATTTTCTCATCTCATACAATATCTCTCCCCACCACCCTTCCTAGTCTCTAGTAACGATTCCTAAAGTGAAAATATTTTTTAAAAGCAGAAAAGAGAAAAAAAATCAAATGTGTATAAAACAAACACATATAAGAATTAATTGATAATAAGAAATTGTTAAAGGATCATTTTCTCAAAAAAAATTAAATCATGACTTTCACATCGATATAATCTAAACATGTTAAAATTTTTATTTAACTCATTGTCAAATGGGGGAACCAAGAAGATGTTATAACCAATTCAAAGGACAAATCGAGGAACAGAGATATTTGTAGATAAAGAATCTTTAAATAAATGGGCAACTAAGAATGCCTTTCGCAGTGGGGGAAGGAAGGAAATTAAACTTTTACATGGACAGGACAAATTTTTCATGTGTCCAGACAAGAATGATTTTGTATTACTATCAGTTATCTATAATTTAGATTCTAAAGAAGGTCCAAAGCAATATATTTTCTTGCCGGGGCTACCTTTTAAAAGTACAAAACAAATTCAGTGGTTCACAAAGCAGAAATCTATTGGATTGCAGTTCTGGGAGCTGAGAGTCCACAGCTGGCGGGGCTGCTTCCTTCTGAAGGTTGTGGGAGAGAATCTGTTCCCTGCCTTTCATCTCACTTTCTCTAGTTCTTTTGTAATCTTTGGCATTCCTCAGCCTGCAAGTCATGGCCTTTCTGTATGCCTTCTTCACATGATAACATTCTCTGAATGTTTCCATGTCCAATTTTCCTGTTTTTATTGAGGATGCCAACCATATCAAATTGGGGACCATCTTGCTTTAATACAACGTCATCATTAATTATATCTGCAATGACCCTATTTCCAAACCAGTTCACATTCTCAGATACTGGGAGTTAGAGGACTTCAATATAGAAAACTGGGGGAAACACAATATAATCCTTTATGGGTGCAGAGCCTGCAGAGAATCAGAATAAAATAATCTGAAAGGCTAAGTTTTGAACAATGCATCATTTTCCTTTGGAGCACAAATTTCTTCTCTACAGAGCCATATGGAGAACTTCCATAAAACAATTCCAAGAAGTTTAGGAAGAGTGATACCTGGATACCTTAAACATTTGAAAGTCCTCTGTTAGGGTATAGTTTTCCTCCAGGAAATGATTATTACTATTTGCAGATTACTCTAGAACATTACAATGCTTGCAGTCTGCTGTTCTTTCAAGAACACCGAAAATTTTAGAAAACTCAATCCCTCCTTCAAAATATCAATTCAATAACTCCTGTTAAATTCAACAGCTCCTGTTAAATTCCAGGCTCTGTACTCATTCATTGTGATCAGCCTTGGCTATACATTAAAATTAGTTGTCTGCATGACAAAGTCCCCCAGACTGGGTGGCTTAAACAACAGAAATTTATTTTCTCACTGTCTGGAGACGAGAAGTCTGAAATCAAGGAGTTGGCAGTTTGTCTCTTCTTTCTTGACTTTCAGAGGGTTCTCTTCTTCCAATGTCTTTATCGGCATCAGATTCGCCATTTTAGGTCAGAAGCCATTTTATCTAGGGACTCCCAGACGACGTGGATTCTGAATGTGCCTATGAAAAGATCAACCCCACCCCAGCCCACGACACAACCCCTAAGCCTGTTTGTGAAATTCCTCTTGCGGGCTATAAAGCTGCTCTGTGAGTGCTGACAGGCTGCTGCTCTCCTGGGAGGGACAGCCTTGTTGGTTTGCTCCATGCTGCTGACAATAAATCTCTTGCATGGGATTCCGGTGTGTGGTGTGGTCCCTGGACTTTGCAAGTGTCCTTTCAGTCTTCACCTGGTTTTCTCTCTGTGTCTATGTTCTAAACTTCTCTTCTTATGAGGACAGGTGTCATAGTGGATTAGGACTCACCCATGTGACTTCATTTTACCTTAATTCCCTCTTTTTTTTGTACTTCATATATATATAACAGTACAGTGTATTTTGACATACTATACATAAATGGAATACAATTTATTCTAATTAGGATCCCATTCTTGTGGTTGTACATGATGTGAAGTCACACCTTAATTCCTTCTTAAATGCTCTATCTCCGAGTCCCATCACATTTTAAGGTCTTAGGGATTAGAACTTCAACATAAGAATTTGGAGGTACAGATACAACAGAAGACTGAAAAAAAATATCAATTCCCCCTCTCCTGCACACAAAATCTGATTTAGTTGGTCCAGACAGGGGCTGGCATTGGTGTTTTTTAAAGCTCCTAGGTGATTCCAATGGGTGTTCAGGGAGGTCCTCAGTGAAGATCCCAGACTCAGCTCAAGTTAAAAGAATGTGCATCATAGTTTTCCCAGTTATAAAATGAACCAGCTGGGCAGGAAAAAAAATTAAATCATTTTCAGCATTGAAATTTTATGGTTCAGAGGAAAGAAAATAGTCCATAATCTAATTCTTCTTTTCATCCTAGATACTGCTACATTTCATGGCATCCTGATAAGAAATGGTACATTGGAGGTTCAAGAGAAAATGTAAAGAATCTCAAAAAGTTACAGGAGGATCAACTTCTAGCCAATTGGGTGTTCCCCAGTAATACAGTTGGGCAGGACACTCATGGCATTCTGCCTAAGTGCTTTTGCAGCTGAAAGCTATTGGGGAAAACATCAAGGGGCCCTGTCATTAGCATCTCCATGCAGCTGCAATGGGTCTCCTCTGAGAGCAAATTTGCACAAAGAGTTTAGTATGCTAATTAAAATGGAATTCTGTGTGGACATTTCACTTGTGGATTAGTTAGATTGGATTAGCATCTGGGATAGAAAGGGTACTCTGGGAAAGAGGTTGAGCTAGGTACATTTTGGGGTGGGATGAAGAATTTAGGGTTTCTTAGGCTAGGGTGCCTAAGAAAGCTGACTCTGCAGTCTCCTGGGAGATCTGTCACTGTGAGATGAAATTCACAAAGCAGACTGGGAGAATTCCCAACACCAGACCCTATAATAGATTTACTGGGTTCTTGAGCTTACACCATCTTTCTTTCTATTTTCTGTCTTGCTCAACATCATTAGGAACATAATACAATAAAAGCAGATTGATGAATAGCAGATTCATTTGTAACCAACTGGTAATTTGACACAGCAAATTGAATGTTTCTAGAAAATCTCTACAAAGAGCCTTTTAGAAGAGCAGAGGGAGGCAGGTTCCTAAATATTAGCACACTGGACAATGTACAGATGAAACAAGTGACTGGAGAGAATGTGTGAATTGGAAAAATTGATTTGCCTTCCTTCTCCCAGAGGCAAGATAAAGAGGCCCAGACATGGGAGACTAGAGTTAGTGGAAGATAAAACAAGTTAGGGAAGGTTTAGTGACTGAGGGTCCTCTAGCTGATCAGGGGAAAGGGAAGAAAACAATAAGGTTCCCCAGAAATTAGAGGGTATCTGTAGACAAATGTGTTCTGTCTTGACTAACATTAGAAAGTAAGTCCCACTGAGGCCAGACATAGCACAGGATGACAAAGACATAGGCAAATAAATGAAGAGATGACAGCAACCATCTTCAGGCAGGAATAGGCACAGAGACCCACCAACTTGGTTCCTTACAGTTTGCACCTTTCATAGAGAAGAACTTCATGGTCCCCCAAGTCTAGCAGGGGATACACAGGTGAGAGCTTTGATTGGCATGTGATATGGTTCAGATATGACTTTAATTGTGTCCCCCAAAGCTTCATGCATTGGAGGCTTGGTCCCCAGGATGGTGGTATTAGGAAGTATAGGGACCTTTAAGAGGTGGGGCATAGTGATAGGTCCTTAGGTCAACTGAGTGTGAGACTTTAGGGGGGATTGTGGGACCTCAGTCTATTTAATAAGAGAATTCTTCAGGATTGTCAACTGCAGAATCAAAGTTTGAAGTCAGTAGAGTTCCATTATACCAGTAAGAAATTATAATAAAGCCAGGCAAGGTGGCACACACCTGGAATTCTAGCAACTTTAGGAGGCTGAGGCAGGAAGATTGCAAGTCCAAGGCCAGCCTCAGCAATTTAGCAGAACTCTCTCTCAAAATAAAAAGAACTGGAGCTGTAGTTCAATGGCAAAGCCCCCCTGGATTCAATCTCCTGTCCTAAATGAATACATAAAAAATAAAAAGAAATTATAATAGAAAAAAATGTCACTCATAGTAGGAAAATTCTATCTATCTGAGAATAAAGTGTGAAAGAAAATTTATAGGGAAATGACAGAACTTTTTTGAAGCCCTTAAAAGAAAACCTGAATAAAGAGATAGACCATGTTCATGGATGGAAAACTCAATTACATGTACACTATTTTTCCCAAAGCAATCCATAAATTTATGGCAGTGATTACCATTATGGGAAGGACAAAGAGAAGGAAGGAAATAAAATGGCGTATGGGATAAAATTCAAGTTTATCTGTAAAAGTCTATTCCTTTTATTTTTTTTAAGTGAAGGGAAATGGGAAAGAGAAGATTTCCCGGAAGCAACTTCCACTTCTAACTAAACCTGCCCCACTAACAGCCTCACCCTCTCCAAGGGATCAACCACCTGTTCTTTGGAAAGGAAGGGGTGAGGTAGCTACTGACCCGGATCAAAGGCTAGCCTCTTCACTTAAGCACAACCAATCCATGGACTAATCAGAAGTCTATGATGTGGCCTAAAAGCTAAAGTTGACATGGGCTGATCAGATTTCTTCCCTTGTAATATGAGCTAGAGGCTCTGAAAAAGTTGCCAGCTACTAGGGTCAGAAATGGCAAAAGAGCAATTGGATTTTGTTACTAGGTGCTCTGCAATGAAAATCTTCATCACAGTTCAGGTAGGTCCCTGGCCTTCCTGTGCCTGGCCATTCCTGGATTTCCATACATAAAGCTGTCAATAAACACCACTACTTGAGGTAACTTGGGTGGATTGCAACTACAATATCCTGAGTAATAAAAAAAATCTCTACATCTGTGAACTAGAGACTATCTCCTTCCACCTGTGGATTATTCTCACTCTCTAGACCTAAAATCAGTCTCTTTCTCTTTCTTTCTCTCCCTGCCCCCACACTTAAATATATTCAAGTCTCCTTAATCTTTAAAAACACTTTGTCAGGCTACCATTGGGTGGGGGGAACCTACCTGAAACTGCATAACATAAAAAATAGAAATTTATTTCCAAGAAGATCAAGGGGCTGACAGATCCAGCATCTGGTGAGAGCTCACTTCCTGGTTTGCAGATGGCCATCTTTTCATTTTATCCTCACAAGGTATAGAACAGAGAGGGGAAGCAAGCTCCCTCGTGTCTGCCTTCCTTCCTTCCTTCCTTCCTTCCTTCCTTCCTTCCTTCCTTCCTTCCTTCCTTCCTTCCCAGGGTTTGAACCCAGGACAGGGGAGTTCTACCTCTGAGCCATATCACCAGCCCTCTTTAACTTTATTTTTAGGTAGGATCTCACTATGTTGCCAAAGCAGACTTCAAACTTGTGATCCTCCTGCTTCAGCCTCCCAAATCACTGGGATTACAGGTAATGCATCACCGCACCCAGCTCTTGAGTCTTCTTATAAGGCCATTAATTCCACACATGAGGGCATCACCCTTCTGACCTAAAAGTCCAAAATCCCACCATCACACTGAGGGCTAGGAACCAACATATGAGATTGGGAGGGACACAAACCTTCAACCCCTCTCCCAGCATTCTTCTTCCTCCTCATATGCCCTCCAAATGCTGTCAACAATCATACTACTTTAGTCATCTTTTTTTTTGGCACTATGACCAAAAAGACCTGACAAGAACAATTAGAGGAGGAAAAGTTTATTTGGGGGCTCACAGTTTTAGAGGCCTTAGTCCAAAGAAGACTGGCTCCATTCAGCAGGGCCCGAGATAAGACAGGACATCACGGTGAAAAGGTGTGGTGAAGGAAAGTGGCTCAGGTCATGGCCCTAGAAAGCAGATAGAGACTGCTCCACTCACAGGGACAAAATACTCCAAAGGCACAACCCCAGGAACCCACCTCCTACGGCCACACCCCTATCTGCTTACAATCACCACCAGGTTAATCCCCATCAGGGGATTAATGCACTGATTACATTACAAATCTCATTGCCCAATCATATCACCTCTAAACTTTCTTGCATTGTCTCACATGAGCTTTTGGGAGACACCTCCCATCTAGACCATACCACATAGCATCTAGAACCCTCACAGGACTACGTTTATTGACTATTTTCCTTCCCCAAACCATGGGCTTCCTGAAGGCCAGGATTTGTTCACCTCAGGATCTCTAGACCCTAGCATAGTGCATGACCCTTGGTTGATCCTCAGTGATTTATTGCTGGAGGAAAAAAAAAGGCTTAGAGTTATTTTTTAAATCACAGATCTCATCACTTGTTTAAAAAATTAGTGTTTGCATTATTCTCACTAATCTATTTGTTTGTGATCACCCCCAAAATTTATATATTGAAATTCCAATCCCCCAAGGTAATAGGGAGATGATTAGGCCTTTATAATTTAGGATTAGTGTCCTTATAGTATAGACCTGAGGGAGCTCATTCTCTCCTTCCAGCTTATAAGACCACAGCAAGAAAGTGCTGCCTATGAAGAACGAGCCCTCTCCAGACACCATATCTGTCAGTGCTTTGATCCTGAGCATGCCAGCTTCCAGAACATAAATATTTGTTGTTTATAAATCACCAGACTAAGGCATTTTGTTACAGCAGTCTGAAAAAAAAAAAAGCTAAGACTAAATATCAACAACAATTTTTTGACATTTTTCACCATCCTGATATTGAATGTCTCAGATCTGAGTCCTGAATAATTTCACTAATAGTAAGATTAATAAGAACAGTCTGCAAATTGGTGAGAGCCACTTGTATGAAATGGTATATTTGGCCACTAATTGTGTCAAATTGATATTGCTATTGCATTCAAATAAAGAGTTCTCAACTCCCTGGCTTTACAGGAACCTCAATTAAACCTGTTGATGAGCCGGTTCCCTTGAGCAGCTTCAAAGATGGAGTTGAGAGGGGAACCAGCACGGCTAATACAAAGGTGTCCTTGTCAGTCAAGAGCAGACACCAAGGACCAGATCTTAAATGGTACAAAGAAAACGTGGCTCCCTCTGAGACCATGGTCTCCACCGTGTCAGACAAAGAGTTAAGCTTCTCCTTCCCCCTTTGAACTTCATGCAAACATAAATGGGAGGTGCAGAAGCTAATGTAGCTGCTCAAAATTTCTGTCATAAATCACAGGCATGAGCTGCAGCCCTTAGTCTGGCAATTTTAGAGTTTATTATGTTCTGACTCACGCAGTCGGGGGATGACATCAGCACAAAGTTATGATATATAAGGTGGTGACAACCCTGACTGATGCTCACTCTTAGCTTCCTATTTCCAAAAGCCTAAATGTGCCCCTTCTCTCTCCAGATACAGTAAATTCATATTGACTTCGGAGAGACCTTCCCAAAGAAGATGTCAAGCTGTATTTAAAGGCATTTCTCTGCAGAGCAGTGGGTATTATCAATGGCCCAGCCAGTGACTCTGTCCATGCAGAATCCGACAGTGTTACCCAGGCTAGGAGCCCCTTCTCAGCAATCGCAGCTCCTGTTGTAGGGTAGCTTAAAAGGGGAGAAAGCATCTCAGCTGCAACTTACTAGAGAGGTGTTGTTGTCTTCATAAAGCAAAAGGGTCTAAAAAGAAAGTCCAAAAGTGCCCACAATCAACACGACAGTTGTTTAACTTCAAGAGAGTCACACTCCCTCTAACACTTGCTACCCTCCTATCAAGAGGTGGAGCCTGATTTGCAGGTAAACGGATGGCATTGGAGAAGATAATGCTAAGTGAAGTTAGCCAATCCCAAAAAACAAATGCCAAATGTTTTCTCTGATATAGGAGGTTGACTCATAGTGGGGTAGGAAGGGGGAGCATGGGAGGATTAGATGAATTCTAGATAGGGAAGAGGGGTGGGAGGAAAAGGGACGGGGAAGGGGATTAGTAAAAATGGTGGAATGTGATGGACATCATTATCCAAAGTACATGTATGAAGATAAGAATTGGGTGTCATTATACTTTATATACAAACAGAGATATGAAAAATTGTGGTATATATGAGTAATAAGAATTGTGGGGCTCGGGATGCGGCTCAAGTGGTAGCACGCTTGCCTGGCATGCGTGAGGCACTGGGTTTGATCCTCAGCACCACTTAAAAATAAAATAAAGATATTGTGTCCATCTAAAACTAAAAAATAAATATAAAAAATAGAATTGTAATGCAAAAAAAACAAAGTATATATAAAGACATGAATTGGCGTGAACATACTCTATATACAAAGATATGAAAACTTGTGCTCTATATGTGTAATAAGAATTGTAATGCATTCTGTTGTTGTGTACTTAAAAAAATAAAATCAATTTTTAAAAAAGAGGTGGAGCAAGAATAAATAGTGTTTCCCTGACCATTTGCTCATAAGCAAAGCTTTCCTGCAGTCCTCCAGGCTGGTGTGAACCTCTTCCCCAGGACCTTCTTCCAATGCAGAACCTTGATTATTAATGTGTAATTCTTCTATAATCATCGGATTGCAAGCCCCTTGAGAGTTCCCAGAACAAGGCTGGCAGGCAGTGGGTGGAAGAGCACAGTGGCTAATTCCAAGGGCTTTGAGAACATCCAATGCCAGGTTCAAATCCTGGCTCTCTCATTTGGTTTTAGACCTGTGACTTTAGGCAAGTTCCTTGACTTCTCTGATGGCAAAGCAGGGTAAGAATATCTACCCCATTGATCGCCAGAATCTTGGAAAGGGCAGGAAAATGAGGAAGGGGCAAGATAATAAAAAGAGGATGGATGATGGACACCAAAATATAATTAAATGGGATAAATGGAGATCTGGTGTTCATTTAACTGAATTTTCCAAAATAGCCAAGAAGAGAAGATTTTCGAATGTTTCCAAAACAGAGAAATGATAAATATTTGAGATGATGGAAATGCTAATTCCCTGATTTGATCATTATACATTGTATCCATATGTCAAAATATCACACTCTCCCATACCTATGTATAATTGTCTGAATCAATTAAAATTTTTTTAAAAAAGAATATCCACCTCATAGTGTTGTGTGAGTGTGAGACAAAATAATCTGTGTAAAGTACTCAGCCTGACACAGAAAAGCCTTCAATAAATGGAACCACAAATACGCATCTCCTTCTTCTGCTTGGCTCTCTCAGCTAGATATCCTTCTTCCTTAGAATCAATCAATCCAGTCCCTGTCTTTCATTCTGCCTGCCCTCCAGCCTCCCTTGCCCCAGGTTTCCCAGGTGAAGGCACGAACATCTTCCCAAATGCTCAAGCAGAAAAGTCATAAAATCTTTGTTTAACTCCTCTCTTAGTCAGCTATTTCGCTGCTGGGACTAAAAGATCTGATGAGAACAATTGTAGAGGGGGAAACATTTATTTGAGGGCTCACAGTTTCAGAGGTTCTTAGTCCATAGAAGGCTGGCTCCATTCCTCAGGGCTGGAGATGAGGCTGAAGGTCATGGTGGAGTGTGTGACCGAGGGAAGTAGCTCACATCATGATGATTAAGAAGCAGAGAGTACACAATTCCACTCTCCAGATTAAAAAAATATATATATACCCCATAGCCAAACCCAATTCCCACCTCCTCCAGCCACAACCACTAACAAACTAATTGGGCTAAGACTCTTACAAACCAATCATTCTTCCTCTGAACCATCCTGCATTGTCTCACCTGTGAGGTTTTGGGGGACACCTCACATCCAAACCCTAACAACTCCTTACTCCCTCCAGCCCCACAAAACTCAAGGTGGAGACTCACTGATTTCATCTTCACATTACACTCATACCATCCCCATCTTTAGGTTCACATGATCTTTGCACTAAATCAAACCCTAAAGCTCTCTAGACAACTGTAGTGATTTACTACCCTGGTCTGTCCATTCTCTCATAGGTCTTCCCATACTTAAAGACTGCAAGATACTGCTCAGTTATTTCTCTGCTTTAAAATATAATGGCCCCTTTTGTCCTCAGTTCACCTCCCTGCCAGAGCTCAGAGCTGCCTGGCATTTGAAAACAGCCACGCTTTCTCATTTCACAGAAGTCCCTCTGCAGCTTATTCTCCGGCCCCCTGGTCTGCCGATCCTACCAGGACACACGATGCACTCCAGTCTTTTGGCCTTTGTTCTAGCTGTTTCTATCTATCTCAATCCCCTGCACTCCCACCCGCCTCCTCCTTCTGCACTCTCTAGCTGACCTTCTTCAGAATTAATGCACGACTCAAAACCAAGAAGAGTTCCACCTTCCTGAGGGATAAAGATCCAGCTAGTTTATTCATCCCTAGGTCACATCCAACAACAGCCTTGTCATGGAAATTTTCAGGGAAAACCCCATGATCCTCATTCTTCCATTCTATCTTCCACCGTGAACTCTCTCAGCCCTCAAGAGAAGAGCTTAGGAAACTGGCCGTCCATCCTTCTTAGTAGTTTCCATAATTGAAGATAGGTTTTCCAAGCCACTGGTTCTACTATCTCAGTGCCAAGAGGATTATCACCTTGTTGGGCCAAGAGATACCACAGCAGAGGATTCAGAACAGATTCTGAAGTCAGGGCACTTCTTAGGTTTGTGAACTTCAGCAAGTTACTTAACTTCTTGGTTTCAGAGCCTTCATTTGAAAAATGGATATAATAATAGTACTAACTGAGAGGGTTGTCATGTGAATTGAATGACTTAATATTTTAAACTCCTTAGAATAGTATGTGGTACATAGTAGGCATTATATAAGTGCTTGTTAAATAAATAGGGAATCTTGGTATGTGTTAACAAGCCACCTAATAGCATATCAGCCCCCTCAGGGTAAAAATAATGTCATATTTATCTGGAACACAGTAAGCATTCAAAAAATGTGCATTAAGATAGCTGGAAAAAAATGGAAATTGGTACATTTCTGAAATACTCTTGGATAATATGTATCAAAATGTTTAACAGAACTGTTCTTTGGTGATTCCACCTCTCAGAATATTTTTTGTGGACATAACTTAAAAAGATAAAAAGATGCATTTATAAGGGTTTACTGTAGAAAAACTTGAAACAGCCTTACTGTTTTCCAATAGAGAATTGGTTTCATAAACCAGGGACACATACAATGGACTATCACTCATCTATTAAAAAGCCAATTGTCATGCACATCTGCATCCTGAAGACATGTAAAGATGTCTAGATACACCCTAAGGTTTTTTTTTTGTTGTTGTTGTTGTTGTTTAATATTTATTTATTTATTTATTTTTTAGTTTCGGCAGACACAACATCTTTGTTTGTATATGGTGCTGAGGATCGAACCCAGGCGGCACATAGGCCAGCAAGGTGCTACCGCTTGAGCCACACCCTAAGGTTTTAAAAGGAGGCTAGACAACAAGAAGAATGGTATGATTTTGGATTTTACACATGCCTACATGTGTGTTTACATGTGGGGAAAACACATCAGGAAGAATACACATCAAAGTTTATAAATTATTACATCTGGGCAATGAGATTATGGATATTTGGACCTTTATTGTTTTTTAAGCTATAAAATGGTACTTTTGTAAATCAACAAGTTTTTAATTGAAATAATACTGAAATAGAGAAAAAAGTGAAAAGCTCCCTCAACCTTTCAAACTCACACTAATAGTACTCTCCAAAGCAGTTACACAGCTGGGATGTGGAATCCTGACTTTTTTTTGTGGGGTGGGGGTTCAAACATACCTGGATACTAGGTGAGGTTTTCTAAACTTTAGGTTTTCAATAATATGAGCACCAATCCCTTCTACAACCTTATAGAAGTCCAAGAACTTCCCCAAGATTTCTGTGAGTCCCCAAAGACATGTGTCCTTGTGACCTCCACTGGTTGTGAATCCCTGCTCTTACCAAATTCTCTCATTTAGAATTCCCTTCCTCACCTCCTCTTTCCTCCCCTACCTTCACTGACTCTAACGTACAATGAAATTCCTTTCTTCTGATTTTGTACCAAATCACTCCCAGGTAAATAGAAGAATTTAATGAGGACATGACCCAATGGATGGGAAACTGATTTTGCAGAAAAACAGCTGGTAATTAATTCAACATCGAAGTCCCAGGTCTTGAAAGTCCCTCATACCATCAGCCCCACCCCACCCTCAGCCACCACCTCTCGACACAGGCTGGAGACTTGGGTAAGGTGTCTGAGACTTTACATATCTCCCAAGACCTTCCTCATGTTCACTTCTCTGTATTTGAGAACTTATAAGCTCAGTTCAACAAAAGGTTACGTTCTCTGCATCTCATCCTTAGGGTGACACATGGAAGACCCCAAAACAAATAGAGCAGCTGCAGCCTGAAGCCTCCAGAAACTGTCTCCGATGGTGCCCCCAAGGCAGAAGTGGTAACTCAGAGCATCCACAGAGCACTGATCTTTTGGTGTGAAGTCTTCATCTCACTCCAAGGGACGTGAATGATTCTCGATCCAGTAACTCAATAAGCTCTCCATATCTGTGGGTTCTACATCCAAATTAGATCCAACATATTTTTGAAATTGCGTTTACATTGATGAGGCACAGACTTTTCTCTCATCATTCATTATTCCTTAAACAATACAGTTCAACAACTATTTTGCATAGCATTTACATTGCATTTGGTATTCTAATTAATCTAGAGATGATACAAAAGATCTGAAAGGATGTGCCTAAATTGACTTGAGAATCCTCAGATTTCGTTGTCCATGGGGGGGTCCTGGAACTAACCCCCTGGGGACATACTGCATACTGTCATTGAGCCAGACAAGCATGGTATATGATCCAGAAAGCAGACAAAGGAGGCCCCTAGGAGTTGGTCATTAAAATCAGCATCTATCGACACAAGTTTTTAAAAAAAAATTTGAGTCTTTGTTGGAAGACACACTTGGAGTCATGGAAAGTTCCTCTCAGCTCCACCTGCCAAGGCAAAAGCCTGAGCAGACAGGCTGACACAGCCCAGAAAGAAATCACAGGTGCAATGGGGCTCTCTGGTACAAACTCCAGGCACAAGGGGCACGCTCAGGAAAAGTAATGCAGGGCCTGAAGGGGCCAGTTGTGATGTGTGCTGCAACATGATCTGGAGGTGTTGATTACTGGCAGGTCCCAGAGGCAGAGCTGAGACTGACAGTGAGTCTTCAAGCCCCGGCCACGGCAGCAAAATTTCAAATGCCTTGGTCCCCGTGGCTGACCACCTAACAACACGCACATGGGTAGCTGGGAATGCAGAGGGAAATGGGGTCTCAGGCACTAATGCTTTGACGGTATACCACATAAAGGAGAGAACTTGTCTTCAAACATGTGCTAGAGACAGTATAGGAATGCTAAGCCAGCTCCAGACTATCCCAAGGTGATATGACCAGGTGCCTGAAGTTGTGCCCCGGACACTCAATCTCCAGGGGAGTGGAATCCATTCTCACCTCTATCCAAGGGCTTGCAGCCTAGACCCAGCTGAGTTCAACAATCCTACCAATGGAGATAACAAGAAATTGTCTCCTGGTGCTCAACAAAGAGACAGTGGCAGATCCAGGAAAGAGCAAAAAAAAATGTTAGCGATCCAAGCCTTGGGGAGTCCAGGTCCCTGAGCTGGCTGAGGGCACCCCCAGCCACGTAGGTTATGCACACTGGAATTAGGAATACCAACTGGGCAGAAACCTGAAACCCTGGTAACCAGAGCAAGTAGCTCAATGCAACCCTCTCTCCTTCCTCTGTAGAAGTAACACTTCACTCATAAGTAACGATATGTCCTCTTGTCACAAAACAGTATTTTAATTCTCCTTAAGACAACTTCCTAAGAAGTGTGGAGCACGCAGGGACATGGTGACAGGTATCTCAAAGGGTTCGGGTAGCAGGCAGGGAAGCCAGGAAGAAACAAGTTTCAAATATGAACCCAAGACTTGTCATCCCCACGGACCTACTGCCTCCACCACGGTAGCCTCACCTCCACTCTGCTCCAGCAACTGTTGTCACTCTATCCTCAGCATGTCAACAAGGTCCTCGCTTCCAACCAGGAAGCGGTGGAGGTTGGTGACCCAGTGAAGCCCTCACCTTCTCAGCACTGGACACATAAACCCTTCAGGTGGAATCAAGAGTTCCTGAGATCCAAGCAGGGCCGGTGCACATGCTAGACGGGCATGGGTGTCCCCACACTAATCATGTGACTGTCGATGTAGCCTTGTACAGCAACGTCTTCCTGCACGTGCTTTACACAATCTTCCTTCCTTTTCCCAGGAGTCATTGTTTGAATCCCCATTTTTTCCAAATGAGGAATTTGAAGCTTAGAATGATTAATTTGCCCAAAAAGAGTCACAGAGCAAATATGTTAAGGCAATGAGATTCCAAAAGTCATCCTGAGAGGCAACAAAAATGAACAGACATTGATTGGGTAGCCACTAGGACTCTTCTAAGGGCTAGAGGGACAAAAGTGAAAAGAAATTCTCTCTGTTCTGAAGAAGCGCAAGGGCTCCTGGAGAGAGTGATGCGATGCAAATGACAAGGCAGCCACGTGAGGACAGCGGTTCATTCAGCAGCCACCGTGGTGCCCTGGGCTTACTCTTCAGTTGTTGGCTTTTCTGTGTCTGCCTCCCTACTGGACTCCGAGCACAGACAGATCATTCTACAGCTGTCAACGCCGAGCCCCTGCCATGCAGCCTCACATGCAAACCCATGCTATGAGGAGGAAAAATAAATGCAGAACACAAACATTCTTTGGAACGTAAACACGGTGATATCCATCCTGCAAGAAGCAGAGAACCTAGCAGGGATGCAAAGAAGCAGGACAGAAAGGGAGGTGTGACCACCTCGGGGCTCAAACCAAAAGAGCTCTCCTCTCTTGGGAAGCCCGAAGCTGCTACCTGGGTTGAAAGACAGCAGGTGACAGGAAGCCCTTGGATAGAGGTGGGGATGGATTCCACTCCCCTGGAGATTGAGTGTCAGGGGCACAACCTGGTTCAACCCGGTTCAATGCAGCCTCTAGCAAGAGGGGAGTTCACCTGGTAACCACCACCATCACCACCCAGCCTACTTCCCTGGTCTCTAAAATGGGACCATCACCCCATCACCTGCTCTGCCCACTTCATCCCCATGTGGTGAGGCTCACACAGTCAACAGAGAGACAGAATCCTAAAGAGTGCTTCACAACAGTCAGTGGTATTCAGTCCAGGGGCTACAGCAGCTCCCGTGTTTCTTTCCATCAGATGGGCATGAAGGTCACATAAGCCCGGCAGGGAAAGTGACAACTCAGGGCCAGGAAGGAAGAAAGAGCTGATCAGGTCTCACCAGCCTCTTTCAGCAGCTCCAGCTCAGGCTAACCCCAGGGCACCCACATGCTCCTTCCTCCCCTGAGTCCTGGGCCAGGACACACCAGCAGACTAGCAGCACTTCTTCCCCCAAAGGGAGAGACCTGGGAGGCCCTCACCCCCGTGGGCAAGCTGCACCAGACACTTTCTCTACCAGAAAATCCATTCCTGCTGTGCTTGACTAAGGCCACACCACATGGTATAAATAGCACTCATCTGGGGAGCAGCAGACCTGGGCTCAGGCCTCGTCTCTCTGTCTCACATGAGCTGCCTTTCCTGGGGAAGGACACCCACCTCTTGGGAACCCTGTTGCTACACTTATAAACAGGGGGTTCCTGAGCTCACATTTGCTTAATCTTGGCACTGTTGGCATTGTGAGTCAGATGATTCTGTGCTGAACATTTATGTACCCCCTGGAGGCTAGTAGCACACCCACAACCCCATCACAACAACCAAGAATGTTTCCAAAATAACCCCCAGTTGAGAACCACTACATTAGGTGATTTCCTCAGACCTCCAACCTGCTTCAGCTTCCCGAGCCCAGGCACCAAATCCTCAGTTCAAGCTTCCCACACCTGAAACACTTCCCCTCATTTGATGGTCACCTCCTCTTCCACAACCCCAGCCTCAGCAAAGCCATTCACCTCCATCCCTGGGTTTTATCATTATCTGTGGTCCTGCAGTTTGTGAGAGGTGGAAGCCTTGGCAAAGAGGATCCAGCTCTCATGTCACAGGACCCAGAGGAAAGGAAGAGGGCTGGGATGGTCTTGGAGCCGAGCAGATCTAAATTTAAATCCTGGCTCTGCTAGGGGGTCCTTCACTGATTCCCGGTGTCTCTACAAGCTTCAGTGTCCTGCCTATAAGGGAGAATCAAAAGGTAAAACAACTCCATAGGATTGACATGCAGATTAAATGAGGGCCTGTTGCTCCAGATGGGTGGTCTCCTTCCCCACTCTTTAAGAGTGTCTTTTGGAAGAAACTCATGGAGGGGATCCTCCAGCTCTTTGACCTGCCTCCTTTTTCAAACCTCAGTTCACAACCCATGGTTGTGGTCCATCTCTCTCGGCTGTGCCAGTGCACCACTGGAGGCTCTGGCCAGTTTCCCCCTGGCCTCAGCAGCAGAACCTGGTCCATGGGCCAGCTTCCCAAGAGGAGAGCCAATCCTCATCTTCAGAGTGGCAACCAAGGTGAAGCCATTAAGCCCATCTTCACGTGGTCTTAATAAACCTAACAAGTGGGAAAAGCAGCTAGGAAATTTCTCACTTGCTGAAGCCAGAGCCCTCTTTTAACCCTGTTCCATCTCCCTTCCTGCCCATCCTCCCCAATCCTCACAGTTGAGTAATTTAATAGAAAAGAAGCCAAACCAACAGGAAATGGGGCTGCCTGTCTATTTGTGATAAATACAGCGAAATCTCACTTCAAGAACAAATCCAGGAGCACACGTTAGGCTGTGAGTGATGCCTACCAATGAAGCGCCTCCTCCCCATGTGCAGTGCCAAGGTCTCTGACACCAGGAGGAGCATACAGAGGAAGTGTAAGAATTCTGCAGGGTGTGTGGTATATCCACCTGTCTGCCCAACCTTCTCATGTCAGATAGAAAATATCAGAGCACACAGCAAGTACTTCTGGAGACCCTGAGCAAAAGGAGGCCAAGGCAAAAGTCTTGCTCTTTGCCTCTATTCCTCTTCAGTAAAATGGACTAGTAAGAGTGACCTGCCCCAAACTATGGTTGGCAGGAATAAGTCAGTTAATACTTTAAGTGCTTGGGACAGTACCTGGGATATAATAAGTGCTATGTAAGTGTACCCTGTTGTAATTATCATCAGACTATTACTGCTATTATTGTCATCCTTCTCACTCTCTGTACCTAGTCATTTGGGCCCCCCAGAGACAGATGAAATCCAGCACAGCACCATAATCCTCTCAGGCTTTCATGACTGTAACCACAATCAAAGCCAGTGTTTATTGAGAACTTACTATGTCTATTTCCTTTAGTCGTTGCAGCCATTCTATACCATTGGTGTTACGGTCCTCATTTTATAGACAAGAAAATTGAGGCTTTGAGAAAGTTATCCAAGGACACCAGTAAACAAAGAAGTCACTACACATCACAGAACCAATGTTCTCACCATGAGCTCACATTTAAGAAGTGTCCCAGAAAATTGTTCAATATTTGTAGATCTCTGGTTGCAAACAGTAAAACCTGATTTTGCCTAACTTAAGCAAAAGGGGCTATGATGAAAGGAGACAGAGACTCTCAGAATCAACCAGAAGCTGCGACCCAGGCTTGGACACTGCTAGAGACATAAGCAGCTCTGGAAGCAGGAAGTCTAGGAATGGTCTTATGGCAGGATTGGCAGATCAAGAGGTCACCAATGGATTTCATGACATCAGAAATATGCAGCCTTTGCTGCTTTGCTCAGGATTCCAATTCCAAGAAAGAAGCATCCACTTGGCTGTTCTGGATCATACGTCCACCTCTTGTTTACAAACTAAAGCCACTGGGGAAGAGAAAATTGTCCCAGAGGATACTGGGGTGCTGTTAGGAATGAGAAATGGAGACTGGGTGGATCAAAGGAGCACCAGCCACTCCCATGAAGCTTCCCAAGGTCTTCACATTATGGTGCCCCATGGAAAGGTGTCCTCTGATGAGCGGTGAGTCAAGATATCTTGCAGAGAAAGCAGATGAGTTCTGCAGTGTCTGTGTGATGTCAGTCCATCTGCCCAACCTTCCCTACATCAGAAAGAAAATATTAGAACATGTTTCTTGGGGCATGACAGAACTAATAATAAGAATCTTAATTTGCTAGACTTCGAAAGGACCTTAGAATGAACTCATTTACCCTCCTCCCCCTTTTCTTACAGCCATGCAAACTAAAGATAGGAAGTTCCCCCCAAATCACACCTCTGGTTAGAGGCAGAGTCAGGGTGAGGACAAAGGGCTCTGCAGCCCATCCGGGGCTTCCACACTAAAACACCCAAGACTGTTCACCACCCTGAGGCATGGCCAACATTCCCACTTCCCTGTCAGGCCCTGGGCCGTCCCAGGGATCTTTCTGGGATCTGGAAAATCAGGTCCGTCATCTACTCTAGACTTAGTAGGGCCTCCCTCTCCTGGGGGAGCAGGTGACATCGGTAGAGGAGGCAGAGAACCATGGAGAAAAGGGAATGTTGGCCAGCCATGAGAGGCCAGCACACACACTTGGGATCTGAAAAGGAAAAAGAATGGATGCTTATTCCTGTCCCCCTTCTCCATACCCTTCCCAGGCTCAGGTAGCCCTTCTTTGCTATATATATCCTTTTCCTGACAGGAGTCCCTTGATATTCACTATGACCAGCTTCCCCAGTGTGCCGAGGCAGAGATTTCTGGGAGCACACCCATAGAAACGTGGCCCTGTCAGTTCCTGGTCTTTGGGTTGACTTCCACGCTGCCTGGCTGTTGCTCTAATTTAGACTCTGCATCCTTGCAGAAGCAGAGGTAATGGGAGACAAAGGGGGAATGGTCTCTACAACAAATGCTAGTCTTTGCCAATTCTAGCCCAACTCTGTAGCCTACCAGCATCTATAACAAGGTCACCCAGGGGCAGCACTAGCCTGCCAGCCCCGTGTGCTTCCTGCTCATATCCTAAGTCAGAGTTGTGAGATAAGAAATTAAATGTCACCTAATCAAACTTCTGGATAAGAAAGAAAAGTCATTGCCTTAAGTGCCTTTTAAACAAGTTTCTGAGAAGGTTGACGCTGCTAGCAGAGAGATGTCTCAGGCAAGAGCGGGCTTCCCCTGAGAAGATAGAAAATCATTAGGAAATTGTTCCTTCTTTCCAGAGGTAGGAAAACCTGAATTCCCCTAAAATAAAATGGGGTCCTCTTCAAAACTTTCAAGATCATGAAAAGCAGTAAAACCCTGGGGAAACTGACACCAGTGGGAGGAGCCAAGGAACCTATGAAGACTAAACACGACGTGAGCTCCCAGACTAGATGGTAGGACAGCAAGAAGACAAGAAGAACCAGTGAACTCACAACCTTGTAGCTTGGGCCAAAAGATGTTGATGGTAAACTGGGAGAAGGGCATTTTGGGATCTTGTACTAATTTTGCAATGTTTTTTTAAATATAAAATGAAAAGCTAGTCAACGTGGGGGAGGAATCTCAGGTAGAGCAAAGGCCGTACCAATCCTCCTTACATCAAGCCCAGCATGGGCCCCAGAAAAAGGCACAGTTAAGAGCAAACTGAGCTCAGTCTCACTCAGGCCCTGGGCAAGCAGAGATCCATTGGCAGAAATGCCAGACGAAGGAAGCAAAGAGAAAGCCCAGAGGTGCTGGATTAACAAACCACATCAGCAAGAAGTCAGGCGAGGTCACAGGGACATCGCTCATCCTCATGAAAAATAGAAAGCACATAAACATCAAGCTGGGCCGGCTCAGGTGCTAAGCTTCCAGATTAAAAAAATAGAAGACGAGAGAAAGAAAGAAATGCTGTGCTTTTTAATAAAGGAAAATCTTAAAATTTTAAAGTAGCATTAAAAAGGGAGCCAGGGGGTCAGGCAAACAAAGGGTGGGGAGGGGAGAGAGAATGCACAGTCTCCTCTGCTCATAGTTCAGGGGACAGAAATCAATCTGACTGTGCAAACAAGCTCCCTGGAAACCAAGTGTGCCCTTGCCGAGCTCCAAGTCCTGCTTCCCACACTGTCCGCCCCAGGCTGCCTGATGGTAGCTAGCAGGGCTGAGGCTGAGTCTCCCCCAGGAGGCCAGCTGGCTGGGAAATCACAAAGCCCCACCCTCTCCCAGCACCCCCACCTGCATTCTGCAGCCCCCTCTTCCACCTCTCCATTTGTTCACCCAGCAGTTGTGCATGATGGCTCTCAGCATTCTTGCACATTCTATCTTCTAACCTTGGTCACTAGCCTGCCAATTAAGTCCCATCTCAGAACGAAGGATGCCAACGATGAGTGATTTTAGTTACGCTCATGTGGTCAAAAACTTCAGCACCAGAGAGAGGTCCCCTTCATTGGCACTACAGATGAGTTCCTGGGGGAGGATAAGAAACTATTTTTCAAGTGGTCCTTGTCCTCAAGAAGATGAACAAAGAGATCAAAATCTCCCCATACAATCCAATGGAATAAACACTTATTAATAATTCAATCTAAGTAAATGGTAAATGTGTGACTTGAAACTGAATTGCAAATGTTAGTGGATTCTGAACACATGAGAGGCAGGCTCAAAAAAAAAAAAGTTAATAACCAAAAACTAAAATTTCCATTATTTCAACAAAACCAGAGGGACATAATCATTATTTCATTTTTATAATTGTTGTAGAAATATGTTAAATATGTATATTAAAAGTTATATGGAAACACTAGAGGATTATGAATTCATGTTAAAACTTCCAATTCACCAGAGGAAGGAAAAAAGGCAATTAAGAAATGTCATCAATTTAACAAATACAAGTAAAGGGAACTGAGGAAACCAATAGAAAGTGTAATAAATAGAACACACAAAATTAAATGGCAGGATTGAGACCAAACATCCTGGATACCAAATACATAGCAAAGAATTAAGTTCTGTTCTGAAAAATGAAGATCCTTAAAATGGGTTTGAAAAACAAAAATCCAATTATATACTATTTGTAGGATATGAACATCAAACAATAAAGGAACTTATTTGAGAATAAACAAAGCATAGAATTGTAAACTGGGACAGACAGGCCAGGTTGGCCTCTGGTATTTCTGGAGAGCAAAAATTCTGAAGAGTCAGAATTTTATGAGGACAGAGAAAGTGATGAAGTTATTTAGAAAGAAGTTTCATTGTCACTCTGGTGCTTATGAAAATGGGGGAGCTCTGGCTGGGAACATAGCTCAGTGGGTAGAGTGCTTGCCTTGCATGCATAAGGTCCTGGGTTCAATCCCCAGCACGCACGCACACACACAAAAAAAAGATGCAGTAATTAACCAGGCACGGTGGTTCACACTTGGGGGATAGGAAGGGCAGCATAATAAAATAGACATGAATATTGCTGTATGTATATACGTGACTGTATGACCAATGTGATTCTGCAACTTGTACAATCAGAAAAATGAGAAACTATACCCCATTTGATTCCAATGTATGATATGTCAAGATCATTGTACTGTCATGTGTAACTAATAAAAAAAGAGAGAGAAAATGGGGGAGCTCTGATTGGTAAGCCATGGGAGTTCCTAGATCCAGCTAGCCTTTGGGTCATAGTTGGCAGTTCCATCATCAGATGCTAAGCAGAAAGATTCTCATAGACAGAGCAGATTGTTCTGCTGGATTGGATCAATCACTGGAGCAGGTGTCCACAGCCCAAGTGTTCCCTTTCTCTCCCAGAGCCCCTCAACTCCATTTTTAGTAGGTGTGACAGAAGTAACCCCGTCTTGTATAACGAATGTTCACAGGATGGACATTGCTGTAGACATATAGCCTGTCTCCCCCACCAGCATGCCAACTAGGAGGCACAGAATGCTGTCCCTCCTCTTTGCTGCTGTATCACCACGGGCATATAGCAGGAACTCAGGAACCTTCCATTGTAGGAATGGTCATTGGCAGCCCCCTACGATGGCCCCCAGAGATCTGTCCTTCTGGAATGTATGCCTCCTTGAGTATGGGCTGATCTGAGAAACCCAGTTCTAACAATAGAACACAGCAAAAATAATGGGATGTGACTCCAAGGTTAGGCCACACACACACACAAAAAAAAAAACAGTGTTTGGGGAATGCTTTCAGGCTCTTTCCAGTCACAGGCTGCTGTGTCAGGACGCTCAGGTAGCTTAGGGAGAAGGCCTTGTGGTGAGGAGCTGCCATGAACTGAATTATGTTTCTCTAAAATTCATGCATTGAAATCCTAACCACCAATGGGACTGTATTTGGAGATATTGCCTTAAAGAGGCCAACTGAGGACAAAAGAGGGAGGCCCTAATTCAATAGAACTTGTGCCCTTATATGAAGTAGGTATCTTATACCCGAGATGCTCAGGCCCCGGAAAAAAAAAAAAAAGCCAAATGGGGACAAAGCAAAAGAAGGTGTGGTCATTAGTAAGCCCAGGAGAGGCTCAGGAGAATCTGACCCTGCCAGCACCTTGATCTTGGACTTCCAGGTCCCAGAACAGTGTGTCATGAAATTCCTGTTGTTGAAGCCACCCTGTCTGTGGTATTTTGTTTGGGGAAGGGCTAGAAGACTAAAAACAGGAACCAAGGGCACGGGAATGAGCTTGCAAGTTGAACTTTGAGATGGCTGTGTCTTAGCCTCAGCTTGACTACAAGCCCATGAGAGACCCAGGGTCCAGGGGTGCCCAGCTAAGTCATGCCCAGACTCCTGACCAACAGAAACTGGGAGATAATGAAATGACTGTTGTTCTAAGCTCCTAAGTTTTCATGTAATAATGCACCCATAGGTTAACTAACTCCATGAATGAAAAATTCTTGGAGTTAGGTAAAGGCAGTGTTATGTTATCCCCTATTTATAGGTGAGAAAGCTAAGCTCAAAGAGACAGAGTCTTGCCTAAGGTCCAAGAGCCTGGCAGACCCTTACAAGGGAGGCAGGGGGACACTGAAGATAATGCTTGGCTAATGTAAGTTTTGCCTTGGGCCACCCTGCCAGGCCTCTTGAGTTGGGAACACTAACACACAGAACATTCCTGAAACGCCTCAGAGTGTCATCTTAATGGTCTCCTTGAGTCTTGGCTGCCAAACACAAGGGGTATTTTAACAAGGTTCACCTTGGCTTGCTTACCACATGCACTAATGAGGCCCCTTAGACATCTCTTAAGACAACCCCCTTCCACCAAAGTGTGAGGGTCACATCAGAACAGACTCTAACATGTGGAATCTCATCAGAAATTATAACGGCAAAGACTTTCGGATTACTTGCTGGATTCTAGGAAATCTTCTGAGCACTTTATTATATTCATTTATTAATTTTAGGTAATTCTACTATAGTGTTCATTTTATAGATGAGAAATCTGAGGTATCAAGGATTAAACTATTTGCTGATCACCGAGCCAGCCAAGTGATAGTACCAAGCTTTAAAGTCAGGTAGGTTAGCTCCAGCATTAATGCTTTGACAAATTTCTCTCTAGGTCTTCACATTATTTAACACCCACAATATAATAGTAACTTTCTGGAAGCCTCTGAATCCCATAACCCCAATAGTTTTGTTTTGTTTTTTGCTTTTATGAGTGAATTATAGTTGTACATAATAGTTGGTTTCATTTTGACATAATCATACATGCATGAAATTTAATTTATTCCCGTTCAGTCTCTGGTGCTCCCCTTTTCCTCCCATCCTCTCTCTCCCATTTCTCTTCCACTGCTCTAATGGTCTTACCTGCCATTCATTTTTTTTATTTTCAATTGGTACTTTATGGATATACATAAAGGTGGAATTCACTGTGGTATATTTTTATACGAATTTTGTTAAATTCATTCCATATTTACTCCCCTTTCCCACCCTCCTCCTTCCCTCTCAATCTCCTTCAACTCCACTGATCTTCCCTCTATCCTTATGATATCCAACCAATTCCCCCCCTTTTTCCTCCATACTTTGTTCTTGCTTTCATATATGAAAGAAAACTGACCCTTGACTTTCTGAGTTTGGCTTATTTCACTTAGCATGATGTTCTCCAGCTCCATCCATTTCCAGCAAATGGCACAATTTCATTCTTCTTTATGACTAAGTAAAACTCCATTAGGCATTTGTACCACATTTTCTTTATCCATTTATCTATTGACAGGCACCTGGACTGGCTCCATAGCTTGGCTATTGTGAATTGTGTTGCTGTAAACCTTGACGTGAATGTATCACTACAGTATGATGATTTTAGTTCTTTTGGATAAATACCAAGGAGCAGGATTGCTGGATCATGTGAAGGTTCCACTCCTAGGTTTTTGAGGAACCTCCATACTGCTTTCCACATGGTTGTACTAATTTGCAGCCCTACTCGTTTTAAATATCAAAGAGAAAAATAATCACAGCACATAAAGGCCATCTTGCCATGCATGCCTCATGGAAAACCTTTTAAGGGCTCCCTGACCATGTCCTTGGTGTGGTTCATGAGGTCTCCCAGGCTCTAATTCCTGTGAAATCCCCAGCCTGAGCTCACTTCTGCATCCTCTATTCATCCAGCCAAAATTCCTCTTTGCTATGACCCAGAATTCCAATCAGATATCTCTCTACCTGTGCACAGGCTCCGCCCTGGAAATCGCCCTCATTCGTCTCTTCCTGCTAATCAGCACTCATCCTTCAGTCTTCTGGTAAGTCTTGCCTTCACCTTCACGCCAGCCAGGCACCCAGCCCTGCCCCCACCATCCAAGTCCCGCTGGCCCAGTGTTCTGCCCTCCCTCCCTCTCCCTCTGGACTCTGGTTTCTGCAAGGACAGAAACAGCATATTTGTCTTTATATTCCCAGCAATTAGCACAGCACCTGGTACCTATTAAGTCCCAGTTTGTTGAATGAGCATTAGCCCTCCAAAGAACCAAGTGACACTTTAGTTACTCACTCTAACTGCCTCTGCTAGACAGTCCTGGGACAGAGAGCTATGCAAACATTACACTGGAAAGGGGCCCAAGAGAGATCCTGATTTAATGCAATACCTTCATAAAATGATGGGGGGGAAAAAAGTTCGGAGAAAATAATTGACTTGCCTTAATTAATCAAAGGAATCATGAGCTCCGCAATGGGGCCAAGTTTCCAGGTGTCTGAGCTCCACATCCCCAGCTCTCAAAGTCATCTATAGTAGTTTCCCATTGCTGCTCTGGCAGATTATCAGAAATCCCTTTGCCTTAAAAACAACACAATTTATTATCTTACAGTTCTGGAAATCACAAGTCTAAAACTGGTCTCCCTAGGCTAAGATCAAGGTGCTAACAGGGCTGTGTTCCATCTGGAGGCTCTGGTTTGGTCCCCTGGCCTTTCCCAGCTCGATAGGCCACCTCTATTGCTTGATTGTGACTCTTTTCTCCTTCAGAATCAGCAGCAGAGCATCTTCAAGTCTTCCTCCTCTCTGATCTCTGCTTCTGTCACATCCTCTCTGGACTCCTTTCCCATATAAGGACCCTCATGATAACCTACAAAAATCTCTTTATCTCATACTCTTTATTTAATCAAATCCACAAAACCCAGTTGCTACGTGAAGTAAAATATTTACAGGTGCTGGAGATTAGGATGTGAATATCTCTGCTTCCTCAAAGACGAGGAAGCAGAGATGCTGTCGACCACAGCATCTTCACCTTCCTGATGTAAAAGTACTCGTGCTCTGACAACATCCTCTATGGTGCGATGGCAAAGGAAAAAAAGTCAACAGTGTTCAAATATATTTTGTTCTCTTTTTTCATGCCTACATATCTAGTTTCAAAGAACTAGTGGGAGGAATCATTCCCAATATATCCATATGAAATATAATGTTATGCACTAATAACCATAGTATACTCCTCTGTAATGTTTGTCTTGGGCATGCATTCCTAATATTTTAATCCTCATGACTGATTTTCAAGGAGCATAAGGAAAATCAAATTTGCAAAGAGAAGGAGTGGGAGGAAAAGTTGGTGAGCATCGCCATATGCCATCCACTCTGGGTCTTACTTAATTTAAGCCTCACAATAGCCTTCTGAGCTGACTCTATCACCTCCCACTTCTAGATGAAGAAACTGACTCTTAGATGAGGAAATTTATCATCTAGCTCACAGAGCCAGGGAGTGGCAAAAATGGGTTGGAAACTCAGATGCATTTGGTTCTGGAATTCATGCTCTCTCCATTAGATCTTATTTCCCCAGAAAGTTCAACTTACTTTTCAACAGCCTAATTTATTTCCTGATGCAGAGAGAGAGATGGGGGGGAGGGAGAAAAAGAGAGAGAAAGAGAGAAACCATTAGAATGGTCCAATAATAATTTGGTTGGGAACTTCCATGAGCAAGCAAGTTTGGGGGAAAACCCTTAGCAAGGCAGTATGGCTGCCTTCTACCAAAATCATCATTGGGGTCCAGGAGACTGCTGGTTGCTAGGCAACTTCTCTCTGACCACACTCCATATCAATCTAATTAGCAGATTTCACCTGAGTTCCAACAGTTGCTAGGTAACTCTCAAAAAGTTGCTAGGTAACTCTCAAAAAATAAATAAATAAATAAATGAAAAAGGCTGGGGCCTTTCTCTCTCCCTTTCAAGCCAATGCTGATCCCAAAGGATAAGGAGGGGGTGTTTGTAAAAACTCTACTGAAGATGTGTCTAAAATCCCCCTTGTGATTTCACTATATCTACCAAAAGTAAACAAAACCAGAAAATATGATTCAGGCAATAGCATTTCAAAAAAGAATCCCATGGGGCAGGGAATTGATTATTTAGGAACAAGAGAGTTACGGGACAAGAATAGGCCAGAGACCAAGCTAAACCAACTTTGTGAACCACTTCAGACAGGAACTCTTACTGGGGATTCTGAAGGAATGGGTCCTTGCATTCCAAGAGGGAGGAATGTGGACACATATGTATGGAGTCCCTGTTATATACCTGGCAATGTGATCCATAGCTTCACAAACACCTCATCACACAATTGCTGTGAGGCCGGTGCTCTCACCACCTACACTTTACCAAGGAGAAATTGCAGTTCAGACACAGCAAGTGAGTTGATTATGATCACTTGCCCAGAGGAACTGGAAGTTAAAGACATTGTCTGACTAAATTCTAGGCATGAATCTCCTGCATGAATCTCCTTCCCTGCAGATTCTCCTGTCTCTATGGGCTACGTCCATGAGATGACAAGTGCTATCATTCATTCAGAATAACCTCAGTATTAAAACAGACTACTGGAAATGAAGATCCAACAGGAGGAAACATGTGAAATCCCTTCCCCTGTTCATTTCCAAGGCTTTAACATTATCTTATGGCAGCAATTCTCAAGCTGTTTGGTCCCAGGACCCCTTTATATTCTTAAAAATGAATGAGGCCCCCAAAAATACTTTTGATTATGTAGGTTGCATCTATTATACTTACCATATTAGAAATTAAAACTGAGAAATTGCTAAAATATTTATATATTAATTAATCTTTAAAATAACAATAAAAACTCCCTGCACATTAACATAAATTATATATTTTTATGGAAAATAACTACTTTCAAAAGCAAAAGAAGGGAACAGGCCCAGTGGCCTGCCGGCATGGTAGTCACGTCACCCCAACTGGAGTAGGGGCAGAGGAGAGCCACCGCCCGTGCCCACAAGGTAGGCAGACCAGCAACCAACCGGCAGAACAGGCCCAGCAGCCCGCCAGCGTGGTAAACAGATCACCCCAATTGGAGGAGGAGCACGGCCGCTGCCCGCCCCTGCAAGGGAGACTTTTCAACTATACAAGAGCAATATAAATATATAGGGGGAAAATTCAATAACACAACAGTTTCATGAAGCAGAAAGAAACTCGAGCAGTATAAAAAGATAAGGAAAGAAAGGACCAAAAGCAATGCAGATCAACTCAACTTTAGAAGAGGTAATAGCTGCAGCAGATGAAATGTCAGATAAAGAATTCAGGATATACATGCTTCAGATGATTTGGAGTCTCAAGGAAGACATTAGACAGCAAAATCAGACAATGAAAGATCACTTCAACAAAGAATTACATAAACAAATCCAAGAAGCAAAGGATCAACTATACAGGGAAATAGAGGTTATAAAAAACAAACAAACAGAAATCCTAGAAATGCAGGAAGCAATAAACCAACTTAAAAACTCAATTGAGAATACTACCAGCTGAGTAGAACACTTAGAAGATAGAACATCAGACAATGAAGACAAAGTATTTCAACTTGAAAAGAACATAGACAGCTCAGCAAGACTGTTAAGAAACCATGAGCAGAACATCCAAGAAATATGGGATAACATAAAGAGACCAAACTTAAGAGTCATTGGGATACAGGAAGGTATAGAGGTCCAAACCAAAGGAATGAGCAATCTATTCAATGAAATAATACAAGAAAACTTCCCAGACTTGAAGAATGAGACAGAATCTCAAATCCTAGAAGCCTACAGGACGCCGAATGTGCAAAATCATAAGAGATCCACACCTAGACACATTATAATGAAGATGCCCAACATACAGAATAAGGAGAGAATTTTAAAAGCTACAAGAGAAAGGAAGCAGATTACATTTAGGGGTAAACCAATCAGGATAACAGCTGATCTTTCAACACAGCCTCTGAAAGCTGGAAGATCCTGGAATAACATATTTCAAACACTGAAAGAAAATGGGTTCCAACCAAGAATTGTGTATCCAGCGAAATTAAGCTTCAGGATGGAAGATGAAATTAAAACCTTCCAAGATAAACAAAAGTTAAAAGAATTTGCAGCTAGAAAACCATCTCTTCAAAACATCCTCGGCAAAACATTACAGGAAGAGGAAATGGAAAATAACAATGAAAACCAACAGCAAGAGGTAGTACAGTAAAGGAGGGAATAATAATCAAAGAGAAAAACAAACCATGTTGAGTAATACAAATAAACAAATATGGCTGGAAGAACAACCCATATCTCAATAATAACCCTAAATGTTAATGGCTTAAACTCACCAATTAAGAGACACAGGCTAGTAGAATGAATCACAAAACAAGACCCAACAATATACTGCCTACAGGAGACACATTTGATAGGAAAAGACATACATAGACTGACGGTGAAAGGTTGGGAAAAATCATATCACTCATATGGACTTCAGAAACAAGCAGGAGTGTCCATACTCATATCAAATAAAATAGATTTCAAGCCAAAGTTAATCAAAAGGGATAAAGAGGGACACTACCTACTGCTGCTCAAGGGAACCATACACCAACAAGACATAACAATCATAAATATATATGCCCCAAACAATGGTGCAGCTATGTTCATCAAACAAACTCTTCTCAAGTTCAAGAGTCTAATAGACCACCATACAATAATCATGGGAGACTTCAACACACCTCTCTCACCGCTGGACAGATCTTCCAAACAAAAGTTGAATAAGGAAACTATAGAATTCAATAGCACAATTAATAACCTAGACTTAATTGACATATATAGACTATACCACCCAACATCAAGCAGTTACACTTTTTTCTCAGCAGCACATGGATCCTTCTCAAAAATAGATCATATATTATGTCACAGGGCAACTCTTAGACAATATAAAGGAGTAGAGATAATACCATGCATCTTATCTGATCATAATGGAATGAAACTGAAAATCAACAATAAAAGAAGGAAGGAAAAATCATGCATAACTTGGAGAATGAACAATAGGTTACTGAATGATCAATGGGTTATAGAAGACATCAAGGAGGAAATTAAAAAATTCTTAGAAATAAATGAAAACACAGACACAACATATTGGAATCTATAGGACACATTGAAAGCAGTTCTAAGAGGAAAATTCATTGCTTGAAGTTCATTCCTTAAAAAAAGAAAAAACCAACAAATAAATGATCTCATACTTCATCTCAAAATCCTAGAAAAAGAAGAGAAAAACAACAGCAAAAGAAGTAGAAAGCAAGAAATAATTAAAATCAGAGCTGAAATTAATGAAATCGAAACAAAAGAAACAATTGAAAAAATTGACAAAACTAAAAGTTGGTTCTTTGAAAAAATAAATTAAATCGACAGACCCTTAGCCATGCTAACAAAGAGGAGAAGAGAGAGAACTCAAATTACTAGCATACGGGATGAAAAAGGCAATATCACAACAGACACTTCAGAAATACAGAAGATAATCAGAAATTATTTTGAATCCTTATATTCCAATAAAATAGAAGATAGTGAAGGCATCGATAAATTTCTTAAGTCATATAATCTGCCCAGATTGAGTCAGGAGGATATAGACAACCTAAACAGACCAATATCAATTGAGGAATAGAAGAAACCATCAAAAGACTACCAATTAAGAAAAGCCCAGGACCAGATGGGTATACAGCAGAGTTCTACAAAACCTTTAAAGAGGAACTAATACTTTTCAAGCTATTTCAGGAAATAGAAAAAGAGGAAGAACTTCCAAATTCATTCTACGAGGCCATCATCACCCTGATTCCTAAACCTAAAAAAGACACTTCAAAGAAAGAAAACTACAGACCAATATCTCTAATGAACCTAGATGCAAAAATCCTCAATAAAATTCTGGGGAATCGGATACAAAAACATATCAAAAAAAATTGTGCACCATGATCAAGTAGGATTCATCCCTGCGATGCAAGGCTGTTTCAATATACGGAAATCAATAAATATTATTCACCACATCAATAGACTTAAAAATAAGAACCATATGATCATCTCGATAGATGTAGAAAAAGCATGACAAAGTACAGCATCCCTTTATGTTCAAAACTCTAGAAAAACTAGGGATAACAGAAACATACCTCAATATTGTAAAAGCAATCTATGCTAAGCCTCAGGATAGCATCATTCTGAATGGAGAAAAATTGAAGGTATTCCCTCTAAAATATGGAACAAGAAAGGGATGTCCTCTCTCACCACTTCTGTTTAACATAGTTCTCAAAACACTGGCCAGAGCAATTAGACAGACAAAAGAAATTAAAGGCATAAAAACAGGAAAAGAAGAACTTAAATTATCACTATTTGCAGATGACATGATTCTATACCTAGCAGACCCAAAAGGGTCTACAAAGAAACTATTAGAGCTAATAAATGAATTCAGCAAAGTGGCAGGATATAAAATCAACACACATAAATCAAAGGCATTCCTGTATATCAGTGACAAATCCTCTGAAATGGAAATGAGGACAACCACTCCATTCACAATATCCTCAAAAAAAAATAAAATACTTGGGAATCAACCTAACAAAAGAGGTGAAAGACTTATACAATGAAAACTACAGAACCCTAAAGAGAGAAATAGAAGAAGATCTTAGAAGATGGAAAAATATACCCTGTTCATGGATAGGCAGAACTAACATCATCAAAATGGTGATATTACCAAAAGTTCTCTATAGCTTTAATGCAATGCCAATCAAAATCCCAACAGCATTTCTTGTAGAAATAGAGAAAGCAATCATGAAATTCATATGGAAAAATAAAAGACCCAGAATAGCAAAAACAATGCTAAGCAGGAAGTGTGAATCAGGCAGTATAGCGATACCAGACTTCAAACTATACTACAGAGCAATAGTAACAAAAACAGCACGGTACTGGTACCAAAACAGGCGGGTGGACTAATGGTACAGAATAGAGGACACAGAAACCAATCCACAAAACTACAACTATCTTATATTTGATAAAGGGGCTAAAAGCATGCAATGGAGGAAGGATAGCATCTTCAACAAATGGTGCTAGGAAAACTGGAAATCCATATGCAACAAAATGAAACTGAATCCCTTGCACAAAAGTTAACTCAAAATGGATCAAGGAGCTTGATATCAAATCAGAGACTCTGTGTCTGATAGAAGAAAAAGTTGGCTACGATCTACATACTGTGGGATCAGGCTCCAAATTCCTCAATAGGACACCCATAGCACAAGAGTTAATAACTAGAATCAACAAATGGGACTTACTCAAACTAAAAAGTATTTTTCTCAGCAAAAGAAATAATAAGAGAGGTAAATAGGGAGCCTACATCCTGGGAACAAATCTTTACTCCTCACACTTCAGATAGAGCCCTAATATCCAGAGTATACAAAGAACTCAAAAAATTAGACAATAAGATAACAAATAACCCAATCAACAAATGGGCCAAGGACCTGAACAGACACTTCTCAGAGGAGGACATACAATCAATCAACAAGTACATGAAAAAATGCTCACCATCTCTAGCAGTCAGAGAAACGCAAATCAAAACCACCCTAAGATACCATCTCACTCCAGTAAGATTGGCAGCAATTAGGAAGTCAAACAACAACAAGTGCTGGCGAGGATGTGGGGAAAAGGGTACACTTGTACATTGCTGGTGGGACTGCAAATTGGTGCGGCCAATTTGGAAAGCAGTATGGAGATTTCTTGGAAAGCTGGGAATGGAACCACCATTTGACCCAGCTATTCCCCTTCTCGGTCTATTCCCTAAAGACCTAAAAAGAGCATTCTACAGGGATACTGCTACATCGGTGTTCATAGCAGCACAATTCACAATAGCAAGACTGTGGAACCAACCCAGATGCCCTTCAATAGATGAATGGATAAAAAAAAATGTGGCATTTATACACAATAGAGTATTACTCTGCATTAAAAAATGACAAAATCACAGGGAAATGGATGGCATTGGAGCAGATTATGCTAAGTGAAGCCAGCCAATCCCTAAAAAACAAATACCAAATGTCTTCTTTGATATAAAGAGAGCAACTAAGAACAGAGTAGGGATGAAGAGCATGAGAAGAAGATTAACATTAAACAGGGACAAGAGGTGGGAGGGAAAGGGAGAGAGAAGGGAAATTGCATGGAAATGGAAGGAGACCCTCAGGGTTATACAAAATTACATACACAAGAGGAAGTGAGGGGAAAAGGGAAAAAATACAAGAGGAAGAAATGAATTACAGTAGATGGGGTAGAGAGAGAAGAGGGGAGGGGAGGGGAGGGGGGATAGTAGAGGATAGGAAAGGCAGCAGAATACAACAGACATGAGTATGTCAATATGTAAATCAATGGATGTGTAACCGATGTGATTCTGAAATCTGTATACGGGGTAAAAATGGGAGTTCATAACCCACTTGAAACAAAGTGTGAAGTATGATATATCAAGAACTATGTAATGTTTTGAACAACCAACAATAAAAATTTTTTAAAAAATAAAAAATAAATAAAAGAGTATATAAGAAAAAAAAGCAAAAGAAAATAGAGAATGATACTATTCTGCATTTTTGAAGACCTCTCTGATGACTGGCTTCTGCATTCAGTCAGTAGCTTATCACATGGCAGCCAACTCCAGGAACATTTCACTCTGCTATAAACCTGTGAGAGAAAGAGAGCAAAATAAGCACATAATGTCTTATATTACCATGAAAATAGCTTTGACCTTGAGGACCCTCTGGAAGAGTCTCAGAATCCCCCAGAGATCCCCAGACCACAGTTTGAAAACCACTGCCTTAAAGTATAATTGCTTGAATGTCCAGAATGCATTCAGAATTAGTCTATGTACCTCCTGTTTTTTCAGCCAGTTTAAGAACATTCTTCTCACCTGTAGCATTATGTGGTCCCTTAGAACAAACCCCAATCTACCTCTCGAGTGTGCAATCTTTGCAATGCTATATGTGAAAAACAAGATATAGACACTGGCTCCAGACTGACTGAAATAGTCAAAAGTATCAGAATACATGGTTTTTGTTTTCCCAGGAGACTTTCCTTCATTTCTTCTGGTAACTGGTGCAGAATGAAGCATGAAACTTTCTGGCTCTGTGATTGGTAGAAGAGATGGGCATTGGACTCAGCCTAGCCAATCAGAACTATGCCCTGAATTTTTTTCACTCTACTTTGCAATTTCTTTTCCTCTAAGGTACCGGCATGTTATCCTGGATCATCAACTTTATGTTAGTGTCTTTATAAGAGTCATTCCCTTGCCTGGAAATGAAGTCAGACCACCTCGGCAAGCATGTCTTGAGCACCTACCATGTAGCAGACACTGTACTAAGAATACAGAGATATAAAAAGAGTCCTGACACTCAAAGAGCTCACATGTAGTAAGGATGATGAGACATAACCAGTAACTACAGTAAGATCTAGCTAGTAAGATTTATGCATCACATGGGACTTTTGCAGTATGAGTGACTTTTGAACAGCCACCCAAAACTGGCTGACACAAAAAGGAGTATTTTTGGCTCTCCTAACTGACAATTCTAACAGGACATCAAGAGCATCTTTGTACTGGTTTTTTTTTTTTCTTTTTTCATTTACAAATGACAAAAGGCACACAGGCTCCACCAAGGCACTTAGGTACAAGGTGGTGGACTGGTAGCCTCACTCCTGTATGAATGCAGACAAGACCAGAGCCGCTGGAAAAGGAATTGGGGCAGGTGCATGGGAGGATGGGAAGGGAGAAGAGAGAATTCCATCAGTGTTCCAGGCTGTGGAGAATAATTCAGTCATTGTGGACTTTGGTGAGTCTCCCCAGGGACAATGAGGCATGTGTTCAGCAATGAAACCTGGAGCAGAACCTCAATATTAAAAGCACCATTAGAAATCATCCTAATTGGACACAAAACTGCTTGAGAAAAAAATAAATGAACAAAAATCTATTTGCCTCTGTCATTACCCCTTCCTCAGCCCAGATCCATTTCATGTCCTTCTTTAACCTGCTGTAGAAAAGCTGACCTTGATCTCTGGCTTTGACTGTGTCCATCCAATAGAGGTACCAGAAGAAGATGGGAAGACTTGAGGAGAGTAAGGTAAGAGTATGAATTCCCCCTGCCCAGCCCACCCTCAGTTCCTCCCTGCCTTTTCAGTGTGACAGTGCCTGCATTTCTCTACGGCCACCACCCATCTTCCATGGCTCTTATGCAGCTCTGGCAACACTGAACTCACCTCTTCGGGAATAAGGATACTAACAGCCTCCCACTCTTGCCAGGCCCTGGGTGCTTCACTATGCTTTCTCGATTCCATAATCCTTCCCCCACACCTCTGTAAATAACCCTATCTCCCCTCTCTTCAAGTATACCTTTTTGAGTGTTCTATTTCCTACTGGAAATCCTGACATAAGGCCTTCCATGGAAGGTACTGACTTATACGGAAGGCCTTCACATGGACTCTCCATTCATAACCTCAGAACTGCCTGCTCCACATCCCAAGGTCTTGCAACTCCTGCGCTTTTTTTGTCCTCCCTCCCTTCAGATTTGAGCCTTCCAAATAAGACCTTGTCTCCTCTCCTATATTGTGACCCCCTGCTGCAGGATCTCAGACCCCCCTGAAGGAGAGTGTTCCTTTGACCCCAGGATGGCCTCATGCTCCTTTTCAAGAGGCCGATGGTTCTGGTGCCCTGACACCTGAGAAAGTGAGGCTGAGGGTAGGCTCAGTGGTAGAATGCATGGCCAGCAAGGTCCTGGGTCCGATCCCCAGGACCACAAAAAAGAAAAAAGGAGAATTCTGAAGAATCCTGACCCATAGTGTCATGTCGGGGCAGACCCCCGGAAACAGTTCTGGGATCCCTGCAGGTGGAAGAAGATGCAAGATGCAGGTGGGACAGTAGACATGCTTTATTAGGAGACAGCATAGCCCCTGGACAGCCCGCAGCCAGTTCCTGTTAGCCCCCTGAATCTATTCCACAGACCTTTTTTATATGCAGGCCAGACAAAGAAGGCACACGACCAACAGGTCACATCAGTGGTGCATGCTCACAAGCAAATGGTTATGACCCTGAGAACATATGCTGAATCAAAGAGTTTGTGACCTTGACTACACACTAAAGACAGCCCACCAGAAGTTTAGGAGAGGGAACCTAACTGTAGTCATTTTGGGGTCTACCCAACACATGGCCTCTGAACAAAGCACACCAGCCCCTAGAAAGAGCTCTGCTCACAGAGCTTACAATAAAGGCTGATAATCTTGTTATCAGTTCAATCTGATCCCTCTCTGCCCCTCTGCACCTGCTTCTCCTTGATTTAGAGATCTCTATCTGTAGCCATAAAGCTTAGGTGTTAAAAGCAAAAGTTTCAGGGACACTGACCTATCTTATTTGGTTACTTTCCTTTCTCAGCTGTATGACCTCAGGCAATTCATTTCACCTCTTTGAGCTTCCATAGTAAAATTAAGAATAACAGTTCTGCTCTACCTACCTCATTGATGCCTGAGGATGGAGACAGTGAATAAAATACAGTAGGTGCTCAAAAAAAAACTGTAAGCTTTTATTCTATCATTATCATTACAATTAATAAAACTCAAGGGGACATAAGTTCCATTTTCCTCCCCTTCCCAAAACCAGACAGCACTCCTCACATGCAGTCACCCTGCTCCACCCAAGCTGAGTTCCTCCCTGACCACCGGGAAGCTGTTTTCCCCATATATCCTTCTTTAAAAGGATCACCACTCAGAGCTTGTCTCTTTCTCCATAGAAACACAGAGAATAAATAGAAGCAGCAGGTTTTCAGAATTTTCCACTCTGGCTGTTTCAATTAAATAAACCCACACAACTCTCCCATTAGCATGTGGGTGGAGAAGCCAGTGGTTCCTCAACAGCCCTCGTTCCATGGTTCACTTAGACCTTCCAATTATTTTCAGCCAAAATATCATCTCCTTGACTGGCACTGTTACAAGTAACCTGTGCCACTGTCCACATGGAGACATGCAGTTGGGACAAATCTGTTGTAACCTTCACATCTCTTTCAAGTGCTGAAATAATAAATGTATTTTTTTTCCAAATCATGAAATCCTTTTTCAAATACTTTTCTTTTTATTTTTCCAGTAAGCACTAATCTCCCTGCCCTCACTCTCCCTCTCTCTGTCCTCTGTTAGTAGACTAAGGGATAAAGAAATGGAAACAGGAATGGTCGACTTAAACGAGAACATTCCAAATATAATGTGTCTATTCAGAATCCCATGGCCATGAGGGCATGCCATGAGTCAGTGTGACCTGAATAGAATTCTCAACTCCTTCCCTGGTGGAGGCTCTCTTCAGGAACAAGGGTGCAGATACCAAGCTCTTTGTTCCCATGAAATGGAGGCAGGTGGCATCTCAAAGATATAGCGTGGCTGAGTGCCAGAGGAAGAGTTTAACCTACATGAGACCCAGATGCTGGGGGAAATAAAAGGAGAAACTTTAGCTTTGGGGTCAGTGGGAGATGTGAGGAGGGGAGGATGAGGGCTCTCATAGCTCCCACTGGCTGCCAGGGAAACAGCTCTGCATTTGGATTTAGAAACCTTGAGTATGAGACAGAAGAATAGGACCTCTATGCCGAGAAAACAATACAGCCTTTTAAAAGAATGAATGGATCTATACAAACTAACATGGAAAAATCACTGAAACAGACTATTAAAAAAAAAAAGTCAGTCGCAATTTACGTACAAAGCTGAGCACAGTGTTGCATGCCTGTAATCATAGCAACTCAGGAAGCTGAGGCAGGAGGATCATAAATTCAAAGCCAGACTGGGCAACTTAGTGAGACTGTATCTCACTAAATAAAAACAAAGAGCTAAGGATGTAGCTCAATGATAGAGATCTCTGGGTCCAATTCCCAATACCAAGAAAAAAAGAGTTCAGCATGGTTGCAGAGAGCATAGATTTGAGAATCAGAAATACAAATTGCAAGCCAGGCACTGTGGCACGTGTCTATAATCTCAGTGATTTGGGGGGCTAAGGCAGGAAAATCACAAGTTCAAGGCCAGCCTGGACAACTTAGCAAGACCACCAACAACTTAGTGAGACTTTGATTCAATTAAAAGTTTTTTAAAAAGGACTGGAGATGTAGCTCAGTGGTTCAATTAAAAGTTTTTTAAAAAGGACTGGAGATGTAGCTCAGTGGTAAAGTACCACTGGGTTCAATTCCTAGTAGCACAAAAACAAAAACAAAAAAATTGTGTACAGTATTCCATGCATGTAAAATTTGCAAATTAAAACCACAGATTTCCATGGAAACGTGTATCTGCATATGTAGGAAAAGGTCCTGAAAGTTAAACACTAAACCATTAACAACAAAGTTCCAGAAGGAGACTAGGTTTGGGGGAAAGAGAACACAAATCCCACCACTTGGGATATTAACATTGGGCCCCTTCTGATTTCTCAGATTCTGAACATGAGGAAATTTCAAGTCTTTTTTAAATTACCCAGTGTCCCTCCCCTGAAATATCTAGAAAGTGTATGTTGCAAATTTGGGACTCATTTGTCCATTTTTTTACACTCTACACACAGCAAAACAAAATGCAGAAAACTGATGTCTGAATATGTCCAAGTTTGAACACACTAACATATTACCTTTTGAAATTGTGTCCCTCTCACCTCCTCCACATCACCAAACAAGTACAGATAGTACTATACTGGCTCGCCGGGGTGGTTTAACAGTTCCATTCCCAAAAGACAATATTTCATATGAATTTTGTCAAAAAGATATTTACAAAGTGATATTTTACTACCTCTATATTCAACATACATCAGCACATCTAAACATCTAGAAAGACTAGATGTTTCAAGTAAGGACTCACTTTGTCCACTATGTACATTGTTGAGAGCCACAGCGAAGGAGCCCCAGCAAACTTCCAGCTGCCAGCAAACTTCCAGCTGCTGGCTGATGATTGGCTCACAGCGGCCCCAGCAACATCTAGTTGATTGGCTCCTCTGCGGTGATGCTCATTGGAGATGCTCTGAGCTGTTTTCCCGCCCTTTCAGACTTCCAGCTGATGATTGGCTCACAGCAGCCCCAGCAACATCTAGCTGATTGGCTCCTCTGCGGTGATGCTCATTGGGCTGTTTCCCTGCCCTTTCAGAACACGGAGCTGCTCATTGGGGGACTTCTTTGGCTCCGCCCACACAACCTAGCCAATCGGCCTCAAGAGCAGGAGGATTGTGGGAGTGGGAGAGGCTTGTTTTTTGGTGTGAGAGGCTTGTGGGAAGCCGAAAGTGGGCAGTTGGGCTCTGAGGGTTTTTCCTGAGGAGCTGTTTTGTTTGGCCTGTGTGGTTCTCAAAATAAAGTTCGTTTCTTTTGACAAGTGGCTCCTGAATTGTGCCCAGCCAGACTGCGGCAGTACATGATAGTTTTGAATAAACTGCACACATGTGACAATAGTTCTAATTTGAAAATGTCTTAAAAATATGAGCATTCTGGCTCCTCACTGACTCCGTGGACTATAAGTTTTCAGAAGACAATACTTCCCAGGAATTTTTACACAAAACGCACAAAAATTGTTTACCGTTTACTGATTCTACTTTTGTCATACACTGGCAACCTCTTAAACACCTAGAAAGATTACATGTAGATTAGGACTTGTTTGTCCTTTATATACACTATGTACACAGCAAAGTGAAACAAAATCCACAGACAGGAGGAACAACTCTTGACTCATCATGTACTTGCATGGCGCTCCAGAGAACCAGCCCACAGCTGCATACTACTCAATGGGGGTTGGCTATTGCCCCCCCAAAAAAAATTTAACAAAAAGAAATTTACAAAATGTGTTATATGTTACTTCTACTTCTAATATATACCAGGCATTTTAGAATACCTAGAAAGTCTAGCTATTTTAAAGAAAGTATTCAGCAGTTTCAATTATATATAAATACAGACGTAGCAAAAACATCTGGGTTTTTAAAAGGTTGGGGACAAGTTGAGAGCAGGTGTTATACACAGACCTTTTACAAATGACCAGTAAATCTTCCCAAATTAAATCTTTCTGTCTACACATTGTAGCAAAGTTAGCAAACTTCCAATTTTCTTACTAAGGTTTCACAGTAAATTCCACTTCTCTCTATTTGCTTAAAAGTTATCTTTCTGTTTTTAATTACTTTGTACTACCCTTGAAATTTTACCAAAAAATACTTAGCATAATAAAGTCTAATGTTGTGTTATATCTTCAACTCATCCATCTTTGAACAAGATAAAAGTCTTAGGTTAGTTTACTTCCAATCACTCCCTCCCAACATACGTGCTCTGATTGTCCAGCGTTTAAATGGTGTCCTTTGTGTGACTTTACAAATTTGACATCATCAATGATATTTATTTATTTGTCCCCCTTCTACTTTCAAGGCATGTGACTTCCAGTCTGTCTCAAGTCTTGGGGTCTGGAGCAAGCATGTCTAAGCCTGGCATGTGATGGATCCCCATGCAGCCCAGCCGTTTAAACATGATCATCGGAAGCCCATGATGACCAAGAGAGAACAGCTTGCAGGGTAAGTGCTATGTCAGAAGCAGGTTTCTGCTGCAAGATCAGCAAATACCACTGGGATGTCCAGCTGGTCATGTCCTCATTCTAAAAGAATGAGCCATCCATCACTGGCCAATGACTCAAGTTCTTAAGACAACCATGGAATCAGTATTTGTTGAATATTCCCCATTATAGATTAGTCTAAAACAAATTCACCAATCAATAACTATATTAACATATTGAATAGCAACATTTCTTTGTATGATACGTAATTCTAAGGACATGTCATGTTTCACGCATAGAAGAGGAATCAAACCAGGCTCCTGCCTCTGAGGATTTTGAGGTAATCTAGGAGTGACAGACTAGAAAACGAATCAGTCCAATGGACTATGACATAAAATAAAAATAAAACCCTTGGACACTGGTTTTTATCTTGTAAGCCTCAGGTTCCTCATCTTTGAATTGGGGTAATAAATTCATAAAGAGTCAAGGCAGTATGAGGAAGCTAGAGAAAAATAATGATTTTAGAAGGGGACTCTCATGAGTATAGAAGGGAGAACAGTGGAATAGAGAAAGGGGACCAAGGGGAAAGAGAAGAGGGGTGGAAAGGGGGAGGAACTGTGGAATGAAATTGACCAGACTATGTCACATGCATGTATGAACATGTCACAATAAATTCCACTTTTTGTGTACAACTATAATGCATCATTTTTTTGGCAGGGGGGTGGGGGTAACGAGGATTGAACTCAGGGGCACTCAGCCACTGAGCCACATCCCCAGCCCAGTGAGACAAGATCTTACTGAGTTGCTTAGTGCCTCCCTCTTTTGCTGAAGCCGGCTTTGATCCTCCTTCCTCAGCCTTGAAAGCTGCTGGGATTACAGGTGTGCCCCACCATGCCTGGCTAATGCATCATTTTTAAAAATAAGTTAATAGAAGGAAGACCAGTAGAGTAGAAGAAAGGGATCAGGGGAAAGGGGATAGTACTAGGGATTGAAAAGAAGCAAATATGTTATATGCATTTATGAATATGCCAAATTAACCCCACAAATAAGTATAACTATAATGCACCAATTTAAAAAAAAAAAGAGCCAACACATATAAACTGCTTGGAACTGGGTCTGGCTTATAGAAAAATCTGATAATTGTTAACAAGAGACAAAGTACATGGAAGCAAAAAGATAGACTGTCGCTCCTGTGGGGCTAGAAAATGCTTCTTAGGACTGGTGATATTTATGCTGAGCCTCAAAGCATAAGTGAATGTTCACATGCCTAAAGAAGCAGGGGATAGAGAATCCAGGCAGAGGAAACAGCAAAGACAAAGACATAAAGATGTGAATAACAAAGACCATGTTTTGTCCATCAAACCTTTTTTTTTTTTTTTGGTCCTCTTGGGCACACAGTTAAGCTATATCTATATCTATATATATATATCTATATCTATATCTATATCTATATCTATATCTATATATATATATATATATATATATATATATATATATATATTTAGCCTCCATTCCAGTTAGTGGGGCCACATAATTGAGTCCTCACCAACAAAATAAGCCAGAGTGATAGAAGATATGGCTCCTAAAACCTCCTGAGTATCCCTCTATGCACTTCTTCCTCTCATCTGCTGGCTGGATGACTCCAGGATGAACTTGAAAGCAGGCTCTTTGGAAGTGTGAAGAGCCTGGATCCCTGAGTCGTCGCATGGAGGAGAGCTTCCCAGGGAAGCTGCCCAACCAGAAACATCACACTGGACAGAGTAAAAGCAGTTGATCAAATTGTATTGTGTTAAAGCACTGAGGTTTCAGGCCTTCCTTGTTGCAGAGCCTCGAGTTACTTTCCCTTAGGCAATGTGAAACCTCTTGCTAATCTCGAACAAGAAAGAACTAGGAGTTATTCACTAAAATTTTGGTGTCTGGGAGAAAAATCTGGGAAAGTCAGTGGGAATCAATTTGCAAAGGAGTTTCATTGCCTCATCAAAAACTTTTGGTCCCTGTCCTATAGGTGATGGGAAGTTTTAACTAGGGCAATAGTTAGAATCAAATGTGTGCTTTTTAAAAGATAACCCTGAAAACAGGAAGGAAGGAGAACCTGAATAGGGCTGGAAGTAGGAAATGCAGTTAGGAAAGGCCATTAGGGTTAATGAGGCTTTGGAGGCAAAGGCTGTGTCGTGTTCAGCATCGTATCCCAGAGCTTAGCTCAGTAACATGGCACATGTCAGGTACTCTGTCAGGTACAACTGGATGGGGGATGGATGGATGGACAGATGGGCAGATGGGTGAACAGATGGACAGGCATATATTATTATAGTAATCCTGGAGAGATCGTGAGACATGAACTAGGACTGAGGCACTGGAGATGGAAAAGAAGGGATAGACCGGAAGAATATTTAAAAGTCAGAGCATACCAAGCCTGGGGACCAATTGGCTATGGAGGATGATGGATTTGCAAGAAGCATGGAGTTCCAGGTCTTAAAGTCAGCGCTCAGAGGCAGAGAAGACAAATAGGAGATGAGAGTCCTGTCGCCAGCCAGGCTTTCAGAAGGACCATCTTGAGACCTGGCCTCTTGCCAGACATTCAACACATATTTTCTCATAATCTCTGCAAACGGCTTTGCATCCCCCCACAGAGACAAAGGAATTAAAAGAAGCAGATTTATCGATCTCCTAATATTTTCTGGCTAGTCTTTTGGGGCTCTTACCGGGTCTGTGGAAAGTCTATATTCTCCCTTTATTCTTTTCCTTCTTTTCTCTAGAAAGTGCTATTTTCTCCCCAAATCTTCTCTTCTTTAAGCTTTTGAGAGTTTCCTCTCCTGATTCTCTGAGTCCCCACTCTGAATTTCCTCCCACCTGAGAAGGCAATGATGTTCTACACCAGGGGTCAGCACACTTTTTCTATAAGTGCCTGAATAGTAACTCCTTTAGGCTTTCTGGATCATGCCGACTGTCAAAACCACTCAGCTGCATTGCTGAACCACAGATAATATGTCAGCGAACAAGCATGACTTACAAAAAATGGGCAGTGGGCCAGATTTGACCCATGGGCCGTGGTTTGCCAACCCCTAATCTAAACAGACCCAAAGGCATATTGGGTGAAGCCACAGCAGACATTTGAAGAAGGCAGGTCTGGTTTCACTGTATCACCATATGCAAAGAGCACAAACTCCCTGCATCCACATTCAGAGATACTGCTGTCTGCTATTCCTGCCTTCCTTGATATTGCAGACAAGCAACGAGAAAGAAACTAGCTTCTGCTGCATGCCAATCAAGTGCCAGGAACTAATGTTCCATATTTTTATCTCATTCCCCAGGAGAACCCCATGTTGTACTATTATGCCCATCTTGCAGATGAGAAAAGTAAGTTTCAGAGAGATTAAGTAAGAAGCCCATTGTCGTATTGCTAAGAAATGACAGAGCTAGGATTTGACTAAGAGCAGTTGCAAAGGAAAGACCAACTGACAACTCTGCCGGAGAGGCCCTCAGTCACACTGCCCCATCCCCGAGCCTTGTCCTTGGCTTACAGGCACACGAGTTGATTGACCAGTCACTTTTGGACAAACTTCCATTAACCAAACTCCTAAGGGATTCATTAGAAATCAGAATGCCAAAGTGCCTGTTTCCCATGAGGAATGCCATTTCTCTCTTTTTGTAGCCAGAATGCTCCAGTTCCTAAACCAGCACACACTTCTTTGTAATATCAAAGCACCATGAAACCAAATTAAAATCCCAGTGTGTGTGGAATCCGGAAGCTACAGCTGAGGCCCAGCTCCTAATCCATCTCTGAACCACAGGGTCTAGGGTTCTCAGACTCCCAAATTCAGGCCTCAGTGACCAGGACATTGCTGTACACTGTACTTTTCTTTTCTCTCTCTGGCTCCTCATTGTCCCGAGCTTGACACTAAATACCTTCCTTTTAATAGCTTGTTCTTTCTTCCTTAAGTAAATGCCTGTCTCATTCCAAATGCAGGTTCATTACAGAAGACTTCAAAATACAGCTAAAAAATAAATTCTAAATCATCCACAATTTCACCACTCTAGGATAACCACAGACAATATTTGGGAACAGAAACATCTACCTGTTTTGGTAATACACATACACATAAATAGATACATATATTCATGTACACGTGTGTGCTTTTAGAAAAATGAAATCATGTTGTGAATATTTGCTGATCACTATTTTATTCACTAAATAATATTTCACAACCAACTTTTCATGTTACTAAATATCCTTTTGTCATGTTCACAGCCTTGTTGTGCCAGGGCAGTGGGGTAGGTTGCAGAGGGGCCAAAGAAAGTACCTGGAGATGGAATATAAGATATATGATTTATGGAGGAAAGCTGACAAGAGATCAAGACTGCTCCAAGCCAAGTTCAATGGCAATAGGCTGAGCCCATTCCCCAAGGTGCTTTGCCAAGCAGCACTTCCTCCTCCTCCTCATGGTGCTTTATCCAGTGGACAGATGACATGTATGCTTTCCACAATGCCCTCAGGGTCACACCTGTCCCCACTCAGAGAGGGGTTTTATCTACTAGGCTGCAGAAGCAGTGACATCATCAGCATGAGCCTGCTTGGTTTGCTTGATTGACCAGCATCTCAGGAGCCACTGCCCCAGCATACATGGAAGTGGCTTTCTACAGATAACAATGACTTGCCCTGGTTCCCAGTATGCGTAAGACAGGGCCAGTGTCCTTTAAGATAATATGTTCCTGGACTTTCCCGCTTAGGATGGGCTCTCATTGTTGCCTTAACTTGGCTAGGTTTGGGGCAACAGGTAGGGGACATTCAGGGACATAGTGTTTTATGGTCCCCCTTTTCTTTAAGGATGACACCCATTGGATCTTAAATGTCCCCCAAAGGCTGATACACTAAAAGGCTTGGTCACCCTCCTTTGGTGCTACTGGGAGGTGGTACAACTTTTAGGAGGTGAGGCCTAGTGGGAAGAAGTCAGGTCACTGGGGCATGCCCTTGAGGGGGACCCTGGGACCCCCACCCCTTCCTTCCTCTTCCTCTTCTCAGCCATCACAAGGTAAACAGTCCCCTGCACCATGAGCTCTGGCCTTGAAAATGGACTGGTTGCCACAGGCCCGAAGCAACGTGGCCAAGTGACCACGGACTAAATCCATGAGACCTGATAAACCTTTCCTCCTTTAAGTTGTTTCTCTCCAGTATTTTGTCACGACAATGGAAAACTGACCAGCCCATCCTTCTTGGTCATTAATTAATGGTTGCATAGCAACCGATAATAAGTCAGTGCCCTAATCCATTTAACCAGTTCCCCTGCCGTAGGACTCATTCTTCTTCCTTCAGCTGCATAATATCCACCAATTTGACTACAGCCTGGCCAGGGAACCATCGAGTCTCTTAATCCCTTGGCTTATTTTTATTAGTCATGCTCCCTGCCTCCCCTATCTGAGCCTGTTCTTCCTTCACGGCGCGCTCTGAAGTCTAAATGAGGTGTGTGCATTAGGGCTTTCCACGTGCTGTAGAGCATGGTCCCCTAGGAGGGGCCGATGGAGCCTGCAGAGGGGAAGTCTGACAGGAGGCTGGCATCAGCACCTGGGATGAGGTGTCGTGGGGTGGGATGAGGAATGACCTTGAGTCTTCTACCCTTGGTCTCTCCCTCCAAAGGAGCTAGAGACCCACACTAACAAACAGGAAGTGGGTCTGTGTAGCAAAGGTCACTTTGCCCAGCACTCTCCACTGGGCCAGCCCACGCTGCTCCTGCATCCACAGCAGCTGAGCTCACACACACACACACAAACACACCAGTGTCTACCGAGTCTGATGGTGTCAAAGTGGGTGTCCTGGCAGAGTAGTGAGCATTCGGGTTCTAGATTTAAACAGTCTGGGTTAGAATTCCCAGCTCAAATCCTACCCATGTGTGGACACTGTTGAACTTCAGCATGCCTGTGTCCTCATTGTGATCAAAGAATGTCTACCTTCCAAAACTTGAGTGTTCTGTCTGTACCGGGCACATAGAGATGTTTTGGTAGGCCTGAGCTATTTTATTATTGTCGTGAGTACTATTATTATTATTTCTACTCCTGCTCTTGTTAACAGAGGTGGTAATACCACAGAGCTAGCAACACAGAGAGGAACCTGAACTTGATAAATTCCAGCTCACCAGGGCCCGTAACAACTCCATTATCACAGCCATAAACCACTGGGGGCACCTTCAGCACGCTAGCTGATATAATGCTGTACTCTGGATGACAGAGGCCAGCCCATAAATAAATCAGAGCAAGCTTCAAAGCCAGAGGACTCAGCCTCCTGGAGCTTGGTAGTATGTTCTCACTGCAGCAGGGATCCTGTTCCTCTAGCAGGGTCCCAGGGCCCAGGCTACCACGCCTCGTCACCTTGCTGGTCTAATGCCAAAGGGACGGGGAAGGATCATGGTGGAAGGGGAGACCCGAGGACAAGAGGCAGGGCAAGATGTCATTGGTGGTGCCTGTGTCTGGGGACAGATAGACCCTGAGGCAACCACTACCACAGACTTTAGAAGATTCAGACCTGTTGCTGCTCATCTCCACTGTGATCCCAACTAACACAAATAGGTGTAGCATGAGGGATGCAAGTTAGACCTAGGGCATAACTTTGTGCCTAGAATAACAAATACAAGTCACTTTAGCATAACTTTCCTTGGGATATCACTAAAAAGAAAAGCAGATTGGATCTCATGGGTTCAGAACAACCTTCGCTGGGATAGAGGAAGAACAGGAGGGGACAGTGGGGGACTAAAAGACAAGGAGCAAAGTGTGAGGGTCCCACCTGGACCTGTTGGTCCTTTTCCCACTTTACTCAAAGATCAATTGCATAACAAGTTTATGTGCTTTAAAGTCAATCGTGACATTAATTCCAAAATTAGATTTATTTCCTCGCCTGAGTTGAAAGTCCCGTATTGACACATGTCTGCTACTTGGCACCTTTCTTGTAAATTAATGCCTCTCTTCATCAGGGCCTGCATGCTGATGAGAGCAGGTGGTTTTCATCGCATTTGAAATGATCCTGCAGGGCGCAGCTGCAGGCCAAGCCACCCATGGCTCCAGGTGGACCTCACCACACCCCGCTCCCCTGCAGGTGAGGAGCTCTTCCTGGGCTCCCTTCCCTGCTCCCTCCTCTCTTCATCCCCTTCCTAAGTGGGGGAGTGGGGGAAGGTGGAAAGACAAGCACTGTTGGGATAAGGGTGCCCCAGGCTCTGTTATACGAGGCTGTCAAAGGGGACAAAGCAAAAGTTTGTGGTCTGGAGTGCCCAGCGTCCATCCTGGGATGGAGTCCTTCAGGATGGGGAAAAGCAAGAGCCTGAAAAGACCCAGGGAGTCCCCCGGGGAGAAGAGGAGAGGAGAGCAGTCAGAGAGAGAAGGGTCCCAGGCATCCAGGAAGGGGAGCTCCGCGCCCTGAGAGGTGGTCGGCAGCAAAGGTGGTTGGCTTCTTCCCTCTGGGCTCTACAGAACCACAGCACTGCAGACGGCCTGGCGAGAAACGGGTGGGACTCCATTTTAAAAAATAAATAAACAACAGCAGCTTCTACCTCAAGGCCTGTCTTAAGGAAGGGGGCGTGACCCTTGTCCTTGGAAAAACCCACAGAGCACTCCTAAGCACATACCCACCCTGCTGAGTTGTTGGTCTGCAAATAACAGGAGAGATCTGCAGGGGTGCCAGGTGTCCCTGACTCAGTCAGGCTAGGTGAGGACCCATAGCAACCCCCTAACAACCTCCAATCAGCATGAGACAGGGAAAATACTGGGGATGCCAGATGACCCCCCAGTAGTTTATGGTGGTTGATAACATGTTGGGAAACCATGTAGTTTAGCATGTACACCCCTCGTGGCCTAAACCAATCAGTTCAAAGGAATCCTCCTCTTGTACTAACCAATCACCCCTACCCAACTTGTTCCCGCCAGTGAATGTGCTAATCAATGTTAAGAGCTGTTGTTTGACTTTCCCGTGGTATGGAATGATTTGCTGTGTGATGTAGTGACGCATAGAGTATCCCCCCAAGACCTATAAAATCTCACTGAACAAAGGACCGGGACTCACTCCCTGGGACTGCTATGTCGGGAACGGTTGTGAGTCCAGGCTCGAGCTTGCAATAAAGACTCTTGTGTGATTGCATCAGATTCAGCTCCTGGAGGTCTACTGGGGTCCCACGAATCTGGCTTAACACTGGCATTGCCAAAGACTCTGTCCTGGGCTGAGATTCTGTCTGCCTTTACCTGAGAGCACACTGAAAGCCCAGGAGGAACAGCATAACCCTATTCACAATCATATCACTGCAAATAAGGATTCAGTCCCTACTGCACTCAGTGCTGGTCCAAGCACTTAAAGTCTGTTAACCCGTCTAACCCTCTCACAGGCCCTCCTGCAAACATAGCTCTTGCCCCCATTTTACAGATAAGGAACTGAGGAGCAGAGAAATTAAGGAATCTGCCCAAGACAACATGGTTAGGCAGTAGATAAAGCTGAGATTCAAATCCAGGCACGCTGGCTCTGAGGAGCGACCACGGCCAGGGTTAAAGCCGAGGGATGGAGCTTGTAGCCATGTCAAGGACTTTGGAACAGGAGAGGAGGGAGAGGAGGACAGGGGCAACTGGGAGTGATGAGGGAGGACTTCACATGAGTGCCTGGAACTCCTTGAGCACTCAGGAGTTGTTTGCAGGATATAAAGAAGCACGGGGCATGGCATGTAGATGCTCTCACTGGCTTGGAGAGCCAGCTGTGGTAGGCAAATGAGATAGGGGGCACCCACAACATCAGGGAGTGAGATACTGACAGGTCCCCACATCCCCACCTGCTCCTGCACGTGACCTTTCCCCCTCTCCAACCCCAGCAATGCATCAACAAATAGTCCCTGAAGGCCCCCCACGCTCTAGACACTGTCCTGGTGCCAGAGGCAGTGAACGAGACAGTCCTGCCCTTAAGCTGCTTACATTCAAATACACCCAGAGGAATGAATTTTGAGCGAGAAAAGGCAGTGAGTGAATGAGATGCTCACATCCAAAGAAATGCTTTGAAAATACGAGTCCACATACAATCTAGAAGCAAAGCGATGTTTTTCAGCCCTTCTGTGCCAATCTGCAGGGGACATCAGCCTTAAGGAAACCAATTTGATCGTATTAGGGAATTTTCTTGCGTGTGGCACAGTAAGTCTCCTAAAGTTTAGCGGTATAGCGACAAATTGCCCCAATAAAGTCATCATAATCAGTCAGCTGTATCAGCCTTCATGAGTTCTGCATTTTTTAAATGATATTGGAATGCAAATTATGGTGTTGTCCCCACATGGTGTCTAAAGTTCACAATCATTTTCAGTGACAGTGTTTGTGTGGGTATGTGTGCCATTCATTCATTTACTCATTCAACAAGCAATTATTAAGGGTTTGCTCTGTGCTGGACACTTGGAGCTTGCAGAGGATGCCCTCAAGGATCCACGGTAAAGAGGGCACACAGACAAGGAGCAGGTGACACATGGTACTGAGAGAAATAAGAGCCCAGCACTGGGGAGAACCTAGACTTGAGGGGGCAGGGAAGGCTGCAAGAAGGTCACAACTTAGCTGAGACCAGCTGGACATATGCAAGGACCAATATGAAGCCCAAATAATAACATGGTATCAGTTCTGGGGGAAATAATAACTTCAGAACTAAAAAAAAAAAAAAAAAAAACACACAAACAGATTTGGATCCTAGCTTATCAGTTGGGTGTCCGGGTGCACATCCTTCATTTGTTTGAGCCTGTTAACCTGATTTGTTAGATAAGCATGGCAACATTTTCCTTGCAGGCTCAGTTTAAGGATTCCTTGTAAATGGCCTAGCACAGTGCCTGGCACATAGTATGTGCTTAATAAATGGGAACCGTGGCTCGGGTGACCGGGAAGTCAATGAACATTCATTCCTTTCTATAGAGGAAGCGTAATCCTGAGCCAAGAGGCACAAAGCAGCCAGGGAAAATAAAGGAAAATCCTTTCTCTGTTTCCTCATTAAAACCTGACTTTTCTTTGGAAACAAGAAGATTCTTCTCTCTCTCTCTTCTCCCATACATCGCCATTAGCTAACCCTATTCCAAAATGGGAGAAATGCCACTTTTTCCTCCAATAAATAATAAGGTGAAATTTTCCTACGTGCTCCCGGCCATGCCCCGTGTTCATCTTTGAGAGCCAGCAGGGAGCCTCTCCTGAGTGCTGAGGGTAACTGTAATTGAATCATTTGGCATGAAATTGGGGGATGCACCATAATAAATCAGACCCACTCCTGCATCCTGAGAGAATCAGGCACCTAAGCAATCCCGATGCCAGGTCCAGCTGAGAAGGGGCCACAGGAGGCTACATGCATCTCTGCAAGAAAGGGTGTTGAGAGCTCATCCCACCTATCCTGGCTTCACATAGCCCTGTATGGCCCCACTGGACCCAGTGAGAGCCTTTGATGTGTTCAAAGATGTGCTCAGAAAAGCAGATTCCTCAGGCAGCAAAATCAGATCTTGGGAGAAGCAGAGGCTCTGAGTCGGATAGTCCTACCAACAAGCCTTTCTTCCATCTCTTCCTACCTGTGTGTCCTTGGGCTAGTTACCCAACCTCACTGAGCTTCTGCATGTGGAAAAAAAAAATAGGAGTATAAGAATATTGTGTCCCTTTCCTCTTGTCACTGTAACAAATACAGCAAACTTGACCACTTCATCTTATTCTCCATACAGTTCTGGAGCTCAGAAGCCTGAATTTGAATTCACTGGGCAAAAGCCAAGATGTCAGGAGGGCTGGCTCCTTCTAGGGACTCAGGGGGAAATCCGTTTCCTTGCTTTTTCCAAGTCTAGTGGCCACCTGCATTCCTCATTTCAGGGCCCTTTTCCCACCTTCGAATCTCATCACTCCACTTCTGCTTCCTCCCGTTCCTTCTTCTCTGACTCTGATCATCCTAAAAAACCCCTCCCCACTTCTAAGGGCCCTTGGATGACATCAGGCCCACCTGGATAATCCAGGAACATTCCCATCTCCGTGTCACGAACTTGATCACATCTGGAAAGTCCCTTTTGCCATGTAAGATAATATTCCCAGATTCTGAAGATTCGGATGTGAACATATTCGTGAGGCCATTATTCAACCTACCACAACCACCAAAGGATAAAATGAGACACAAATGGAAAACACCCAACAGTGCCTGGGATTCCCAGGGCCCTAGACACTTTTCATCCCTGTCTCCTCCCCATCCACCCCGGAACACTAGGACCAGAGGGATTATCACACAGCGGGCCTTGCCAGGCATAAATGGCATGGTCTGGCTCCAGGGGAGATTTATTTGATACCACCTGGAAGCTACCCATCTTCTCACCGAGACGTTGTTTCTGGCTTTGTGGTGAGTCACCTGTAGCTACCAAGGGCTATTCTTCGGGTCAGGGTTGTTTGCAAAAACAAAACAAAAAAAAAAGGCCCCTCTCAGGCTACATGGAGTCATTGTAGGACTTCAAGAAGCAACTGAGCACCCAGGGACAGAAAAGTGGGTCACCGTGGACTGATCATACACTAACCCCTCCCTCGGGACCACGTGCTCTTCCTCTCTGCTTCTCTCTGCTCATCCTCTCCACAGACAAGCCTCGCTTTCAGTTTGCCCATAGGCCTGTTTGGCCTTGGCACCTGTTATATTTTAGGTATGAGGTGTCCCCAAAAGTTCATGGGTGAGACAACTTAAGAAGGGTCAGAGGTGAAATGATTACATTATGAGAGCTGTAACTACCGATATGGATGGACTGAGTAGGAACTGTAGGCAGTTAGGGTGTGAATGGAAGAGGTAGGCCACTGGGGACATGCCTTTGGGGTTCATATTTTGTCCCTGGTGGGCAGAGCTCTCTTTCTGCTTCCCGGCTGTCATGCCATGCCCTGAGCGTGCTTTCCTTAGCCACATCATTCCGCCATGACGTTCTGTCTCACCCTGGGCCCAGAGCTATGAAGTCAGCCAGCCATGGACTGGACCTCTGAAACTATGAGCCACAATAAAACTTTTCCTTCTCTACACTGTTCTTGTCAGATCCTTTGGTCACAGTGATGAAAAAGCTAACTAAAACAGTACTATCTCCTACCGCCCAAATTGTATGACTGTCCCTCAACCAACACCGTCAGATTCAGTCAACCTCTGTATCCTTTCATTCCATTTTTCAATAGAAAGAATGAACTGGTGCAATGCGTCATCCATCTCCCTGAGGTAGGTGTCTACCCCATCAGTCACGTGTCGGGAAGGACTGACCTCACTTAGGACAGAGCCTGGCTGTTAGTTCTACACCTGGGAAGAGAGCAATTTCCAAGAAAAAGCAACCTAGGCTGGATACCTACTCAAAACACATACTTGATGACTATCCATCTCTAAAAGGGACCCAGAATCATTCATAACAAACTGCTTAATTGTTAAGAATGACAATTCCATGAATTGCTAATCACAAAGTCCCACTTCCCAACCTTACAGCTGACAGCCTAGTATAGTAAGAAACCCAGGACAGGCCCCAAATCCAATGCTGCCAGCTGCTCTGCCCCTAGAGGCAAAGATGTCCATTTCTTCCAAGAGTTCAGGAAATGCAAAAGATACACAAGTGCTCGATGTGGGGATTTGGGGGATGTCTTTCTATATTGTGAGAACTAAGACAGCTGTTCAGCAAAGCAAGTAACCCAAGCCCTGCTGAACTGAGTTTTCAATGATTAATGCAAAATTTAACCATTAAAAAAAAATACAGAGTCATGACCTCAAAAATCCAAAGCAGGCAGAGAAAGCTAGAATCTAATCAGTGAAGAACTCCAGAATCCTGGAGGATGGGGGGGGGGGGTGTCATCATGCCCTGGGAGTATCAATGATGTCATTTGTAATGTAGATCTCGTGTTCCTCATGACCTTGTGGATGTTCTCTCCAAAAGGAAGTGAGGACACCCCTGAGGAGGTGAGCTCTCCTTGGTCCCATGGAAAGGTAGCCAAGTGAATGCGAGCTTGCTTCCCATCCGGGCCCCTCCAGACTTCATCTATTTCAAACACACTAGATAGAGGCCGTTCAGGAGGCTCTTCAGTGGGACATTGGGTCTCCTGGCCATGGAGGGAGCAGGGCGGGAGGATCCTTCTGGGCCACGGTTTACAGAGTCCTGCCTTGCTGCCGAGCCCAGCGTCACGGAACACAGAGGGAATGGGAGTGAGATTCGTGCTGCGTATGTTTATCAGCCCGTTTCCAATTTTGTGTCTGAAATCAAACAGCCAAGGATCTGCATGCTTTGAATTTTAATCTGTCCCTTTAGGGCAGTCACAGGTTATGAATACAGAGAATGAGTTCCAGGCATGGTGAGCCAGCAATGTACATACATTTGTCCCTTGTGCTTCCCTTTACCATGGGCTTCAGCAGAGAGGACCTGCTGGTCTCATATGAGCCAAAATTCTGGTGCCAAAAAAAAAAAAAAAAAGGCATTTTTATTTCCATCCAATAAAGACTACCTGACCTGCTCTGGAAACAACGGGGTAGCTGATGAAATCTCATTTCCTCTCTTGAACAGTAATCTACTCTGACATCTCAGTCCCCAGGTGATTGTGTCAGAAAAGGACTTCATTTGTCACTGAAGTTGGGCCACCATGAAAACAAATTCTTAGTTTAAAAAAAAAAAAATCTTCTCCATGGTGGCATAGAAGGAACCAAACCCTTATTCTATAAGGTCTTAAAATTGCCCTGGAAGTTAAAGACGAACTCAAAAATAAAACATTCAAACTTTGTGAGTAGCCATGGATTTTAGATTTTTTTTTTAATGCATGGATTCTTTTTATGTAGGCTTATGAGATGCATTCCAATATCTTTGGCCACACTCTGCATTCTCAAAAGTTACATGCTGTTTATACGTGTAAGGGACAGAGATCTAAATTATGAGGAAGAAAAGAGAGACTTGATGAGTAGGAAGAGATGATGCCACAGGCAGATTCAGGAGTTGCCTATAGATCAGAACACCTGACCTTCAACTTGGTCTTGAGGAGATTCTGACACTCAGCCAAGTTGGAGGCTAACATGTTTGGCCAAGTGTATAATGAACGAGACTGATCGGGATTTAATCCTTCTTAACTTGCAAATGCGAAGAAAGAAAGAAGTTAAGATAAGTTTCCTCAAGGCAAATTGGTTTTGTTTTGGCAGAATCAAAGGTCATTACTACTTTCTGGTTTTATTTTTACAGCATCCAAGAGCAGAGCTGCTTTCTTTTCTCATTTCAGGCTCTATTCAAGATGTCCACATGAATCGAATCAAAGGCTCCCTGCCCTGTGTATTGCATCAGTGGTTCCAAAATGATGGGTGGTCAACCACTTTAAGACTAAAAAGTATGAAACCATGTTCTGGTTTGTTTTTAATTTAAGATGTAGCTTTGCAAACTCTTACGTGAACCTACAAATTTCCTGTTGATTATACTTCCTCTGGGATTGGCAAAGTGAGAAAGAAAAAAAGAAAAGAAAAAAAACACTCTAACCTTCTATGGAGGGAAATCTGGCTATGAGCCATTTAGGGCAACACAATTGTAGAAAAGAACCCCAATTTGCACACAGACATCTATCTCCATACCTTTTCCACTTTAAATCAGTCTCAACGGCTAAATGGACCTCTGCAGTTCATTACTGTCTTTCTCTGTTGCCTTCAAGGACAAGATTCCCCAGAGACAGGACTACTAGGAGACTACAAAATAGACTGAGAAAGCAAAGAAGAGTGGATTCCCCCAGGGAAAGAGCAGCAAGGCTTTGTCCTGGAGCCAGGAGGGGAATCTCACTGAAAACTGAGGGAAACTGAAATCCACGCCCAGCAGCCTAAAATACAAAATACCTCCTCCTTGTTCAGCTTCTAATGCCCTTACTGGTTTCTTTCCTCATTTTTTTAGCTGCAAGAACTGCCCATCCTTCAAAGCCCAGCCAAATCTGCACCTCTAGTGACTTTGTTGGCCAAGCGAGAACCTCGGGAGCATGGCGGTGTAATAGTCTGAACATGGCAATGGGAGCAAGAGGGACACACCTGTCCTCTACACCTGTCACACGGGGGCTCTGACCCAGGAAGCAGATCCGGGGTTCGGCAGGTGGAAGAAGATGCAAGACGCAGTCAGGATAGTAGACATTGTTTATTCAGTGGTGCCCACAGCCATGAGCCAGCTCCCAGCTCCAGCTTCAGCCCCCAGCCAGTTCCATTGTAGCCCTCCTTCTTGCCCATTTCCTTAGGCCCTTTTTCTATGCAGGCCAACAGGTTGCATAAGCAGGAGAGGGGGCATGCTTACAAGTTCATGTTTATGACCTTGAGTCTATACACTGAAGCACACAGTGTTTCTGTTTCTTGACTAACCATAACATAGTGGTTCCCAGCCCTGGCTACACACTGAAAATATAACACAGCCCGCTGGAAGTCTCAGCGAGTGAGCCTAACTACAGCCATTTTGGGGGCCTGCCCCAACAACACCCTGGGAAATAAGACTTTGTCACATGCATCTCACTTAAGGCATGCCATGATATAATAAGTTGTCTTTCCTGACCATTCTACCTTTTCCCCACTCCCTCAACCTGGGACCAAGTGTTTCCCAAGGTCCAGGACTATGTCTTAGGATCTCACCCAGGACAGAGCCTGGGACAGAATCAGCTCTCAGAAAACTGTTGAGTGGATGAATGATGAAGATTACCTATTCTTAGACACAAAGAAAAACAGGTCTGGTGTTCTCTAAATTAGGAGCTCTTGAGTTTAACAGAACCCAGAAGAATTCTGAGGCAAGAACATTCGTAAGAAGGAACTGACTCCACTGGTGCCCACCCTCACCCTTAAACTCCAAATTCTGTGTCCAAACCAACTACAGCCAAATACAACTACAGTTGAAGACGGGACCACTAAAATCTGTTTGGAAATACTGACCTCCAGCCGGTTATTGAAATATAACGGATGAGATCAGGCGCATTCAGGGTGGTATGGCCATAGACGAAGTAGATTGGCAGCCACTATGAAGTCAAACAACAACAAGTGCTGGCGAGGATGTGGAGAAAAGGGTACACTTGTGCATTGCTGATGGGACTGCAAATTGGTGCGGCCAATTTGGAAAGCAGTTTGGAGATTCCTGGGAAAGCTGGGAATGGAACCACCATTTGACCCTGCTATTGCCCTTCTTGGACTATTCCCTGAAAACCTTAAAAGAGCGTACTACAGGGATACTGCTACATCGATGTCCATAGCAGCACAATTCACAATAGCTAGACTGTGGAACCAACCCAGATGCCCTTCAATAGATGAATGGATAAAAAAAAATGTGGCATTTATACACTATGGAATATTACGCAGCAATAAAAAATGACAAAATCATGGAATTTGCAGGGAAATGGATGGCACTAGAGCAGATTATGCTTAGTGAAGCTAGCCAATCCCTAAAAAACAAATACCAAATGTCTTCTTTGATATAATGAGAGCAACTATGAACAGAGTAGGGAGGAAGAGCAGAAAAAAAAAAGATTAACTTTAAACAGAGACATGAGATGGGAGGGAAAGGGAGAGAAAAGGGAAATTGCATGGAAATGAAGGGAGACCCTCATTGCTATACAAAATTACATATAAGAGGTTGTGAGGGGAATGGGAAAATAAACAAGGAGAGAAATGAATTACAGTAGATGGGGTAAAGAGAGAAGATGTGAGGGAAGGGGAGGGGGGATAGTAGGGGATAGGAAAGGTAGCAGAATACAACAGTTACTAATAGGGCATTATGTAAAAATGTGGATGTGTAACCGATGTGATTCTGCAATCTGCATTTGGGGTAAAAATTGGGAGTTCATAACCCACTTCAATCTAATGTATGAAATATGATATGTCAAGAGCTTTGTAATGTTGTGAACAACCAAAAAAAATTTTTAAAAAAAATTTAAAAAATGTGGCATATATACACAATGGAATATTACTCAGCAATAAAAGAGAATAAAATCTTGACATTTGCAGGTAAATGGATGGAGTTAGAGAAGATAATGCTAAGTAAAGTTAGCCAATCCCAAAGAAAACACGAATGTTTTCTCTGATATAAGGTGACTGACTCATAGTGGGGTAGGGAGAGGGAGCGTGGGAAGAATAGATGAACTCTAGATAGGGCAGAGGGGTGGGAGGGGTGGGAGGGAAAGGGAGGGGGCAGGGGGTTAGCAATGATGGTGGAATGTGATGGACATCATTATCCAAAGTACATGTATGAAGACATGAATTGGTGTGAACATACTTTATATACAAACAGAGATCTGAAAAATTGTGGTATATATGTGTGATAAGAATTATGATGCATTCCATTGTCATGTATTTTAAAAAAATAAAAGCAATTTTAAAAAAAGAAATATAACCAGATATTGGTGAGTGACCCCATATGACTTTCCTTTTCCCTTTCTGTGGTGCATAGCAAGCCTTTGAGCATCTCCAGCCTGAGCCCAGTGTTCTGAGGCCTCCAACTGTCGAGCACCTGGGAGAAATTGAACGTTTGAAGTGAGAAAAACAAAGAAAAAGAATGCTGGCTTCCACCAGCCTCACACTACCTACAGGAATGAACACCGGAGACAGCTCACAGGGTGAGCAGAATGAGTAAGGCCCTCCACGGCTCAGCCCTCAGATCAGCCTCCCCGCCCCCCTCCATGATGCTTCTTCCCAGCTCTTCATCTGTACCTTCACCCGTTCTTCCCACAGTTGCTGCTGTGCTCCAAAGGCACACACACATATATGTGTCCACATGTACCACACACACACACACACACACACACACACACACACACACACACGATTCATTCTTAACATTGTGCTCTACCCACTGCTCCAACTGGACAACTGTGTTGGCTCTGTGATATGTCAGCTTATCTAAGCTGAACTTGATTTCTCTAAACTTCCTTCCCTTTTTGTGTCCTGTTAGGGTAAACATGGAGAGATTCTCAAGGAAGATTTTTGAGGGAGGGGAGCAGCAGTCATATTGTGTTTTTATACTTGGAAGGCCGGGCTACCGTCAGCAGATTGTCACTCCCCTGGCACCAGGGCAGCTGTCAGATCTGTAAGGACCCCACCTCCCCTGGATCCTCCTCCACATTCTCCTCCTCCTGGAGCAGCGTGGGTCTAACTGTGATGAAGGACCCAGCTGCTCCCACAGAAGGCCCACATCACCAGAGTTGGAGGCAGTGAGAACTGACAACGGGTGCTAGTCCGTCCTCCTGGGTTCTTATTCATGCTCATGGGCTCCAGTTGGTCTTCACTCTTCCCCACTTCAAATCCACCTTCCCTTCCTGACTTCCTGCCTGAGAACTTCAAGTTCCAGCAAAAGACGTCAAACCCAAAGACAAAAGCCTAACAGGCCAAAACTAGTCCTTTAGGAATATGACTAGTGTCCTCATAATAAGAGGCAGTTGGGGCTGGGGCCGTGGCTCAGTGGTAGAGCACTTGCCTAGCATGTGTGAGGCACTGGATTCGAATCTCAGCACCACATATGAATAAATAAAGTTCACTGACAACTAAAAGGAGAGAGAGAGAGAGAGAGAGAAAGTTGGGGAACACAGGAAGACACCAGAGATGCCCGCCTGCAGAGGAAGGATTAAGGGAGGACACAGAAAGAAGGTGACCATCTGCAAGTCACAAAGAGAGGCCTAAGAAGAAACCAAACCTGACAACACCTTGACCTTGAATTTCCAACCTCCAGAACTATATATAAGAAAATGAATTCCTGTTGTTCAAGTCACTCCATCCATGGCATTTTTTATGCAGCCCAGTCTAACACTCTGACCATAACGTCTCCATGAAGAGTGACACTGGGTATCGAGCAGGCAAAGGCTCTGTTGTGAAGCCTGCTGGGAAGATGAAATGCTTACCTTGAAACTGTTCCCAGGCTTCTGCATCTCTTGGCTGCACAGAGCTGCCATGATATAGACTGATCCCAGAGAGAAGGCTGTCTGAATAATCAGTCCTGACTTAAGTTCCCAATTATGTTCTTGCTCTCCAGAAATAAAGAGGTAAAAGATAATTATCAAAAATATTTGTCAAATCATAAAAAAGGAGAGGTGTCAGGGAAATGTAGATGGCTTCGGGGTAAAAGGATACATGCACCAAAGCTTCTTTTAAAAAACCCAAATTCAGATGCCATCTCTGCTCTTTACTGTCTAGGTGACTAGATCAAGCTCCCCCCTTGCTCTAGCCTCAGGGTTCCTAATTTCCTAAGGTGAATGGTCTAGCTCACGAGCTCTTTAGCTAGGTTTTCCTAAGTCATAGATTTGTTGGCGTGACATAGAGGTCCCTGAGTTAGCCTCCATAGGTCTCCTCTTGGTTTCTAGCTTTCAGGTTGAAGTTTCGTTGTTGATGCCTTTTTAACTTAGAAAACATACCTCTTGACTCAAGTTTTCCAATTCCTCTCTGTTGCTTCCAGTGTTCCTGATCTTTACATTTTTTCCTACACTTTTGTAGTAGAATAACATTTTGATAAATTACCAAGGGGATCCTTTATCCTTTGTCCTTCCTTATCCTTGAATCGCAGCATTTGTTCCAAAGCTACTATCTCAGGGAAGCAAGCACGGAGCAAAATACAGAGAAGGAAGTGAGTCAGTTCTTGATTTTTTAACTGAAGAAAAAAAAAAAAACCTAACTCCTGTATGGATCGAGGACAAAGAAGATGCACGAAGAAGAAAGAGCAAAGCTGAACTAGCTGGAGATTCTCTGGGAAGACCTCTGGATTCCAGAATGGTAAATGTCAAACTCTTTCCACCCACTCCCTGTCTCAAAGTCCATCTCAAAATAAAAGGGAGAACAAGATGCAGATACAGAAACTCCAAATGAATGGGGCTACAAGTTATCTGTAAGTCAAGTCACAACATGATCTATGGAAGAACTGGAAGATGGAAGAATTTAAAAAGGACATGACCGAGAAATGTCAAAGCCGAGTGTCCGGGAAGAGATCATCAATAAGAAACAAACCAACTCACCCGCTCAGACCCTCGCAGGGTGAGAAGAAGTCAAGGCAACAGATACCTCGAAAGGTGGGACTCTGGAAGTCGGGGGACCTTCTTGAAAGTCTGTATAAAGAACAAGTAGGCCCTGGGATAGCCCACCCCTAAGATGACTCTCAGTGACCCCAACGACCTGGGATTCACTCATTTGCATTGTTTCCTCCGCTGTGTCACACAGTGTGACCAAGAGAACACAGCAGAAACGATGGAAAGCCACCTCTGATATTGGGTCACCCATCTGGGTGTCAATGTCAGCCTCTCTCTGTCTCTGGGGTAGGGGGAAAAAAAAGTTGACCCTGTGGAAATTTTGTGTCAAAAACTGTTCCACAGAATTATTGGAAGATGTAAGGAGTCTTAGCAAGAAATGGACAGAAAACAGGAAAGCAAATAAAATGTCCCGATTACTAGTATTTTAAGAGAGTTGGTCAAGCAAAGGACATAAGATCATAGTGCCTTCAATCGTGAACAATGATAATTATAATAATAAAAACACTTTGAATTGGCAAAAAAAATATATAATACATCTGAAAAAAATGGAATACAACTGAATTGGAAGGACAAGAGAATTTAAGGAGGTGAACGTAAGCAAAAAAATTTTCATGTGCCGTAATCAGAATCAAGCAAAGTAAATCTAAAGTGGACACGTCCAGAGAGAGCCACACACACATATTATTTATGAGCCTGGAGAAATGGCTTTTTAAAAATAGAAAGGGCTGCCTCTGGGGAATGAGAAGTTGTGGAAGAGGGGGGAAGGGAGGCCGAGGTTGCTCTTTGTTATTATAAGAACTTTAGCACTGTTTGTCCTTCATGGACAGATGCCCAGGTGAGGAGGAGGAGGATACCTCCGGAATAACAGTGGGACAGTACCAATGTCCACCCACTCCCCAAGACTCTGGCGTTTCAGAAGATTCCTAAGATGTGACCCACCACAGGAAAAAAAGAGAGGGACACCAAAAAACTATTAAGTGTCCCTCACCCAGTACAATAAGGGCTTGAAATAAATATTGAATTCAGTCCCAGAAAAACGAAATCATACTTCTTAACCACCAGAGTGAACAGATGGATAGTCACATCTGCTAGCCACACAGCCCAATAGAACTTTCTGGAATAGTGGAAACGTTCTTCGACGTCTGATGTGATAGCCACCAACCACACGAGACTATCGAGCTCTTGAGATGAAGCCAATGTGTCTGAGAAACTGAATTTTCAACTTTAGTTTTAGTTAAATATGAATGGCCACAGGCGGCTCGTGGCCACCGTAATGGATGGCGGCAGGGAACGTCTCTCATGGGGTCAGTCTGTCATTCAGCACACTGGGTGCCAGTCCCCCGTTCAAGGATCTTGAACAAAGCACTCCCCCGGGGGCCCTTTCCTCAGGGCCCGGCAAGTGGGCGAGGCAGACGCTCAGGCTCCAGTTAACACAGGATTGCAGGTTGATGGGACACACAGCCACGGAAAAGGACCGAGTGACGTGAGGGAACACAGGTGTGGCCCCTACCTTATGTGGAAAAGTGGGTGGGAAGAGCTGGGAATTAAAAGGTGGACCAAAGGCCGGGGAACCTGCCCTCTCAGGCTGGAGAGAAGACAAGGAGCCGCAGTTACGAATGGAGGTGATCAAAGACCAGACTATAAGATTGTCAGAGGCCGAGTTGGGGATTTTTACAGTTTACTCTCCGTGCTGCAGGCAGAGTCCATGTTTAAAAGACCACTCCGGGAGCTGTGTGGAGAACGAAGCAGAGGTGGCAGAGGAGACTTGCAAGGGTTGTCATGGGGACTAAGGGGGTGGCAGTAAGGGTGACTCAGACCAAACTGGAGGCATCTGAGGGGGAGCCTTGAGCAGGATCCGGCCATTTAGGGGAAACAGTCAATACAGGGACAGATGGGATGTGGGAAGCGATGGAAAGGGATGTCCAAGCAGATATGGAGGAGCCGGCATGAGGTCGGAAGTTCACAGGTCGATCCCTCCAGGGCCAACAGAGTCTCAGACATAGAGATCTGTTCTCCACTGTCATGGAAGGAACTGGGGAGAAGAGGGTCATTCCTTTCAGCTCCCACTGGATCTTCCAAGGGGCTGAGCTCCAGCTCTCCATCCTGGACAATAGACCTTCCGATGGCCCAGCTTCCTCTCCCTTCCCCTGACTCCAGCCTGGGTTTTCACTGCGGTTCTTACTTTCTCCTCGAGTTCTGGCCACTAATGGCATTTCTTAGCACCCATCCCCCGCTGAGGAGCCTGTCCTGTGCTTTCTACAACTAAGAGCCCATGCCCAGGACAGGGCTAGAAGCTCTAAGTGAGGTGCTGGACACAGGAAAGGGCTGGATTCAGAGAGAAGGGACCTGGGTCTGCCTCCAGGGTAAGAGTATGACTGGAAATCCAGGGAGGGAAAGGAGGGAGGGAGAAAGAGCAGAACCCAGGCAGGAAGAAGGGGAAGGAGGCCACAGGCACAGCTGCCCCTCGAGAGCAGCTCCCCCATCCCCCAGTGGGATGCCAAGCAGGGGGCCTTTAATAACCTTCCCACGAAGGAACTCTGAGCTGCACCGGTCACTAACATTTCTCAGGGAAAACATTTCCTGCTAAACTCTGGAAAGATGGACTGTTCTTTTACAAACACTCTGCACCCCCTAACCTCACGACAACACAGTACCTGCTCTTGAACAAGCTCAGCCTGCTGGTGCTATGGGGCCACAGAGCCCTAGCCATAGCTGTCAGGTCTGTCCCATGCACAGGTGTGGTCAAAGCCCCACTGAAGAGGCCAGCCTCCACCTCTGATGAGCTTGTGTGGGTCTTTTCTCCTCCCATGACCTGACTATGGAACCAGTCTGAGCTCGCCATCATGTGTCCTTTCTCCATCTGGGATGCGGGTAGGTCCCTGTCTGAGTGGCTATACTGAGGGACCCCTAGAATTTAGGCATATCTAGGAAATCTGAGAAATCAATGAGACGACCTGGTGATCCACGTGCAAAGAAGAGAAACAGAACGTGCTGCAGCATAGGGACCTTGGACTGTGGGAAGAAGTTCAATAGATAAATTTTTGGAAGGATTTTTTGGAAAGGTTGGTGAGGGTGGGCTGATTCTGACAAGAGCCCCAGAAAGAGGAGTTGGTCAGAATCAAACTCCATGCAGCCTCTACTAGGTGGTGTGAGCAGAAGCAGCCCTGCTTCCTAGACTACACCCCGGCGTCCAATGTGACTCACCATGGGCCTCAGCATAAATGTCACCTCCTCCAGAGGACTTCCCAGCACCCCAGACTAGGTAAACTCTCCTGTCACATATTCCCACAGGGACCTGTTGCTTCCCTCTCTCTCTTTTTATCAACTTTCTAGAAATTGCCTGTTGACTCCGCGGTCTCCTCCACTGGATATAGCCACCATGAGCCCAGGGACCACATCTGTTTTCCAACTAGTGTGGTGTGCCCAACTCCGCAGTGCCAGAGGCCACCTGGAGGACCTGGCTGGAGCTCAGAAGCAGCTGCAGTTTCCACAATTTTGCAAGCAGGTATAGAAGCAGAGAAAGGCAGCATCCGTGTGCCTGCTGCCCTCAAATGGGCCTAGCCGGGAAAGGAGGACTGCACGCTTGAGCATCCTAAGCCAAGGGTACCAAGGTCATGGCTGCATCTCTCCCATCACAGGTTAAAAGTGTATGGACTAAGGAGCTGCAGATGGATGTGTATTAAAGAGGCCCTAATGGAAGCAACAATGTTTTTCCAGCTTTACAGATGCTGTCACATGTCATTACAATATTCATTGTCTTTTCTCCTGACTTAAATCATCTCCTCAGCCACGAGACCATCAGTTCAGAATCCGATGTACAGCTATCAGAGAGAATAACAGACACTTGCTGCTCCAACCTTGAGTCCTAAAATAAGATAATAATTCTTCTGACACCTCAGAGAATATTCCATCCGTTGGTCAAAAATGAATGAAGTCATCTAAATACATTTCCAGGACCCAGCAGGAATTGAGTTAAGCACATTTGTTTAAAAAAAAAAAAAAACTGAAGAGGGAGGGAGGAGATTGCTGATTCTTAAACCCAGAAAAGTCATGGATTTACTGCTTGACCGCAGGCTAAAATCATATTAATTTTATTTCAAATGTATGTATCCAAGTTAAGAGAGGTTGTCGTGAAAGGTTTAAATCTTAAATCAAATGTCCTTTCCAATAAGGTCACTAATGACAGGTTGAAAAGTTGCAAGAGATGTATTACATGATGGATGTTTGTCATCTATTCAAAGAAAAATGCTACAGTGAGCCTGAAGGGTCATTTCCCAACCCCAAGGTATTCTCAAGGGGCAAAGCTGCCAAGCGATGAAATCCAAATTGCTCTCCTCCCCTCCTGCCATGTTAATTACTCCTGAACTTTGCAAGGACAAGTATCTTGCTTGAACTTAGCGGTCTCCCCACACTGCCTAAGGAACTGAGAGCTGGACGCATTCCATCACCAAACCCAGGCAAGGGATGAGGAAGAGGAAACTTAGCCAGACAGAGAGGTCTGGCGGCTTCTTCTGAGCAGGATGTTTGTGGACTTTTCTGGATGTTTGTATTTGGACATAACAAAGGTGACCATGGAAAGCATTGTGCCAGAGGTGGACATGGATTCAAATTCATAAAGGCAGTATAAGATCTGTCAGAGGACTGTTAAGCAGTAATATCACCACTATGGAGGCTGGGGATATAGCTCAGAAGAGTGCTTGCCTCTCAGGCACAAGGCTCTGGGTTCAATCCCCAGCATCACAAAAAACAAAACAAACAAACAAACAAAATGTCACCACTATGTTCCCAGCGTCTTTAACAGGGATGATCAGATTTTTGCAGACTCCTTGAACTCCCTATGACAATCTAAGTTTCCAAAGAATAGAGATCAAAACCCAGGAGGGAAGTAGAGTTTATATGGGTGTCGGCAAGGTCAAAGCCTGACCCTCCACTTCCATGTGTGAAATGTGTATCAAAGTAAACAACCTTCCCCTAGTGTCCCAAACATTTCCTGGAATTCTCTCCTTCACCCCAAAGTCTGTTGGTAGGTATCCTCATTGAGAAGTAACCATCATAACTAGCTAGAAACAGTGGTTGCAATGGCCAGAATATGTCTCATAGTGAGAGCTTTACAGTTTACAAAGCATTTTAAGTGCACATATCTCAATTCTCACCCCGATGACCTTACATGCAACCGAGGAAGCTCAGAGCTACTCCCTATGTTATGGGACAAGAAGTTGAAGCTCAGAGAGAGAAATCAATCAGCCCAAAACCATACGTGCCAGGGCCAGGACTGGGAGCTTCCATCATTAGTTCCACTGTTCTCTCTCCTACATGGTACCACCCTCTCACCCAGCACCCAGCAGTACCCACCAGTCACCCAGCACAGGCATGGGTACACAGCAGGCCAGTGTTTACTCCAGGAAGCCTGCAGGAAGCCTGTGGTTCCCAGGAAATGATTGGCCAATCAAATGACTACCCTGGGCTGGCCTTTAACAAGAAAGTCACCTACAATGAAATGAAGCCAGGGTCCTCCTTGGAGCAAATAAATCAGCTCTTGTATAATGCAAAAACATTTTTTTGAGTACTGCAAACAAGAGTTCATAGATACCCATAGAAGTGGATGTATTACAATGATACTGCTGCTCTGTGCCCCTCTAGTCACCAATCTTCCATAATATAGTGTTTTCTGAAACTTCATGGAAAAGTCATTATGGAAAGATGATTCTCTCCTCATGGTAACTTGCTGACGTGAGTAAGTCATCTTTGATATCATATCCAAGTGACATTTGGGGTTGAAAAACTATTTGTAATTCACGAATCTTCTTGGATGAGCAACTTCAAACTGTATTAGCAAAGTACAAAATCTGAGAAGGCAAATAGCAGGTCAGTCTCTTTTCTTCACACACCTTAAGAAAACAGCTCTTTCCTCCCTGCTGTGGTCTTTCTAGATGGCTGGAGTCAAAGTCAGGCACCCCTAGTTTTTAGCAGTCCTACAGATGGTGAGCTTTAACTAGGCTTTGGGAATCTCTTGCTCCTGTCTTGGAGGACTCCATGTACCTGGGCTCTTTTGCAAGGAGGGACTTTGGGGATAATCTTATCTTACAATCTCATTTTACAGATGAGAAAACTGAGGCCAAAAGAATGACCCAAAGGCAATCAACAATTAAAGATATGAGCTAGAAAAATATAACTCTAGATAAGGCAGAGGGATGGGAGGGGAAGAGAGGGGGTATGGAGTTAGAAATGATGGTGGAGTGGGATGGACATTATTATCCAAAGTACATATATAAAGACATGAATTGGTATGAATATACTTTGTATACAACCAGAGATATGAAAAATTGTGCTCTATGTGTGTAATAAGTATTGTAATGTATTCTGCAATCATATATAAATTTTAAAAAATTAATTTAAAAAAAGGAATTCCTTACACTATAAAAAAAAAAAGAGAGACAGGGCTGGGGATGTGGCTCAAGCGGTAGCGCACTTGCCTGGCATGTGTACAGCGCTGGGTTCGATCCTCAGCACCACATACAAATAAAGATGTGTCCACCGAAAACTAAAAAATAAATATTAAAAAATTCTCTCTCTCTCTCTCTAAAAAAACAAAAAACAGAAAGAGAGAGAGAGAGAGAAAAGAGAGACACTAAAGTAACCAAAGGTGAACCAGAGCAACAGGTGATGCTCCTCACCGTGAAATAATATATTCAACAGGTTTTCTTTCTTTGGGGATCAATGTCACTTCTTTGTGCCACCAAGCTAAACTCTGAGCCTTCTAAGACCCTTCCAAAACAAAAATAAAAACATGCATTGTTAGGCTTATTTTACAGATGAGGAAGCTGAGGCTGAATTGTCCAAGGCCACACAACTAATAATACACAGACCAGAATCCTAATAGAGTTTGGCCTGACTCCAAAGTGCACTGTTGTCATCCTTCCTCAGCCTGGGGAATGTGCACAGGCTCATGGCTGAGAAGTTCTGGAAGCTGAAGCTCAGCTGGACTTTGAAAGTGTGATTGCAGATAAGCTGCTGGGCTCCTGAACCTTGCTGTCCCAGATAAGAACCCCTCCGCTTAGCTGCCAGCAGATCCTGCAGCAGCTAGATGCTCCAGACCACCTGAAGATGCTGCAGTCACTCTTCTCACCATTTCTCAGAAGAAGGTGCCTTTTATGCATGGAGTAGCTAGGAGTCCCTATCTTTAACCTGTCACCACCCTGCCTTAGCCCCTTTCCTCCGGCATCAAGAGGCCAGCCAGTTTTGAAGACCCCCTATCAGGAGACTAGAAAACCTTCTGAGACAAGAACTGGGGCAAAGGTCTAGGAGAGGCATGAGACTCAGACCCCTGTGACTCTGACTGGCACAGCTGTCCTCCAAACCAGGCTGCCTGCCTCCCCTGAGCCCCAGGCTTCACGCTTCAGGAGCCTGCTCACTCAGAGGAGCCACAGACTGCCTCTGTGTGCTGGGGGAAAAAGAAAGCAATTGATTTTGTTTGGGAGAATTTTATGTTAGTCCTTTTTATTATCTCAAGAAGGGTCATGAAATCCTCTAAAGCAAAATCAATTACAGCCACGCTCTGGGAGGCCAGAGCAGCCCTTTGGCTTATGAGCAACAGGCAGGTCTCCAGAGGAGAAGCCCCAGCCTTTGAGTTGCTGCTGGTCTGCTCCCTGTTGGCTTGGATCCAGGTCACCCTCTGCTCTTCATAAAGCTCTTTTGTCAACTTACCAAGGGACCTGCCCTGAAAGCCACAGCGTGGGGCAGGGACGGACACCTAGTCCAAGCTGGACCAATCGATTTGCTCTCCCAGAAGTTGGGAAGTCAGACTCAGAGCCAGTTAGCCTCCAAATGTGGGAAGAACTAAAGAGACATTACCCTGGTGGCCGGGGATGGTACATGATCAGCCGGGTGTTCCAAGAAGAAAAAAAAAAAGAAAAACCGTCTGAGCAGAGAAAGAAACAGCTGACAGGTGAAATGAATGACAATGTTCTGGAGAACCTTCAGACCCTGGCACCAGAGCCCCTTGACTGGACTTGGCTTCTGGTAGGAACTCGGGTAGATCAATAATCTCAGATAAGCTGGTTCAAGCTAGTTTGCGCTATTTGCAACCTAATATTCAAAGTGCTTTTTTTTTTTTCTTTTTTTCTTCTATTTGTTTGGTAAATGTAGGAAAAATTCTCCCACTCATTTGTTTAGTTGTTTTCATTAAGAAATAGTATGTTATATGAAATATCCAGAATATGGAAGTCCATAAATACAGGAAACATATGGGTGGTTGCCCCGGTGGGGCTGAGGGAGGGGGAACAGGGAGCGCCTGTACAGTTGGTCTGGGGTTTTGTTTAGGGGGTGATGAAAATGTTTTAGAACTTGATACAAGTGTTGCGCAATAGTGAGAGTGTACTAAATACCATGGAATTCGACACTTTTAGAGAGTTAATTTTAGTTGTGTGAATTTCACTTCAAGCAGTGTGCTCTACCTTTAAATACCAAGAAGACCCATTATACATGCAGAATTTGCCAGTGACTTGCTGAAGTATCTAATTAATGCTTCCATTTGTTCATTGGTGGTATAGATTATGTCCCAAGCACTGTGCGCCGGAGGGCACTGCAGAGCGCAAATGGACCCAGTCCTTGCCTAAGAGAGCTGAGAGTGGACAGTTAAGGAGCTGTAACACTAAAGCTCTGCAGGGGGCGTCCGCTGCTGCCCTGCAGGACCCAGCCCTACCTTTCCAACAAAGAATGTATTCTCTGCTTCCATGATGTCAATCAGAACCCTTGAAACGATTGGCTCAGGAAGGGACACGTGGCCAAAGGTCAATCAATCAAGACCTCCCTGGAACTCTTCTGCCACTGTTATTCTGAAAGCCCTTGTGGCCCCCACTGGCCCCACCAAGAGGCTGCAAGTATGGGATGCTATTTTGACCATCACGAGGAGATGGCTGGTTCAAGAAACTGAGAGAGAGAGAGACCCAGAGTGCTATAATTAGCCGCCCACTGATATTTCCAGCGATCAAGCCAAGAAATCATCTTCCTTTTTGTTTAAGCTAATTTGTGCTGTATTCCTTTCCCTTAAGATTCTTTTACTGTGAGGAGAGACAAAGGAAGTACCAGGTTCCAAAGAACCTCTCAGTGGGCACATGTATTAGAAGATCGCAGGTTATAGGATGTACTCTGTCCCATAATTTACATGTATAGGTAGGCTTTCGATGTTGATTGACTATTGAACGTTTCTACTCAAATGGTTGTTTCTGTACATCACCACCTTAGGATTTCTAAGATGTGTGATACTCACTGAGCCTTGGGAACACAACAGTGTATCATATCACCTCTAGGTTCTTAGAGAACAGTCCGTAAGAGAGATATTCCTGGGGCTCCTGGCAGGGGGGGCAACAGATTGAAGACATTCAGTGGTGGTGATAGTAAAGGGACAGCCTTCAGTCACCTGCAGCTCAGAAGAGCCTGAATTTCTCATGTGCAGTTGGCATCCTGCATCACGCCCTTCATCCCAACAGGACTGAGGCTGGTTCCCTAGCAACCCTGCTCCCTGCCTGTCCACCCACCCAGAATTACAGCCAATGCTTCCTCCCTAGGCTCCCTGAGATCACTCCCCGATGCTCAGCTTCTCAAAGTCTCTGTCATCCCTCAACTGTCCCCCAGGAAACACATTCTCACTCTTCACCGCGCAAGCTTTAGAGTTTATAATGTTCCACTTACCTTTCTTCATCAGATGTTTATGGCCACCCCAGGAATAGGAATCACTCTCTCCACTTATGGACGAGGAAACTGAAGCTCAGAAAAGCTGGGAAACTTTCCTGAGGACACACAGCTCGCAAATGGAGGAGCCAGGGTAAAACAAAGAGAAAAACAAATCACTCCATCCTTCAGGGTGCTGTCCTCGTGAATAAGCCGAACACTCTCCCACCCTGGCTTCCAGGCTTTGCCAAATCCTTCTGTGATCAGTCTCCTCCTTCAGTTTTCACTGGCCTGGGCTCCAACCCTGCTTCGCCTTCCTGGATGCAGCTTCCAAATCGTGTCCCCACCCTCAGAGACCATCTAGCCTCTTCCTATCCTACTTCGTACCACCAAGGACACATCAGAGGTCACAGGGTCATAGAACGGGACAATTGTTGAAAAGCACTGAATCCCAGAGTAACTGGGTCAGTTAAGTAATCACTTAAGTGACTCCCAGGGACAAGTTAATAAATAAGTTAATGATAGCAATACACAAAATAATTCAGGCTGGGGCTGATGTTTACAAAACTAATTTGGGTTTTGCAATGAAGAAAACTTGACCCCAGCAGGACTCTGTCCTGACTTCCTGGGGGGCCGAGGGGAACCTTCCCCCAAGGGCTGGGGTCTTCTGGAGAAACCAGAAGTAGAGCAGATTCTCCAGAGGGCACTAAACAAGCAGCAGACTGTGGAAGTGTGCTCAGTTTGACTTACAATCCTGAGAAAAGTGCCAGAAGGTGTTCTGTCACCAGGTCAGCCACAGCTAATGTCTGTGACAGGATCGGCCATGCCAAGCCCAATTGCTAGCCCCTGGTGACACAAGTCTGTCTGCACACAGCAGTGTGTGTCTATGTGCGTGCATGTATCTGTGACTGTGTGTAGTTTGGTGATTGCAGCATATAAACTTGCTGTTTTCCTAAGTCCAAAGCAGAATAGTATTGGTCATTGCACTCAGTTCAAACTAACACTTTAAAAACTGGAAAATTCCATATTCATGAAAGATTTATTCACCAACCTCCACTGAAAATGTGGTTCTCAACACCAACAAGCAACACAGAGGAACTGCTTGGTTTTCAGTTGACAAGTAAAAGAGATGGGGCAAAGACAGCGGGACTTGTTCCCAATTTCACATGGTCCCTGGCAGCTGGACAGCTGAGTGGGTTCACCCGGCACCTGTCAGAGGCGCTATCTGCTACAATCCAGTCAGACCCTTTGTGCTGACCCATCTGCCTCATTTGCTGGCAAGATTATCCTGTGCTTTACTTCCGTTTGCTCTTCCCTGTGTGGGAACATGAAGCTTCAGGTCTCAGAGCTCGGCCTGCAACTCCATTCCAGGCTTCCCAGACTGAATGTGCCTTTCCCTTCTGGCCCCCGGCCCCCTTGCTGAGCCCCGTTCAACCCCAGCATACCACAGAATGGCTCTTGCATGTATTTTTAAATCTAGGAATTGTCTTTCCAGGAAACTTCTTATTGTGTTTATCTAGGTCTAGTCTCCTAAAAAAAAAAAAAAAAAATGTGAGCAGTCATAAGAAAAACTCAAAAGGGCAAGAGGGCTGCTTCCAGGGAGAAGCTGGGAGCCTGGCCAGCTCATGGAGAACCTGGGGAAAGAGGCCTGGCTGATGGCAACCCAGCAAGAGACCAAGTCAGCCAAAAGGAACTGCCCGTGGAGGAATGAGCCCTAAGAAGCCAGAGGAGGTTGAAGGGTCTGATCTGGCTCAGGTGGGATTCTCCAGGAAAAACACCCTGCAGTGACCAACCCCGAATCAGGCCATGCTGCCCTGCTGGACATCACTATGGGCAGTCAGTGGGAGGAAGGAGAGGTGTGAGGAGGGAAGGACCCCCACCACACACATCCATCCCCAGTGGCTCCGGAAGTCACCAGACTGATGTAACTAGCTTTGCAATACCAACTGTGCCTCCCCATTTCTTAAAAAGCAGGTCATCTCACCAAAACAAGGCCCTGTATCTTGGTGATGTTGCATAAAGAGTGCAATATTTAAGACATTCATGCTAAAAAATTATTCATCGCTCATCTGAAATTCAAATTTAACCAGTGTCCTGTATTTTGCCAACAACATCAGGAAGATGGAGAAGCTCCCAGAGGGATCACAGAACCAAGTGTCCAGCCTATGATGACAGCCAGCCCTGGACCCCCACCACACACATCTATCCCCAGAGGCTAACCCCACATGTGCAGTCAGCAGGTGACAGACAAGCTATACTTCAGAGCAGGATGAGAGGGGTCAGCTCCCCTCCTGGTCCGCTGTCTCTGTGCTGCCTGGCACCCCACATCTAGGCTGGGCTCTGGCTCAATTCCTAAACTAAGGGTCTGAGGCTTATTGATTTAAGTAGCTCCCCATCCATGCCTGCTGATGATACCAGGAGGCACTGACAACCCCTTCCCCAAAACATAGCATCAGAGTCACACTTCTGGTCTCTAGAGAAGGATTCTTTTTTGGGGGGGAAGGGCACCAGGGATTGAACTCAGGGGCACTCGGCCACTGAGCCACATCCCCAGCTCTATTTTGTATTTTATTTAGAGACAGGGTCTCACTGAATTGCTTAGTGCCTCACTTTTGCTGAGGCTGGCTTTGAACTCCTGATCCTCCTGTCTCAGCCTCCCCAGCCACTGGGATTACAGGCGTGCACCACTGCTTCCAGCTAGAGATGGATTTTTTTTTAAATGGCTTTTTCTTTTAATTTTGATTATGATAGCTATAAATGATTATGCAAATTATTCTGTGAAAAAAAGAAATGGAAAATAGAGGCAATTCTGAATAAAAGAACATGACATAACCCTATAGTGCCGAGATGTTCTCTTGCAGCCTTTTTTGATTTGCATATATGAACTTTCCACGTAGCTGGCATCCTAATGCATGTTCACTTTTTTCTTGCTTTTTCACCCCATTGTTTTGCATTTGACATCATCCCATTTGATTCAACTTTACTCAATAAATATTTTACCAAATGCCTGCTCTTGCCCCGCGCTCCGTGTAGAGCAGTAAACAAGGCTGATACTGCCTCTGCCCTGGGCTGCCTGTGGTTCAGGGTGGGAGTCAGACATTGAACCAGGGAGATAAGAAGTGAATTAAATAGTCACCCACAAAGTCTGCCACATAATTTATCCTACACTTTGCTTTTGAGGAAATGTGTTCCTAGAAGTACAGAAAGAATATGGTAAAGGTTTGTATTCAAAGTAAATATTTTGTGTATGACTCTAAGTGGTAGAATATTTCAGTGAAAATAAAGAATGCCTCTTTGTAGTTCAGTCTCGACTCATGTGAACCCTGGAGCTTCCCAGGATTAGTACTTAATAAAGCACTTAATAAATAACAAGGGATTGTGACTCAATAAAGCACCATAAGGACTGTGGGGTCAAAAATTCTTCTACCACACAATTTTTGGTGATTGCCTACTGTTCCTTTGTGTGGAAAGACCATAAATTCTTTAATCTCTTATTCTGAACATTTATGTTGATTCTAAACATTGACTTTTTTCATAACAACAGACTTTGTCATTGAATAACTGTATGAGCAAACCTGATTATTTCTTTGGGGTAAGCTGTATAGTCTGACTATTTAAACAGCGAGTCCAGGAGCAGAGACTAGCCAGCTGTACACAACCCTTATTTTTTTTTATCCTCTTGGACACACACTGGAGTGTATTTCCCAGTCTCCTTTGTAGTTAGGAGAAGCTATGCCACTCATCTCTGGCAATGGAATAGAGGTAGCAGGGATGCTTCCACCCACTCTGGGCCTGGCCCACAAAGCCTTCAATGTGTGCTTCTCCATTTTCTTTCCACTTTTAAGAGTCTCTAGAAGCCATTAGTTGAAAATGGAAGAGTCACTAGAGAAAGGAGCTGTGCCCTTGAACTGCCATTTGGAGAAGAGCTACCCACTTTCTGATCAGCATGAGCTGTTCGGACTTTGTGTGAGCCAGAAATGAACCTCTATTGTGTTATGCCACTGAGATCTGAAGTTTCATCTGTTACAGCAGCTGGTGTTAACTGATACAAAAGTCCTGCACTTAATTCTCCTGCCTGATTCCAGTCCCTATTGGGCATCTCAGGTGGTAGTAATGCAGCAGCCCCCACTCCGAGTTTCCCTCAACAGTCACCTGTGCACTTCCCTAGTTTCACCACAGGGACCAGGGCCAAGCCTTGTTCTTGACGGTCTTCCTTCCTAGGGAGTTGGCACAAAATTGGGGCCCTAGGTGAAGCTGCCTTACCCAGCACCTCACCTAGAAAGACAACTTAGTGAAGGCTGTCATCTGCCTGTCCTGGGACTTGCCTTATAAAACCTCTGCATCTGGAAGACCAGCCCCAATTTTTTTTTTCATACAGCAAAAAGAATCTACACAAGTCACAGGATAAATAACCCTACAGATTACAAATCACCCATTCTCCAGGCTCGCTGGCGCTCATTCTGTGCCTGGAAACCTCTCTGGCATTTTGTCTTTAATGTCTCTTCCACCAGAATGCAAGATGGACTCTGCCGCCCTATTCTGAGTTACTGGAAGCCTCTTAATATGACTGTCTGGGGCTCAGATCAGCAGGGTAGAGGGCTCTGCAATCCCTCTCCAAAAGCCTCTGCCTCCCACTGTGTATTGGGGAGCAAGCAGTCTCTGTAGTTGGGAGACAGATGCTCTGTGCTCCTTCAGAGACAGTGCAGGCTGGCCCATCATTGTGCTGTGACTGCCATCTTGTGGCAGAGGTGGAGTAAGGCAGTGGGCGCCCCTGGTAGGCACCATGAGGACCCAAACCATGATCTGCCTCCAAAGAGAGCCATGAGAAGATGATCAGAATCAAAAATGCTTCCTCCCTAAGGGATGGGTGCTGGGGTAGAAAAGGGAAATAGGGGGGAATGATAGTGACCAAATTATATTGTTATATACTATTATGTACAACTACAATGCACCAATAAAAAATATGATAAATAAAATGCTTCCTCCCACTGTTTCAAAAAACCCTTTATTTTGCCTACCAAAAAAAATCTGTGCTTTCTTTTTAGCATCCTGCAAATGATATGCTTAGGGTATTATCTGAATTCGTTTTTATTTTATTATTATTAAATGATACATGCACATCATTTAAAAATTGAAACACCTAACCTTCAATCATCCAAACCCAGCCACTATAAACTGGCCAGCATTTGTACTTGGGGCAAGTCACTCCATGTCACCCACAAGCAGAAGAAGCAGCAGGTCCTACACAGTTCAGAGCTTTGGCTCTGGTGCTAGGCTGCCGGAATTCCTGGCTGGCTCTGCCACTCTGTGACCTTGGGCAAGTTACAACTCTCTCTCTCACTTCCTCATCTTAAAAAAAATCATTGGGGCTGGGCGCAATTGTACACACCTGTAATCCCAGTGGCCTGGAAGGCTGAGGCAGGAGGATGATGAGTTCAAAGCCAGCCTCAGCAAAAGTGAGGAGCTAAGCAACTCAATGAGACCCTGACTCTAAATAAAATACAAAATAGGGCTGGGGATGGGACTCAGCAGTTGGGTGCCCCTGAGTTCAATCCCCGGTACCCAAAAAAAAAAAAAAAACAGGAATTGGAAGAGAATAAACAGGAATAACAGCGGCACCTCTCTCAGTATCCAGGAAGAATTCCTCTGTAGACACTCAGCGCAGTGCCCCCCAGCACATGGGAAACCGTCTTGTTGGTCTTTATTGTGATGGATGGATGAACAGGCAGAGAATGAGATAACACTTTTAGGAGAAGACTGCTTAACTATTCAGATTGCTTTTTTAAAAAATAAAATAAAATAAAAACTTTGTTTTATTTTTATTTATTTTTATGGGTTGCTGAGGATCGAACCCAGTGCTTTACATGTGCCAAGCAAGCGCTCTACCACTGAGCCTCAACCCCAGCCCTCAGATTACTTTTTAACTTTAAAAATGGTGTTTGTGAAAAGAACAGGGAGAGAGAACCCATAAGTATAGAGACTAGGAACGGAGTATCCGAATCCCCAGGGTCCACAGGTGACCACTCACTCTGTGTCTCCCAGCTGGTTCTTAATCCCCATCGCCCCCCACCCCCCACCCCAGGGATGTTTCCTTTAGCTGTAGCAGTTCCCACGTGAGCAGTTCTCACTCAGGAGGAACAAGGAGTGCTAATAGCCAACTGGGGAGAGTTAGAATCAGGAGAGAAAACCCAGCCTGCTGTGGCATGAACCTCTGGGGGTGCCAGTTCTCATACACCATGTGGTCCCAGCTCTTCTTTCCCCACCTGGTGTCCATGGATCCTCCGCCACAGGTACTGAGGGAGTAGGTGAATGGCAGGGGTACCTTAAGAGCCACTCCCAGGAGATGCCCACACTGAGAAGTCACTCTGGCCAAATTCTGCTTACTATCAACAGACACAGTCCACCATGGAGCACCCCCCTGCCTCAATACCTACAGAGAGTACCCGAGACACACCTGTCACCTTGCCTTCTGGGTTAGATATCATCATCCCCATTTTGCAATGGGGTAAACTGAAACTTAGAAAGACAAGGCAACTTGTCTAGGGTAAGTAGTAGAGCTGGGATTGAAATTCAGGATCCGGGCTGACTGACCCCCCCCCCCAGAGCCCTTTCAAGTTCTTAGAACAAAGGGAAAGCAGAAACCAACTCATCTGAGGAACTCCAGAAAGCTTACACAGCAGGCCCCAAGACACATTCAGCCCAGGAGAGGAGTCCCAGAGGCATTTCGACATTTCCTTCTCAATCTTTGCCTCCTTTCGTAAGCATAGTGTCATATCATGGCCATCTAGAATCCTCGTAAAACTGCTTGGTTGGTTCACTCCAAAAAGATAACTCTTAACTTCTCCACAAAGAATCATGTGTTAAAATAAAACAATCATCTCAGATCATCCAGAAAATGCAAGATACCAGAGTGGAAGCCAAAGTGATTCCCTCCTCTCTGGCCTCTTTTCTACAAGCTATTGCCAACCCAGCCACCAACATGTTCAATTGAACAAGCAGGAGGCCATTAACCTGAGGCTACCTCTTACTTCAAGCTCTTCAGTAACAAACCATAACTTAACTTACTATGTAAACAAACTGAAATCTAATTTAGTAATATATATATATATGTGTATATATATATACATATATATATATATATATATACATATACATATACATATACATATATATACACACACAAAGGCTGGATTTCAACCAGAGGATCAGACCATATTCAAATGTGGCGAATGCCTGGCTGTCCTCAAATTTCTCTACTTTGTTTCCACCTCTGGCCTTTAAGAGTTCTTGGCTTACATTGTTGGGCAGAACTCTGAACCTCTTCTGACTTTGAGAGCTACTCAATTCATGAATTTTTCTTTGCTCAAATAAATTATTAAATTTACTTTGCCTCAAATTTTTCTTTTAATGAAAAGTAACTGACCTTTCTCAAAAAACCGGGCCAAGCTTGCTGCTCTCTCACCCAGCACCCTTCTCCCCCACCGCCCTATCAACAAAGAAGAAAGCCCGTGACCCCTCGTGTGGCATAGAAACCACCAGGTTTATCCTCCCCACTGGAGTGTGTATGTTATGAATGTCTCCCCCCGACCACTTCCTCCAGAATAGGAATATATACCATGGGGCCAATATCCTCCTTTTGTCCTCACCTCCCCAACTCCAATGAGTAAAGGCATGGACAGGTAAGAACATGCCATGGATGTCCATGGTGAGGCATGGGGAGGAGAAGCACAATATTCCCAGAAATGTATCTTAGGAGTCTGTAAGCCCATACATGTGTTCCATTTGAGTATTCCTGAGAAAGCCCCTAAACCTTTTCATGTCTTCATGAGCTTTGTAAACAGGCACTGGATTTGGATTCTAGAAACCAGGGTGCAAGTCCCAAACCAGCCATGTGAGCTTATGTAATATGCTCACCTTCCCTGGACCTCAGTTTTCTCAGAAGCATCACTGGGTGGGCTAAGAGTTGTCTCTGCAGCTCTAACTCTACAGTCCTCGGTCGTGGCCATCTCTTGGGGAAAGGAGAGCAAAGATACGTGTGAGCTTCCTGCTTCTCTTTAGCTCCATCTCCAGTTGTGGCCAGCCATGTTCCCACTCTTACCCTGCCTACCCAGAATGTGCCTGCCCTTTGTTTAAGGAATGAACCTCCTAATCTGTATCTTGACTTCATGTTAAAAAGACAGAAGCAGAATGTCCCATGAAAGATTAGGAGAGAATTAGAGACCGACGAGGCAATACCCACATTTTACAGGTAAGGAAGATAAAGCCCTGGCACTTTGAGGCGATAGTAGGAGTGAAATCCAGGACTCTGAGTCTACCTCCACGGGGGGACTGCAGGTTTTCTGATCATCCTGTCCTCATTTGGATTGCCTAGAAACACGGGGGCCAAAATGGCGCTAGAGACACTAGTAGGGTGTGCATGGAAATTACCAGTTCCAGGAATTCAGCCGCATCACCAGGAATTTCCATGATCCCAGCAATGGTGGTTTTATGCATTTGGAGTTAATTAAACAATTTTGCTATCTTATAAGGAAGTCAGGATAATACAATGGTTTATCCTTGGGATTCAAAGAGGGCAACAGATTCTGAGCCAAAAATACAAACGCTTGACTTGAAAACAACTTCAAAAGGTCCCCAAACTCAATGAAACCTACAAATAATCCACAGGGTTTTCTTGGACCCCAGATGAAGAACTCCTAGAGAAGAAACACCTCAAGTTTTTTAGTTAAAAGTCCAAGGTTTAAATCATGGTTCCATCACATACGATGGGTATGATCTTGGTGCAGCTTCCAAACATCTGAGCCTTCATTTCCTCATCTATGAAATGGGGCTAATACTTCCTGCCTCATAAGGTAGATGTGGGATTAAAGGAGATGGGAAGTCTCATAACATGCCACAGGGTTCGCAGTCTATCGCAATCGCTAATAGATACCAGGACTTTCAAAGTACCACACTCTATCCTTTTACTACATCTGAACTGTCATTTCAGCAACTCCAGAATCCAGGTTATTATCCCTGGTTTACACAAGAGGAAGCTGAGACAGTGAGTTGGGGATGTGTCCAGGATGGCAAAGCTTCTAAATGGCACAACCAGATAGTGGACACCAGAGTCCACTTTACTATAGGGTCTCCTGGAGTGACAATTTAATGTACTCCAAAAATGTGGTCATTAAAAACAATTTTTTTTTAATCAGATAAAGAAGACTAGAAAGAGACAGATCTTAGTGAAAAACGAGTTCACCCCAAGGCCTGTTTGCAAACCTGCCCATTTCACCCTTTTCTAGGGACTGAGACAGAAGCAGCATCCTGAGCCCAAGGGCAGCAGATGCCCCTGAAGGTCAGTCTCATCTAGGTTCCTTCAGATACATGTTTACATAGGCCGACACTGTCTTCAGATGCTCTCCATGAATCATCTCATAATCATCAGTGCTCATTACAGTTCTGTAGAGACTACCACTAGCCCCATTTTGCAGATAAGGAAGCAAACATGTTAAAAATCTCCTTCAACACCAATAGTTAGGAAGGGGAAGATCTGGGAGGAAACCCCAAGTGAGTCTGAGACCAAAGCTCTCATCTGCCACTCTAAACTCCTGCCCACTGCAGGGTCTCAGGAACAGATTCAGTACAATATGATGGTTAAGATCAGAGGCTTTGGAGTCAGACCCAAGTAAGATCCCTAAGAAGGGATCGTGGGGAAGGAGGTTAAACATGCACAAGCCATATACTGCACACCGGAGCTCACTCTGCCTAAGGTGAACCATTTGGATATGCTGGGACTCATCAGAGAAGCTGTCCCAAGGATGAAGTAAAGAAGTAGAGAAAGTTGACATTTTAAAAAAGGAGATCAAGGACCTGAACTCCAGCTAGAAACAGCAACCCATTTTGATTTCCAGAGCCCCTGGGAAGCTCAACCACCCATCTCAGCACCCAGTGCTCCAGCATAAACATCAGCAGAGCAGAACAGTCCCTTACCCACCCTCCAGCCTGCTGAACCAGACCCCTTCCCATGACTGAGTCTGGCCTCCAGCTCAGCAGCTGCAAGTCAGTAGGGAAGGTCAGCGACTTTCCAAAGGAAGAAGCATACAGTGCAATAAAAAAGCTGACACCCTCTTCCACATACACATCCTTTCTGTAAAAGGATATGCTCCCCCACCTTTCTGTAAAATAGTGACTACCCTTGGCCACACAGCAGAATTACCTGGGGAACTTTTTTTTTTAATGGCAGTACAAGTACTGGAGATGGGTATATCAAAAACTCACCAGGTGGTCATAATGTGCAGCCAGTTTGGGAATCCATTCTTAATTCATCACCCATCGTGTCTCCTCTGGGACCGATGGCCTCTTAGACCCCTGCTACTCAAAGTGTGGTCCACACAGCCTCTGCACCAACATCGCCTAGGAGCTTGTTAGAGATGCACAATCACAAACCCCAGCCCCGTCTCCTTGAATCTGAATCTGCATTTTAACAAGATGCCTCCGGATGATTCATCTGTACAGTAAAGTTTGAAAGGCACCAGTTTAGACTTTGGCTCTTTCTACCCACACACCACCCCTTCCCATCTGGACAATCAGCAGCTGTTCAACTGTTCACCTTGCTCAGCCTGATCAAGAACCAAGATGAACCACCGGAGTTCCCAAGTTCTAGTGTGTCTCAGCAGCACCTCAGCGGCTCACCTAGAAACAGACGTACCCAGGCCCAGGTGTGTTTAACAGGTACTCCCCACCCTGGGTGCTTTTGATAGAGGCGGGCCAGTGACCATGAGCGGAAAGAAAGCCCACAGGCATAGAAAGCAGGTAAACTACACCCAAATTCTGGCTCTGCCACTTGCCATCTATGTGAGCTGTAGGAATCATCCACTTCTCTGAGCTTATTTTCTCATCTACAAAAATCAGAATAAAGACATCTCAGCCGTGTTGTATGGGTTGAATTGTGTCTTCCAAAAATATATGTTGAAATCGTAACCACCCATGCCAGAAAACGTGACCCTTAAAGAGAAACAGGGTTGTGGGTTGTTGCAGATGTGATTAGTTAAAATGAGGTCATAGTGGATGAATTACCATGGGCCCTTAATCCAATATAACGAGTCTTATAAGAAAACTCACAGACACATGGGTGGGAGGGTGCTTTGTGACAATGGAGGAGAGGATGAAACGTTTTATCTACAAGCCCTGGAACACCAAGAATTGCCACAGACCACCAGAAGCCAGAAAGAAGCAAGGGAGGGGCTGGGGATGTGGCTCAAGCGGTAGTGCGCTCGCCTGGCATGCGTGCGGGCCAGGTTCGATCCTCAGCACCACATACAAAGATGTTGTGTCCGCCAAGAACTATAAAATAAATATTAAAATTCTCTCTCTCTAAAAAAAAAAAAAGAAGAAGAAGAAGAAGAAGCAGCAGCAGCAAGAGAGGACCCCCGCTCCAGGTTTCATAAGAAGCATGACCCTGCTGACCTTTCAGACTCCTGACCTCCAGAACAGTGAGAAACGGTACATTTTTGTTGTTTTGAGCTACCCAGGGAGTGGTTCTTTGTGATGGCAACCCTGAGAAACCATACAAATGAGGTTCAAGGATTAGCCAGTCTGTACAGAGAGTTCCTAAAAAAAATAGGATATGCATAAGGGTGGGGGCATCCCTTGTACCTCACATTGTGGTTTTCTGGGGTTTTTTGTCAACACGCAACACGACAACGGCATTGCAGGTCTCATCCCTTCAAGGAGTCTTAGTTCCAGAGTGAAATGGCAGGCAAAATTCTTTGCAGAGCGACACATGAAGAAATTCAGTCCTCACACCAGGAGCAGCCAGACCACAGCTCTCAAACCAGAGTAGTGTGATCAAAACCTAACAACGCCGGCGCCAACATGGTGGCAACGCTGACATCCCTCGAGGTCCCAGCTACTGTCAGCAGCCCAGCAGGAGCCTCCACCCTGAAGTACTGGTTCCTGCTCCTACCGCCCCCCCAGAGAAAAAACATAAAGGCTAATAAATCAAAGAACTAGTCAGACTTGGAAAAGAAAAAGTCATGAAATCTTAAAACGACTTTGAGTGATGCCAACTGGATGGGGTAAAAGAGGGGAAAAAAAAGATGCAAGGACAAGGCTATTTGAATAGGAAAAGCAAAGAATTGCTCTTCATATAAACGGGAGAATCATAAGACATTCCTACAGAAAGAAGCCTTAGAAATCACCTCCCCACTGCTGAGAGGTCAACCAGTTCTCCAAATCATTTTAGAGACAGAGAAACTGAGGCCCAAAGCCTGGAAAGGCTATCTAAGATCATGCAGGCCTATAAGTAACAGAGCAAGGCCCTGAGACTCCCGACTCCCAGCTGGATGCTCTTTCCTCTGTGCTAGAATTCCTGGGGCAATGCTTTATGCATTTGTTTGCATGTGATTATCAAGTCCAAGCTGGGTTGATTATGAGCGGTTCTCTCAGGCGTAAAGATTTGAGAATGTGAAAGAAACCCCACAAGAGTGTGGCAGCAGGGATCCTGCCGTTGAAGTCAACACTAAGAGAAAATTTTTGTTTTGTCATTAAAAAAAAAATCAGATCCAGAAACCCCCCAGGGCTTCTGGCAGCAACTCTGGACCATGTCACCTAAGCCCACCTGCAGACCGCTTCTTGGCATCATTGCTGCCCAGAAAGAGAACCTATCGGGTTCCCCTTACCTTGGATTGTATCCTGATTCTTTGTTACGGACTGAGATAGTTGTGTCCTCCCAAAATCCATCTGTTGAAGCCCTCCCTCCTAATGCTATTGTAGTAGGAGCTGGGGCCTTTGAGAGATAAGTTTAAATGATATCATGAGGGTAGAGACCCCATGATGAGATTGGTGTCCCCAGGAAATATGAGAGATCAGAGTCCTCTATGGGCCATGTGAGGGCACAGCAAGCAGAAGACCATCTGCAAGACAAAACAAAAGTGTCCTCACCAGAACTTGACCATACTAGCATCCTGATCTTGAACTTCCCTGCCTCTTAGAACTGAAGGAATTTAGGTCTGTTGTTTAAGCCATTCAGTTTGTGGTGTTTTGTTATAGCAGCATGAACAGACTGAGACATTCTTAGAGTATTAAAATAGCTCAGATGGAGATTGAGCCCTCTGGACAAACCACCTGATTTCACACTAAAAGTCAGGTCCAGAAAGGGAAGGAACAAGCCCAGGAGCAGCGCTGGGCAGGTACAGAGTCTACTTGAACTCGGGTCTTCTGGCTTTAACACCATATCCCCACAATGCATATCCCCCAAAAATTCATAGTTTGAGATTCTAACTCCCAATGTGCCTCTATTTGGAGACAGAGCCTTTAGGAGATAATGAAGATTAAATGAGGTCATAAGGGTATGGACGTGATCCAACAGAACTGGTGTCCTACCAAGAGAGGGAGAGATGCTAGAACAGGTATGCACAGGAAAGGTCATGTGCAGACACAGTAGAGGGCAGAGGCAAGCCAAGGAGAGAGGCCTCAGGAGAAATCAACTCTGCCAGCACCTTGCTCTTGCACTTCCAACTCCCAGAATTGTGAGAAAATGAATTTCTGTTGTTGAAACCACCCATGTGTGGTACTTTGCTGTGCCAGCAAACAAATACAATAAGGAAGAGTCCTCCCTCAGTTCCCTCTACCCAAGTATTGGGTGTTTATTATAAGGACACACCAATGGGGAGGTGGACATTATTAGAAAAACCCAGAAGACTGTGATTCCAAAACTGGAGGAACCCAACACAGCAATGGGGAGCCAGCAACAGGAATTCCTGCATCTTCACCTGGCCCTTTCCACCCTGACAACACACCGTAATTCCACATAAGATTCTTCTATGGGCCTCCCTTCCTCTCCCATGAACTGTGGATTTAGATTTAGCCATGAATTCCCCAGCTGAACAAGAGGATCTAATCCCTGTACTTAATCAATATCAGCTGTTGAAGCAAAGCCTCTCCCAGGCTGCCTCTCCAGTCTGTAGCTATAGTCACCTGGCCCAAGGGCAATCAATCAGCAGCAGCTACAGAGAAGGAATCACAAGATAGTCTCTATACTCACTGTGGCTCAGGACCAGCAGTGATTGCATGATCTGGGGGCTTGTTACAATGCAGAACCTCAGCTCCACCCAGTCCTGCTGAATCAGGTACAGATGTGTCTCCCCAGCAATTCAGACAAATGATGCTTTAGAAATAGCTCCTCAGCAGAAATCTGTGGGATAGTTTCCTCAGAAGAGATGTTGATGTATACTCCCTCTGAGGGCAGAAGTTCTCTAACTTTAAAAATGAACTTGAGCCAGCACAGTGGTGCACACCTACAATCCCATTGGCTCGAAAGGCTGAGGCAGGAGGATCGTGAGTTCGAAGCCAGCCTCAGCAAAAGTGAGGCACTAAGCAACTCGGTGAGAGTAAATAAATTAAAAAATAGATCTGGGGATGTGGCTCAGTGGTCAAGTGCCCCTGAGTTCAATATCCCCAGTATGCAAAAAAAAAAAATGAACTTGAGAATCTCCTGGGAAGCTCTTCAGAAGGCACTTTGCTTTGCCCTCCAAGATGCCTAGGTCTGGGTTGGAGTCCAAGAACTTGCATCTACCCAAGCCCCCTGCACTCACCCACCACCTCAGGTTATGGACAGAAGATGGTTCGTGGGTGTCACTTAGAGACTAACACCATGCAGGATAAAGATCTGAAGCCAAATCTGTGCCCCTCCATCATGCCTATGCCACGTGGAATCCCTCCACAATGCCAATTGCATAGGGTCATTCCCTCACCTAAAACCCTTCCTCCATAGCTCCTCATGCCTCTGGGACCAAGTCCCAGCTCCGGAACCTGGCTGGGAGGGCTTTCATGTTATGGCCTCTTCCTCCTCCTGCTACCATCCCTCCTGCTTAGGGCCTCACGGTTCGCCTCCGCGCCCTTGCTATCTCGGTTCCTTCTGCCAGACACATCCTTCCCCCTCCTTCTCCACGTGACCAATAGGCATTCTCCCTTTAAGACTCCAGTTTTACTCAATCTGGAAAGTGAGTCAATGTCCCGCGGTTTTCCTTCTTGCCCTACAAGAAGGGTTGCCGTTCTCATTGCTGCCCTATTTGACTCTGAACTCCTGGAGGGCAGCCTGGCTCTTGTCCATCTCTGATTCCAAGCCAGTGTTTCGCATGACTGCAATTGGCTCCCGCTGCTGCCTGCCAACCTGCGTGAGCTGGGAGGGTGCCAGCTCCAGAACCCAAGGCTCCTGATGAAGCAAGATGGAAATATTCAGGCAGACTCTCAGCAAAACTGCTCCTCTCTCCACAGTAGAATTAAGTGAAAGGCTCAAGCAACACCCATTGTTTAAACACTAATAGCTACACATTTCTGTGGCCCTGAGAGGTGGGGTTTGCACACAGGAGGGGTGCCTTTCCCAAGAACAGCACAAACTAGCTCCCTTTATTTCCAAAAAGGTACAATGAAGACTGTTCTTTGGTAGGTGCCAGGAGACAGCCTCAATGGAGTCCAAGAAGCAGAGATATTCCCCTCAAATATAAGGATGAGGGGGGTAGGAAGAGAAAATTCTCTATGAACTCACTAGGTCTTTGGGTCTTCACCCAGTACTTGTGATGCCCCACCCCTCCAAGGACAGGAAAGGAAAGGAAATTAAACACAAACTGTCTGATGTTACTGCTTCTTAGCTGACAACTGAGATGATGGGGATAATTTTAATAGGATTAACTTCCCTAGAGCTAATCCTCATATTGCCTGGTCCTTCCAGGAAGTCATTATTAAGGCTGGTGAAAGGAGGAAGGGGACCAAAGGGCCTTTTAAAAATACAGGGCATGTGGTGGCACTCCAGACCAGTTAAATCATGACATCTAGAGGTAAGGCCTGTGCCAAAGCCAATGTCTCGGCTTGGCACCAGAATCATGAGCCACCACACAGCTTCGTAGGTTCAAACAGCAATTCTTCATTCCCGCTCTCACACCGCCTCCACACAGGTCCAGGGGCAATCGCGTTCTGCAGTCTCCCGCACAATTCACCTACTCCACGAGGCTCTCTCCAAATCCTATTTTAATCTCACGAGAACTCAACGGGAACAAGCAGCAGGAACACCCTAATCCCAGCAATAATCTTCAACTTCCAACTTCCCTAAAACCCATTATCTTAAACTGGCAACGCCTTAAACTCAAGGAGCCGGTTACTTCCTCAAACCTGATCAGCTCTAAACCCGGATCCGCCTTGGTCCTTGAGCAAGGTCACCTTATTAAAGCATGCATGCAATGTCCCATCGAATGTCCTCTAAGCAGCATGGGGTACGCTTGGCAAGGAAATTTCGATGCGTCATTCCTACTTGGTAATGGCCCTCAGCATCTCCCCCCTTCTGATTAATTAAACAACAAGCAATGTGGCTTAGGACCGTGCCTGGTAGGTTGTCCAATTCAACATGTGGTTCTTACCCGTCATGGGAGAACTGACCTTTACACGTCAATTTCCTGTCTTAGGTTGAATCCACTGCAATCAGATCAACCCGTCACTGACTACCGGTCCAGCATTCAGCCATGCTTGTGGATAGGCCTAAGCACCAGTGGGGGGGTGAGGTTCTTGCCTCACCTCTGTTGGCCCCCAAATTTAACCTTGGTGCCAGTGGGGGGGTGAGGTTCTTGCCTCATCTCTATTGGCCCCCAAATTTTAGACCATCACTAGTAGAAGGGAGGAAGATACAGAAATGCCACGACACCAAGCCAATTGACGGCTCCTTTGGAAAAATTGCGTCACTGGTGACACCATCAGCAAAGATGCCAGCATTACCACAATTAACATGGGGTGCGCTGGCAAGGAAATTGCATCACTGGTGACACCATCAGCAAAAATATGCCAGCAGTACCACAATTCGCTGCACCAGAAGATAGTTCACAATGCATGCAACTGATATAGTCCAGGCAAGTTCTGCAGACAGTTCAAAGTGGAAGAGTCTATCAATATGTCCATTTCCTCCCAAAGTAAATCAAATCCTTGATTGAGCATTACTTGTTGAGTTATATTCATTGATGCATCAGTTTATACAGTTTACTGTGGTAGCTATCATAGAAGCTGTAGTTTGGTTTTCTTAGTCTTCACCGGCACTGGGATGGAGATGGGAATTCTGGCAATGATGTTAAAGAGACATTATCCTTGGTTAATCACTGTCACAGATGTAAGAATAGCCAAGCTGGAGCTCTGGATATCAGCTGTTATGGATTTGAGTCAAATTATCTTCCTTTTCTGTAGAAATTGCTTTGGTTAACCTCTCTGGAATCCAAATCGGCTGCTGTTCTCCCTGTAGAAACACAAAAACAGAACCCCGACTCCAGACAAACACTGGGTCAGAAGCTTTCCATTGTCCTGTTAGAATATCTTTCCAAAGTACCTTAGGCTTATGTACATTTTTTGGATACATGTCTTTCCGCAGCATTAAGTCCTGATGAATCCAAATTTAGAAAGTTTAGAGTAAAAAGGGTTATTTTAAGTTTATCTTTGGGGGATAAATACCCCTTTAAGATCCTTTTAAATTTAAGTCTTTCAAAAGCATTCTGCCTTACTTTTTAGAATTATTTTAGTCCTTATAATTTTTAGATATGGTTTTAAACCATAGTTGTCTTAGCCTTTTGCATTTTCTATCTGAAATACCTTTACTTGACATTTTCAACCATTTTCTATCTTATTTCTATCTTCTAGTTTTCTACTAAGGTTTTTATATTTACCCTTAGTAGCTTTTTTCTCTCCTAGTTTTCTTATTTTGTGGGTTTAAAATTCTTGTCTTTCTACATCTTTTTTATCTTCCTATATCTTTTTTATCTTTCTATGTCTTCTCTTTTTTTTTTTTACCTTTCTGTACTTCGTTTTTGAAGTTTTCCACTTCAAATTTTTAATCTTCTTTATCTAAATCTTTTATCTTATTATCTTCCCATTTTCATGGGTTAATTTCTTTTTCTCCATCATGAAGGCATCTTAACCACCTTCAATTTGACCTTTTAAACCCTTTTGCAACTTATTTAGACATTTTACAACTTTTTACTTTACCACACAAAGATTATCTCATCTCCCTCTTTTTGGTTTAATAAGTACATTTTAATAGTTTGATGAGTAAAGCAATCTTTTTTCCCGCCATGAAGGTATCTCAACAACCTTCAATTTAACCTTTTAAAGCATTTCATTTATCATCTATACTGTACTTTTAAATGTACTTTTTCACCACCTACAGCTTCACTCTTTTAAACGAGGCTTAGATTCTGTTTAAATCGCTTAATATTAGTTTACATGGCTGCCCTTCAACCAAAGGCTTTTTTTTTTAACTCCATTAAGAAGCTTTGTCTCAATCTGCCATGTACAAATACCTTTTTCTTCTTTCTTCCTTTCTCAAGCTTATAAAGTAAGTCTAGTTTCCTCAAAATCTTTTTAAATGGCATTTACAACTTTTTACTTTACCATACAGAGATTATCTCATCTAGAAACATTTATTTAACCTTTAACCTTTTATATTAAAATATATTTCCACATCTTGAACCTTTTTATATCCCTTTTTTAACCATTAACACTTTTTATAAATTCACATTCTGAAACAACCCTTATAAAATTACTCCACTTTAATAAGATGAAATACTTTTATGTTTTCTAAGGTACTATTATACTGTAATTGAAACCCAACTGAAACTTCTTATACTCTCTGTATATAAATTACACATGATAGAATCTTAACTCTTAGTAACCTTGTTTAGCAAAGACACAGACCAAAGCAATATTAAACTTTTTTTCCATTTACCAATTTATGAAAACACACATAATATTTAAATATATTACCTTATGGAACTTAGTAAGTAAAGAGTACTTGATTTCATATTTAGTGGCTGATATTTTAACACTTTAGCTTTGTAAATTAATCAGATATCTGTAAAAACCAAGATCTTAGACAAATGTAGTAAACAGAACTAGCCATCTCTTTCTTGTTGAAGAAAAATCCTTCTACAGGATACCATGATGGTCCCATTGATATACTTAATAACCCGTCTTTAAAAAGCCATGGGCTACATTTTTGTATTGTATCAACATATGCCCTAGCTGTTCTTGGTCTTACTGGGGTGCCTCCTTCCTCTAACAATTTCTCTTCCTCGGAGGCGAAAAACTTCAAACCTTGAGTCAACCATTTTCCCCAGTTTGCCTGAGAAAGTTCTAGGAACAGGCAACTTGAAATAAAAAACAAAATAAATCAAAACAAGAACACGTTGTTTTTTGAAATGGTCACCCATTTTGCTCTCCTTCAGGATCGAGCAAATTCACTTACCCCCAAGCTTCAGACATCCCACGTACGGACCACCAAAATGCCAAAGCCAATGTCTCGACTTGGCACCAGAATCATGAGCCACCACACAGCTTCGTAGGTTCAAACAGCAATTCTTTATTCCCGCTCTCACACCGCCTCCACACAGGTCCAGGGGCAATCGCGTTCTGCAGTCTCCCGCACAATTCACCTACTCCACGAGGCTCTCTCCAAATCCTATTTTAATCTCACGAGAACTCAAGGGAACAAGCAGCAGGAACACCCTAATCCCAGCAATAATCTTCAACCTCCAACTTCCCTAAAACCCATTATCTTAAACTGGCAACGCCTTAAACTCAAGGAGCCGGTTACTTCCTCAAACCTGATCAGCTCTAAACCCGGATCCGCCTTGGTCCTTGAGCAAGGTCACCTTATTAAAGCATGCATGCAATGTCCCATCGAATGTCCTCTAAGCAGCATGGGGTACGCTTGGCAAGGAAATTTCGATGCGTCATTCCTACTTGGTAATGGCCCTCAGCAGGCCTGGGCATTCCCAGTTGTGAAGCCAGGTGATTCTAATGCCCAGGCACAGGTGGAAATGGCCTCGTTGCAGGGCTGGGGCAACAGAGTCAGGCGAGGGACCCAGGCGTTCGTTCATTCATTCATCCTACTTCCCTGAGACCGGCTCCTGCCAATCACTGGGCTACGTGAAGAAAATAACCATTGCACCCGTCCCCCTCAGGCTCCCTTGGTTCACAAAGTTCATGGTCTTCTGCCAGAGCCTACAGCCCTGTTTCTGAGAACCAGGATATAGTGTCAGGGGACGAGGGATGCCATCTAAGACAGGGCCCCCAGGCTTTGGGAACTCTCAGATATGAACAAATGAAAAATGAGAAAACCAGTAATATTGGTTGAACGGCTTTTTGTTTTTCCAAAAATGGGAATGTGATTTTTTTAAAAAAAGAACTACCAGGGACCATTGAAATCAATTCATAAAATGAATCTCATGTTTTAAGTCCTCGGGACTGTAAAAGCCTGTGGAGGAAGTTCTTACAATTTTTCAGTTTTTCAAAAACTGGCTGTCCAGGTTTTCCAGCGGCAGCCCAAAGCCAGGAATTTGGAATGGAATAATGATAACAGCAATGGATGGAGATACTGATGAATGCTTCTTGAACCCTGTGCTAACCATGTGTGTGCCAGGCCCTGCTGCATAGCACTTTCATGACCTCCTTGAATTCTCACAGCGACTCTGGGAGGTCCTTGTATCAGTTGGGGCTTAGAACAAGATGCTAGAACAACTCTGGGTATTTTAAGCAGAAGATGGCTTTATAAGGCAAATAGGGTATACAGAATCATTAGAAGAGCTAAAAGACTTAGATGTGGTCTAGGAGCCCAGGATTGGTTTCCAGAACAATAATAAGTGGTCAGTCTTGAGAGATGCCATCCCAAAAGCTATTAATAGAGTTACTAAAGCCACAACAGCCCCCATTGCTATGAGCCAGAGATTGGAAACCAGAATCAAGACTCTTCTGTCCCCATAACCACTGCTCACCCAGGAGGTTGGAGACAGGACTCTGCCATGAAACATGACTGCAAAACCACTCACTCCCACACTCTCGCTTTACAGCAGGAGGTTCAAGAAGAAGGTCTGTGCTCCTGCCTCACTTGGCCATCCAGACCCTGGGCATGTGTCTAATTAACAGACTCTCTACATTGCATCCTGAAGCCTAGCTGCAAAGGCATCTGGAAAATGTAGATCGTGGCTTTCCAGGCTTCATAAAAGAGGAAGGCAGCCTAAAAGGAGGGTGGAGTGGAGACTGAGAAAGCCAACTCACAGTATTACTAGCCAATGCTTAGTAACTACGAGTAGTATTTCTATACTTACAGGTAAGGAAACTGAGACAGGGAGAGGTTAAATCATCTTCCCACTGTAACAAGCAAGTTATCAGTGAAACCAAGGTTTGAACTTTAGGGTCTGACTTAGAAGGCTCACTCTTAAAAATGATCCCTTTCAAGAAAGGGCTGTGCAGCTCTTAAGTCATTTCCACATAGCCCAGGTGCCATGAGCAAGTCAGGCATGATCTGGGCCCATACTGCTCTGTAGTAACTGCAGCCCCTTCCTTTCAAGATGCCTGAGGAAGCCCACCAGGAGTAAGTGAGGATCTTTGCCTTTCAGGGAGAAATTGCCCAACTCCTGCCTCTCATCATCAATACCTCCTATTCTGACAATGAAATTTTCCCTCAGGAGTTGCCTTCTGCTATTTATAATGCCTTGGACAAGATTCTCTATGACAGCCTGACAGACTCTTCCAAATTGGACAGTGGTTAAAAGCTGGAAATTGACATCACCCCCAGCTCTCAGAAATGCACCCTGACTTTGGTGGACACAGGCTTTGGTGCAACCAAGGCTGACCTCATAAATGATTTGGGAACTATTTATTCAGATTTGTGTAGCTGTGGTTAAAACACCTGACAAAAACAACTCAGAGGGAGAAAATTTTATTCTGGGCTCATGGTTTCAGAGCTTCAGTTCGTGGTCAGTCAACTCCATTGCTCTACACTGAATGTGAGGCAGAACATCATGGCAGAAGAGCATGGTGGAGGGAAATTGCCCAGCTCATTGTGCCCAGGAAACAGAGAGAGCTCGAGGAACCAGAGACAAGACATAATTCCCAAGAGCACACACCCAGTGACCTTCTTCCTCCAGCCACACCTACAGTTACCACCCAGTAATCCATTCAAATTATTAAACCATCAAATGGATTAACCCACTGATGAAATTACAGCTCTCATTATGACCTAAAAGCTCCGTCTCTGAACCTTCCTGCATTGGATCATGCTTTTAAAATGTGAGTTTTTTTGGAGGATGTTTCTAGACCTAAACCATCGCAGAAATAATTTCCAAGCCTAATTACTAAAATATTTATGGAGGTTCCTCAGATGAGTACAAACATCTCCATGACAGGGTAATTTGGTGTCAGATTTTATTCTGCCAATCCAATGGCAGGGAAAGTGGTTGTGATCATAAAGCACAATGATGAACAGTCCACCTGGGGGGTCTTGTGCTGGGGCATCCTTCACCATCCATGCAGGTCACTGTGAGCCTATTGGATGGATGGGGTACGGAAGTGATCCTTCGCCTCAAAGAAGAACAGATACACTACTAAGGAGAGAGGCAGGCCAAAAATATATATATATATATATATATATATATATATATATATATATATATGAAGTAGCACTCATGGTTTAGAAGCTATCTCATCACCCTCTGTTTGAAGAAGGAAATTGGTGATGATGAGTCCGAAGAGAAACATGGAAAAGACCAGGGAGATAAGGATGAAGACTGAGATTGAAGATGAGGGTTTGGGTGAGGAGGATGACACTGGTAAGGGTAACACAAAGAAAAGTTTCTGTACCAGAAACTCTAATGACATCATTCAGGAGGAAAACAGACGACGGGAGCTGGGAAGACCTCTTGGCAGTCACAAAGTCAGTTAGAATTCAGGGCCTTGCTGTTCATCCCTCAGCAGGTTCCCTTTGACTTCTTTGAGAACAAGAAAAAGAGCATCAAACCCCCTATTTCCATCATAGATTCAGCATGGACGGCTGTGGCGAGCTGATGCAGGAGTTATCTCAACTCTATCTGTGATATGGTTGACTCCAAGGACCTGCCTCTGAACTCCTCCAGAGAAATGGTCCAGCCAAACAAAATCTTGAAAAGCATCCACAACATGTTAAGAAGTGCCTTGAGCTCTTCTCTGAGCTGGTAGGAGACAAAGAAAACTATAAAAAATTCTTTGAGGCATTCTCTAAAATTCTAAAGCTTGGAATCCATTAGGACGTCACTAACCAGTGACTTTACTAACCAGGGCTAGCACGTCTCCCAAGCTAGAGATGAGATGTTTCCTCTGTCACAGTACGTCACAGGAAGGAGTCTCAGAAAGCTATCTATTACCCCTCTGGTGAAACCAAAGAAGAGATGGCCAACCCTGTTCAGTGGAGCATGTGTAGAAGCGGGGCTTTGAAGGAGTATATGTGATTGAACTCGTTGAGGAGTGCTGTGTGCAGCGGCTCAAGGCGTCTGATGGGAAGAACCTGGAGTTACCAGAGGAAGGAGGGAGAAGGAGGGGGGAAGGAGGAGGAAGAGGAGGAGGAAGAGGTGGAGGAGGAGGAGGAGGAGGAGGAGGAGACAAAAAAACAGAAGAGAGCAAGGTGAAGTCTGAAAACCTCTGCAAGCTCATGGAAGAAATTTTGGATACAAAGGTGAAGAGGGTAACAATCTCCCAATAGGCAATGTGTCTCCACCCTGCTGTGTGGATCTTGAAGGTCCAGGCACTTCCAGATAACTCCATAATGGGCTACAAGATGGCCATAAAGTACCTAGAAATCAACTCCGGCCACCCCATTGTGGAGACAGGGTGGCAGAAGGCTGAGGGGTCCAGGAATCTGATGGTGCTGCTGTTTGAGATGGTGCTGCTGCGCTCCTCTGGCTTCTGCCTTGAGATTCCCCAGACCCACTCTAATTGCATCTACCATGTGACCGAGTTAGGACTCCGCACTGTTGAAGGTGAAGTAACATCCAAGGAGCCCAGCACCGCTGTTCCCCAGGAGAACCCCCTTGAGGGTGATGGGGATGCCTCTTGACGGAAAAAGTAGATCAGGAGTTTCCACTGGGAGAGCCACACCCTCTGCAAAGCATCCCCATGGCTCCACAGCTGCCCTCAGAGCCTTGTCCACCTGGCTCCTGCTGCTGATGGCTAATGGTCTTTTCCTCTCTCCTGTCCTTGCGTCTAAGGCAGGAAACAAGGACCTCAAGTCCCATCCCTCCCTAATTGGACAGCAGAGTTGGATGCTGTGCATTGTGAGTTTTGTTGTTGTTATTTTGTTCTGAAATTAAAGTAGGTGAAATAAAGACGATGAAGTTTTAGACAAAAAGAAAGGGCCATTTACAGCCTTAGACAGCATATTAGAAGAGAGAAATGCTTTTTTTTTTAATGGCAGAAAACTATAGAATAAAACTTTCTTTTTTGCTACTATGCTATCAAAAAAAAATTTTTTTGTCAGTATGGGACGACTCTTAATTCAGCAGAACTGCCTAAAATAGAGTTTAAATATTTAACCACTTGCTAAAAATAGCCGTTGAATAAAATCCAGTTTCAGATGTTGATGGAAATGGAAAGATGAAGCAACATTAAGAACAGAGAGAAGCAGAGAAGTCCCTGGATCACCTGTGTGTATCCTGTCTTCTTTCAGGGCCACAAAGAAAGGTGGATTAGGGAGGAAACTGTAGGGATACTAGAAGAAAACAGGGGGGAAGTGCCAACACTTGGCCAAGGCAGTGATTCTTTGGATAGGACTCAAAAAAGCACAGGCAACAAATGCAAAAAACAGACAAATGGGATCACATCAAACTATAGCAAAGGAAAAAATAAGGAGCCAACCCACAGATTGGGAGAAAATATTTGCAAGGCATACATAGGATAAGGGGCTAATATTCAAAACATGTAAAGAACTGAAGCTCCTCAATTACAAGAAAATAAATAGCTCTATTTTTTAAAAAATGGGCAAATGACCTGGACAGACATTTCCCAAAGGAAGACATATAAATGGCTCACTGACAACATGGAAGTGTTCAACATCACTACTCATCTAGGAAATGCAAATTAAAACCACAATGAGATTCATACCTATTAGAACGGCTATTATCAAAAATACAAAAGTTAAGTATTGGCAAAGATATAGAGAAAACATGGTTAGAAACAAATTAACACAGTATGGAGATTCCTAAAAAGAAAAAAAAAAAACAGAAAAAGAATTACCCTGTGATCCAGCAATCCCACTTCTGAGTGCACAGTGTATCCAAAGAAATTGAAATCAGTATGTCAAAGAGATACCTGTACTTCTATGTTCATTACACTATTATTCACAATAGTCAAAATATGGAAATAACCAGAGTACCTGTCAACAAATGAATGGGTTTAATAATGTGAATTACTATCCAACCTTAAAAAAAAGAAGGAACTTCTGTCACTTAGGACAACATGGATGAATCTAGGGGATATGATGCTACATGGAATCATCCAGGCACCAAAAGATAAATCAACACCTAATGATCTCACTTGTGTGTGAAATCTAAAGAAGTCAAACTGCAGAAGTAAACAGCAGGTGGTGATTACCAGAGGCTAGAGGATGGGGAGGGACTGTGGGAGCTAAGAAGGGGGAAATGAGAATCCAAGGGTACAACGTTTCAATTCTGTAGGGATAAGTTCTGGTGATACATTGCACAGCATGGTGACTAAAGTTAATAATAATGTATCGTATAATTCAAAACTGGTTTTTTAAGTAGATTTTGAATGTTCTCATCTCAAAGAAATAAGTATGTGGGTCATAGGGTCAGGAAAGGGTACTGGGAATGATGCTATAGACCAGGAATAAACTGACCAAGGAAAATGAAGGGAAGAAGTGGGGATGAGAGTAGGAAAGAGAGTGGAATAAATCAGTCATAACTTTCCTTATGTTCACATATGAATACACAACCAGTGAAATTCTACATTGCGTACAAGCACATAAATGGGATCCTAATTAGAATGTGTTAGATTCCATGTGTGTATAATATGTCAAAATACACTCTACTGTCATGTACATCTAAATAGAACAAACTGGGTGTGGGGCGGGGGGGGGGGTGAGCAATAGTTCCCAACCCACACCTGTTATCCAAGACATGAGACCCAGAGGAGATCAGCCACCCCCGGCCACTGCCCTTGGGTATTACAAATCCAACCTCTAGATATGGGATGGAAAGCTCCAGTCAACATAGATATGACTTTCCTTCTTCTCTGTCTCCATCACAGACACAAAAGGGGACATTTTAGAGGAAGAAAGAAAAGCAATAAATTCAAACTAGGTTTAAGATGAACTGAATGTTCATTTTTTATTTAACCTCTTTGCTTTCCTTGATTACAGAAAGGCATGAGTGATCTACAAGAGCCATCTCTTAGCTAAGCGTCATAATCTTTGCTAACTCAAGAGTCCTGGCATGCATGAAGGCAGAGGTGGATAGTGAGATAGATAAATGGATTAATCAATGGATGCATGAATGGGTAGATAAATAATGCTGTAAGGTGGGACAGAGACAGGGAGATTCAGCTTTAAACAGTCAACCCACTAAGGCCAGAGCTGGAACAAAGATGGCCAGAAAGAAGAGTATGGCTTCTGGGAGTCGACTGGGGTATACACTGAGGAATATTTGAACTGCCAAAAGAAATAACCACAACAAAAATAACAGTCACCCACCTTCAAAAGGGCAAACGGAATAATTACAAACCTCAGCAATTAGAAACAGAAGAGGAACTAAATGGAAAGAGAGACTTGTGAAAAACCCCAATACTTCTATCCACCACTAAGTTCAAGGTAAAGTTCAAACCCATCAGCAAAACTCCCCAAAGGAGCCCATAGCTGCAACAATCCAGCTGAGGTCAGTGAGTCTCCTGGTATAGCTTCTCCTAATCCCCCTTCCCTGCAGCTGAGGCACACCGTAGATTCGTTCCCAAGGGCTGATCATACCTTAGAGAAATGCACTAGAAAATTAAAGGGCAGCTTTGGCAGTTTCCTTTTACCACTCTTGCCCAGCCAAGCATTGCAGAAAGGGAGGACAAGCTAGAATTGTCAGGCCCAATGGCCCCACCCTCCACCTAGGAAGGACTTCACCTATGCCCTATTGTCAGGAAATTCTGTCCCTAGAGCCAAGATGTTCTCTGCAGCTGAGATTATTCTAATGCCCAGGAAGTTAGATCCAAGGCTGCTCCTCTTTCTGCAATTCAGCAGTGGTCAGTTTCAGGTGGGGCTGGAGGAAGGAGAGGAGAGAAAAGCAATGATCCGATTGAGTAGGATGTCAGGGAGGTAGCACAGGAAGTGAGGAGAGATGCACAGGGCTTTGGGTTAGAATTTCTACTCTGCCAGCTGGCTATTGTGAGTCCTTGATCAGGTTATCCTGCCTCTCTGAACATCCACTTCCTTACCTACAAAAAGAAATATCAGTACCTTTCTCTGAATGTTGTTGCACTATTAAAGATTATGCACACATTGCTGGGTGTGGTGGTGCACAAATTCCAACAGCTCATGAGGCTGAGGCAGAAGGATTGCCAGTTCATAACCAGCCTCAGCAATTTAGTGAGGCACTAAGCAACTTAGTGAGATTCTGTCTCAAAAATGAAAAGGGCTGGGGATAGGGCTCAGTGGTTAACTGCCCCTGGGTTCAATCCCTGGTACCAAAAAAAAAAGATTACACATAAAAGGACCTGTTCCTACAAGCCATCGAAACTGTCACCATGGTCACCAGCTCCTCCCTGGCCCCCAGCTCTGCACCCCCTCTCTGACTTTGCCCCAGGAGAGGCCTCTGTCCCTCCCCCACTCCCCAGAAGAAAAGCAGTTTAGACTGAATTATAGGCGCAGTGTCAGCCCTCCCTCCTACTGTCCACACCAGTATGGGATTGCCCCAGCACCGAAGGTGGCTTTTGCCCTGGGGTGTACCCCTGATTTCTGGTTCTCATAAACAACCAGATGGTCTTACTGAGTGTCGACTGAGCACTAGGGAACTCAGATCCCTTCTGGAACACACATCCTGCCTGGCTCTTGCAGTCTCTCCCCAGAGTCTGGAGCCCTGTTCCAAGCCCTAATTTGGTGACAGATGCTGTTATTCAGAGACAAACCTCCACCCCAGCAGAGTCCTAAGCATCTCCTATGCCACAGTCCCTGCCCATGTCAACCCCTACCACTTCCTTCCAGCTCCACCCCTGTTGCAGGCTGCCTAACAGAGGTTATCAGTCACCTCCCACCTTCCTGCCAAATCTTTCTCCCCCTGCAGGGAGAGAAAGTGGAATAGACACAGATTATAGAATCAGACTGCCCTCTAGATCTGCTGTGTGACCTTGGGCAAATTTCTTCACCTCTCTGAACCTCATCTATAAAATGAGGATGATAATAGCTTCAGCAGGCTGGGGAGGAAATTCAAGGGATAATGTGCATTGTGAGCCCAACACAGTGCCTGGCACATGGCAGTGCTCCTTCAAGGCCACTCCCTTTTGCCTCCTCCCAGCCCAGATGGCCTGTGACTGAATCCAGAGATATGACAGTGGTCATTAAAACAAATTTGTCACTTGCTTCTATAGCCAGGTGGCACATGACAGCCATTAATTTTTCACATGAAAAAATGGCTCTGCTAATTGAAAAACATCAAAAAGATTGAGGTTTACACAAATGTTCAGCTCTGTTTATTTTTTCTAATTTACTTTTCAGCAGTCAGTAAGAACTTAATGAGCTCTCATTTATGGCTTCCTCCCTATTTATAGATCTCCGCGCCTGCAGTGTTCTAGATGTTTGTACTGAGAGCTCTCAGCCCGGCTACACAGCCAGGAGGGAACAGTTACAATCACCAGGTGAATTCCAGATGGGAATTTCCACTCCTCAAAAACAGTCGGCGCACTCTTCATTAGACAGCCCTCCGCTGGTGCTGCATATCTGTCAGATTCTGTTTTCCTCTTCTGGTGATGGGTTTTTCCAGCTTGAAGATCTTTTTGTCTTTTCACTTAGTACGAGATGAAAACAGGTGACCTGTGATGAGCAATTACCCTGTCCTGGGCACTGCACACTTTACATGGATTATCTCACGGTGTGCCTTCCATAATGCTATGAGGAAAGGATCACTTCTTACCCTGTTTTCAGATGGGAGAACTGAGGTGTAGGGGGATATGAAAAACTTGGACACCTGCTTCTCCCTGGGCCCAGAGCCCATATTTTTATCATTGTGTCCACACAGTCAGACCCTCTTCTCATCAAGCAGAGCACCAACTGGTGGGTTCTGCCCATTTGAGTTTAGAGACCTGGGGTAGGGTTGGAACCAGAACACCAGCACCTACTCTTCTTCCCTCCAGCTCATCAGCCAACACAGACACACAGAGAGAGCTAGTGTATGAGATGGATTAAGGGCCAGTTTTGGACCCAGTAGTCCCCCCAAAGATAAAAATGACGAAGCTGAAAGGGCAAATGTAGATTGTGGCTGAAGCCAGAATGGGGGACTCCTATTCCCACCCAAAATCTAAGCCACAGAACCCACAGGACCATGAGGATGCTGTCCTGGGTCAGGAACGGGCTAAGGAGAGAGTTCTTGGAGTTCTGGGATGAAAAGGTCAGGAAGACTAGTAGAGCCTCTTTCCCACAAAACCAGGCACCACAAACCCTGCTGTATTAGTCAGCTCTCCATGACTATGACAAAATACCTGAGATAATTAACTTGTGAGGAGGAGGAAAGTTTCATTTTGGCTCATGGTTTCAGTCCACGGTTGGTTGGCCTATTGCATTCGGGCCTGTGGCAGCACAGAACATCATGGCGGGAACACATGGCAGAGGAAGCTGCTCACCTCATTAGCCAGGAAGCAAATAGATAGAAAAAGGAAGAGCCAAGGCCCCAATGTCCCCTTCAAGAGCACACCCCCAATAACCTAACCTCCTTCCACTAGGCCCCATCTCCTTAAAGTTCCACCACCTCCCGGTAGCACCATGGACAGAGGACTAAGCCTTTGACACATAGACCAAACCATACCACCAGTATGAAGAAGCCGGAGTAAGAGGCAGGAAAAGGGAACAGCATTTACACTGAACACTTCCCAGAGCAGAAAACATGCGAGTAACTAACCTCCACCCATCTGTCAGTCTTCACCTGTAAAATGAGAGTCTAGACCACAGAGGCAAGAGGTGGCATGGATGAACTAGAATAATGGCTACAGTGACAAAGGTGAGTAGCTTCAAGAAGTGAATGTACCTGGGTGCAGAGTGAAGGTGCAGCCAGGGAGAGGTGGGTGCATCTGGTTTGGAGAAGCTGAGGATGATCTCCTTGGGGGTAAAGCCCCTGTCTTATTAATTTCTATTGCCCCCCCGCATCTAGCACAGATGGAGCCTGGCTCAAGGTCAGACTCAATCGGTATCTGTTGAATGAATAAGAGAATGAGCAGAAGGGCCACAGCTTAGCATCTTAGCACCACCCTGAGACAGGAGGCTCACAGGGCCTTGATTCATAAGCCTGGTGGTGCTGCAGGGATGTTAGCTCTTGTTATATCCATTCATTGCCTCCCGATCACATAATTAACAGCCAAGGCAGCAGCAGTTTCCATAATAGCATTTGTGGGGAGATCATAGAACTAGAAATAATTTACTCAAGAGATCAGCATGTTACAGCTCAATCACTCGCATGGCCACAGACCTCGGAACTGGGAGTATATGTGCAATGTAGCCTGGAAACCTGGGTTCCCGACTCACATGCCAGAGCGCTCTCCCTGCAGCACAGGCAGGGACAGGGGCCACCATAGAGGCAGAATTATATACAGCACAGGCCTCTGGGAGGTTGCCACCTGAGCCAGGGAGAGGGCTCTTGTTATGAAGAGATTGACAGCTTTCCATCAGCACATATGAGCTTCCTGTGAGTACCAACAACCACTATCCTCTTCTTGGATTTCAAAACCAAATTCCAGGAACACACAAAAATATACATATGATGTCTCCTCTCTCTCTCTCTCTCTCTCTCTCTCTCATGTTTCTTTTTTGGGGCAAAGTGAAATGGTACCAGGGGCACTAGACCACTAAGCCACCTCCCCAGCCCTATTTTGTATTTTGTTTAGAGACAGGGTCTCACTGAGTTGCTCAGCACCTTGCTGTTGCTGAGGCTGGCTTTGAACTCGAGATCCTCCTGCCTCAGCCTCCAGAGCCGCTGGGATTACAAGCGTGCGCCACCATGCCCAGCTTTACATCGAGTCTTGTTGGCAACTTAGTGAGTTCAGGGGTCAAGGTTCAGGAAACACTTCTCCAAGGGTGTGATGTGCAAGTTGAGTCCTGAGAGAAGAGGAAGGGAAGTTAACTTGGTTAAGGGGGGAAGGTAGAAGCCCCTACAGGGAAAGAGAGCAGCATTTTCAAAATCCTTGAGGTGAGAGAGTCTATTGTTCCCATCAAACCAGCTAAATGGCAAAACCCCATTTCATGAAAGAAAAGAGGACTTCTCCGGAACAATGACCTGGGATCTTATCAATGGAAGCGGAGGGAAGTGGGGAAAAGATATCGAATTCCTTCACCCCTTTTCGATAGTCCAAAGTTCTTTTCAGCAGATCATTAATCCTGGGAAATGCTCCATAAAAATAAACTTTGGGGGTGCCATAGACTCCTCTTGACAATTCACAGAGCTCGGTAACTCTATAGAGGCTGTGAGAAGTCTTGCCATAAAGAACACTGAGTCCCCCAGTTTATCTGACTACTTTCTTTGATCAATATCTATTTAACACACCACAGAACATACATCAGGAAAAGATTTCCATAAATGAAGTTCAACAACCACGTAGAGAGCACCCACCCTGGCATCAGCCCCCACCAGCAAAAGCTCTTTGATATAACTGTCTATTGCTGCAGGTTTCCTGTGCAATCCCAGGAGCATGGAGAACACCCTGGTCAAGCCCCAGGCTTACGGCATCCATCCCTAAGACGAGGGCCACGTGGAACGAAGCGCACGCTCACCATTTGATCCCCAGGAAAGAGGAGAAGGAGGCCTGACTGGGGCTGGCTTAACAGAGATTTACTTCGCCGGCATCCTTTGGAATGGATATCCTGCATGATTGAGCCGGGCTTTGTTCAATTCTCAAAGCAATTTGCCAGGAGTGAGAAAGGAGCGCTTAGTAAAGCAAGTTGGTCAGTCCTGGATGATTACTTCTTATTCCAAAACAATTACTATAAAGGTAAAATGGGTTATGTTGCTGTAAAAAATATGACTCTCTCCAAACAGTAGCATATGAATTCCCAGCCAGAGCCGGGAGGCCACGGCCAAGAGCAGGCCAGGCAGAGGATCTATGGGGAAGACACTTCTGCCCTATCAGACAGTAGCAGCTGAGAACAGAATTAAAATACACAAGGGAGAGCTAAATAAGCCGGGGACACGGGACAGAGACGGGATACCCTGAGACAAGCCCCCATTTAGCAGTCTGAGCCCATCCAAAGACACCATCCCGTCACCTTCTTCCGCTGGACCCCCAGACCCATTGAGGCTCCTAAAAAGAAGAAGGCTCAGCAGCTCTTCTCAGCCTCGGCACTCGTGGCAATTTGGGGTGGGAATGTTTTTGTCGTTGAGGGATGTTCTGTGCTTTGGAGGACATGGAGCAACATCCCTGGCCACCACCACCCCTCAATGACAATGACAATCCCTCCTTCCTGCTAAGTTGTGACAACCCTAACCATCTCTAGACATTATCAAGTGTCCCCAGGGCTCAGCTGGGAAGTAGCTGGGGTGGGGTGAGGGGATCACCCCTGGTTGAGAACCACTGAGCAAAAGCCATGTGGATGCGGGAGATGGGTCCCACTGAGTCCCTAGATCCAGAACATTCCAAGAGGAAACAAATTGAAAGGCTCTGGCTGCTGGCTGTGAGCACTGAGAGAGCAGGAGTGGTCAGAGGCCCTGAACATGCTGCCCTGTGGCTGCCATCACAGCCCAGAGTCCCTCCTCTCTGCAGAGGACAGCCAGCAAAAGGAACAGAGACCATCAGACCTCAGGGAGCCTTCCTTCCCTGCAAGCCAAGAAAGCTGTTCCAGGCGGCCCCATCCCCTCCCCTGTCTGACTTCTAATCATTCCTACGCTGTTGGTGGGAAGGCTACTAAAATAGAAGGGTGTCCTGTAAGACTCAGGGAGGCCCAGAAAGAAGAGTAGGAGACCCCTTCTCCAAGCTAAAGATGGTCACAGTTCCCCCTGTGGCAACCAACAGATGATGTGACAGACAATGGCCTGAGTCAAGTTCCCCCAAGTTACGAATGAGCTCCCGTTACTATCCCCACCGGCGACCACTGCAGGAGGAGCACCCTGGCCTGGAGTCAGATGCTGTGATAAGGTCCTGACATCTGTCCCAGGTGGCTTCACTTCAGCCACCCCAGCATGCTGTCCATTCTAAAAATGAAGAAAACCAGCAACAGCCCTTTTGCTGGATTGTCACAAGATTCAAACGCCACGTGTGTGAAAGCATTTTGCAAGTGCAGAGTCCTGGGGAGATATCCGCTGTTTTTATTCACTCGAGAGGTATCATGAAAATCAAAAAGCAAATCAATTTTAATTTGCTTAAAAGTGGATGGCCAAGCTACCATTTGCAGAGAAGACTGGAAAGGAATATCTGCTTTGAACATAGTAACTAAGTGTAGCTGAGTTGAAAGAAAAAAAAAAATGAGGCAGTGTTTTTAAGATTTTTAAGAGTGATTTATTAAAACACCTCAAAACTCTTAGATACATAAAGGAAAAAAATAGCATTGCTCTTCAAAGTGGTCCTTTCTGGGTCTTTTTTCCCCACATCTTTAGACCTTTATTCTCTCTTCCCCCATTCACCTCATTTCCATGGTTGCTCAGTCCCCTGAAGTGCCCTTAATTGTCATCGCCAGCCTCTTCCAGAGCCACTAAGAAGCATTTAACTGCTCATGGCACCATACCAGGTACTGTACCGAGAAAATGACTCTTGGTGGAGGAGAGAGGGAGGGAGAGAAAGGAGAAAGAGGGGGAGAGAGGGAGGTCGTGAACAGAGGGAGAAGCTGGACCCGACCCTCTGGGGCTTTGAATCTCAGCCTAGACATCGAAGTCTGGAATCAGGAGCAGGGACTGACATTGACCAGGGACCTAGCCTGTGCCAGGGACTGTGCTGGCTGCTTCACATAGAATTCCTAAGTAGGGCAGCCTTCCTTAAAGCATGACGCCCAGAGTTCCATTCTCTCCTTGATTCATGCAAGCAGCTGTTGTTTACTGTAGGTGTTTCTCTTCATGCCAGATACAGAATAGGTAATAATAGAAGCAAATATTAATATAGGGTCTATTGTTTGCCAGACACTGCTCTATATAGGTTGATTCAATCATGATAACCTTATAAAGAAAATACTATCTATTCCATCACAATGTTACAGCTAAGAGCAGCAACTGCTCAAAGTCACACCCTGGGGTGACAGGCAGTCTCTCCGATGCCCGTCCCCCCCCACAGACCCCTGTCTCCTGGTGTCTACATCCTGTGAAGTCTCTTTCCTTGAGTGTGGGTAGACCCAGTGACTGCTTCTAACCAGTAGAATATGGCATGGGTGACAGGCTGTGGTTGTGATTAGGCTTTGTGAGATTGTGACTTCCATCTTTGCTGGAAGACTCCCTCCCTTGCTGGCTTTGATGATGAGGCTCTTGGATCAGAGCAAAAAAAAATGAACAGCAGCCTCCAGCCAACAGCCCCCAGGAAACAATTCTACTAATACCCACGCGGACTTGGAAGCAGATCCTGCCCCAGTGGAGACTTCAGCTGAGACCCCTAACGCTGGTTAACACCTTGATTGAAGCCATGTGTGAGACAGCTCGGTTCTCCTGACCCACACAACTGTGAGATAATTTCAGACCCACAGCCACATGCATGATGTCAACCACTGCACATTATCACCTTTCACATCGAAGGGGATATTCCAACTGGGGGGAAATAAACGGGGCAGCATGAGTTTGGAAGTGTTGAAGATTTACATTGCAGGAAGTGAAGCTCTACCGTAAAGAAGTGCCTTTCTCTTTGCCTGACCCAGTGTTGCCCATACTTACCTAACTGTTCCTATGGCACCCGGGGAACCCAACAAACCAGCTCCATACAAGGCATTTGGGAAATGCTAAAACAAGCATAACTCCTTTACAGGTAAGGGAAATGAGACTCAGAAAGATTAAGTAATTGTTAGAAGTCACCCATCAAGGGGGCAATCCTGAATCTGTGATCTGATTTGAAGACCCATGCTTTTCCCACTTATTGGCCACAAATGGGAAGGGCAAATAAAATGACCTAGAGAAGTGGGTGGGGATGCGTTGGACATTGGCGGGGAAGAAACAGCCTGAAGCAAGCACCCCTTGCCTGATCGCCAGGCACTGGTTTTAAACTTCAGCCAGCAGCATGCCTGGAAGCTTTCAGTGCCCTGGGAAGTCATCTGCACACTGGGAGGGAAGGAAGTTCCACTGTGGCCACAACTACAAAATGGCTAAGGTGAGAAGAAGCAAGTGGAAGTTATGGTCTCGTGAGCAAGTGAGAGAGCACCTGAGACCTGTGTCCAGGCATTTGTACCCGTAACTTTCATATGTGCCTTCCTCTGCTTGGACAGACAGGTCCAAGACCCTGAATGTAGTACTCACAAGCAACCTAGAGACTCACAACCCACAGGCTGGGTGGCCATCTACAATCATTCCTTGTTTGAGGGATCTTAGTGTCGTCACACCTAATGAACCCACCCTGTGAATGCACCTCTGAAAAAATAAAGGGAAGGAAGGAGGGACGCTGCCAAGCATTGTTCCAGGCTGGAGTGGAACCAAGAGGACAGCATTTCTTTCAAACAACCACGTGAGGTGGGGACTCTTTCCTCTCCCATTTTACAGGCGATTAACTGAGGTTCAAAAAGATCACTGCTTCTGCTCCAGGTAAATAAATGGCAGGGTCAGGTTTTAAGCACAGGTGAGTCTGACTCCACAACCCAGGATTCATTGAAGTGCAGTTTGAGGCAGGTGACATTTGGAAGAAATCATTCCCCTCTCTCCCCCCTTCACATAAAGGTGATGAAAAATGGGTGTGTACGGAGCTTCTGGAGAACTCACTGCACCTCTCTAGCACATGGAATACTCGGCCCTTCCCAGCCTTTCTCTGTTTCCAGGTGCTGAGGAAGATTCTAGAAAGGAACGTTTGACACCCCCCCCATCTGTGGACAAATGGAATAAACACCTCTCAATGTGAGATATGGGTTTCCTTTTAAAGGCCATTTTTATAAATGAAGTGACAGGAGCTACACTGAAATAACAGAAGGGGCGTCTTGTCACCCAGGGTGTCTCAGCAGCTGCGTGGCTCAGGCAGAGCCCGTCCGTCAGCTGCAGAGGTTCCGCCTGGTACAAAGCTGTGGTTTGGTACACCGTTGGCATACCAACGCAAGTGGATCCACAAACAGCCCTTTGTGCAGACAGGCTGTGAAAGCAGATGTCCTAGTTAATATTCTACAGGGGTACTTCTGGGCTCACATTTCCTTTGGAGGGTGTGTATGTGCGTGTCCATTTGTGAGCTTTGGAAAACTCAATCACCCCTTGATGGGCAAATAACTATGAATCACTCCATCAATTCACAAAGGAACAGAGAAGAGGAGATTTGCATGCACTGATTTCACTCCTGTCTCTGTACCAGGCACTGAACATACATTATCTTTTGTGATGCTCAATTTCTCCACCTGCTAGCTCCAGTTTGCAGATGAGAAAAGGGAGGCTCAGAGAGGCTAAGCTATTTGTACAAGAACACAGAGCAAGTCCATGGCCAATCCAGGATCTCACCCAGGTCAGCCTGGCTGAAAAACCCATACACACCCATGCTCTGTACCATACTCCTTCCTGAAGGAGAGACAGGAAAAGAAGTTAGGAGTAAATATCAATGGACTCCGACAGTATGCTAGCCACTGCATATAATCAGTCCTTACAGCGATCGTGCAAGGTTAGATCTTATTATACTTTTTCACAAATGAGAAAGCAAAGCTCCGAGATGTTTAGTAAATGGCAGTATCCACTGTGTTCTGAACCAAGGTCTGAATCCAAAGCCTAGAGTCTTTCCACGACCACTTCTCCACCGCTCTTTACCCTGCTCCAGAAGGACTGACCCAGGGAGGTAAAAGCAGAGATGGGAGCCAGACTGGTTGCTTGGGCACCAACACACCCAGGGGGTGTGGGGAACAAGTGTTGTGCCAGCCTGCCGTGGCAGGAAGGGATGTAAGGATGGATTGGGTGACAGCTAAGAAGAGTGGGATGGGGAGCCATATTTAGGTACTGGATGAAGGAAGGGCATGGGCTAAGAAGAAGACATATTTGTTGCTTCTAGCCTAGTTACTGTGCTTGCTTAGCTTCATTGGTCCCATCTGTTAAGTGGAGTCAACTCATTTGCCCTGGACGTAGAGGTGGAAGGAGAAGAGGTTTCTGGAGAAAGCAGCGCACTAAAGCAGGTAGGTGTCTTTGGCCCAAAGCCAAGTACACTCAAGCATCAAGTGGCCAAAGGAGCGATCCCATTCTACACAAACCCATTCTGTCCACTTACCTTATCACATTCTTCTCCATCTTATTCTAAAAGGTCCACAAATGTTATATTAATTTCTAATTTGTTTGTTTTTACCTAGATAAGAACCAATTTGTGTTTTTCTTTGTTTTGTTTTGTTTTGTTAGCCAGATTATATTATGTGATTCCATGTTTTTGTTCACTAAATCTATTTTAGGAAAACGTCTTAGAATAATGGAACATGTTTTTAAGTGTTTCAAAAGTGAGTATCCACACTCTCGCAGAAGGCAAGAGGTCTCCGGGTTTGTCTCTCTGCGTGTTCCCTCTGATCCCTGCCCAGCCGTCAGTCCAGGTCACATCTCCGTCTATTTGTTCATTATGTCTTTCATTCACTAAAATGGATTTGTTTATTTTTTGCATTTAACAACTACCAAGTTACAGACTGTCTTGGTTGCTTAGGAAACACGGTCATGGATGAGCAAAAAATAGACACTGTCCTTCTCCTCATGGAATTTAGAGTTTAGTGGAGGAAAAGGAAATTAATCTATTAATCACATGCAAAAAAAATGTATAATTAAAAACCATGATAAGGACTTGGAAGGAATAGCACATGATACTTTGAGAGCAAATAACAGAAGGGCTTGACCTGATTGAAGAAAAAGATGTTTGAGGTGAGAGCTAAAGAATGGGGCAGGAGTGGGGGTTCAGACACACAATCAGAGTCGCATATTTGAAGAGATCCCTGAATACAGCGTGGAGAACAAATTGGGAGTGACAGCAGAGGGAGAAAGTCACACTCCAGGAATGCAAGGAGAAGGGATAGGAGGCTGTTACAGAACCCCTGGAGGAAGGAGATGCTGCCTTTGTCGAGGGTGGTGGCTACGGGGTGGAAAGGAGTGGATTGAGGTCTGAGCTATTCCATCATCACTGACAGACTGGATGACTCCTGGCTTGGGGTTTGGACATGGCCATTCATTGAACATACCATTGCATGCCCAGCACAGTGCCTAATGCCATGAGGGACACAAAGGCAGCACTTTTACCCAGTGTCCACATCAGACCAAGGCCAGATTCCACAGTTCCCTCCCATACACCCAAATGTCCACCCTGACCCACAGCTTCGCTTGCAGCCACCAACTCAGACGGCAGTGACCTTGCTCTCAGCATCCTTTCTGCTCTGGTTCCCAGAGGCTTCTCATGCATTTCCTACAGCCCCACCTCAGCCACGCACCTGTGCCTGCACCTGATGGCTGAACTTGGCTCTTCCGGTTTCAGTCCCTCCACTCTCCAAGGTCAGAACTCTGTGCCACTGTCAGAGAAGGATTCTATGACTAAAACAACTGGAAGAGAGCTATTAAAAGCTCAGTGGCGTCTGGAGGGGTAGCACGAGGTCCTGGGTTCCATCCCTAGCACTGCAAAAATTAATAATAAAAAATAATCAAAGTCCTGTGACGGCATGAGTGCATCAGCGCATGGCTGTATTCTTTTGTTCCAGAGGAAATACTAAACATGATAGAATATGATAATCACCTAGAGGGTCCACAATTGCCAAAAAGCAGGAATGAGAAGGTTTGGATTTTTCTGTGAAACCAACACCATCAAAGTAAGCAGAGCTTCTCCTGAAAGAATATTCACCAGGTTCTAGAGAAAAAATCAAGTATGGGCTAGGGCTGTAGCTCAGTGGCAGAGCCCTTGCCTAGCACATGTGAGGCACTGGGTTCGATCCTCAGCACCACATAAAAATAAACAAATAAATTAAAGACATGCTGTCCATCTACAACTACAAAAAAAAAAGAAAAAAAATCAAGTGTGAGTCCTTACATAGTTGTTTTTAACTAAGTGTGACATCAGGGAGTTTAAATATGGTTTCTTTGCTAGGGATATGGTTCACTCTCTAACACAAACACACACACACACACACACACACACATAACCTTCTCCCAATGGGGCCATTATGAGGTCCAAAAGGGGTCAAGGCAACCACAGGTGCTGGACAGAGCTGGTCCACATCACTGCCAGCAAGTCTTTGGGCTTATTTTGAACGTCAGTCCTCACGTTCACCTTCTCTGGGTCTGTTTTCTCTACCCTCTGTTCAGTGGGGTCCTTTGGTCAGTACTCTTCCCCAGGGACCTGATGGATACTGTCCCTCTTCTCTTTCAACCCGAGGAGAAGGGAGTATTACATTCAGCTCCCAGCATTCCAGGCCAGTGGGCACCTTCCCTAACAAGGATCCTTGATTCTATCCGTTCATTCATTTGATAACTGTTTAGTGAGACTTGACTTTCTGATGGATACAGAAATAAGAAAACAAGACCTCACCTATGGACAAGTACCCTTCATATCAGGCAGGTGCTTTTGTGAGACACGATGGTGACAGTGAGGAGGAGATGCAGCCCAGAGACCAGAAAGTTCACAGAGAAGGTGGATCTTGCAGGAGGCCATGGGGTAAGTACAGTCAACCGGGACCATGACCAGCTGTTGAGGACAAGAGTTCTTTCTCCAATCAAAGGGAGCTATATTAGAAACTAGCAAGAAAGAATCTTCCCCTTCTGCCTTTCTTTGGATATTTTCCTGTCAGGTCAGAGAATTTTTTTTATTACCGAGGAATCAAACACCCTTGGACTGGAAAGAGAGCTCACTCATGCATGTTCTTTTTAAAGTGTGTTTCAATAAAACCAGTGGCCTGTTAACAGCCTGCAGAGGTCATGTTCTTCTTTTCCCTCTTCCTTTGTTTCACTTTTAGCTGAAATAGACAAACATGATATATATCACCACCATTGAGCAATTAGACATCCACACACCCAGAGTGGAGAAATTTTGGGGATAGTCAACGTTTTTGGTTTTTGTTTTTTTGTTTTTTGTTTTTGTTTTTGTTTTTGCAGTAATCACACACATGTGATAATCAAGAAACAAAGAAATTAGCAAGCTATTCAAATTATATTCATAACTCCAACCCTAGCATTTACTTGAAACTATTAAGTACCTTCAAGGCAAATCACTGAAGTGGCTGAGCAATCTCTCCTGCAATATTTAACGATGCTTATAAATCCTAAAACCCTTGCGGGGCCAATCCTGACAGGAGATGGAATGGTGTTGGATGTTTTTGAAATTGTGAGTGTTTAATTATGTCTAACAAAGTTGGTTCTCAATAAAGTGATAAGTCCGTGTCTGAACTCATCTTTTCCTTTGTCATTTGGGATAATAACCAGTTTGAATGGGCTTGGCAAACATTTTCTGTAAAAGTCTGAAAGTAAATTTTTCGGTTTTGCTGGCTACAGAGTCCCTGTCACAACCACTCAACTCTGTCATGGCAGGGCAACAGCAGCCACAGATAACCTAGAAGTGAATGAGCAGGTCTGTGTTCCAATAAAACTCTATTTACAGACACCAAAATTTGAATTTTGTGTAATTTTCGAATGTCATCAAATATCATTATTGTTTTGATTTTTTAACCATTAAAAATGTTTAAAAAAAAAAGAACCATTTTTAGATTGCAAGCCATAAAGAAATGAACAGCGGGTGGATTTAGCCTGTGGGTTAAGATTTACTGACCCCTGATTTTAAATGATATGGTTGGCATGTATTTAAACAGTAGAAAATTTTATAAAATTTTCCTCTGCATGGCCCTTAAACTGGACAGTCAGGGAAGATAATCAACCTCCCTGGGTCTCTGGGTTTTGTTTTTTTTCCTCTAAATGAAGATAATCCTAGGGCCGTGGTAAGGATTAAATAAGATGCTATAAACAGAAGTTCAAGGGGAATCCAGAAAGCCTGAGATCAGAGGATTTGGCAGCTTCATAAACACCAAGTACTTTATCAACCTACATTTTTTGGTTCTTTTTCTTTCTTTTTATTTAATCTTTCCTAGGAGCAACTAATTAAGCGTGAGAACAGATCTGGTCTTGAGAGTAGGAAAGTCAGCCCCCTCCTTTATGACATGAGCCCTCCCATCCTGACCCCTTTCCTCCCGGTACAGGAGGCCTAAGCTGGCCCTTGGAGGCTGGGTATCCGCTACTATTAATATCAGGGAGAGACTAATGAAGTCACAATTGATTGATCAAGTCAATGCCATCTCCCTGGAAGGCATCCCATTAGAGACAAGGATCTCTATTAGAGACCTACAGAGGTGGCCAATGTCAGTGGCAATTACACATGTCTCTTCTTTCTTAGCAAAGCTGCCACCCACTCATCCCCCTCCCTCAAGAACCCCAAGGTTTATCAGTCACAAGCCTTATAGGTCCAAGCACTCCACCAAGTTTGTGGTGTCACACAGGCTGGTTGGGGTCAGGGAGCATCTTTCCCCATCTTGGAAAGGAAAAAGGAACTGATGAGGCCCAGGAAGACATGAGAAGGCTAGGCAAAAGGCATCCAAGGGGGATCTTCAGAATTACCCAAAACTGATTGTTTCCAACTGAGAAAATATCCAGAGGTCATTTGAAAGAGACATGCTCCAACCTACTGCTTCTTAAGGAATAGGATCTGATCCTCCCATATCAAGTGCTTTATATCACATCTCAAGAACACCCACCAAAGTCTATTCCCACTGGCCGATACACCAAAGTTGAACAGGTGCATCGGAAGAGTTGAGGATTCACAGAGACAATATGGTTTGAGAATTAGGAGTCAGTGTCCAAGTTTCTACTACTTACTGATGCTGCACTTACGTCTCTGATCCTCAGTATCTGAAAACCTCTAAAGCTAGGGGAAGATGGAGATAAATGACTCATAATGTGGGATCTGGTGAGATCACCCATGAGACAGCTGGGGTTTCCCATGGGTACTTCTTCAAGGAAGGTACTTCTGTTCATAAATTCCTCTGCAAAGGTTTATTCCTCTAGCAAGGTCCTCAAGGACAGGGAGTACCCTGGGGAGCAGCTGGCAGGGTGCCTGGTCTTAGAAAGCGCTCAGTAAGCACTTGTAGATCACCTGTACGTGGGGTTGGAAATCACTTAGAGAGGAAATCGATGGCCACTCTACTGTTTGCAAGGGCTGCCACAACAACAATAACAACAGACTGGGTGGGCTTCAACAACAGGACTTTATTTTTCTCACAGTTCCCGAGGTTGGAAGTCACATCAAGGTGTTGGCAGTTGTGGTTTCTTCTGAGGTCTCCCTCCTTGGCAGGCCAGCGGCATGAGTCTTCACATGACCATCTCTCTGCCCCCATGTAGTCTGTGTCCTAACTGCCACTTCTTCCAAACACCACTCATTAGGGCCCACCCGTATGATCTTGCTTTACCTTAATTACCTTTTTAAAGGTGCTATCTCCAAATGCGTTCACATTCCAAGGTACCAGGAGTTCAGACTTCAACGTATGAATCTGGGGAGTCACAGTTCAGCCTGTTAACTCACTGCAAACCCCTCCTCCTGCTTTGCCCTTAAAGATTTGCTTTCTGGGATCTCTATGCAAGCCAGTGTTGGAGGCACCACATTTGGTCATGATCACCTCAGAAACCACCACCTAGAAGGCCTTCCACAACTGACCAGCTCTGACTCTGGCTGGGCATTGGCTTTGGATCCCTGCCAAATATTCACTTTGCCTCTGACCTTTGCTTTGTTTCTTGAGGCAAGCATGGGGGAGCTGGTATGACCTCTTATAGCTGTCACTCTGTCCCCTGGCCCTTGGAGCACTCTTTACCCCCTTGCACTATGCATTTAACACTTGGCCCTTCCACATATTTGCAGGGCCAGATACTCCTGGCCTTTGACCAGCCTGAGGTCCACAGGCCCCAGCTAGGGCACACCACTTTGGTGTCAGGGTCCTGCCCTGGATCCCTGAGCACTGGCTTGCCCTGGCCTCTGAGATTCATCTATTCTTTTTATCTTCTGCCCACCTAACCTGCAATCCTCCTGCCTGGGATGATATTTTAAAGAATTCACATGTTCCCCCACCATTCATTTTTCCTAGCTGTCTCTCATGACCATGGCTTCTCCTCTTAACACCCATTCTCCAAGAGCACCACAACTTTCATATTTTCAGGAAAAGAAAAATCACTTTGGGCTGATCACATCTTCTCCCCAAATCTTTCTATTTGAAACCTGCTCCTGTGACTTTGAAACTTAATCATTACTCATTTGTCCCCTCTGTTTTGTCCCATCCGGTGCTGATCTCCTTCCTATTGGTGAGAATCAAGGCGGGTAGAAAGTACAGGATAAACAGGGAATAGGGGAAATCCCATCAGTCACCTCTTTACCTCATCACCCTAAGAAAAAATGAATGGTGGGGAAACATATGCTAATTCTTTAAAGCATGCACATGGGAGTCTTTGTTTCTGACCCCATCTCACTCTCTCAGAATCTGTATGAACTGTTGAAATCCTACCCTCCAAGATGATAGAATTAGGAGGTGTGGAATCTGGGAATAATTAGGTCTGGGGATGGAGCTGTCAAGAATGGGATTAGTGGGGCTGGGGATGTGGCTCAAGCGGTAGCGCACTTGCCTGGCATGCATGCGGCCCGGGTTCGATCCTCAGCACCACACACCAACAAAGATGTTGTGTCCGCTGAGAACTAAAATAAATAAATAAATTCTCTCTCTCTCTCTCTCTCTGTCTCTCTCTCTCTCTCTCTCTCCCCCCCCCTCTCTCTTTAAAAAAAAAAAGAATGGGATTAGTGCTTTTTTTGTTTATCTATCTATTTATTGAGGTGTGTGTGTGTGTGTGTGTGTGTGTGTGTGTGTGTGTTTCTGGGAATTGAACTCAGGACCTTGCACATAATAAGTAAGCACTCTACCTATAAGGTACATCCTTTTCAGGGTTTGTTTTTGTTTTGTTTTGTTTTGTGACAGTGTCTCATTCAGTTACCCAGGCTGAACTTGAACTTGCAATCCTCCTGTGTCAGCCTCCCTGCCATCACATAAGAGTCCAAAGAAGTTTCCAAGAGCAGAGGAGACCATTCCTTGGAATTTCCATGGTCTTGACCATGTCACATAAAGGAATTTAAGAACATACCAGATATATAAGTAACAGCAAGAGATTTAGTATAAAGGGACAGTACGTTCCCAAGGATGGGAGTGCCAGCAACCTGAGAAAGGGAGTCACTCCCTAGTGCCTTTATTTAAAAGGAGGAAGGAAAAAAAAAAAAACAGAGGGCTCATTAGCTCTCTTTCCACTATGTGAGAATATAAGTCAGTGGTCTGCAACCCAGAAAAGGACCCTCCCCTTAGGCTATGGTAGCACCCTGACCTCAGACTTCCAACCTTCAGAACCTTAAGACATGCCTGTTGTTCTTAAGCCACCTAGTCTGTGGTATTTTTGTTGCAGTAACCACAACTGATGCAGACAGCACCACCTGGACATAAAGTGTCAAAAGGCTCGGTCTCTTCCTTAGCCAGGAAGGTCCTTCCTCCCCTTCCCTCAGTGAAGCCCAGCCACCCCTGGGGGAGACAACAACAACTTGACTTCTCCCGGCACTGCCCCATCCATGTTCTCCCGGAACCCTGTGCACACCTCTATCCTAGCATCCCCAGTTGGTACTCCTCTAGCTCACTGTACATCATTTCCATGTTGACTACAAGCCTCACCTTGTTTATCCCCCAGGATCCAGCACTAACTGGAACACTGAGTGAATTGATTAATTAAATAATTAATTAATTAATGAGCAGGTAAATGGATGAACTAGCCAGCTTCCCTGGAGGGGGGACATAGAAGTCTTCTTTCCTCATTTTGTAGGTTTTCTCCTTCCTCCAGCTCCTGCACCCCAACATAGGACAAAGCTAAAAGGCCATGGTGGCTCCAGTTGCCCCAGAGCTGGCCGAGGCTTTCACTGGGGCTTTATCAGCGCTCCACTTCTTCTTCTGCACTATGCTGCTTCCATCTCGCTCCTTCTATGAGTATTGATCTCAATAAGATCCCCTCAGAAATCAGCTGCACACAGGGGCTGGGGTTGTGGCTCAGTGGTAGAGCACTCACCTCACGTGTGCGAGACCCTGAGTTCAATCCTCAGCAATAAAAATAAATAAGTGAAATAAAGGTATTGTGTTCAACTACAACTAAAAAACAAATATTTAAAAAAGAAAGAAAGAAAGAAAGAAATCACCTGCACACAAATCTCTACCTCAGAGCCCCTGCTTCCCTGGAACCCTAGTGATACAAGTTATTAGGAATATGGACTTTGGACGCTCCTAACACACCTGAGTTTGGATCCTGGCATTTCTACTTGTTTGCCCTGTGACCTTGAGAAAAACTGCCCAACTTCTCAGAGGCTTCATCTGCAGTAATGAACTCATTTGAGTTGTTGGTGTTCAATTAAATGCCATTTGAATCACACTCAGTACAGTAGCTGGTGCATTTATAAGTGCTTTAATAAAGGATCATTTGTACAGTCAGCAACATTACATGGGCCAAAGGACATGATAAGGCTCTGGAGCAAAATGAGGCCCCTGAAACCAACTGAATGGGCTACCAGGCTGTCCCCAAGAGAGGCAGGCAGATGTCTGCTGTGCGATTCAAGAGGGTATCACACACATGTCTGGACAAGCCTGCACTGATATGCTGGAGATATCCGAAGTGTGCACACAGCAAGGGCTGTGTGGTGGGTCCTTTAAGTCAGAAGAATTTTGAGAGGAAGTCTAGAATTTTTAGAGAGTCTAGGCACTTCCCCAGCCCTTGAGCAAGTTCCTGGCACCAGTAGGAAACTAGAGTTTAATCATCTGCTAGAGAAAGGAAGAATGCGTTTTCACAGTGGGGCAAATGATAATAGCCTGGGAGGATGTGACTGAGGTCTGTCTCAGACTGGGGAGGGGAGGCACAGCAGTTCGGTCTGTGATGATGGGAACAGAACTGAACATGTGCATAGAAATCCTTGTGCTCTGAGTCAATTTGACTTCATTCAATCTCTTCACTTAGTCCTGGAAGCCACAAGTGCAAAATTACCTTTGTCTCTTAAAGCCTTCAGAAACACAAAAAGGATCGTTCCTTGTTAAAGGTCTTCTGATGTTCTGTTCTCATTTATCACTGAATACTAAGCAGAGGGTTGGCAAAACTGAATAGTTCCTGATCTCTACCCTGGGGATTCATCATATCCTTATAGGAAGAAAGAGATACGCAAACAAATAATAGAAATCGTGATCTTTATCATGTAAGTAGGTATCTGTCCATTCACTGCCTATTGCGATTTGGGCACTGTGCTCCGTGCAGCAGAAACAAAGCTGAACTAGATGTGGTGCCTGACCTCAAGATACTTGAAGATTAGTGAGTACAGGGAACAGTGAGGGCACTAAGGAGGCAAAGAAGGGGAGCCTGAGAAGCTGAAATTGGAATTCCAAGCCAGAGCTTGGCTCCAGTCGTGAAATCCAATCTAATCCTGATGTTCCAAAGAATCCAGACACCTTAAATCTTTGTTTTGTTACTAATATTAGAAATATTGAGATAATAAGAACCTAAAGTACAATCGAGTGCACTAAATCTACCTCATTACATTCATTTCTATATAACAGAATATCAGTCATATTTCTGTTTATTACAATGCCCCAGCACTCACTCCATTAAAGAAAATCTAACTAAACAAGTGTGATCTCTTTTTTTGGCTAATATGTCTACGTAGACATATTAGCATTTAAATATTTTTATACATGGCCATAGGAAACGTTAAAAATAGCCCTGACCAGGCCTGCAGCAAATAATTTGTGGCATACAGTAATTAAAATGGAGTACCAGGCTGGGGATGTAGCTCAGTTGGTAGAGTGCTTGTCTTGCATGCACAAGGCCCCGGGTTCAATCCCCAGCACCACAAAAAAAAAAAAAAATTGAAATGGGGTACCATAAAATTTCCACTGAGAACCCAGGACAAAGGATACAAAAGTAATACCAAAAGTAATGCCAAAGAAAATCCTCATAATATCCTGCACCACCAAGACTTTAAAAAAAAAAAAATCTAAAAGCTTCCAGAGGAAAAAAAATATCACATTGAAAGAAAATAGAATCAGAATATAATCTGATTTCCCAACAATAACACTATGACAAAAGAGCAATGCCTCAAAATGCTAAGGGTTTTAATTTTCAGATTCAAGTAGACATTTCCATACATACAAGTTCCAAAAAATCTTACCTTCAGCACACTCTATTAAGGAAAGTTATTTAAGAATGTTCTAGGGGGACTGAAGTTGTACTCAGTGGTAGAGCATTTGCCTAGCACATGTGAGGCACTGGATTCGAGCCTCAGCACCATATCAAAAAATAAATAAATAAAATGAAGGTAGTGTGTCCATCTACAATTACAAAAGAAAAAAAAAAAGAATGTACTAGGGGAAGAAAAAGAGGAGGAGGAGGAGGGGAGAAGGAGAAGGGGGAGGAGGAGGAGAAGTGGCAGCTAAACTAAGAATACGGACAATGTGGAAGCCAGAAACAGTGGGAAACAACCAGGAGAGCAGCCAAGGAGAACTCAGAGTGCAGACGGGAGCAGATGAAGGATTCTGGGAGAAGAGACATCCGATCTAATAGCACGACTGGAGGAAGAGGCAAAATCAAAGGAAGATATGATAGTGGAAATTATCAAATTAAATATAATGAAAATAGACCACTTCCTTTTCTACTTCATCAGATTGACTTAGTCATAATAACAGAAATACCATTTCACTAAAAAATAAAATAATAAAATTTCCATGTTGTGAGAATCAGATAGGGGAGGGGGGGACAGGTAAAATATCCATAAGTCTTTATTTTAAACATGACAGAAAGAAGTCAACAGAACATGTCTTAAGGTGAGAAGCCATAAAATAGCAGTATAAGCATATTATTCAGAGACAGGGAAGTGACTCTCAGATGAAGGGGCTAAAGGGATTCCATGTGGCTGCCTCTGAGAGCTAAGACTGAGGATGAGGAGGGGTGAGGAGAGATGGTTTTTGCATCTTAAGCCTTTCAGTACCATGTGATTTCTTAACCATGCACATTGTTGCTTTGATTTAAAAAAATTTTAAAATCTGAATAAATAGGCCATCTACCCTTACAGAATGTCCTTCCTCAAAAAACTGGCTTGTTGCACAACTGCAGCTGAAGACAGGACCTGGAGAATAGCTGCTCCAGTCCTGGCCTCCCATGGACCTCACTTTCTGGCCGGAGCCATCAGCCTGAAGACTGCCTGCTTTCTGGTCACATGAGGGCCCTGTCTGAATCAAGCAGTTTTGCCTGTGGTAGTGGAGAAGGTTTCTATTTATTGCATGGTATTGCCAAAGGACACCCAGATTCCATTGCACAATCTCCAGGAAGCAAGAGCTCCTTTAAACAATGGAGAGAAAAGGCAGCATAGAAACAAAATGCGTAAGTCTCATTTGGGATGGTATTTTGATACTAATCGAATTCCTTCTCATATTTAAAATGGTTTCAACTGTCAAAGTTCCTATAGACCCCTTGGTTTTACTTTTGTAACTACTGTACAGAAAATTTCAGAAGTGTTTGAATGCTTGTCATAATCAGACCTTTTCCTCAATAAGTAGAGACATGACCATTTCCAAGAATTATACATGGAAAAGTTTTTTTAAATACATGTTTTTTTGATTTGTAGTATTGAGAGGGAACAAAATATTTATAACTTTCAAACATTCCTGTCTAAACATTTGTACAATATAATATGCTCAACTTTCTTGTTATTTGCTAATTTTTCTAAGATATATTAAACTGTTTTGTATGATATAGAAGCAGCAAGAAAATCTTCAATGTCAGAACATCAAATAAATAAATAAAACCTGAATAAAGATATGAAATAATAAATTTGGTGGATAAGACTGGAGGAAACACACAAAATAGCTAATGTACTAGGAATTTGGGGCAATTGTTTGTTCTCTGTATTATATTTTGTTTTCCTGGTAAAGTTGTATGTATATATAATATATATATATATTATATACATTATATATTGTATAATTATTTTTATGTTTTATGTATACAAATCTGTTAGGCCTAATTTCAGTATTTGATACAACATGAAAAAAGTTTATTCATTATAAAGTGGACCTGGGAAGATGTCAATAGTGGCATTTGTTATGTGTTTTGTTTTTCAATTTAAAAAGTTAAGCTTAAGTTAAACTACTCTAAAGTGGGCCCTTTCACACAAAGTTGATGGGAATAAAACTGATAAAGGTTTTTGTCAGGCAATTTAGCCATATCTATCTATATTTTAAATTAATAGTGGTCCCATATGTCTTACAAGCTCAGGAACAGACACACACACACACACACACACACACACAAAAAAAAATGCATGTAACTATGGGTGGATAAGTGTTAAGGACTTTAGAAACATAACAAATAGAACCAGGCTGGCAAAGCGTCTACCAAAGGTCAAGGAAAGTGCTGTACATTTTATTGAACTCTTTACACATCTGTGAGATAATTACCATCGATTCAGATGTGGAAACTGAGGCTCAGCCATGTACCCAAAGTCAGCTAGCCAAACAGATCAAAGAGCCTTTCACTTCAGAAATCAAAACTCCAGAGGTAAGAGAATAAGAAACAAGCAACTACTCTGCCAATCCATCAGGCAGAAAAGAGAATGAAACCCAATGTTTTTGTTGAACAAAATGGAATGTTCTTGGTACTTTCTGAAAGCCAGAAGCCCAAAGACCTTGAATGAGAAGTTATATTTTGTATAGAGCTCAACAGTGCAAAAACTCGTTAGCATCTCTTCAGTAGTACTGTATACATTATCATATAATGCCTTCTGTAAAATTAAATCATCCTAAAATTCTCAAATGTATAAACAGATGATAGGTTTTTACTTCATGTTGGAGGAACTCAGTTAATTCTATTCATAGACAACTCCCAGCCAAAAGCTCAACACACTTCCTGAATGACAGGAACCCACCAGCCTTGCAGTCCTCCTGAGACTGGGGTCCTGGCTTTACAGCGACAGGAAGAAGGTTTCTGAAGACTAAGACCAGGCAGAATTCTGACAAAAAGAGGAGCAGCTGGAAGGAGAAAGAATTCACACACATGAAAGTTGGTCAGGCAGTTCCCCAGGGAAATATCATTCATTTCAGAGGCCACTGTAAGAAGGGGAAGGAGCACTGGACTCAGAGTCAGGCCACTTGGGGTCCTGACTGCCATTTACTGACTTTGTGACCTCAGATCAAGTCATTTAACGTTTCTGAAACCCGGCCTCCCCAGGGGTATATAGGGGTTAATAACACCTGCCCTCCTACCTCCCAAAGCTGCAGGAAGGATCAGATGAGCAAATAATAACAGCTGGCTTCCACAGAAGTCTTGCTAGGTGCCAGGCAGGGGGCCACCGGCTTTATATGTCCTAGTACCACTTAATTCTCCATCAACCCACTGAAGTCGCTTCCATTGCTGCCCCTGTTCTACAGGTAAAGAAACAGAGACTTGGAGAATTTAAATGCTGTTCCCAAGTTAAGGCTGACGTTAAACCCAAATAGATTGATGCCAGGTTCTGTGCCTTAACTCTGATGTGCACATCTCTAGAAGGACCCTGTGGGCTGAAAACTGCACAATGGAAGACAGGCTGCCTAGAGGACAGACCCTCCCAGCCAAAGCAGAGGGCCTGCTTCAAGGACACCTCCAAGCAAAGGTTAAGGGACATAAGGAGGCTCAGGGAGAGAGCAGGAGGGGGCACGGTGTCTTCCCCCACCTCATCCCTGACAGCCAGATGCACACTCTGGAGAGGATTCCTGGGCATGTAGAAGGATTGCGTGTGACAGTCCACATTTTGTGGAGGAAACTTCCTAGAGCACAGACTCAAGGCCTTTGTTGCCTTTCTGGGAGAAGAGCCCCAACGAAGTTCCCCACAAAGAGATTGGACAGCATGGAGTACCATAGTAGAAAGAGCTTTAAAGTGCAACTCAGGATGCCTGGGTTTGAGCATCAAGTCCTGGATCCCAAGCTAACTCTGATATGCATGAGTCATGCAACTTGGGATAAGTCACTCCCACCATCTGGACCAAAGGACCTTCAAGGTCCTTAACCAAACTAGATTCTTACAACCCTATCTTTTCTGCCCTGCCTGACCCATTGGCACTGGGATGAAGGAAGGGACTTGGCATTTATGAAGATCCTACTGGATGTAATGTTCCATCAGAAGCTTTTAAAAATAAAAATAGCTAGAATATACATGAAGAGCTTACTTTGTGCTGGACCCAGTGCTAAATGCTTTATAAACGTGGCAATGCTATGACAAGAAAAGTTATCCCAAACTCTGAAATATAATTCACTTCTTGCCTTTCAAAGTCCTATTAGAGTATTGCCTAAGAAGTGTTCTATAGAGTTGGGGATGTAGCTCAGTGGTAGAGTGCTTGTCTAGCATGCACAGGGCCCTGGGTTTTATCCCCAGCACCCCCTCAAAAAAAGAGAGCCATTGTGACCTTCTCTGTCATCAAACTGAGAGAGAAGTCGGAGTAAGTAGAATCATCAAAGAGCAGAAAGAGCAGTAGTCCACAGGAGACCCAAGAGCTTCAAAGAGGACCTGGGACTCCAAATAAAGAGTAGCAATTGAAAAAAAATGCACAGGGAGTTTTCACAGTATGAAAGGGAATTCCACAGAGCACAATGGAGAGCAGGCTCTGGGAGAACGGGGTACAAGGGTGGGGGAGACAGGACGGAACTCCTCTGACTCCTGGTCAACTCTTGTTCTTCCAAACTAGGCTTAAACATGGCTTCCTTGGGGAGCCTTTCAGAACCCTTTAGACCAGCTCAGGTTTCCTTGCCCCATGTTCCTAAAGCTCTTCTAAATTGGTCACACTTGTTCAACCTGCCTAATGTGTGGTGTTCTCTCCGGGAGTGCTTGGCATCCAGAATGAGAAATCTAGAGTGAACAACGTGGTACCTGCCCCCTGGGTTTTATCCCCAGAACTCCCTCTCAAAAAAAAAAAAAAAAGGTCTATACATCATTTAGTGAACGAACAGGTGGATGGATATGGACAACTGTGTGGGTGGGTGGGTGAACCAATGTCCTAAAAATCCAGTAGAGAGCAATAGGGGAGAGATGTTGCATAAGCAGCACAGGTTTGAGGGAGAACAGGGGGCATATAAAAATAACTGTAAATAACCATACCGGAACTTCTGGGAATTTGATTTCACTTTACTATGCGAAGCCCACACAAGCTTTCTGAGAAGAGGCAGGACCTACAATGAGGGAATTTTATCTCTGCTTTGCTGTCAATGAGAAAATGCATTTGCCTGCTGCTGGCTGACTCAAAGTTTCATGGTTTATTTTCAACTCATCATCTATTTTAAAAACTGACTTGAGTTTTGCCTCTGGCTACCCACAGTCCATCTCTCCTTATGCCTCAACTTTCCCTCTTAAGCTCTTCTTTACAACTTAACCCCTAAAATAGTTTCAATTTCAAATATTCTGACCTGCTGTCTATAGAAACCATCAAAATACCTCAGAGGTTTCACCATTTCTACATTCATATTATAGCTCCAAGACAGATCCTCACATCTGAAAGTGGAATAAAAATCTGTATCAAATCTGTTAAGGATCTTGATTCAGGATTCAGAAAATGTGCCCTTAGCCAGTGCCTCATACTTAACTTTTTATTTTATATGTAATCAAGTTACATTTTTAAGCTCATAAAGTTACATGTCTAATATATGGAGCAAGCATTAAACTAGATGCTATCAATGTGAAATTGTATAGTACAAGTCCATCCAATTAACCATTTAGACAAAAGAAAATGTGGATGCGGAATTCCCATGGAGTCTTGCCAGATATTTAAAGGCAAAAGAAAAGGCAAGCGGGGTTCAAGAGCAAGAATAAAGGCAGAAGGGAGAGAAATGCCTTGGCTTATTTGGGGAGATCACAAAGCAGCTCAAGACTTGAGGAGCATAAGGCAAGTGAGAAACTGGAGAGATGGAAGAAGCCAAAATAATGGGTCATGACTGTAACAATGGCAGCTAACATTCACTCAGAGCTTACTCTGGGCCAGGTACTCTAATCCTACAAGGCAGGTCTATTTTCACACCATTTGTATAGGTAGGGGAAACTAAAGAGAGTTTGGGAGAGATGAGCCTTTGAAGACTTTAAACCAGAGTAGCGTGACTAGACATATATTTTTAAAATACATTTCTGGACATAGTATTTATTGATAAAATGAACTAAACATTACTTTAACTGGAGTTGGGGTGGGCACATGAAGATTCCTACACTCTGATAATTTGGCAATGAGAACTATACTAGTCCCTCATCTTTTGTGTTTGAATTTTTCCATAGTAAATGTATAAATATATTTAAATCACTAGCTGCAATGAGGTCCAAATGAAAGTGTAAAGTAGGAAGTAAAGAGGGGTCTGAGGATACGGCTCAGTGGTAGAGCACTGCCTACTAAGCACAAGGCCTTGGGTTCAATACCCAGCACTACAAAAAAAAAAAAAAAAAAAGGAAGAGGCCAGTTACAGGATTGTTTAACAAGTGAGAATTGATAAGAGCTAAAGTAGCAGTAGGATAAAGAGGACGTTTTAAGAGTAAAACTTGTTTGGTAACTAGTCTTTATGGTGGGGAGAACAATCTCATGTTTAAAACAGGAGTTGTTAATATTATAGAGAATACAAAGAAAGTCTGGGAAACAGAAGAGTAGGGCAATGTGTCATTTGGTGTGGCATTAGGTAGGGTATTTCTTAATGAAAGGGACACTGAAAGTACCTCCAGTAGAAACATACTTGTTTACCTACATGATCTATAGTATAAATACATTATGAAGTAAGATCCTTTTTGCACAATATAAAGTTCCAGTATCTCATTTCCAGTCTCCTGAGGTGTTCTTCATACTCTCAAGAGCATGCACTCCTCACTCCGAGTCCATGTACAGTCAGTGGCTTTAGGATTGGATGCCCAACCTCTTGAAATCTCAACTTACTTCCCTATAAAATTAGAGTTCCTTACAGAGGAACAATGAGAATTGCATGAGATTCTAGAACAAACTGATGTCAGCACAAGCACAGCCCCAGGGGTGGAAAATGCTGTCCCCCACCTGCTCCCCCACCTCCTGCCCCAGACTCCATTTCTTCAGTTTATAATAACAGAATGGGGCTGGGAGTGTGGCTCAGTGGTAGAGTGCTTGTCTACCATGTCTGAGGCCATGGTTCAAACCCCAGTACTGTAAAAAGGGAAATAATGACAGTAGCTTTGTTTCTCACATGAAGAAACATTCTGTGCTGCTTTCAAGGGGTTACAGACCCTAACCAGAATCTCCCCTCGCCCCCACAACACTTCCATCCAGTAAGGCAAATTATTGTTGGCCTGTAATCTTTGCAAAAGGGAAATTTCTGCCCCGTTCACTGAATATTCATGGAGGTGGAGAAGAGAGGGTGAATAGGAGAGATTTCAACTTGTCAATCCTTCAATCCAAATATACCCAAATACATCCTGTGTGGCTCTAAGTAGCAAAACGTCATCTGCCAGCTCAAGATGGTTCCCCAACCCTCCCTGGGGGGTGGGGGGACAGGAATCTGAGCCATTCATACTATCATAGCAACTGCCCATACAGAATTGTGTAATGGAGCTCCTGGCTGTGGCTCTAATCTCTTTGAAGAATTAGCCTGGACATAGTTGTAAGAGGCAATGAGAGCCTGGCTCAAATCCCTTTCACGGAGGGGAAAACAAATATTAAAAGACATAAGCTCTGTAGCATCTCCATAGAACAAATGGCACATCTCTCTATTTGGGAGATTAGAACTGGGAATTTGCCGAAGTCTGGCTTGGCACAAATCAGGAGCCACTTGTCAAAAAGAAACTAACTTTATTTTTAGAACTACAAACGCCAAACAAAACAGCTCCAGGGAAAAACCCTCAGAGCCCAACTGCCACCACCGGCTTCCACAAGCCTCTCTCTCCCACACCAGCCTCTCAACCTCCCCCAATCCTCCTGCTCTTGAGGCCGATTGGCTGGGTTGCGTGGGCAGAGCCAAAGAAGTCACCCAATGAGCAGCTCCGTGGAGGAGCCAATCAGCTAGATGTTGCTGGGGCCGCTGTGAGCCAATCATCAGCTGGCAGTCTGAAGGGCAGGGAAACAGCCCAATGAACATCACCGCAGAGGAGCCAATCAGCTAGATGTTGCTGGGGCCACTGTGAGCCAATCATCAGCCGGCAACTGGAAGTTTGCTGGCAGCTGGAAGTTTGCTGGGGCCCCTTTGGCTGTGGCTCTCAACAGGAATTCTCTGCTTTTAGGTAGAGGATAAAACTCATCTAGAGGTTTTAACAAAATGCAGTTAAAATTTCATCTCTGCTTCCATCATTTGCTTTATAAAGATAAATTGCCCTAAATCTTAAACCTGGGACCTGAAAGTCATATGCAAAATAAGCACATATAAGGTTTGTTGTCCATTTCGGAAACAAGCAATGATTTAGCTGAAGCTAAAGACAAAAGTGGCAGGAAAAGTCTACCAAAAGCCTTGACTTCAGTTACTAGCATTCCAATCCAATGCTGCCCTCTAGCAGCTCAAGACAGGAATAGCATGGACCACTCAGCTGGTTTTAGGAATTTGATTAAGCATTATTTCCTATGGACAATGTTGCTAGTAAAGGTGAAGGCAGAAGAATGTTCTCCACACTTATATAGCAGTAGTCCATCCTAATAGAAAACATTCATTTAGAAAGATGCTGGAACAAGTAAATGCAACCCACACTTAACAGACTGCTCTAGGTCACTCCAGCAGACCTGGAAAGGCCCAAAAGTCCCTGAAGGTATCCTGCCCTCATCTGTTTGAATAAATTTAGATAGGACCTGTTACTTCACCAACCCTCCTTTCCTCCACTCTGACTTCTTTCATGTTTGAATAGGGAAATGGGATGAAAGCTATAGACTTCTATTTGATACTTCTCATATAAATGATATGGAGCCCATTTTTCCTAAGAAATATAGGGACTAGTCTAACTCAAGGTATATTATAACTAAAGGATTATGAAATCACTTGTATGTTTGAATAATGAGCATTTCCAGAAGGGGAGTGATTATATAACCATTCCCCAAGTAACTATGAAAACGATTTGAAGTAAGAAGCCCAGAAGACTTTTCATTTCCATAACCAACTTCCCTGAAGCCCTGGACATTAAAAACTCTTCCCATGAGGTCTCACTGCTCTCAAATGAAGCCACTGACTGCCATAACTCCTCAGAATGACTGTAGCTGATAACCCGAAGAACAGAGAAACTTTTGCTGAAAATCAGTCAGGGTCCACAGGGAAATACAAGAATATCCACTTGTATTATTTTTGTCTATAGACAGTTCCCACTTTTCGTGTTTAGTCTAAAAGAAATGCATCCTGGTATGGGGGTGGGTAAGAACCACAAACACTTAATTTCAAACAAAAGCTGACATTTCTTTATTATGACATTGCTTTTAACTTAAGCACAGATGGCGCCACAAATCCTTATCATATATTATCACACATCCTGGAAAGTTTCTGAGAAGATGTATCGGGACAGGCTTCCTCTGTGGTTCAACTGGATCTGAAAAAAGAACAGAAGAAATTATACACCTGATTCAGAGTTGCTGGTCAATAAGCAACACGTACTGGCACTTGTTACTTTCAGAGGCAAGATAACTGAACTGCTTTCCTCTCCCAACTAAAGTGCTGCTCAAAATTCCTCAATCTTTAAAAATCCTTTTCCCCTAATTATATCTAACTGCCCTCCCAAAGTGTCTTGCTCCACATTCATAAATATCACAGGACACCAAATAGTCGACTGTGAATAGGCCAACTGCAAAGGTCACAGTATCAGGTAGAAGGTCAAGCCATGAGTAAGGAAGCATGCCCTGTTTTAAATACTGGGCAGAAAAAACAATGACTAACTATTAACTAGCTCTGTGAAACAGGGTAAGCCACTTAATACTCTCCCAAGAAGCATACACAGGTAAGATGCTTTAAGTTCATACAAGCCATAGGGTAGATATCAAGTATCTATAACTAGCAGATACCTATCTCTCTGCTAAGCCTATTTTCTTTCCTGGATTAAACATGTTCAGTAATTATGATTTTGATGACAATTCTAAATGCAATATTGGAGATCTGACCTCAAAAGGACAGAGATTGTTGTCAATGGGGATAAGAAGCTCCCAAGGAAGGCTGAATCCAGTGAGATAGTTCCTGATCTACTGCCACCTTAACTCCCCTAAGATGCAGTAACCAAGGGGCAGAGAAACAAAGCTTGGCTAACATGGTACCTCTGCCAAGTGATAGCAATGGTGTAACCTTAAAATCTGCAGAATATATCAAAAAGAATTTTCTTACTTCAAATAATTTTCTCTTCAGAAGTCTGAATAATGGTGCAACCTGAAAAAGAGAAAAACAACGTAATTACCCACAGTACAGTCACTAACTCATGGAATGGCACACAGGAAGAACGGAGGAACATGGATAATCATTCTCAAAAGGCAGTTAGGTTCAGACTCCCCAAGCCAACATTCTTGGAGGATCTTACTGCCTTGAACTTTACATAAAATCATTAACCTGTTCCAAAGCATGAGACTGAGGCTACAAAATGCCTGATCAACTACTCAACAGATGTGCTGTCATTCAAATTCACTCACTAATATAGCTAAAAACAGTGTGATTCTACAAAGCTATGCTCTGGTGAAAAATCTAATGCCTTCTGGGGTGCACTTAAAGAAAGGAAAGAATTTTTAAGTGCAATCTGCATCTTTTTATAAAATCTGTTCTAAGAAGCACTCCAAAACATCTAAAATGAGACCAGAGGAGTTAACTCTTGATAACTCCATTTCCTCTCAAGGTAAACAAAACTTTAATCTACACTGTTTGCTACATTCTCTTTTCATTACTACTCCCTCAAAACCAATTTACATTCTTCCTTTTTATCACCCTGAAGGCTATCCCTAAAGCATTTAAACATAAACACAGGGTTCTATGCAGTCCCCAAGAGCAATATGAGAAATAAGGAAAAGAGATTGTGATTTAAGTCATGGGATTCCTATTCAAGGCTCTTGAGTTTACCTCATCACCAATTATCTTCTAGCAATCATGCAATTAGACTTTCTATCTTCTTGTTTTATAGCCAAGAATGTTGTATTCAGAAAAGAAGCCAGGACACAGGACATAACTTTGGGATATCTTTGTGATTAATATCATTCCTTACAGCTTCAGGTAAACATGTGTTTTTTAAAAAGATCACTTAAATCTGGTAAATGGTCCATTGTCAAAACAGCAAAGATTAATATAAACATAGGGCACCAAGAAAGTGGCAAGATTATTAAAGTGGCTAATTTTCCTACAGCTTATTGAGGGAAAAATGCTTATATGAAACACACACACACACACACTCTCACTCTCTCTCTCTTTCATTAAACTTTTCTGATAGTGACATTTTATAGTAGAAAAATGCACAAAGATAATAAGGATGAGAGTCAGGCCAAACACTAATTATGCAATCAATAAATTGTACCTAACTGTAGAGCTGGGAATACATAGTATCTCTTCACATTTTTAAAAAGAAGCTTATTAGGTATCTCTAACTTTTAAACATAATACCTACCTATACATCAGGGCCTTGCCTTTCTCATTCCCCAAAGCAAAGTATCCACCTCTGGGAGAAAAATCCATGGTATGAACGTGAGAAATATTTGTTTTAGTGCCTGGGAAGTTAGAAAATACTGTACAAGAAGGAAGGTGAACCTGCAGGAGATAGTAAAAAGCCTTATATTACAAAAACTGGAAATTAGTCTTTCTTAAAATTTAATTTTCACTACCATTTTGCTGGAACAGAAAGTTCGTTTTGATTGGCATATACATAAAAGTATTCTCTTTTTTTAAAATTTGTTTTAATTAGTTACACATGACAGTACAATGATCTTGACATATCATACATCTGAATCAAAAGGGGTATAATTTCTCATTATTCTGAGTGCACAGGTTGCAGAATGACATTGGTCATACAGTCACATATATACATACAGCAATACTAGTGTCTATTTTATTCTGCTGCTCTTCCTATCCCCCCTTCCCCTCTCCTCCCCTCCTCTCCCCTCCCCTCCTACCACTTCTCTCTTAATGGAGCAAATTGGTCCAAAATTAAGAGATGTGTGTGTGTGTGTGTGTGTGTGTGTGTGTGTGTGTGTGTGTTGCTAGGGATTGAACGCAGGGCCTTGAGCCTGGGAGGCAAGCACTCTACCAACTGAGCTATATCCCCACCCCAAAATTTGATTTTTCAGGTCTATTAATTGTTAAGGAAGATAAGAAAGCACTCATGTGACATCCAGCCTGGTACCTAAAGATTCAGATGTTGGCTGAACAAATAAAGGAATGTATAAACTCAAGCGAAACATCAATAGTAGTGCCTATTAATGCTCTAGCTGAATAAAATCTGATCACAGGAAATAGACATCTTAAATATTATCAAACACCTGATTGTATGTAACTGAAGCCTAGGTAAAGTCAAATCACATCTTTCAATATCATAAAATTTTCCTTTTACAACTACATGATAAACTCCTTGCCTTCTGCCATCTCTCCTCAAAGAGAGATGAATCATGAAAACCAGATTCATCAAGTGGAACTGATGATGTAGAGGGAGCCAAAAGTTTAGCCAAAGCCGGGACTAGGCATGTGGAGGAGCACTGGCCCTTTCTTTCAAGTCTACTTACAGAGAAAATGGGCCTCAGTCCTAGGCAGGTGAGATAAGTCTCACCTAATTTATAGACTCAGTGTCTTCTCCCATGATGTTGCCCGTGGAATAGAGCTCTGCACTAGTGCTCTTCTCTCAGACCAATGATCAATCCTACCTGGCTAGAACTCTAGTGTGCTCTGATCTTCTTCGGGTCCCTGTATTAAAAGGTATAACTGAGGTATTAATTAAGAAGGAGACCCATAAAGACCCAACTACATTAATTTAAAATTTTCTTTGGTTTCTTAATGCCCCTTCTGTCATGGCAGTTAAGGGTCCAGAGATCAAAATTCAACAAGGAAAAGCTCATTTATTCTTAATTTATTGGACAGAAAAGTCCACTACTTTCTACTACAATTAGAGATTATAAATATGATAACAATTTGACTTCTGCATCTCCTACTGATGCAGTGGCTTAGATTTATATTCACTGCTTTATGCTGGGATAACAAAATTGTTTGGATCATTATAAGCAATTGCATTTAATGATAGCAACACTGTTTCACTGAGGCATTTTGAAGCTGCAATGCTTGGCTTCTTTCCATTAGATATTATGGTTGACTACCATTTAAAAAATGTGATTTGGCTGTTACTAATGAATTCCTTCTGTGATTCTGCCACAATAAAAAAACATAAAGGCTGTCATGATCACTGAAGCAAACTAGGCAGAACTAACTACTGTGCATCTTGCAGAATATATTATGTCAACAGGAGATAGATCCCATGGTTTTCTAAAACAATTTACTACCATTAAAATGATAAAAAGGTTAATATGTACGAGTACACCGCCACTCCCATAAGCGGGGACTGAGGAGCAGGGATTTTAAAGCTGCCTTGAATTGGAAACTTCTCATTTATCAAATGATTCATTCAACAGAAAGGAAAAAAAATGCAAATGCTGTATTTTTTCAAACTCTTTTCCCAGCAAAACCCTTTAAGAAAATCTTAGGCAGAGAATCTCAATATACACCACATGTAACAATCACACTGTTCTATATAAGCAGGAACTGAGCCTCCTCCTTGCCATTTCTGTCATATAAAGTCCTCTGCACAGCAGCGCTAGAAAGAATACAAGATCTAGAATCATAATTCTGCCCTTTACAAACTGTTGTATATTTATCCTCTGAAGGACTGTCATTTGACTCAAATTTTTGAAGAATTCTTCATAAGTCTTTGTAAACGACATACTATTATATAAGCTCATACTTGATAAAGTTTACAAAGCTTTTTGTTAAACAAGCAAGATAAAAACAGCAGTTTATAAGACACAACCTGGCAGTGATGCAATGATGCTATTCAAAGTTCTATGCCATCTGTTACACCTGGCACCTAGAGCAAATAATTGTTAAATGAAAAAATTGATTCTGTTTGAAGACTAGAAAACTTCACAGAGAAGGGGGTGACATTTAAGCTGAGCCCTGAAGTTGTGTAGTAAAGCCATAAATATGACCATATACCAAGTCCAGTGAGCTCTTCTAGTAAATCATCAAATATGAAGGTAGTCCTAGCTTTTTAAATTCCATTATTTTTACATAACTCATTTTCAAAATATAAGAATTCAGTTCATTGGTACAGCACCGGACTAGAACATATAAGATCCTAGGTTTAATTCCCAACACCAAAAAGGAAAAAAAAAAGTATGTGTGTGTGTATATGTATAATATATACATACACATACACATACACACACACATACACACACACACACACACACACCATGAGAATTGCCTCCACTCCATTAAAATAACAAGCCTTTAAAAAGTAGAAATGGCTGAGCACAGTGGGGTACGCCCGTAATCCCAGTAGCTCGGGAGGCTGAGGCAGGAGGATCCCGAGTTCAAAGCCAGCCTCAGCAACTTATCAAGGCACTGTAGCAACTCAGTGACACCCTGTCTCTAAATACAAAATAGGGCTAGGGATGTGGTTCAGTGGCCTAGTGTCCCTGAGTTCAGTCCTCAGTACCACCCCCCACTGCTGCCAAAAAAAAGTAGAAATGGTCAGGCATGGTGGCACATGCCTGTAATCCCAGCAATTTAGGATCAAGAGTTCAAGGCCAGCCTTAGCAACTTAGTGAGGTTTAAGTTGCTAAGCAACTTAGCAAGATCGTATCTCAAAGTTAAAAAGATAAATAAATAATAAAAAAATAAAAGGGCCGGGGACCTGGCTCAGTGGTTAATATACCCCTGGGTTCAATCCCTGGTGACAAAAAAAAAAAAAAAAAGAAAAGAAAATTGCAGAAGTATGAAGTGCTTGCCCTAAGTATTATGTAATTTATATGCTGAAAGAAACCTCTGAAAATGAAGACCACCACTTACAAAATATGGAGAATGGAGAGCTCAAGCTTTCCCAAAAGAACTGATATAATACAAATTTATGGCTCCTGTGCATTATTTCAACAAGCACACCCGAAAGCTTTAATACTTGTAATTTCTAGACAACAACTTAAGAGTGACTAAACAAAGTCACTTTTTAAAATAATCTAACACTTGACCTATCCTGTTAGCATTTCCTGTTTTGAACTTCAGATTTTAAAGTTACCAATGCTAAAAACGAAGAGAAAAGGTGTATTACCAATCTCACTGCTTCTTTCATTTTTTCTGAAGCTATTGCCAAAATTTCTGTGGAAGGACTGAAGACCAGAGAAGTAACACCAGTAACCAAGTTCATTATAGCTTTCATTGGCTTTGGGTTTGCTTCTTGTAGACAAGAATCTTGATTATATATGTTTACCACTCCACAATTAGAACTGCAAAAAGAAAAGATAATAAAACAGATTTTAAAACACGTAAAAAGGATTTTATCACCTAAGTGAATACAGATTTCAACCTACAAACTGATATTTGCATGTTTCATAAGTTACATAGAACCTAGCAGCTGAAGAGATCATGGCAAGGCAAAAGCTAGACACATTCTATTAGTTCTACTTCAGTCCTGCTGAGCTCTTAACAACTCTGGCAACTTTCAGTATGGGTCTAGCTAGAAAATCCAACAAAGCATAGAATCTCCTTTATTCCTTCATGTGATAGATACTTACCAAATGTCAACTCTTTGTCAGGCACTACTTGAAAACTTGGAATGCAAAGGTGAACAAAAGAGACCAAGACCACTATTCTCATAGTGCTTATAGCCTAATATTCTAATGTGTGAAAGATACCTGACCTTCCCCTATGATTCCTTACTTTTATTATTCTATTGCATTTATGAGGACTTCCAAAATAGTAACAAAGAGCAGCAGTAAAAGCAGGAACTTTAGTTTTGCTTTCTGGGAGTATCTACAGTCAAAGGTTATAGAAGAGATCATTTACTCCAAGTTTACTTAAATAAATATAATTCAGCAATGAATTATATCCAAAACTTTAAAAGAGTAAATCCTATTGACCAAAAGTTAGTATATCATAAACAGAATCATTCACAGGCAAGAACTTTAGGGTAAACATCTTTTATCTCAATTATCAAACTCCAAATGCCCTGGGCATCAAGAATAAAGTACTTGTAACTCACAGATATTTAATTCAATGGTCATAGTCTACTTCTGCTACTATAACAAAACACTTATCACTGGGTAGTTTATATACAATTGAAAATTATTTCTGATAGTTTTGGAAGCTAGGAAGTCCAAACTTAAGGTGCTAACAGGTTGATGGCTATTTCCAAGATGGAGCTGTATTGCTGCATTCTCCCAAGGGGAAATGTGTCTTCACAGAAGGAATTGAAACTACTCCCTAAGCCCTTTAATCAAAGTCCTAATGAGGAAGATATAGAAGGGCTTAGGTAATCAGGGCAACATGGCAGTGAAGAGGTCAGGGGCAGGGCCAGAACAAAGGAGCATAGAGAGGGTCTTCTGATGAGGTCAACTTCCTGCCTGATGAAAGTGCTCATGGACACAAGCAGGGGACTCAATCAGCCACTTCTTCACTTGTGCTCCTAAGTGAGGAATCCAACAGAAAAACTAAAACAGAAGCGTGGACAGAGGAGGCACCAATCAATAATAGTGAGGACACATGGTCAGTAGATGGGGTAAGGAGAAGAGGAAGTTCCAGAGACCATAAAAAGAACAAGCCAAAACTCCCCCACTGGACTCCCAGTTCTGGGGTCCCTTCTCCTCGGAGAAGTCTATTTGTGTCTCTCTCTTTTCGATAAACCTACTTCTTGCCTGCTATCTCTGTGTCCTGTTCTTCAATTCTTTGTTGAACGAAGACAACAAACCCAGCACTCCTGGACAGTAACACTAATCCCATCCTTGAGGGATCTACCCTCATAACTTAATTGCCTCTTAAAAGGCTCTACTTCTTAATATTCTCATTTAAGTTTCCACATATGAATTTTAAGTGACGCATTCGGCATAGCACTAACTTAATTTAGTTGCAATATAAACCCAAGTAATGCAAGAAATTAAGCCTCAATCTCACAAGAGTGAAACACAATCCACTAAGTATACTCACATTCCTACTACTGAAATAGCCTAATTTATGCACTTAATAATATTGACTGCTGATAATTAACCAGGAACAACAAAAAAGACAAATTCAGTTTACATGAAAGATTTTATAACTTGATATTATAGACAATACACAAATAGTATGTTAGAATTAAGTACTTTAAAGTCATCCAACTACTTAGACACACATTTTCTCACTTGATGCTAGTTTTTTGTTCTTTCTGCTTTTTTTTTTTTCAGTACTTGAAACTGAACCCAGGAGTGGCTCTCACTTAGCTACATCCCTATCCCTTTTATTTTTATTTTAAGACAGCCTCCCTAAATTGGCCAGGAGGGACTTGAATTTACAATCCCAAATAGCTGAGATTAGAAGCATGGGCCACCACTCCTTAAATAGAACTATGTAGTTCACTCAAGAAAAACATTACATATCTTCAATTTATGTAATTGTTATGGGCTATGTGTGTACACCCAAAATTCATGCTGAAATCCTAACACTCCCAATGTGATGGTATTAGGAGGTGTGAGGTCTCTAGGAAGTAATTAGATCATAAAAGTGAAGCCCTCATTGATGGGATGAGTGACCTTATAAAGAGACGCCAGAGAGCTTCCTCATTGGTTTTCTACCATATAAAAAAACAGAAAGAAATCAGCCATCTGTGACTTTAAAAGAGAGCCTTCATGGGGCTGGGGATGTGGCTCAAGTGGTAGCGCACCCGCCTAGCATGCGTGATGTACTGGGTTCGATTCTCAGCACCACATAAATGTAAAGATATTGTGTCCACCTAAAAAACTAAGAAATAAACTGTTAAAAAAAGAAAAAAAAGGAGAGAGAGAGAGAGCCTTCATTAGAAGCCAACAATGCTATCATCCTAATCTCAGACTCCCAGTCCACAAGAACTGCAAGAAATAAATTTCTGTTGTTTAGGGCTGGGGATGTAGCTCAGTTGTTAGAGTGCTTGCCTTGCATGCACAAGGCCCTGGGTTCAATCCCCAGCACCACAAAAATTAATTAATTAATTTATGTTATTTATAATCCACCCCAGTCTATGGTATTTGGTTACAGCAGCCTGAGCCAACAAACACAAATTTCATTTTTTCCTTTTTTTTTTGACTTGAATCAAAATATTTATTTGTTGTGCTTGTTTTTATACTAAATCTCTTTTCTTGCTAAGAACAGATTTAAATCCATTTTAATTAAGGACAAAAAGTTATAATCCACAGATCAAAAGGATTTGAAACGTCTTAAACATTAGAAACGTCTTAAATAGTGCCTATTCTTATTTGACTATCCCTTAGGTTTGTGGAACAAAAATAGCACAAGTTAATTATTTTTATATATATATACCTTATTTCTATAGTTGAGTTTATGCTAAAAGAATATAACTCATTCTAATATGCTAGTAAAAGCTACTAAATGATATCCACACGTCCAGCGGTAGGTAGTGCAACAGGAATATATAACATCACAGAAAAATTATTCTAGAAAAAAGTACACCTGCATTAAAAACTGCCAGAGATACAACAGAACCAAATATGGCAATATGAGATGAAGCTGTTCCAAAAGAGCTTTGTGGAAAGGTGAAACTTAAACTGGGGAAGGGAGAAGAGAGGTGAAAACAAATAAGAAGAGCAAGAACACAGGAAGAAATAGCCATACTTATTATCTGGCCCTTGAACTCCTAACTGAAAGAACAATGTGACTGTTACTCTCCCACCCAAACCATAGCTTCCTCCACTAGAAATGGGCTCCCAAACCAAAGGCAGTCAATCCATTAGCAGATTACAACCACAAGTGTCCTGGTACACAAAGTTCTTCCCAAACAGGAAAGAAGACCATTAGCCAGATCAACATCTCTTATGGTGGTAAGGGGGACTGAGCAACAAATGGACAGTCAACTGAGATAATGAATGATCAGTCAGATCAGAAATATGGAGGCTGGTTCAAAAGAAAAGAAAATGTTAATATCTCCAAAGTCCTTCTTTCTCCCTCCTCCATCCTATTTCCAAGGTTACCTGCCTCCAGGGAACTGTTCCTCCCTACAAAGAGTAGTTAATGAAGGCCCCCTGGGCCACTCCCTACCCGACTGTATCCTGAAGCTTTTAGCCGACCTTTGGGTCACTGTAGGCAAGTTAGAGGAGGATAGAGCATAAGAACAAAGGAAATCCAAAATCTACAAAAGGAAGGACACCCCTACTTCCTCAGGCACCAATTTCCACTTGCAACTTGGACCCCCCTCCTCTGATCTGCAGAGGACTCTCTGTCTCTCCGTTCTATCCTATAAATAAAACTTTCTGCTCTTGCGCAGGTGTTTCTTGGATGTTAAACCTTGAGGGGGAGAACCCCACCCTGACACAACAACCACAGATCCTGACCAACACCAGTATCAGTGGGACTAGTGGGACTAGGACCTACCACATGCTGATGGTGGTGGGAGTCAAAGCTAAAAGGACATAGAAAGGGCACATGGAAGCCACAGATAAAATTATTTAAAAAAACAACTACAACACAACAGTGGTAATCAATTGGGCAATTTTGCTCTCTTGGGGAACTTCAATGTCACTGTCACAACTGGGGGGGTGAATGCACAGAACTGACACCTCGTTGGGAAAGACTAAGGATGCTGCAAAACATCCTACAGTGCACAGGACAGGCCCAACAAAAAAGTATCCAGCCCAAATTATCAATGAAGCATACTGGTAAAGAAAATAGTATGTAAAAGTAGGGAAGGAGAACACTGTAGTACCATACCAATAGAATGTACAACAAACTGAGAAACAGTTCAATCCCTCGAGACACCTGAATACTTTGCACAGCCCTGTCCATAGCTGTGTGTTTCTCCTTTGTAGACATGTGAAGGTGGCCCAAAGAAGGTCACTCCTCAAATGCAGACTTTAGAACACAGGGCTGCATACTTCACAGAAGAAATATGATCAGTCAAAAAATATATGAAAAAAATGTTTAACATCACTAGCAATTAGAGAAATACAAATTAAACTGAGATTTCATCTCACTCCAGTCAGAATGGCAATTATCAAGAATACAACAAGTAACAATAAATGTTGGTACAAGTTATACTCGACATTGCTGGTGGGACTGTAAATTGGTGCAACCACTATGGAAAGCTGTATGAAAATACCTCAGAAAACTTGGATTGGAACCACCATTTGACCTAGTTATCCCACTCCTCAGTGTATACCCAAAGGACTTAAAATCATCATACTATAGAGACGTGGCCGCTTCAGTGTTTATAGAAGCTCAATTCACAATAGCTAAACTATGGAACCAACCTAGATGCCCTTCAACAGATAGATAAAGAAAATGTGGCATACACACACAATGGAATATTACTCGGCCTTAAAGAAGAATAAAATTATGGCTTTTACAGGTAAATTGATGGAGTTAGAGAATATCATGCTAAGTGAAATGAAAAAGTAGGGAAGGAGAATACTGTAGTACCATACCAGCAGAATGTACAACAGACTGAGAAATAGTTCAATCCCTCGGGACACCTGAACTCTACTTGACTTCAAACCCCAAAAAACCAAAGGCTAAATGTTCTCTCTCTTCTGTGAATGCTGACTCATAGGGGGTTCACCAGGTTGAATAGGGCGGAGAGTGGAGAAGGGAGCGGGTATGGGAATGAGAAAGACAGTAGAATGAACCAGACGTAACTTTCCTATGTTCATATACGAGAACACAACCATGTACAACCACAAAATTGGGAAATTATTTACCATAAATATATATATGATATGTCAAAATACATTCTACTGTCATATAACTAAAAAGAATAAAATTTTTAAAAAATTTTTAAAAAGACACAGTTTAGAGATGTAATTCAGTAGCAAAGCACTGCATAGCATATACAAGGCCCTGGGTTCTATTTCCAGCACTTGTAAAAAAAAGAGTTTAAGCCACAACCAGAGCTACCCCAGCCACTGTTGTCCTATAGACTATCAACCAAACAAGTTGAAAACATTCAAATTCTTAAGTGAACCCTATCAATTCTTCTCTCCTCCTCAGTCTCTTTCATAGTCACCTGTTTCTCTACTACCCCAAGGTTCTATATCTTGAACTATACAAGAATGATTTCCCAAGTATGTACCAACACTACTGTTTAATGAATAAAAACATATAGCAATCTTTAATTAACCAAAGCCATTTAAAAAATGACAACATGAACTAAAGAGTTTCCTATTTACTATATTCTTAGTTTCCTTACCAGAGCAAAACTGTAAATAGAAAGCATCCATGAAGTCAGGACAAGGAGTAAGAAGAGGTGACAGTAACAGATGGGCTATAAGATCAAAGAAGTAAAATGCCCCAGTAGAGGCCAGAATGGAAGGTTTCCACCCCAGCACTAGGAAAGAGAGGAAGAAAGGCAGGCAGTCACATGATCCAGCTTCTTCTGCCTCTGCCTGGCTCCTCCTGCAACAGCAACTCTCCCTACCTTCCTGATGTCATCAACAACTTCTCTAACAAGGGTTAAAGACCTTCTTTATATGTTCAATAATAAGTATCTGATAATGGTCTTTGGCTAAGCCTATCAGAATCCAATTATGCTGAAAGGCAATTAAAATTAAATTTGTTTAAACTACTAGTATTAGATTCTTTCCTGTTCAGACCCTTCAATGGGAAATTAATAAAAAGTAACACAAAAAGGAAAGGGCAAGAACCAGAAAAAGACTAACTATACTGACTTCACAAATTTAAAAGGAAGTCATTTCTTTTTCTTTTTTCTTTTTTTTTAGTTGTAGATGGACAAAATATCTTTATTTTTATTTACTTATTTTTATGTGGTATGGAGGATCAAAGGGCCTCACATGTGAGGCAAGCGCTCTAACACTGAGCTATAACCCCAGCCCTAAAAGGAGGTCATTTTTGTGCAATTATCCTTGCCCCACAGAGGCAAAAGGAGTTCTGCTTAAAATTATTTATATTAGTTTTAAACACTAGTCTTCATTTTAAAACTTTATTCCCAGATCTGCTAATCATGAATTGGTGCCATGGTGCACACTACTTTGGCAAATATTTGTCTAGAGTTGAGATTTATCCTGCTACAGGTTTGGCATAGAATGACTAAGAGTAACAAAGGAAAGAAGAGGACCCAACCAGAGTACCTCAACGCCAAGTAACCATCACTATCCTACCACCTACGCACATCCACAAGATGCTGGCCTGGTCTCCAAGTTCCACCAGCCTTGTTCTACTTGCATTTCCTCCCAGGCCTCAAGGTAGCTTACCAGTTTTCAAATGGTGGCAGGGATAATATATAAGCAGTTTCCTCAATTTTAAGGAGTGAAGTGAACATAGAGAGTATGCTGTTTTTGCACATTCAGACCCATTTGACTTCCCAACATAGGCAGGATTTAACTAAAACCTCTTGACGGCTCAATTGTGTTCAATCTAAGAAAGATTTTTTAAAAAAATACTGCTTCTCAAAATTACAGAACCATAGAGGTCAATTAATAGTTTGGTAAGTTAGTTTAGAACCACTGGTAAGTATCCAATGTCTTCCTTTTCCATTCTGAACCTTTAGAATCAAGTAGGAGAATTAAGCCATCAAAAGATAATAACCCAGGTAATAACCATTTTTTTCTAGTAATGACACAATGATATGTGTTTAGGTAATATTTTTAAGTTTCTATAATACTAACAAATGGAATTTCCAAATAACATGTTTTTGGTTTATACTAAAGGAAAATATGCTAAATCTTTAACACTAAAATCCAAAGTTGACTATTTCTACCTCACCAATGGCAATAATATTAGAAAAATGTGATGTGATCAAATGGGCATTTCAAATATAGAAAACTATACAATAATTTAAGGCAATTTAACACTTTATTTGCTAACAAGCTGATAAACTGTTTATATTAGTTTTAAACACTAGTCTTCATTATAAGTATTAAAACTGCAAGAAAGGACTAAAGTTATGGATCAGTGGTACAGTGCCTGTCTAGTACATGTGAGGCACTAGATTTGATCCTCAGTATCACATAAAAATAAATCAAATAAAGGTATTGTGTCTATCCACACTAAAAAAACAAACAAACAAATAACAAACAAACAAAAAAAACCCACATGAAGATAATGCAAAGCAAAAGTCTGACCTGAGATGACTTATTTCCTACTAATGAGTAGATGTAAATAGAACTCCTAATTCCCCACTGAGTATATTCAATCCCTAAGCAGTTTCTCATTAGCACAGTGTGATTCAGGTTTCACAAAACTCTTTACTCACCCACAAGCCACATATTGTCCATTCCTCGATGTAGCAATGCTTAATCCACGTAAACTGCCTTCATCAACAAATCTGTTAAGGCATTTCCTAGAGTTCACATCCCAAACATAAACTTCTCCATCCTCTGAATGAAAGAGCCAAAGAAGGGTTTGATTAATTTTAAGTAAAATTGAAAGGCAACTGAACTGACCACTCTTAGGCTCTCTTTAATAGGGTAAGAGCTACAAATAAAAACCCATGATGACCTCTCCTCCTGCCACTAGAAACCCAGACTAAAAATATTTCTTATACATTCACATACATAGAAAAAACATTATTCATTTAAACAGGTTATCTTTTGGTTTAAAGTGGATGATCACAAATTCTGTTTCAACTAAGCTTTCAGAAAAAGTTTATGTATTCTACTTAGATAAATTACTAGAACAAAAACATGAAGGGGGAAAAAACATTAATCAACAGACATTAGAGCACCTAATACATAAGGCGAGGTAATATAGATATCAAATTTTTTTGATGGAGGAGAAAAATTAAGAATGAAGTGACCCAGATCACAAAGAATTTATAACTTAATTATGCTACCACTTAAATGATAGGAATGATACACATGAGTAACAAGTATAAATAATTTAAAGAAATTATAATTATGCAGGCAAGATAAAAAGAATATTAAATATAAGAGACCACAAATATTTTCATGATAGAAATGGCCATCTAATGGCCAAAATTAGTCCTTATTCTTTATTTCTCTTTCCCATAGCACTTGATATTGGTGACCACCCTCTTCTCTGTCGCTGTACATTTCTATAATGACCCCTACCATCCACATCAAAGATGGTTCTTCTCTCTCTCTCTCTCTTCATCCCTCCCTTTTCTGAAGGTACTGTTTCAAAGTTTGCCCTACTATAGGTATTCTTTTTGTCACAATGAGAAATCAGTGAATTTTACTGTTTTACTATTTCTTTGACAAAATTTTCCAGGCTGGAATAAGGGTGCAGATTAAGCAGAAGTAAATAGATTAGCCCTGCATACTAAATGGCTAATCCCTCACTATGACTAGGTTAGAGAAAAGGCAAATGCCAACAAAAATTAATTTCCAAAACTAAACATGATTTCCTTACTAAAACAAGAAAATTGAAAAGGAACATTTGGGGGAATAATTTGAAACATAAACACATCCAAAGCTTCTCTTGTATCATCAATATAACTTACCAGAAGAGGTATATATTTTCTTACTATCTGAAGAGAACGTGGATGCTGAAACCCCTCCATTAATCTTCATGCTACCAATTAGTTCTTTGGTCTAAAAAAATAAATACTGATTATCAACTGTTACAAAGTATGTGGAAGGACCATACTGTATAGAACAAAAGCAATCTAGTCTGTTATTTTCTAGATCCTACTTGTTTTTCCTATCCTACAGTTTCCCCAAACTGCCTACAATTTCTCCCAAAGTTCTTCTACTTCAGATGCAGATTTAAGAACACACTGAGTTAAGGTTCAAGATTGTTCTTACACTAATGTCTAATCCAAGAAACAAGCAACAACAATGGTTCACCTTCATTGATAGCAAATGAGAATATCCAGCAACACCATTTATGAGCAAGAAGGAGCCATCTGGGGAGACTTCAAATCTCCTCACTCTTTTTTCTTTCAAACCTAAAAAAGGAAGATAAATTGATTTAATGAGATTTTCATATGGTTTTCAATAAAGATATATCCTACTGACAAACAAATTCTTTCCTTTTAAAATGTCTAAGTTTTGCAAATTAAGTGAACCCCAGGCTTAGATTCTAAATAAATCTAACCTTATGGATCACCAATAAGGACCCAATAAGGTCACTACGAACACTACGAAGTACTTGGCAAACTTCTTTTTTGTCTTGTTTAGCATTCAACATTTTAACTGCAGGCCAGAAATTCAGCTCTCCAACAATAAACCTATCAACTAACTTTCCAAATGAAAGTAGCAATATCTTTAATTAACTAAACAAATAAAATCCTATTTTGTCTCAAAGTTCAACACCAGAAGGGAATACACTGCCATCAGAGGCAGACAATAAACATATATAAACTATTTTCTCGCCACCTACTAAGCATTCTATGATGAACAGGAGTATAATCATTAACTTTGTGGGTCTAAAAAAAAAAAATCAATGTGTCAGTGTATTCAAGAACTGGTTAGTTTCTCAAGATGGGGATTCATATAACCAAGTCACAGGAGATAAGTATATAATCCAGAGTCAGTTTATTCATTTACAAAGGGACATGTCCCTTTTTCCATGCCTGAAACATTCAGTAACTATATCAGAATGCTTAGAGTCAAGTTACTCACTAAAAAGCTGCCTAATGAAAAGAATACATTGTGGCTCATGGGTAGAGCACTCACTCCCCTAGCATGTGTAGCATGTTCGAGGCCTTGGGTTGAATCCTCAGCAACACATAAAATTTAAGTTGCTACATTAAAATATTGAATTGAGAAAAAGGATTTAGAAAAATGTAGTGAAGCACTGTACCCCTACAGGAAAATGCTGGTTAAGTTTATTACAGGCCATTTCTAGCCATAGGTCATGAACCCTGACAAGGTTAATGGAATGCACCATTTGCATCAATCCTATGTTCTTCATTTTTCAAACTACTATTTATGACAACCAGGAGTTTGCATACATATAAGAAGGCTTTCATATCCTAATTAGTTGGCAATTTCCCAATAAATGTCTAATTAATTTCTTGAGCTCACAGTTTTATACAGCTAGTGATTTAGAGCAGTGGTAGAGCAGTTGCCTAGCATGCATGAGGCTGTGGGTTTGACATGGCACCACCAAAAAAAAAAAAAAAAGCAAGATTTTATAATGATAAAAGGCTGAGAATAGTGCTCAATAATATACCATCACAAAGAGAAATATATTTATCATTACTATCATTATTACCAAGCTATGTTTACTGAAGGTAGAGTAAAAGGAAAAATATCAGGAAGAAAAGATGAATGCCAAGTCCGAAAAGCAGCTACAGACTTCATACACTTCAGATATTCACCAGATCCAGAGTAAGGTCACTAACCAAAACTTAGCTAAACCTCAATGTACTCTGCTAGAGGATGCAAGACAAGGATGGTCCAAAATCCATTCCTTTGATTAGTGAAGTAATATGTAAAACTTATAACTACTGCACATTATTTTCTATTTCAATATGAGGAGTGGGTTTAAATTTTTTCCACGTACAGTCCATGAACCAGCAGCACCTAAGAGCTACTGGAAATGAAGAATCAGACACACCTCAGACCTACAGAATCATCACAGCTGCAACTTAACAGGACTGCCAGGTGATTCACATGCTCACTGACTTTGGCTTAAAGCACGGTTAGGTAAACCAGGAACTTACAGGATCATTAAAGGTGTGAGAAAATAGGAGAGAGTGGCAATAGTGAAAATAAACGTCATAAATGTTTCTAAAGTTGGCTGTAATTCATTTTCAGCCACTAGTAGGAAAACACTTAAAGAAAGCTACTTTTGTCCTTTTACAGCTACACATGCTTTTTAACAGGGAGACTGCCAGTGAGCTATGGCCTATGCCATGCTATATCCCAAGATTTATTATGCTAACCCAACCAACCTCATTACAATGGTTTTGGTTCCCAAAGTATAATATAGTGTCACTATATTTTGTGGCAATACAGGTAGGAGAATACAGGAAAAGAATGGATAAGGTAGAAGTTAGATAAATCTTCACCTGATGTTTATTTTTATGTAGTTACTTCTGAAGACTGATCTACCTCCAAAATAGTGCTTTATTCCGCTAATCAAAATTTATTATAAGCATCAGAATTAAAGGGTATTCAAATTTCCAATCAGAGAAGTAAAACAGTGTGTCCAAGGAAGTGGATTCCGGGTTTTCTTGCTCCCTGTTTCAAGCTCTTTCTGCTACCTCAATTGATAACTTTACAACCACATATCTACAACTACTTTTCTTTCTAGGGAAAGGTATATATCTGCAAATTAAGATTTTTACATAAGTGCTCAGTAACTAAGTTAGTTCACTTGTTTAATTCAAATATATTAGCACAATGACATTTTCCCAATACTAAAGAAAAAAAAATGAAAAAAATAGTTGTGAATACCATTAAATCAACTCAGCTTGGGCAGGGAATGAATGGCAGGCAGCGTGTTCAACAACAATCTTACCTCTCACTTGATGCACAGGAATTAACTTTCCAGCTATCATATCATAGACATAAAGAACCTTGCTGTGAATACTTGTGGCTAAAACTTCTTCTCCATTAGCACTAAAACAAGCCTTAAAGATTGGAAACTTGTCCAAATAAATGCTCTGGATTTTAGGATTTGTTTTGCCATCGACCTAGAAGGAAGCACAAAATGTTTATTTTAGCTATTTCTATGGACTCTGTATGCTGGTAGTAAACATTTTTCATGACAAGTCTTCATTCTAAAATGCATACCTGAAACAGAGACACAGCATTATCCAACCCTGCGACCATCACAACCTGTGCGTGAGGATGGAACTGCACTGACGAGATCCGAGCAGTGGTAGGCCGTTCAGCATTAGCAGGCTGGCAGTTCTTTATCTAAAGAAAAATAAAGCTGGAATTTTATCAGTCCAAATCAGTTAGAGCATGAAGAAAAACATAAATAAATAGTTTATAAATCAGAACAACTAGAATGGTAACCAAAAGATCACAGCTCTGGCACCAACTAGCAAGTCACTTCACAAGAATCCAACCTTCACCATCTTTTAAATTAAGAGATTAAATCACCAAATGTCTAGATTTAAACTTTAAAGCATTAGCATACTATCATTCAAGATACATTCATTTAAGTTAGGAGATTTTCACTTCTGGAGAAATTTTACTTAAAACTACTGTTCTGGTATCTCTGTATTGATAGCACAAGTGTAAGAGGCACCATGCAATTGTCCCCACAGCTCTATGGTTGGCACAGACTGCTTTATGTTCTCCTCCCAGGGTACCTGGTTGCTAGTTTAAAGTGATGGTAATCTCATGAATCAATGGGACTATTTTCAGTTACTGCTTCTGGCTTTACAGGTTTTTTTCCCCTGCATCAAAAATTCAATTAAAAACAAAGCTGGTTTGGGGATATACCTCAGTTGGTAGAGTGCTTCCTCGCATACACATGGCCCTGGGTTCAATCCCCAGTACTACCACCAAAAGAAAACAAAACAACAATGCAAATCAGGTATGGTGGTGCACACCTGTAATCCCAGCAACTTGGGAGGTACAGGGAGGAGGAGTGCATTGCAATTGAAGGCCAGCCTGGGCAACTTAGTGAGACCCTGTCTCAAAATAAAAAATTAAAATAAAAATGGTTGGAGATGTAGCTCAGGAATAGAACACATGTGTTCTCAAAATGAAAATAAAGAAGTGCTGGGGATATAGTTCAGTGGTGGAGCATCCCTGTGTTCAATCTCTAGTACCCACCCCCACCACCCCCAAACAAACAAACAAACAACAACAACAAAAAACTAAAGCAAGTAGCATATGTATATTTGTTTTGTTTGTGAATACTGAATTAAATTTTTATATGAACTACATTTTCAATGGAGTTGAATGTATTCTATGAGGAGCTGAATGAACTGACCTCATAAGGTGGGAGGCAGCAGAATCCTTCTCCTAGTAATTTACCATGATAATTCCCTTGCCCCATCTAAATACACCTGCTGTATTATAGGGAAATATTTATGTCATAAGAAGGTCTATTAATTTGACACATATTTAACTGAATCACTGTTCTGGGTAGGTTCTTGGTTACCACAAAGAACCAGCTAGATACAGTGATGAGTTAAAAAATAAATAGTATAGGCCACTTTAGATAGTCATTTCTGAGGTTACATTTGAGCAGAAAATTAAGACTGAGCAGGCCACTAGCAGTGCTTGAAGGACAGACAGACAGAGCAAGAGCAAAGGTTCAAAGGCTTTTCTTGCCTCAGCATGTGTAAGAAACAGAAAAGGCCTGCATGGCACAAGTAGGGAATTAGGGAAAAGAGGTCTAAGATGAAGCTGATGATGTGAACAGAAGTGGGATCACAAAGGGCAGCATAGGCTACAATAGGAATTCAGAAGGTTTCAAAAGCAATGAAAAGTGACATGACCAGATATTTTATTTTTAAAAGCTCCCTCGGGCTACTACATGAAGAATGGTTTAAAAAGAGGTCAAGTGGAAGGGGCAAGATCAGTCAACTACAAAGACACTGCAGTAGGTCAGGTGAAAGATGACAGCAGTATGGAAGCTGCTGCCAATGGAAATAAAATACAAAAGGAAAAGTCAAATCGGATTCCTAGAACTACTTGAGACATAATTTAGCATCTCTTAGGACAGTAAGTACACTTAATCCCACATATAATAGGAACCCATACATCTGTACTAGGAGGCAAACTGAATTTCAGAGGTAAATAACTGGATAGGTCCCAACTTTATAGACTCTCACCTTCAAGATTCCTCTTGGAAGAGAAGTTGATGTGGATATGAAATTCCCAGTCCTGTGCAACAAATCATCTTCATCCTCTTCACTTTCATCTAAGTTGAACAAACCCACAAAGTTGATCTTGAGAATCAACAAGATGGCCCATCACCTACCCCAAACTTCTATATTTCCAATTTCAACTCTCTCCAGCCTCCCAATCTTGATCACTTATTTAAAGCCACAATTGACAAAAGCAAAACACATCTTAAAGAAAAGGGAAAAGATGACACAGTATGCAATATAGTTAAAATCAAAGCTTTACTGGAATAAAAGACTAACACACACACATACAGAGATGTTAACTAAAGATGAAGTGAAATAAGTTTAAACAAAGCCAGCATTTAATTTAAAAAGAGCAACTCGTAATTATGGCAAAAATTACCAATAAGGTTGACAGCAGACCTAGCCTAATGACACACATGAAAAAGAACTAGAAAAAATTTCATTTTACTAAAAGATCAATGTCACAAACTCGCTATCAGAACTTCAAAGAGCTAACAGGGCTGTTTTTCCCCTAGATATTACTGATGATTCGAGTATGGAGCAGAAAGAAGCTGGGCAAACTTTTTAAACACTTATGGAGCTAAAAAAGCAAACAATACTAGAAAGCCCTCTAGTTTCTCAAGCAGATCTGGATTAGGGCCACTAAAAGAATACACATGGAATTGAGAGTGAAATAAGAAAAATAAGAAAATCTTCCAGGAAATGAAATCCAGCTTTATATCTTCGTAATTCCTCAATGAAACTATATGCTCTGGGACTACTCATGTGGCCTGCCCAATTACCTACTCAGGAGCAAATATGAAAACCATCACCCTAGACCTAATTAATCCACATGAATTTTTATATATAAGGTCCAGCACTCAATGAAATGTAACCAAACCAATACTGATGAAGTAACTTGCTTGGGCACGATGGCACATGCTTATAATCCCAACAATTCCAAAGGCTAAGGCAGGAGGATTGCAAGTTACAGCTAGACCTCTCTTAACTTGGATAGACTCCCAGCAACTAAGCAAGACCCTATCTCAAAAAATAAAAAGGTCTGGGGACGTAGATGAATGGTAAAATATCCCTAGGTTCAACCCCCAGTACAATAAAAAGAAAAAAAAAAAGAAATTAATAAGATAACTTGACTGCAAATGAAAAGGGAAAACAGACAATTCCCATAGGTAGTCTAGACAATGAAGTTGGCAGACATAAACCTCAAAGAATTCTGAATTGACATATTCTTATACGTATATAAGAATAATGAAAAACAATATTCAGAATTGAACCAAACAATTAGAAAATTTTTATGAAAAGACCCTAATGGAAATTCTAGAATTAAAACATGAAGTTATTTAAATTTAACCCTGAATGGATGTTTTTAACAGTGTATCAAAATTAGTTGAAGAGAGAATAAGTGATCTGGAAAATGGATCAAAAAAAAAACCATACTATAAAGTATAGGGGAAAAAAAAGAAAATACAGAAAGCATTTAACAAACATGCAAACTGTCAACTGGAGGGAAGGAGAAGGGTTTAAAATTAAAACAATGATAATAACAAAACAATCCTTAGTACTAACAAATTTTGGAGCTGTGTGATGTTACTTTTGTTGTTCTATTTGAAGGGGAGGACTTCTCTTTAAAAATACTCAATTATGCATTTAAAAATACATTGGAGAGAATTGTGAAGCTGGGTTCTTGTCACCATTCTGCTAATAAGTATGCTGTGGGCAAGTCACTTATCTCTTTGAAGCTCTCTCATCTGTAAAAATGAAGGTGGGTTTAGGCTAGAATATCCCAGATGGTAGCAGACTGGCAACTACTGACTTTCCGTTTACTTTTTCCCCTGTGCACAAAGCCAAACAAAACTTCCTGGCATCCCTCAAAGTTAATGTAACCTCATGATATAGTTTCAGAAAAAAAAAAAAAAATGTAGGCAAAAGTATCATAAAACCTTTCAGGTAAAGCCAATAATAAACTTCCTCTGGGGAGTCAACTTATGTCAACACCTTGGACAGTTTCAAAAGGAAGACCCACCCAGAAACAGCAGACCCTTCAATTTGGGTCCCTTCTCACAAGCCCAATTTGATGTGAAAAAAAAAAAAAAAAAAAAAAAAAAAACCCAAAACACAGGAAAATCCTTTTATTTGATTAAACTGCTGGGAGCTGAATGATTTACTGTTTCAACAGGTAGCACATCCTTATATCTATTATTACACAGATCTAAAAGGTTGGTGATTTATAAATGCAACATTCTAAAATGCATAACAAAAACACGTTTCATACAGGAGGATAGGTCTAGAGTAGTGACCTAGAGTCTACAAGCATGTCATAAAAATGGCTAAAGGAACAAGGGATGTTTAACAAGTTAAAAACAAAACAAAAATAACTTAGACATTTCTCAAATAAAAGAGCTTTATAAGATTAAAATTATGAGAGCTTATGTAATCCATATATGTTCAAAAGGTAGGACTAGAGTTGTTGGAAGATGAGTCTCAAAACAAACAAATAAATAAATAAACAGTTCCAAAAGAAAAACAGTCTAGTAACAAGTACAACATTATTTCATATATTTAAGCAGAGGATAATATCATAGAAAAAATTCTTGAAGTGGATGAAATCAAACTATATCACTAATATTTCCTTCAACCTCTAAGAGCATCTGATTAGAAACAAGGTTATTTTTCCTCTCAGACTGAACTTTCCAACAAAATTATACAAAATACTCACTCCCCGACTTAAAGACTGCAAGAGCTGATGGGGGTGGGAAGAAGTGGGTAGAGGTGGTGACAATCAAACAGCACTCGTTAGATAACAAGGATGCTAAGGAAGGCACTCCTATACTATGTGGGAGGATATATATTCTAGACTTCCTGAAGGATTTCAAAGGTTAATTACAAGACTAAAATTTATAACTTGAAACACAGAAACCAAATTGTGGCTAAGCCATCTGTATTTATAATATCTAAACTCAAAGGACATTAAATACCAGAAGACAATAATGATACAAGCCAACTTTAAAAACTAGAGTGGAAACCAGATTTTTATGATCAATCATCTGGGCTTGATCTGACATGTACTTCATAAAAGACAAGAATATTACTTGTTTTTCCTTAATCCTATGCCATAATGCAACATAGCTCTATTGAGAAAGAAACAAAATTCATCTACCCTTTATTTTCCTTACAGTGCAGAACATACTATCTTGAATATCCTTTAATCTTAAGTGCTTGGAACCAGAAGTGTTTTGGATTAGACTTCGGAATATTTGCATATGCATAATGAGCTATTTTGGGAATGGAACCCAAGTCTAAACATGAAATTCACTTATGCTTCTTATACCCCTTATACACATAACCTGAAGGTAATTTTATATAATATTTTTAATAATTTTGTTCATGAATAAATTTCATGGTGTGGAGTTTTTCACTTGTGGCATCATGTTGGTACTCAAAAAGCTTCAGATTTTGAAGCAATTCAAATTCGAGTCAGGGATGCTCAACTTGTATTAAATCTTCCACTATTAAAAAAGGCTTCCCTCAGAGAAATGGTAGACTTCAAAACCAAATTTTTTTTTTCAAAAAAGTTCTATTTGAAACATAGTTTCTAAGGAACCTAAGAAAGCTCAAATAATAAAAGAATAGGCAAAGGGACTTATTTACTAACAAAGCTATCAACACTCACCATCTGAAGATGTTTTCCGCTTATTAGTTTCTGCCCAGGCAGGTACTCCTCCCATCGCATGCTGAAATCTAAGCAAAAATATTTTTTAAAAAAATATTGTGAGGGCTAGGGTTGGCTCAGCAGTAGAATGCTTGTCCTAGCATGAGCGAGGCCCTGGGTTCAATCCTCAGCACCACATAAAAATAAATAAATTAATTAAAAATATTGTATCCAACTACAACTAAAAAATAAGTATTAAAAAAAATATTGTGGGGTTAAGGATGTGGCTCAAGTGGTAGTGCGCTCGTCTAGCATGCGTGAGGCACTGGGTTCGATTCTCAGCACCACATAAATGTAAAATACAGATATTGTGTCCACCTAAAAAAAAAAAAACTAAAAAAATTAGTTTTAAAAATATATATTGTGATAATCACTGTTTATTCATAGAGCTTGATACATTTAAAAACTAGTTTAGAGCACCCCTGAGAGAACATACAGACTTTCCTCCACAGAAGTTACCACCATCAAAAACAGAAGTTATCTTTACTCACAACAAACAGTCTCACACTGCTTATTTTGAAACTTGCAGGAACCTCTCCCCACCTCAACCAGCAGATACAGGACACCTGGATACCTATTTGTTGTTAATTTATGTCTAGTCATATGACTATTGTTCATTTCAAAACATCTTCAATGTCAGGACTAATTAAAGAAGTTATAATACCAATGTATGTAACTGAACAAGTCTGAAAGAAAATGACCAGATTGGTAAGAATATAAAAAACTTCATCTCATATCATTAAAATAAAATGGGAGCATTTTCCTCTATTATAAAGTAAGCTTTAAGAGAAGCATGAGGATGAACACTGAAAAAAAGAGAAGCGTGCTGGCTGTATTCTGAACAACTAGTAAGGGAAAGAGGACAAAAAGTCATTGCAACTTTTTAATGTAGAAAAACAAACTAGCCCAAACTAAGCCAAGTAGCCATAAAAAAAAAAAAAAAACAAAACTATTTTCAGAAAATACAGAAAAGGCAGCACAGAACTGTGATTCTTGAAAGAAGGAAGATAAACAAGGTGAGCCCTACCAATACCAGGAATTTTCCCCTGATGGCATTTAAATTTGGGGAGGTGGGGTGGGTGAGTCAAATCCCCAGCCCTGTTTTGTATTTTATTTAGAGACAGGGTCTCACTGAGTTGCTAAGAACCTCGCTTTTGTTGAGGCTGGCTTTGAACTCAGGATCCTCCTGCCTCAGACTCCAGAGCCACTGGGATTACAGGTATACACCACCATGTCTGGCCTATGATGGCATTTAAGACCCTGGCATAGAACCAAGAAAAAGGACTGACTTGAAAGAAGCTACTCTGAAAAGAGCGAGAGAAAGAGCTTGGGAAATCTGCATAAAAGTCCAATGACAACTCTTCTGAATACTAAGCTCCACACTGATAAGATGAGCTTCATGAGGTCAGGCAAAGAAATACAAAGGAGCTAAGTCACACAGAACCAAAGGCCAGACATTCAAGTTGCAACCAGCTAGAGGGAAAGTCCTTACTCAACACTCAGCATTCAGCAGATATCCTAGAAAGACCATACCTTAGTAGAGGGACTAAAACAGCCAAGAGTAAGCACCTCCCCCTAGACCTGCTTAAAAACAAATCTTGAAAGAATCAAAGTGATTTGTAAGCCAATTAAATGCCTGCCAAGACAAATAGCAAAAAATAACATAGCCCAGAATTCAACTTGCTATACATTCAATAAAGAAAAACATGAACTATAACAGAAGAAAATCAGACAATAGAAATAGAAATAACAGACATGACAGATTAGCACTCAAGAATAGCAAAGATTTTAAAATATAAATAACTAATATATCAAAGCATTTAAAGGAAGTATGAACTATAATAAACTATCAAATAAAATAAAATAGAAAGGTTTCAAGCTGAAACTATCCTCTAAAGCTAAAAAAAACAATATCTGAAATAATAAATTTGCCAGATGAGTTTAAGAGATTCAAAAGACTACATGCTGTATCATCTCATTTATAGGACATTCTGTAAAAGGCAAATCTATAAGGTCAGAAAACAGATCACTGTCAGGAGCTAATATAGAGGAGAGAGAGTTGACTACAAAGGAGTATTTGACACCTCTAGGTGTAACAGCTATGTTATATATATTGATTCCCTACCTTAACTGTGATGGTGCTTAAATGACTGAACATACTTAACAAATTCTATGTTATTCTGCAGATTATGCATCAATAAACCTACTTTAAAAAAACAGTATGCATGAAACCCTGCAATAAGTGAAAAAAAGATTCTGCAGTGTGCCAAGTGTGGGGTCCCTAGACCGTGATATGGCCAGCCCTGAAGAAGCTCTAGGCCAGAAATTACTGCCCCCAGGAATGAAGCCCCATGAAGTATTCAACACAGTGCCAAATGCAAAGGACCAGATTAGCTGGCCCCAGCAGTCTACAGTGCAAAGGGTAGGCAAATGGGGCAGTCAGACCTGCAAACAGCCATCTGGAGACCTTCAGGGGAAAGAGTGGGCCTATTTCTGTTCTTACTTCTTTTACTCATTCTTTCAACCCTTAAATATATTCATTTTAAAAGTCTGTTTCAAACTGCCATCTCCCAAAAAAGGGATGATAATGCAAAGAACCTCTAAGAACATAAAATAATGTAAAGCTTTTTAATTTTTAATTTTTTTAAATTTGTTAAGCTTGAGTTGGAAGTATCAAAATTATTATTTTAAAAAATGTATACATCCTAGTCAAACTTTTAAAGAGCCTAGAAACAATAAAATCCTCATAACATTAACTATACTCTAGATATGATTTCCCACTGAAAGGAAGCAGGGTTCCTGGGAAAACAGGCTGATTCAGGGCAGGGAAAGGACAAAGTAAACCTAGAATACCTTTGAAGCCCGAAAGGATAGGAAATATGAACACAAGAGCCAACTACGAAGGGCTCCTCCATAGGCCAGATCTGGAAAATCAGAGCAAAGACCTATGACAATAATTGATTATAACACACCAAATAAATAAAACCCCATGAATCCAAAAGAAAATCAGTGAAATCCTGAGGGGAGGGGAGATGGGACTTCTTTTCAAAAGATCAAAAGAAGGCCCACCATTAAGTAGAAAGAGAAACAGAGTAAAGACCATAATTTGCAAACTAAGTACACTAATACTTGCAAACAGATAACTGGACAAAACAAGACACACAACATAGCTCAAAATGTCTAAAACCAAATCACAAAGACCCATACATTCCAAAATAAGACCACAAGCAGTTAACAATATGCAGACTTCTAATAACTTGTCTGGCTTAAAAATTCTGAACAATCCCTACCCAAGACCATAATTATTATATTAACTTCTACCCTAAATTTATCCCTATGGCTAACCTCAGGCCCAAATTCTATAAACATCCTGCCGGAATTCCGTCACAGACACTGAGACTCTCAAAATGGTGCTTTCTCCTGTTCAGCAAACTTAATAAAAAACAACTCCATGTGATCAAAAGGCTTCTGTTATCTATGTATGAGCATTTCAACAATAGACACAGAAAAAACACCATTTTGCTACCCTTAATGAAATAACTACTTCAGGCAATAATAATTATCAATGTTTTAAACCCTTAGGTGAGTTTCTGGGTTCATTCAATGCCCAAGAACCTCACATATTATTTGCTAATTGGAAAGACAAGGTTAAGACTTTCAAAACAAAGCTATCTAGTGGTACAAAACCCACAGTGATAATGCTTTGCATTATTGGTGATGCAAATAATAGAAATATTAGTAATATCAGAAACAGTTAGTACACATCACCTTAACAAGATTCCTGCAAAAATGTTTCAGAAACCCAGATAATGGAAGATCTCCACAATGAAAAAAATAATCAGACTGGGGAGGAGAAAATGGGAAGTTAACTGATTAATGGATATAGGATGATGAAAACATTTGGAAACCACAATGAAGAGATCATTGTACAATATTGTGAATATACTAAGTGACACTAAATTGTGCACTTTAAAATGGTTACATTTCTTAAAACTGAAACAATAAAATAGTTACATTTATGTGAACTTCATCCTCAATGAAAAGTCAGAAAATGAGACTATGAGATATTCTACAAAACATGCCTCAACATTAAAAACAAAACAGTATCATGGGGGAAAAAAAAAACCTAAAAGATGGAATATAATGGTTTAGGTTAAGAGAGATTTAAGAGATGTCAAGTCAAAATATAATGTATGAGCTTCATGAGAACTGAAGAAATTAATACTGGCTGTCATTAACTATTAGGTGTAGCAATAATATCGTGGCTATGAAGAAAAATCTTTTTAAAACTTACGTGATGCACACTGAGGAAACTGGGGGCAAAGTGCTGCCTTATCTGCAGCTTATTTTCAAATAGACTGGGAAAACACACACCAAATACATAATACAAATATGGCAAATTTGTTTGAAAAATCAGTGTACAAGGTTAACAGGTGTTTAAATACAATACTGTCGCAAAGAGATGGTTTATTATATAAAAATTATCAAGCAAGTTAACAATATTATTACTGATTATGTTTAGATAATAGCATTTCAAGTTTTCTTTCAAATTTTCTTTGCATCTATTACATTCCCATCCCTCAATACTGACAAGTAATCACTGCTTCCAACAGCAATGCTCCTACTGTTTCATAATGGAAATGTGACTATCGAAGAAATTATTATAGTCAAAGATGGAACAAACCCCAAATAAAATGCTGATTACATACTTCTTGATAAATCATATGAAAAAGGACACTTACTCTTCTTTCAGTCTCTTCTGAAGTTTATCTTTTGAAAGTTTACTTTCAGTTGCATTTTTCATCATATCTTTCCGAAACCGATTGTTCACCATGTCAACCCTATAAAACACAGAATGACATATTATGAACAATTTTAAGAGTCATTATAAACTGGTGCTGCCTTTAGCATTTTGAGAAAACACTAAATGGAATTTGTAAGATGGATTTGTAAGATGCAGAACATCACGCATATATTTTTCTCCATTCTTCCTCCTTTGATGTCTTCAATATTTTAAATCATCTAGCTTACCCTATGGAGAGCTGGAATTTCAGAAAACTCTTCACGTCTTCTCTACATACATATACCATTCTCTAAAATAAATCCCAGGTAAGTGTACAAAGAGTTAAGTGTACAAAAAGCAAATCTTAAAATACCATGAAGGAGCTGCACACAGTAACATATGCCTATAACTCTAGCAACTCCAGAGGCTGAGGCAGGAAGACAGCAAGTTTGACACCAGCCTCAGCAACTTATAGACCCTGTCTCAAAATTTTATTTATGGGATGTAGCTCAGTGGTAGAGTGCCCCTGGGTTCAATTCCCAGTACAAAAAAAAAAAAAAAAAAAAATACTATCAAGGAAAAATATAGGCAAACGTCTATCTTTCTGATAAAGAACATTTTACTATTAAAACAGACAGTAAGGGGCTGGAGTTTTAGCTCAGTGGTAGAGCACTTGCCTAGCACCTATGAGGCATTGGATTTGATCCTCAGCACCACATGTAAATAAATAAAATAAAGGTACTGTGTCCGTCTACAACTAAAACAATATTTTTTTAAAAAGCAACAATAAAAATAATGAATGAGGGCTGGGGTTGTGGCTCAGCAGTACAGCGCTTGCCTAGCATGTGCGAACCCTGGGTTCGATCCTCAGCACCACATAAAAAAATAAAATAAATAAAATTAAAAAGGTGTTGTGTACAACTACAACTAAAAAATACTAAAAAAAAAAAATAATGAACGAAAAGTTTCACAAATCTCACTTATCTAAAAATTTAAAACTTCTGTGCACAGAAAGCTGAGGGTAAGCCTATAATAAATGAGACACATAACAGTTTGAAATTCTCAATATTTAAGAAACTTGACATACTAAGATCATTAAAAACATAGCCTCCAATAGATGGATATAATACAAAATACTTACAGGAAATGCCTGTGCCACTATAATGCACCAGTTAAAAAAAATATTGGGGGGAAGGGGGGGGAGAAATGCCAGTGGCTAATAACAGAAATATCCCGGGGCTGGGATTGTGGCTCAGTGGTAGAGTGCTCACCTAGCATGCATAAGGATCTGGGTTTGATCCTCAGCACCACATAAATATAAAATAAAGACACCGTGTCCACCTAGAACTGAAATATTAAAAAAAAAAAATTCTCAACACAAATATCACACTGAAAAAGCTGAGAAGAAACAAAAAACAATCTCTGCTTTTCAAAACGGACTTCAAGGGAAAGGAAAACTGGTATGCAGTTTGGCAGTATTAATCAAGAGTCTTAAAAATATTTGTGCTCTTTGATCAAGTAATTCAACATCAAAGAATATTTCTTAAGAAATTAATTTAAAAAGCATAAAAAGTTTATTTATAAAGATGTTTATCTCAGTATTGTTATTAAAGGGAAAAGTAAGGAAATCTGTCCATCCAACAATAGGTACATAAATTACAACTGGCTCACACAACAGGCTACAACATAGCCACTTAAAAATGTTGATAAGGGGAAGGAAGAAAAAGGAGAGAGGTTGGGAATAGGAAAGTCAGTAGAATGAATCAGACATAACCTTCCTAGCCTCGTATGTGAATACACAACCAGGGTAACTCCGCATCATGTACAACCACAAGAATAGGATCCTAATTAGAATGTTTACTCTTATGTATAACATTATAAAATTTGCCAAAATACATTTTACTGTCATGAGTAACTAAAAAAAGAACAAAAATAATTTTTAAAAAGTTGACAAAGGTCTTTGTGACAAGTGGGAATAAAAATTGAAAGCATTCCCCCTAAAAACTAGAATAAGACATGGATGCCCTCTTTCACCACTTCTATTCATTACAGTCCTTGAAACTTTAGCCAGAGCAATTAGACAGATGAAAGAAATTAAAGGGATACAAATAGGAAAGCAAGACTCAAACTAGCACTATTTGCCAACAATATGATTCTATGTTTAGAAAATCCAAAAATCTTCACCAGAAAACTTGTAAAATAAATGAATTAAACTGAGTAGCAGTTAGATATAAAATCAATACCCATAAATCAAATGCATTTCTATACATCAATGATGAATCAACTGAAAGAGAAATTAGGAGAACTAATTTCATTCATAATAGTCTTTAAAAAAATAAATAAATAAAATACTTGGAAACCAACCTAAGAAAAGAACTGAAATACCTCTACAATGAAAACTACAGAAGGAAACTGAGGAATGCCTTAAAAGATGGAAAGATCTCTCATACTCTTAGATAGGCAAAATTAATATTATCAAAATGGCCATTCTACCAGATCTGTTATACAGATTTAAGTAATTTCTATTAAAATTCCAATGGCATTCTTCATAGAACTAGAAAAAGCAATCATGAAATTCATTTGGAAAAACAAGAGATCTAAAATAGCCAAAGCAATCCTTAGCAAGAAGAGTGAAGCAGGAGACATCACAATACCAGATCTTGAACTATACTACAGAGCAATTGTAACAAAAACAGCATGGTATTGGTACCAAAATACACAAGTAGACCAACGGTAGAAGACACAGAGACAAACCCACATAAATGTGGTTATCTCATATTAAATAAGGCACCAAAAAACATACATTGGAGAAAAGATAGCCTACTTAACAGATGATGCTGGGAAAACTAGAAATCCATATGTACCAAAATAAAATTAAATCTATCTCTTGGGCTGGGGTTATGGCTCAGCACTCACCTCACACCTGTGAGACCTGGGGTTCAATCCTCAGCACCACATAAAAATAAATCAGTGAAATTAAAAAAATAAATTGTGTCCAACTAAAAAATAAATATTTTTTTAAAAAAATCTATCTCTCTCACCCTGCACAAAAAAATCAACTCCAAGTGGATCAAAGACTTAGGCACTAGAACCTGTGCTTAATAGAAGAAAAAGTGGGACCAAATCTTTACCATGTCGGCTAGGAACTGACTTCCTTAACCAGACTCCTAAAGCACGAGAAGTAAAATCAAGAATCAATAAAGGGGTGGACTCAAACTAAAAAGCAAAGGAAACAATCAATAATTTAAAGAGAGAGCCTACAGAATGGGAGAAAATCTTTACCACACACACCTCAAAGCACTAATTTCTCAAAAAACATCAAATAATCACCAAAAAAACCCCAAATAAACCAACCAATAAATGTGCTAAGGAACTGAACAGACACTTCACAAAAGAAAAAAAAAGTTGATCTACAAACATGAAAAAATATTCACCATCTCTAGCGATTAGAGAAATGCAAATCAAAACTATTCTAAAATTTCATCTCCCTCCAGTCAGAATGACAATTATCAAGAATACAAAGAATAAATGTTGGTAAGAATGTGGAGGGAAAAAGAAACACTCATTCATTGCTGGTGGGACTGCAAATTGGTGCACTCACTATGGAAAACAGCATGAAAATATCTCAGAAAACTCGGAATGGAAAACCACCATTTGACAGTTATCCCATTCCTCAGTGTATACCCAAAGGACTAAAATCAGCAAACTACAGTGATGCAGCCACATCAATGTTTGTAGAAGCTCAATTCATAATAGCTAAACTATGGAACCAACCTAGATGCCCTTCAACAGGTAAATGGATAAAGAAAATGTGGTATACACAATAAGAACTTTACTCAGCCTTAAAGAAGAATGAAATTATGGCTTTTGCAGGTAAGTGGATGGATTGGAGAATATCATGCTAAATGAAATAAGCCAAAACCCAAAAAACCAAAGGCTGAATATTTTCTCTGATAAGCGGATACTGATCCATATTGGGGGGAGGGTAGGAGGACTCTGGATTTTGCCGACGGGAATAAGTGGAGGGTTCCAGGATAGGAAGGACAGTGGAATGAGATGGACACTATTACCCTATATACATGTATGATTATATTACTGGTGTAACTGCACCATATTCAGCCAGAGGAAGAAGAAGTTGTGCTCCATTAGACACATTGTGTACAATGTGTCTAAATGCATTCTACTGGCATGTATAATCAGAACAAATTTAAAAAATAATTTTTTTAAAAAATTGGGAAGAACATTTGCCAATATGATTTTATGCACAAATAAATTATCAAAGTAAGTAGACAGTACATTTTCATCTACAAAAGTACATACTGTGTGGGCTAGCTTTCTTTTAATCCTTTACTCGGTTTCAGACACTGCACTAAAAGTTTTACAGGCACTATTTAATCAGAACAGCCTCTGATAATACTTACTATGATTATGTTCATCTTAAAAATAAAAGGCAGGTTCCAAACTTGTCCATGGTCAATTTGGAACTGGACAATTAAGGAAGCATGCTCAGCTCTAACTCCAAATACTGTTTTTTTTAGTTGATCTATACTGCACAAAAGACACAGAAGAGAATGCCAACATGTTAACAGTAGTTCTCTCTCAAAAGGACCTGGTTCTTTACTTCCAAATGTTCATCAAATCTTCACATACTCATATATTTTTAAAGAGAAAGATTTTAAAAACCTACAGAATTACTTTTGAAGTTTACAGACAGATTCTGAAAAAAAAGTTGGGCAGCTTACATTTCCTCCTCATCATCTTCTTCATCTACCCACACCGGCTGCTTCTGAGGGGGGAAAGAATCTTTTGCTTCATTCTCCACTTCAGAGTCATCAGAGTCTTCATGCAAGTGAACCTACAGAAGACAAAACGCCTTCAAGCACTGGGTTTTTCTCATCCCACAGTCACCCATGCCTTAAGTGATTTGAACAATGCTTTGTTTTTATGACCCTCTGATTAAACAATTGGAAAGAATGCTACCAAAACAAATGCAGGGGGCAGAAGCAGAAAATAAGACCAGGGAATGACACCTCCAGCTAGATAAGCAAAGCAAGCTGGAACAGTTAAGGAAAGCAAGTGAACATGCTGACCAAAGACTAAAGCAGGCAAGAACAAAGGGTAAGTTAATAGAGGAAGAAAAGGGCAGGAGAAATGCCCAAAATACAGAAATTACAAGTCCCAAGGCAGATTAGAGTTAAAGATAATAAATACCATTTAAGTCTTATCTCATATTCTTAGGCACATTGCTTGTTTCCTCTTACCCATTCTTAATCCCACCTCTTTAAAAAAAGTTATACCAAACCATCAAATCTAAATCTAGACCACAAAAATCCCCTTTAAATTGTTAGTTTGAGCTTTCCTCAACCCATATGACAGCAATATCCCATTGACTTCTACCTGCATTACTACAGTTCAATATGCTTCAAAGCCCAACAAACCCCACCTCTAGTAGGCTGTTTCTCCTGACTGTAAAACCTTCACCAGAATTAGCACACTTCCAAGTTCCAGTTCTCTATTAACTAGTTCTCTAGACTGCAGCAACTTCTCTCCTAAGCACCCAAAGGAGGTGGCAATCAGCAGATAAACAGTAATCCTTATCCTTTCTTATCTAAATGTTCAGTCCTTCATACACGTATTTTTCCTTTTCGAAGATTTTTTTTTCTCTTCAACACTTATCATCAAACACTTGAATTTTACTGATTTATCACTTCCTTATCTTCTATGCCACAAGCGCCAAGAGGGCAGGGATTTTTGTCCGTTTTGTCTATGCCTGGGAATCTCTTGGACTACAGAATTTTTTAAAAAGTAGAAGGCAAATATTACAATCAGCCACAGAGCGTTTGCCATCACCTGGAAGAGTATCAAAGACCTACAAATATCTGTTAAATGAATACGTGATCATTTTTAAAAGTTGATGCACGACATGCATCATGTCGACATGCGCCGAAAGACTTGTTAAAACGCTTATTCCCAGGCTTGTGCTCTCCAACCGATTCCATTATGGAATTGGAACTCCTTGAATCACTGGCAAGGAACCGGGGCAAGTGATGAGACCACCACCGCCAGCCAGACAGCAGAGCTCAGCAGCCCCAAATGGTCACGACTACAGTTCGCAAAACAAAAACGTGTTGAGCGCCTGCTGCATACAAGGCGCAGTGGCTCCTCCCGGACAGAATAAGGCGTGGTCTGTGCCCGCCCAAGCTTGCAGTCCAGCGCGGGAAGGCCGGGTACGCAAAGCGGCGCCCCTCGGCGCCAGCCTTCAGGGCTCCCTCCCTCCCTCCCACCTGAGCGCTCGCCGCCGCAGGTCGCCCAGGCTCCGCCTTCAGAACCTCGCCGCCCGCCGCGCGCCCCGCCTGAGCGTGCTCGGCCCGCGCCCGGGCCTCCCTCACCCGCGGGCCCCGCAGCCGCCGCAGCAGCGAGTCCTCGTCGTCCTCGACATCACCGAAAACCAGCTCTTCCAGGCACCGCTCTACGGCCGGTTTGTCCTCCTCCAGTGTCAGGCGATTCTGCTGCCGGAGGCGTCTCTCCTCCGCCGCCGCGACAGTGATCGAAACGGCTGCAGCGGTCGGCTGGGCCGGCGGTGTCCGCCGAGATGAAGGGGCAGCCTTTTGGGGTGGCCCGCCCGTCCCTGCCCGGGCTTTCTGGTCTGACCTCATTTTGGTCTTACTGTCCCGCCTTGCGCGGGCTCTCCGTTCGGGTCTCATCCGGCTCCTGCGTTCGGGCGGCATTGTTGGGTTTGAGAAGAAACGCTACCGCTCACGTGGAGCTGTTCTGCGCACGCGCCCCGTCGCCTCGCAAGCTGCCACCGAGGAGTTCCCGGGGGACCGGAAGGAGCTTGCGCAGCCTCTGGCCACGTGACCAATACCACTACGTCACTCCCACTCCCCTCGCCAGCCCCTCCCCGTGTGGGAGTTCCTCCCGGAGGGCCAATCTTCCGGGTGTAGGGGGACGCGGCGTGATTGGAGTGGAAATTTTTTCCAACACAACAAATGCAACCTATTGAAAAGACAGCTTGAGTACAAACGGGGGTGACTAAGTGAAACTTCTGATCTCCCTTCAGATCTTTTAACCACTGGACTTTACCCAAACCTCAATTACCTTTACTTCCCTTCGTTTTGGTACGGTCCTTAGAGTACGGAGCCTGCAGAGGGTCCCACGCTGGAGGAGAGAGAGGAGGGTATGTAGGGAAGTGGGCCAATCGGGGCGCGGGTCACGGCGCAGGCGCGCTGGGGAGGGAGGGCTATGCTAATGTTGTTGATATCCTGGGGCCACCCGAGTTAAAGGGGGGAAATCCGGGGGCTGCCGCAGCCACCACTAGTCTGGGCCCAGCTGGGGGCTCCCTTTAGTCGCCGCAGTCCCGGGGAGAGGCGCCTGCCCCCAGCTCGGGGAGGGGGCGCCGCGGGCTCGGGGAGCACGGACAACCCCTACCCATGAGGCCCTGATGGAAAACACAAAGGATCTGGTGAGAGCCGAGCGCGGCAGCCGCTTTGTGTACCAGGTGGGGGGAACGCCTGCAGCTCCCCGACCCCAGGAACCCCGCAGCTCCCTGACCCCGCTCCTAGGCCTGTTTCTTCATCCCACGCCCCCTCCCCCTACCGACCGTTAAACGATTCAGGGGTTCCCCTCCCCCACCCCCTCAGTCCCAGATTCGTTCGGGTTCTTTCCTCCACTCTCTGGGGGAAACAAATCGAGAAGAAAGTTTTTTTTTATGCCCCCCACCCCCACCTACTCTGACTAGGGAGAAAGGCTGAATCCGACACTTACTTTTTTAGGCGCCCAGGGTGGGAGAGTGGAATAGAACCCTCACTTTTTTTGGGAGGTGGGTGTGGGGAAATATAGTTTTGGTGCTTTGCAAAAAAAAAAGGTACCTATTCGTTTGGGGACCGGTGCCGCGAGGCATTTTGCACGTGGAGGTGGAAATATTGAAAGGGGGCGGGGTGGGCACGTGTGGGAAGGAGAGGTGGGAGGGGTGTTTGGGAAGCCGCCACCAAGGCCGCTTATTTAAAAGGGTTCCAGATCGGTGGGCTTCTAAGGCTACTGCGTTCTCTTTTGTGAAATAAAAATCCTAACATTTCAGAGTCGGAAGAGACATTAGAGGTCACCCAAAGCAGCCGTCCCCTCTGCAGCCTCTGAAAAGTGGTAGGTAGTTTGGCCTCTACTAAACCCCTACAAACACTGAGTGCTCACTACTGCCCAGGAAAGCCCCTTTTTAAGTAATTCTCATCCTTTGCCCACCCTTATTAGACCCTTCAGTCTCATTCATGTCCTGGTTAAGTTGCTCCTTTTTTTACTTCTCAAATTTTCTCTCACATCCTCCTCACCCACCCACTGCTCATTGGCCTATATTTTGTGTGCCAGGAAAGAACAGCAGGGAAGTGGAGTGAGGGGGGAGGATTTGAGAAAGTGAAGGCCAGCTGAAAACTTTGCTGGGTCAATTTCAAGTGTACTGACTAACATATCTAAAGATGGTTGATACTCTTCTGACAGGAAACTAGAGAATTGAAATCAGGATTTCATGGCCATTTTCTCTCACTAGTGCAACTTTTTAAAGTGAGAAATTTCATCATCTCTGTAGTTCTATCACAAAACACATTTGCTTGTTGCCTCACTTTCCCTAAGGATGCCTAAAATTGCATCCTGGGGAAAATACTAAAGCCCTTAGAAACTTCAGCCTGGTAGGGAACTGATCAGAACTACTCTCCATCAAAAGTTCTGTCTTTTATGAGATTTGAAATTTATGCAGCACTTTAATATTTGCTTGGAGTTTGCAATATTTTTAATGCTCCCTACATTAAAAAACACCAGTATTTGTCACTGGTAGTTCGGTTTCAAATATATATTGTTGCTCAGTCTTTTAATGTTCTTCATTTAGTGAGCTCTGTTGCCTCCAGTAGTTTTCTTGGCAAAAGAATCTTGGGGCACGTGTTTTTTTCTTCCTAATATGGTGAAGTGGGAGTCCAAACATAATGTAGAAGTAATGCATCTGGTCTAAAAGACAGCCAATAAATTTTTTTCCTAAACTTCCAGGCCCCTGTTTAGAATGTTGGAGCACATTTTTTTCTTTCCTCTCTTATGACTTAGAGACTTGCTTTGCTCTAGTGTGCTTAGGCTGGTTTTTGTTTACCTCAATACCAAAGACTGTTTAGAAAGAAAATAGATTTTTTTTGCACCACCTCCTCTGAATAACAAGTAGCTTCTATATTTATGTAGAACCCATACTCAAGGCTTGTGAATAACTTGTAAATTATAGCAAAATCTGTCTTGAGCAAGTTTCTGTTCATATGTGAAGCCATGTTTTTCAACCATACAATTTTTAACTTTGTGAACTTGGACATGTAATATTTTCTTAAAAATCTAGTCACTAAAATTTAACATGGAATTGAATACTAGATCATGAAAATATTAATAGAGCAGTATAATTGTGTCTTTAAAGTTGTAATCAATATGGAGTTCCAAGTTGTTTTCCTGCTTACTTTAAATGTGAGCTGTCATGACATAAGTTGACTAACTTTGAAACCATTTGCCCTCTAAACATACTAGACAGGAACAACTGGTTTCACTTTTAAAGAAGACACTGCTGTATTTTTTATGATTAGTTATATGTTGACATTATTATCGAAGCCTTTCTGGATAGTCAGGTGCTGCTTGTAGTATTAATTTTGGAAATTAAAATGAAATAACTTATTTTAAAGTATGTGAAAGCATATAATATTGGTCAAATGAACGTAAAATCATAGTTCATGAGTGAAATTGACATTAACCTCATAAATCTTAAACTATGGGGCTGGGGATATAGCTCAGTGCTTGCCTCACATGCACAAGGCCCTGGGTTCAATCCCTAGCACCACAAAAAATAAATAAACCTACCTTAAATAACCTACTAAAAGCCAGAAATGCTCAGTGATCTCAATGACTACCTTCTAAACTTAAAAGAATCACTATTCTTTGGTGTCTCCTTGTTTCTCACTTTTTCATTTTTAAAATCTTTACTAGATAAGATTTAACCTTTAACACTTAGAGTTCAGAGTAAAACAGTTAATATGTCTCATTAGTCTTGGGTTTTCAATTCCAAGAGAGATAAAACAGAACAATAGGGGAAAAAAGTTCCTAAGTAGTTACAATAAGCTTAACTGTGTCTTCCAACAATAGTAATGTATTAACTATCCCAGACAACTTTTTTTTTTTAAAGAGAGATAATTTTTTAATTTTTTTTTTAAGTTTTCGGTGGACACAACATCTTTTACTTTATTTTTATGTGGTGCTGAGGATCAAACCCAGCGCCCCACGCATGCCAGGCGAGCGCCCTACCGCTTGAGCCACATCCCCAGCCCCAACTTTTGATTTTATGTGAAAATAACAGGTTACTTTAGTTCTTTGGTTGGAGGAGGGTACTGGATTGAACCCAGGGGTGCTTAACTACTAATCTACACCCCCAACCCCTTTGTATTTTTTATTTTGAGACAGGGTCTCACTAAGTTGCTTAAGGCCTCACTAAATTGTAGAGGCTGATATCGAACTTGCAATCCTCCTGCCCCAGCCTCCCAAGTTGCTGAGATTACAGGTGGGTAGTGCCATGCAGTTAAGAGTTTGTTGTTTTTTTTTTTTTTTTAATCAGCATTTTTAAGGATTTAGTTCCCATAAACTCATTATTTATTTTTTTGCTTTGCTTCAGTCAAGAAAAGGTGCCTGAAGGGGTTGTGGCTCAGCAGTGGAGTACTCGCCTGGCGTGCATGGGGTGCTGGGTTCGATCTTCAGCACCACATAAATGTAAAATAAAGATATTGTGTCCATCTAAAACTTTAAAAATAATTATTAAAAAAAGAAAAGGTGCATGAATAATATTCCATTTGAACAAACTCTATAAATGTGAGGTAGGATGAAGTGGTGGAGTGAGGGGCCCCTGGAAAAGTAGGTTAGAGTTGTGATTCTGCCACTGTCTAGTTGCATGATAGTGGTTGAAGGTCCTGTGTCTCAGTTTTCTCATCCCAGTTGAAAAGTTGATGTATAATCAGTTAGCATTGTCCAGTAGAAATTGGTGCAGTGGTGGAAACGTCCTATATTCGTGCTGTCCACATATGACTATTGAGCACTTAAAATGTAGCTAGTAAGCCAAAGAACTCAATTTTTTATTGTATTAATCTGTCAATTTCAATAGCGACATGTCTGCCAAATTGAACATGCAGGTATAGAACAGTGTTTTTCAAATATAGCTAGACTTCCCTCTTGGAAGCTTTTGTTAAAAATACATACTCCTCCCCTGGATATAGTAAGGTCTACAGTAGTAAGGTCTGCAGTAACATGTGAGAATTTGTTTTAAATGTATGCTCTAGAGAGTTTTATTTTTGTTTTGTTTTTCATCAGATTAGTTAAAGAAACACTGCATAAGAGATTTCTGAGCACCCTTCTAGTTCTTACTGTGGTGTTGATAACCTAGCATTTACTATAATATAAATGACCTCTGAACAAAGTGTGCAAACTGGGCTCTAGCTCTGGCTCTGCCACCTTCTGACCTGTGATCTCAGACAAGTTTCCTAATCTCTTTGAGCTTCCTATTCCTCATCTGAAATGTGGGGTGAGAATCAGCTTTGCTTCCCTTCTGAAGTTTTCTGTAAACTAGAATCCCCTCTTCTCCCTTTTGACTGGATTATCTAATTCATGCTCTATTATAAAATTGGTTGTATATAAAGCTCATTCATTTATTAAATCAATTGCAGCCACAGTTTGCAGTCTTAGTTGTAAAGTGGGCATAATGAGTCTTAATTTTTTTTGGATTTCTGATGCTTAGCATAACGATGCATGTAGCTCCATAAATATTGACTAATATCATCTGTTTATTTACTTTTAGGCTTCAAAACTGTAATTGATTAGTTATAGATTATTTTATATACCAGAGAAATATCCCCTTACTTTACATATATGTATGTAACTCAATTTTTTTTTTAATTTTTTAGTTGTAGTTGGACACAATACCTTTATTTTGTTCATTCACTTTTTTTTTTTTTTCTTTTAATATGGTGCTTAGGATCAAACCCAGGGAGGCGAGTGCTCTACTGCTGAGCCACAACCCCAGCCCTGTAACTCAGTAATGTTCTATTGGTTAATGTTCAGTGATTTTGTATTTTAGTACTGGGGATAGATTGAACCCAGGGGCTATCTACCACTGAACTACCTCCCCAGTTCTTGTTATTTTGAGATAGTATCTCACTAAAATAGTTGAATCTGGCCTCAACTTGTGCTTCTCCTGCTACTAAAAGCCGGAGTAGCTGGGGTTAAAGACATGCGCCACCATGCCCAGCAGTGATTACATAGCTTTTGAGCAACCAGCTTCAAATATATTTTTAAAAGATGATCATGCTAGGGATGTTGCATGGTGGTAGAGCATTTGCCTAGCCTGCACAAGAAACTGGGTTTGGTACCCAGAGCTTTCAAAAAAAAAAAAAACACCAAGAGAACTATTAGATTTTTTTTTATTAGCCCTGATAATAATGATCTTAAAGACCCTCTAGGCCACCATGTGTTTCATACTTAATTTTGACAAGGTCATCTTATTTTTAATTAGCTTTTCAGGTTCATACTTAAGGATTCATAACTTTCTTCTGAAGAACTGAAAGTGTCCATGTGAACTATTTTATTTTATCATACATCTTCCTGTGTGGTAAGTGGTATTTTCCTTATTTAGAAGAGAAACTGAGACCCAAGTAATTGTTGCATCCAAAGTCATGATAATGATAAAACCAGAAGTTGGACCCCAAAACAGAAATTTGGATTTATCACTGGCCAAACTGTGCTTTTCATCCAGGTGTGGAATAAGGAAGAGGCCAGCGAGAGCTTAAAAAGCACCCTCACTTCTAAGTCCAGTCATCATAGAATATCTGTTGTGAAGTTTGTGAGCTCATGCATACAATGTTCACATTTAAAGTTTGAGAAAATATACTTGTCAGATGCCATCTCGCTAAATCCTGCCTGGAACATGAATCATCCTTTTGTCCAGTTATCCACAATTTTATCCACCCTTTATTTACTAGCCATCTCACTTATCAGACTATTAAGGTATTAGAGGGCTTGTGTTAAAATACCTTATGTAGGAGCCTGAAGCCATATTGATCATCTCATCATATAGGCCTTATATCATTACAAGAAGGGTGAGTATAGACTAAGTAGATATTTTGTCAGATTCCATTCATATAACTTCTATTACAGTATATTTCAATTGTTCTCTTATTATTGTTAATCTTACTGTGCCCAATTTATAAATTATTATAGATATTAATAGAAGCTGGTAGAATTCTGGGAGGAGGAGAAGAATTAACTGGAAAAGTACATGAGGGAGATTTCTAGAATGACAGAGAAGTGCTACATCTTGATATGCATTAAAAAATATGCCTCACGTTTTTTTGGGGGGGGGGTAAATTACCAGAGATTGAACTCAGGGGCACTCAACCACTGAGCCACATCCCCAGCCCTATTTTGTATTTTATTTAGAGACAGGGATTCATTGAGTTGCTTAGCACCTCACTTTTGCTGGTGTTGACTTTGAACTTGCGATCCTCCTGTCTTAGCCTCCCAAACTGCTGGGATTATAGACTTGTGCCACCATGCCCAGCATGCCTCAGTTTTGAAAAACTTAACTGTTAAGTAAAAGAGAAATGCAAACAAACTGCAGTTTCTGATAAACAATGTCTAAAATACTACGCAACATAATCTGTTCATTATATTTATTGTATAGTGAGAAGAAAATTCATAGCCCTATATTAATGAATATGCTTGTCTCAGAAGCAAAAAGAACCAAAAAAAGCCAAAAGAAAACACACACCCACCCACACACCAAAAAAAAGTGAAAAAGAAAAGTAGAAATTAATGAGTTAGGAGCTGGGGTTAAAGCTCAGTGATAGAGTACCTGTCTAGCACATGTGAGGCACTAGATTTAATCCTCAGCACCACATAAAATATAAATGAATAAACAAAGGTATTGTATCCATCTGCAAATAAAAGAAATTAATGAGTTTACCAAAAAAAAAAAAAAAAACACTATACATCCAATTAATGAATCAATCCTGGGCCTTTAGGGGAAAATTTGCAAGACAGATAAACCATTAACTAATTTAAGATGAGAAAAAGAACAATAGATAGACCAAGGGGAATTCTGCCTGGGAGATCACATGTTCCCAGTGCTACATGACTACAGAAAATGGAAGAGGAAATTGTGATTATTTTTAGAAATAATACTGATTTCTAAACCTTTGATGGAGGTAATGCAAAGAAATGAAAACTACAGATAATAGTTAAGAATATCACTGCAAAATTCTAACTATTACGCAGTCTCTCGCACCACATTAACTCATTGTGTCCCAGATGTGGAACACCTTTAAAAACTTAAATTGAGCAACAAATATACCACTAAGGGTAACTAAAATAATATGTGAATATTATGTTCACAGAATTGAAAACTTAATGAATTGTGTAAAAACATCTTGGTGAAGCTTATACTAGAAATACAAAGATAATTTAGTGTTTGTGAACCTACATAATTTACTATATTAATAGTTCTGAACAGAAAGATTATAGATCTTGAAAAGGCCTGAGGCAAAATTTTAACACCTAACCAAAAGTTTTGAGAAAACAGGAGTGGATAAATACTTCTTTATTTAACATGACTTTATTTTCACAAATAAGCACCTCAGTCCTAAAGCCAGCATTTTAATAAGAAACACAGTAACAAAGTAAGAGTGACCCTTTTCTACACTATTTAGACTAGAACTCTGAGCCCATACATGCAGGATGGAGAAAACAAGTCAGGCATAATACTGGAAAAAGAAAAAATAAAGTTTCTTTGTTGGTGACATGATCGTTTTTCTGAAAAGCCATAGTAAATCAATGGCCAAACTATCTCAAGACAATTTGAGAATCTTAAATAATAAATGTCCATGTAGTGCAGAAATAGCCAGTTAAGACAATACAACAACCAGGCATGTGGTGCACACCTATAATCCAAGCTGATCAGTAATTTGAGGCCGGAGGATCTCAAGCTCAAGGCCAGCCTTGGCAACTTAGTGAGACCCTGTCTCAAAAAAATAAAATGACAAAAAACTAGCTCAGTGGTAGAGTGACCCTGGGTTCAATCCCCAAAACTGCAAAAAAGGAGGGAAAATAGGAAAGGTGGTACCACAAAAAGAAAATTACATTTATAATAGGAACAACAAAATATTTAAAATTCTTAAGGATATGCTTTAACGAGAATTGTTTTAAAAGCTAAGTGAAGCTTGGGGTCTGGGGTTGTAGAGCACTTGCTTAGCATGTGTGAGGCACTAAGTTCGATCCTCAGCACCACATAAAAAATAAAGTTACTATGTCCATCTACAACTAAAAAAAAGAAAAAAATTTTTTAAATAAAACGCTATGTGAACCAAACTATAAAGCATTCCTAAAAGACACAAGTTAAGCCAGGCACAGTGACACAAGCCTATAATCCTAACAGCTCAAGAGGCTGAAACAGGAGGACCACAAGTTCCAGACCAACCTCAGCAACTCAGTATGGCCCTATCTCAGATTTTAAAAAATGGGGGGCTGGGGTTGTTGTCTCAGTGGTTAAGCAACCCTGGGTTCAATCCCCAGTACCAAAAAGAAAACACAAGGTAAATTTGAACAAATGGAAAAGCATCCATTGTTCTTCTGTAAGACATCTCAATATCAGCCAGTTGTCACATCTTTCTAAGTTAATTGATAAATTTAATGAAATCCCAATATAAATTTTTTGGTGTAGAGTTGAACTAGTTAATACAAGAAGTTCATCTGGAAAAAGAAACATGCAAGAATATGGAAACATTTAAAGAGCTCTTTGAAGTGGATCTAGCTCCAGCAGGTATAAAAATATCCTGGAAAGCCTGTAATTATAAAAGCTAGGAAATGGCACATGACTAGACAAACAAACAAACAAAAAAGCCCTGCACCACCTAATCTTTTAGTCAACAAGGAACCACATGTACAATAGTGGTACCATAAGATTATAACGGTGCTGAAATTTTCCTGTTGCTTCTGACATTATAGTAGCCACTATAATGTGGTAGCACAATGTACTACGTGTTTGTGTTGATGCTGGTGTAAACAAACCTACTGTATTCTAATGCTTTAAAAGTATATCACACACAGTTATGTACACTACATAATGCTTAATAATAAATGCCTGTGACTGGTTTATGTGTTTACTATGCTTTTTATCATTATTTCAAAGTGTACATGTTATTTTTTAAGTTTGCTGTTAAACAGTATTCCATGTTATATCAACAGTAACCTCATAAATCTCATGTTCACTGCATCTTTCCATCATGCCATTTTCTCTTCTACTTGATTTAGTCACATGTTGTTTTGCTCATCGTGGTCCCTAAGCATACAAAATCCATTGCTCATATTGCCACTGTGAGGCCACATGGAGGGACTGACTTGAAATGAAATAAGTGATTAAGCACTACAAAGGTGGAAAATCAGTGATGGTTATTGCTCGCCAGTCAGGCATGTCCCATTCCTCCATAGCCATGAGCTTGAAGAACAAGAACAAAGAAGGATCTGCTTCATTGAAGGCAATAAGACTACAATTCAAGAAGGGTCTATGTCTGATGTATAGGTACTTGTAATGACCTGAATTGAAGACCAAACACAGAAGCATATTCCTCTCAGTACCGTGATGGTCATGGCCAAGGCAAAAAGTTGGTGATGATGAAAGAAAAGGCTGGACCTGACCACAGTGTTGAATTTACTGCTAGCTTTGAGTGGCTGAAATGATTCAGAAATCATTAGTTCATTGCATTATGTGAAAGTGAATGGTGAGTCCTGATGTGAAAACAGCTGAAGAACTTGTGGAAACTAGGCTGATTGGGGGAAATAATTATTTGTCAGAGCACTCTAACAGCATAGGCTATATAATATAGCCTAATATGTAGTAGGCCATAGTTTCTGGGTTTGTGTAAGTGCATTTTATGTTTAACCAACAGTAGAATCATTCAATGTTACATTTCTTGAAACATTTTCCTGAAATTAATTGACATGTGGCTATAGTATAAGATCCAGAAGCGGACAAAACTACATAGGGATACCTAATACTTAAAGTGGTATTTCAAACCAGAGGTAAAGGTGGACATTCTAATAAAAGATATTTTAGCAACTACCTAGCTATTTGGTGTGGGGGGATGGATATTAGGCCCATTTTTCACACCATACACAAGAATAAACTCCAAATGGATCAGAATCTAAATATAAAACTGTATAAATGCCAGGAGGAAATGTGGGTGAATTTTTCTATATCATGATTTAAGAAATTCTTTTCTAATTGATTCATAATTAAGATACAATGAAAGACTGTACTGGTTGCCCTAGGGATTTAGCTCAATGGTAGAGTGCATGCTTCAAATGCATAGGCCCTGCGTTTGATTCTTAGCATCAAAAAAGAAAAAAATACTGGTAAATTTTAATACATTAAAAAAATAATTTTATGCCAAAAAAATTTCATGTGCAGAATCATAATTTGCCATAAATACAGAGAAGAGTGAATTTCTGAGTACAAACAACCGAAATAAATCATGACTAAAAACCTTAAGGAAAAAGCACAAAAAGATCAGAACAGACAAATCCCCACATGCGCAAAAGAAGATACAAAAAAAGACGAAAGTATGCTAGACTGAGCACTGAGTTTAAAGAGTTGGTCTTTAATATCAACTCCCCACTAAAAACAAGAGTTTCTTGGAAAAATGAATTTCAGGGTTGGAACAGCATAGGTCAAAAGAAAATTGAGCATGAAACATGTTTTTGTGCCAGAAAGGAAGTACTCAAAAATAGTCAGGAGCATGTGAAAAAGAACCAGTTGGGGGAGATCCTAGCAGCCAAACCTGGGATGATATGAACCCCCAGATAAGGACAATGATGAATTGTTGGGGGAAAATAGGAATTCATACTGGGAATTAACAGGTAAGCAGATGAATTGAGAGTAAGATTTCTTGATGACTGGTGTAGCACTACAGTTGGGAAGTCATTTTAGCAGCCATCATGATAGAGTTTGGTTTGGTAAGGATTTTATCATTACATAGTAAATTAAGGGTGGGAGTGGGATTTTAATGAGAAGCAATATATGCATATTTTAATCATGACCCAGGCCTGCTTATTAATTGCAAGGAGAAATTAGGTGAATATACAGTGGGAAAAACTGCATGAGACCTTGGGCATCTTATGCCTCAGTTCAACATCCTGAGAGGGATACAACATTGTTTATGCAGTAGTGTGGGAATACGTAACACGAATCTAATGAGGGAAGGTCAGATGAATCCCCCAAGATTAAAAGGGGCAACTCTGCATTCTTCAAAATTAACCTTTCAATTTAAAAAGATAAATACAATGTAATCCTGGACGGGAAGGAAGAAATGCAGATAATATTGTGAATTCAGTACTAAGGATGGTATTTTAGAGAATTATGTTTAACATTAATTCAAATTAATGTTGTATTTTCTCAAACTGATAACTGTGCTATAGTTAGTTATGAGAGAAAGTTTTTAATCCTAGGAAATGCATAGAGTTTAAATGATTTAGAACATTAGAGCCAACCAGTTGGGTCCAACGTTAACAACTGGTGAGTCTGTGAGTGCAAGGGTTCAGTGTTTCTGAAAGCATGATGTTATTTCCAAAAAGGAATTTTAAAAAGAAAAAACTGCATTAATGTACCATTTTTCACCTGTCATTTTGGCATATATTAAAAGACAAAGAGTATTTTACATTAGGTTTTGAGAAGCAAGCACTCTCAATTTGCTGGTGCAAGTAACTTTGGAGAAATTTGTCAGTGTCTAACATAGGTATACACACATACATGTATCGTACTTCTGAGAATAAATCCTGGAGGAGTACTTCACTAATATAAAAATGCATATGCATAACTTTATTGTAGCATATTTGTAATTGCGAAAACTAGATGCATTTGCACTGAAATGGAGTTATTTTTATTCTAAGAGGAGATTATAGTATTTGATCTTTCGTGTAAGAAAGGAAAATAAAAAAGCATGTATGTATCCATTTACTTTTGGAAAGAGTATACCTACAAAAAGCATGAACCAGAAAGCAATAAAGTTGATTACACAAAAGGAAACTGATCTTCCAGGTAGAAAATGAAATTTAATTCAATGAAGGAGTTTAAAAACTAAAAGCAAAACAAACAGAAAATACTAACATAACCACTATGGAAGGAAAAATAATTCAAATAACTCTTCTTCAGTTGGCACCCAGCCCCTTGATCTGGGGAGAAAGGGTTGCAAAGAAATTATGAACTTTTAATTTTGTATGTAATATAGTTTTTCTTTTGATATTTAAGTATATAAAAGGATTGAGCAAATGAGGACATTGAGTTTGTTGAGGAACAAGAGTTTTTACTGTAGAAGAGACAAATAGGGAGTGTGAATAGGTTTTAAAAAGGAAAAAACCTGTGGGGGAGATTGAAATTGTGGTTATAGGTAGAAGTTCCCAATATTCTAAAATACTTGTGTATATGCATTTGTCACATACAAGTGTGTGCATATTCTTAATTCTCTCAACTGAAAGGGTCCTGAAGCAGAGAAATCCCAATGGCGATGAGCAAATTGGACACCTACATGTTTATGTCTAATACAGTAATAATCTAATAAAAGAAACTAAGGCTGTTTGGAGAAGTATTTGATTCCAGCTCAGAGAGAGATGAGTTTATGATAAGTCTGAAATACCTTGTTGTGCCGGGAATTAAGAAGTTACTCCAAAAACGTTAGGAATGTGTCTAACCTCATCTTGAAGGAGCTCCCTCTCACCCAGTCTGTGACAGTTTGAACCATTGAATAATTAAGAACAATAATAAATAATAAGCCATTGGAAAGTAGTAATCTCTGAGTTGATATCCATAGTAAATAGTAAGTGATAAGGTCCCTTAGAGAAGATGCCAAATGATGAACATGAAATGCTGGGGGTGGAAAATAATCACAGTTAAGGACTACTTGCACAAGGAACATTGGATGTTAAATCCAAAATAATATTTTGATTATTAGAATATTTGTATGTTTAAGTGTTTCCCCATAGATAGCTTATTTAACAGAAAATAAGAGGAAAATGTTAAGTAGTCTTGAAACCAGACCAAACCTAGAGCAGGTCATTAAAATTAACATCACCAGTAAGGACAGATAGCCATCCTGCTTCTGGAGTTGATACTCTGAGAAAAACAGTACTAGTTATGAAAACAGCTGGTTGATATGCAACATCATCAATTAATGAGAAAACTTCAAGTAAACCCAAAATAAAGAAATTTTTACTTTTGAGATAAGTGAAAATCTGCAGAATTCCAGTTTATGTAAAATAATCTTTCAAGTAGGGAGATCATAACACCCACTCCTGAAGTGGGGGCTGTACCACAGCACTTCCTTCCCAAGAGTTCAATATGGGAAAAGTTAAGAATCACTTTATTGCAGGGCATAGTGGCACATGCTTGTAATCCTAGTAGCTCGGGAGGATGAGGCTGGAGGATCACAAGTTCAAAGCCAGCCTCAGCAACGTAGGCCCTGTCTCAAAAAGGGCTGAGGATGTGGCTCAGTGGTTAAGCACCCCTGTGTTCAATTCCCAATTACCCCCTCTCCACACAAAAATCACTTTACATGGGGAAATTTGACACTGCCTCAACCAGATGATCAAAGTCAACATCAACACTAATAAGTCATGTTGATAGTATTTATGTAACATAAATGGCACTGATGTGAGTAACATACCTTCCAACACAACTTCAGCCTGATCATGAGAACAAATCTCAGTGGAGAGGTGTTAAACAAATTACCTAAGCAGATATCCAAAAGATATCCAAAAGAATTTATTTTTAAATCCACAATAACTTTAGGACAATTTTATGCCTGAAGACTTATGGCAACTATATGTAATATAGAATCTTGGAACCGAAAGAACATTAGGTGAAAATGAAAGAGATCTGAATTAAGTGTAGAGTGTTTAAGGATAACGTGTCAATGTTGATTATTTGCAATAAATGCACAATACTAAGATTTAATAATAGAAGTGGATGTTTAAACCTGCTGTATTTTCAATTTTTCTAACTTCTGAAAAATAGCTCCTTTAAGGGAAGGAACTATGTTCTTAAAAATATGTTAAGTGTTAAGAAAGACAAAATTATCCTTCTAGATTCAAACTTAAGATTGACATGACAAATGGAATGTTTGATCTTGGACTAGAGGGGAAAAAATCCACACATTGAGTCATCAACAGAATGTGAGTGGTAGATTAGATTAAAGTATTGGGTTAATTTTGTAATTTCTTGATCATTATTGCTATGCTGATACCATATAAGAGGATGTCATTATTAGGAAAGGCACATTGAAATGTAGGGCAGTATTTCCCAACCAGGGTGGTTTTACCTCCTATAAGATATGGTAGCTCCTGGAGGCTTTTAGGGTTGTCACAGGGTGAATGGGGGAATATTACTGCCAGAAATGGTACTAAACATACTAAAAACAATGCACAGTGTAAGTTCTCTGGCCCAAAATGCCAGTATAAGGTTGAGAAACCCTGAGCTATGGCTTCCAGCCCTGATTTAGAGGTAAGTGGACTTTGAAGCATGTAAGCTTTTCACAAATAGCTGGGGGTTGGGGGGAAGTTGTATATAGAGAGAAATAAATGGGTCAGAATGCTAATAATTGATCAATCAGGTTAATGATATCAAGTTTGTATTATTGGAACTGCTATTAAATTACAAATAAATGATACAAAAAAGCTAACTATTTTATAGTAAAATTTTTATTATTACCTTCTTAAAGTAAAAAAGACATGATATAATATATTTAATAAATTAATTTTATGAAAAATAAAAATATATAACCCAGCTAGTACTCAATAGATCGAAATACTTGCTTTCTGTTAATGTCACTGGAAAATAAGGAGTCTTGTTTCATTGCCATATAGTACAAGTTTTTTTTTTAATTGCTGTGTTTACATAGTATGTAGCTAGTATACTACCTATTACTGCTGTTCACCCAGTCATTAGTACCTTTAGTATAATACTTTTTTCTAGCAATTGTTGACTTTTTTTTTTTTTTTTTTGTATAGGGATTGAACCCAGGAGTGCTTAACATCCCCAGCCCTTCATATTTTTTAAGACAGGGCCCTCACTAAGTTTACTAGAGCCTTGCTAAGTTCCTGAGTCTGGCTTTGAACCTGAGATCCTGCTGCCCCACTCTCCTGAGCTGCTAAGTGTGCACCACTGCACCTGGCTCATATTTTCATTTGGTCATGTTGGGAGTATCACCATTTTTTGACATGCTCCAGCAAATATAAAAACTAATGTTTTTCCAGAGTTGTCATCATCCTCCTCCTCTAATGCAGTCTGCTTCCTAGGCCTGCTGTATGACTATAATCCTGGGACATCTCTTTATCATTGCCCTGGAAATTTTCTTTACCTCTGTCCTGTGTTGGTTCATTTAGTTTCTATATCAGCCATCTTCCTCTATCTTGTTTTCTTTGATGTACAGTAAAATGCATCTTCTGGGAACTTGCCAAAAAAGCACAAATATTAGAACTGTTTCTTTGAAATGTGGCGTTTTTAACAGATTTATTGGAGTAAAATGTATAGTTGCGTAAGTTTTTTGAGGGGATAGTTTTGTTTTACTGTGCTGGGATCCAATCCAGGTCCTTGTGCGTATTAGGCAAGTGCTCTACTACTAAACTACTTCTCCAGCCTAATTTGATAAGTTTGACATAGGTATATACTCATGAACTCCCACCACAATCTAGATAATGAGGATACCCATCACCTCCAAAATTTTTCTTCTCCTCCTTTATAACTCCTTTTCATCCCTGGCCCTCACCCTGTCTCCTAGTAATTACTGATTATTTTCTATCACTACACACTAGTGCACATTTTCTGGAATTTTATATAAAAGCAATCATTTATTATGTACTCCTTTTCTGTCTTTCACAAAGCTTAATTATTTTGAGGTTTTATCTATATTGCAATTTATTTTTTGTATTGCTGAGTAAGCAAAATGGAATTATTGTAATGATGTACTACAATTTGTTTATTTACTTGGTAGATACTTAGATTGCTTCCAATTTGGGCTATTTAATCCATTGCATATATGTGTTTAAATAGGCGTATGCTTTCATTTATCTTAAGTACCTAAGAGTAGAATGGGTGGCAAGTAGTATAGGTTCAACTTTTTAAGAAACTGTTTTTCAAATTGCTTGTTCCTTTTTACATTCCCATCTGCAGTGTGTAACAGTTCTGTTTGCCATAATTTTTTTCAAGCCATGGCATTTATGTATAATAGTATCTTGAGGGTTTCATTCATATTTTCTTATTGAACAAAAATGTTACCTATCTTTTCCTGTTCTCAGTTGTCATCTATATGTCTTAACTTGAATTGTCTATTTAGATCTTTTTTTCTTTTAATTGGATTGTTTTATTCATTGAGTTTAGTGTTTCTTTGAATATTCTAAGTCTTGTTCAAGTTAGAGGAAAAATATCTAGCTTTCCACCCTTACATGTGATGCTAGCTTTAGGATTTTTCTATTGTCTTTATCAGGTGAGAAAGTTTTCTGTTCCTGGTTTGCTGAGGATTCTTAATAGAAATCAGTGTTGAATTTTGTCAGACAGTTTTTCTGTATTTTTTAGGGATAACCATAGCTTTTCTCTTTATTGTGTCAGTATGCTAAGTTTACTGATTTTCAAATGTCGAACTAGTTTTGCATCACTAGAATAAACCTACTTGGTCAGAGCATATTATTTTTATGTATCATTAGCCTCAATTTGCTACAATTTGTGTAAGACTGTTTGCTTCCTGTATTAATGTGGAATCTTGTTCAGTTCTATTTGGGGGAATCAAAGCAATTCTGGCCTAATTGAATGGGTTGGAAACTATTCCATTACCTTCAGTTCTGGAAGAGTTGGAGTAGAATCAGTATTTCTTAAGTAGAGTTCCCTACTTAAAGCCATTTGGGCCTGGAGTGTTCTTTGTAAGAAGATTTTTAACTACAAATCTAGTTTCTTTAACCAGTACAGGATTGTTCTATTTCATTATGAACAACTCTGGGATTTGTGTCTTGAAAAAAATTTGTTCAGGGCTGGGGTTGTGGCTCAGGTGTGGAGCACTTGCCTAGCATGTGTGAGACACTGGGTTCGATCCTCAGCACCACATAAAGATAAATAAAATAAAGATCTATCAACAACTAAAATAATTTTTGTTTTAATTTTGTTCATTCACACAAGTTGTTGAATTTATTGGCATAAGGTTATTAGTAATAATATCCTTTTAAATAGTGATGTCACTTCTTTTGTTCATGATATTGGAAAATTCTCTCTAGCTCTCTTATTTAACTTTATCATTCATCTGTTGGATATATTGTTTTGCCTCTTCAGTTTTTAAGTTCCAAGATCTATTTTGTTCTTTGATAATGTCTTACTCTTCTATCTCAGAAGACTTACATTTTTTTTAAGTTTTCTTTTGGTCCATACATTACTTCTGTTTTCTATTGATTTGTTTTGGTCCCTAATTCACACTCTTAGAGATGCCTTTGTTAAATCATCAGTGGTCCTTACCTGGTTGATCACTCTGAGTGCTTAGTAGAAAGAAGTTGATTAGACTGGGTGTGCCTGAGTTGTGCTAGTTGACTACCAAGATTCATTGATCTACCCCTCCTTCCCCCCAGTGCTAGGGACTGAACCCAGGGCTTTGTGCATGAAAGGCAAGCACTCTACCAACTGAGGTATATATCCCTACCTCTGACTGGTTGATTTTTAAGTCTTCTCTCTGGTGGTGTTTAGTTTTGCTATGCTTGGTTTTGTTATAGGTATCTTTTTGTTATGTTTAATATGCTTTATAGATCTATCCATGAATTCCTGTTCTAATTTCTGCAGAATTCTCAGCCAGTATCTCATTCAACATTATCTTTCTCTGTGCTGTAAGAATTCTTACTCTTAAAGTGGGGAGGGTTAATCAGTGGTATTACAGTACAGTCAAATGTAAACTGTATCTAGTGATTACGTTCTGTGTATTTCAAAAACCCAGGAAAGTTTTTTTTGTTGTTGTTGTTTTTTTAAGTACTAGGAATAAACCCCAGGAGAACTCTATCCCCAAACTGTATCCCAGCCCTTTATGTTTTTTGTTTTGAAAGAAGATCTGGCTAAATTGCCAAAGCTAACCTTGAACTTGTGATCTTTCTCCTGGGTTGCTGGGATTATAGGTATGTGCCACACATTAGCCTAGAAAAAAAGGATTTTGGATGTTTTTGCCTTAAAAAAATGATCAATGTTCGAGGAGGTATGTTTAATCTGATAGCAGTGTGTACATGTATTGAAATACCATATAGTAACTGATTAATATGTACAATTTTGGTTATACATGTATTGATTAAAACAAATTAAAAATTTTTAAGAGCATAAGGAATTCTTATTAGACATTTATTAGATATTTATATTATAACCATTTATCCTTCATTTCTCTATTTAGCTATGCCTAATCTATTGAATTTTTTAAATTACTTTGCTCATTTTTCAATTATTTTTATTTCTTAAACAGAATTGTATGATTATTTTTATCCCATTTCTGGCAGTTTCAGTGCCTGAAGTATTTGTTATTCTTAATCTATTTTTGCTGATGCTTCCTCATGGTGGATTATTGTGTTTATATTTGTGCATTCATATATGGTGGGAATGCTGAAAGGTCTGAACTGTAGGTCACTATTACCTGATATGATTTAGGATTCTTCTGCTTGATGTCAAAGCACAGTAATAGCCTATACCCACTTTAATTTCTTCCCCTGAGGATTTCTTCACCATAGTGGGGAGGGTAAATTATAACTTTGGACTTACTCATGAGGGCAGACCTGTGATTACAAAATCCCAGAGAAGCTTTCCATCAAGAGCATGCACAGAAAAGACTCTTTTGTAAGTCCTCTTTCCATGTAGTCTTGTTTTTTTCCCACCTACTCTTTCACTGAAGTTGTAACCTCCCTCAGGGGTTTTAGACATTTAAGTTCCTCCATAGTAAATAATGATAAGTTTTGCACAGGGAAACCCAATTATAGTTTATATGTCTATCTTAATGTAAGAAAAACATTTAGAGAACAGCACTCCCTAAATAGAAAACAGCTTCCCAAAGAGTTTGGTATGGATTGTGAGTATTTCAAGATGCTCATCCCTGGGTTAGAGGATGTAGCTCGGTGGTAGAGCACTTGCCCAGCCTGCACAAGGCCTAGGGCTCAATCCCCGGTAATGCAAAACAAGAAGATACTCATCCCTATAATACTTAGGGCAGCCAAAAGTTTCAGTCTGGGTACATCCCCATGCATTATATAGATGATCTTCTCCATGTGTGCTGAAAAGGTCAGAGAACTAGAATATTAGTCCTTCAAGATAATTTGGAAAAGACTACATACTACCTATCCCTCTTAGATAATCATAATGTTCACAAGCATTCAAGACTCCAGAAGACTTTGAAGTAAGGAAAATTTTCTAAATGTATTTGACTATAGTATTTTGGAGAGGGAGATGTACAGGATTGAGCCTGGGAACACTTAACCACTGAGCCACATCCCAAACGTTTTATTTTTTATTTTGAGACATGGTCTTGCTATTGCTTAAGGCCTCGACTAAGTTGCTGGCGCTGGCTATAAACTCAGTAAGTATCCTCCTGCCTCGGCCTCCCAAGCTGCTGGGGTTAAAGGCATGCAACATCACACCTCACCTTCAACTGTGGTACTTTTAAAAAATGATAACAGCCTATAATTATTGAAATTTAAAATGTTTGTAATCATTGATCTCCTAAAATTTCAACTCCAGTTAGAAGATATTCTGGATTGACATTGCAATAAACATGCAGTAGCTGCTGATTTGGCTGTATAGTAGACAAGCTTCTATGAAAACTAGTGTGTTTAAAAGGCCACTTGCCAGTGTAAAAGGTCTCCTCCTCATGAATTTATTAGAAGAGTCTAACACATGTATATGAAGTGTGCACACCAAACACTGTAGCAAATAGTTCATAATGTCTTCCCATTGCCCAGAGAGAAATATTCCTTACCTAAACTGGCCTACAATGATCACATGACCTGGGCAGTACATCCCACCTTTGATCTCATCTCCTACACTGTTCATTAGGCATTAGCCATATTGGTCTTTGGTGTGTGTGTGTGTGTGTGTGTAGTTTTGAATGAACATGCCTTTATTTTTGAGTGGTGCTGAGAACCAAACCCCGGTGCCTTGGACGTGCAAGGCAAGTGCTCTGCCACAGAACCCAAGCCCCAGCCTCAACTGATATTAGCCTTTTTAGTGTGCCAGACTGAAAGATCGTTTATTTGCCTAGTATATGGAGCAGCATATATTCAAAAGGTTGCTGTTTTGTTTTGTTGTTCTTGGAGTCTGACTTCACTGAGACTGTTTGTTGCCACTGAATCTCAGCTGACAGTCCCTATGACCCCGCCTTCTTGCTTGTGTAGTGTATCCCGCAAATACTACAACCTTTGTAAGAACCCTGGATCTTCTCTGTACACTTCTCTTAACCTTCAGTTACTGTGTGACACACGTTTGATAAATAGTTGTTGAATCTTTAGTGAATATGAGAAAAAACTCATAACTTGCTCAAGTTCTCACGCAATAAATAGCAGGTGTGTCAGAATTCTGTGTTCTTTGTACCACACTACATCTAAATGAGGATTTTCCCATCCTTTACAGCCTGATTTATTCTTTTAAACTCTGATGGTAGCAAAACTGATTTTTTCGACAATGCATTTAATTGATAAAAATACCTACAAGTTGTTCAGAACCAAATCTCCTGAATAACATGGATGATCATGCTAAGAAAAATTAGGAAAAGAGTAATTTTAAAGATTTTTCTGTTTAAAATTCAGTGTAAAAGAAGAGTACTATGGGTTGGTGGTTGTGGAACATTATGGGGACGTGTAAAGAGCTTTCCCAGAGGGAGTTCTTAAATGTCACTGTTCTTTGGGGATATAATATTTCCACTGTGTTTGTACTTTCATAGTTAACACCTAATATGAATGAATCAGCTTCCCATCTCAATACATGTGAACAATAGATTTTAGCTTTGTTATTGGCCATGGAATACCAGAAGGAAGTTAGACTACCCAGAAAAGAAATTGTAAAGAAAGTTTAAGATGAGATACACACACACAAACAATCATTAACTGAAGCAAAAGAATAAGATTAGATGCCAATTCCTAAAGATTCATCAGTTAGTAGTTTTCCCTCTCTGCATCCTTTTTTTCCTCTTCATTGTTTTCTATTTTATTTTGACTTTCTTCTTACCGGACTAGAAGTTGTGGAATTTGTATCAGGGTGTTGGAATAGCAGTATTTGGGTTTTTCTTTTTCATGGCTTGAGTGAGGGAACATCTTTTGGAAAAGATATGGCTGCGTTCATTGAAGATGATAAAGTGTCTTTGTGCTATTTGAAGAAAAAATAATGTTTAGTTTGAGATCATTGGGTTGGGCTTTTGCTATTGTTTTATGTTTTAAAAAATGAAATAAGAGTTTTATATAGGTAGAAATGTTATCTTCAATAATTTTTGAAATAATTAATACCTTAAAATTATCTCTGAAATTTTAAATTCTTCATTAGTCCTTTTATAATTATTAGCAGTGATTTTTTTTAAAATATCTATTTTCTGGATGCTCTAAATTGGTAAAGAAATTTACAATTTTAGAGATGAAAGGCAAATTAAGAAATCTATTTATGTGGTTCACTACAGTTTTTTTTTTTTAAGAAATCATTTTGAACAACCAACAATAAAAAATTAAAATCATCCAATCTTTATATAGAAAAGTAACATGCCTAGTTTAAGATAAAACTTGAGTTACATGATAGTCTTCTGATTCACATTCACTGTTCATCATTGTAATTATTAATATTATTAGTAATGTGATAATGATAGATTTATGTCTCATAAGTGGAGGACTCCTTTTTGACACAAATATTAAGCTTTTCATTATAAAATAAAATTATCGGGGCTGGGAATGTGGCTCAGGCGGTAGCGCGCTTGTCTGGCATGCGTGCGGCCCGGGTTCGATCCTCAGCACCACATACCAACAAAGGTGTTGTGTCCGCCGAGACCTAAGAAATAAATATTAAAAATTCTCTCTCTCTCTCTCTCTCTCTCTCTCTCTCTCTCTCTCTCTCTCTCTCTCTCCCCCCTCTCTCACACTCTCTTTTTAAAAATAAATAAATAAATAAAATTATCGTTTTTCAGTGCCAGATTTCATCAAATACCATTTACCAAAATGGGTGCTGAGGTCTTTCAGGGGATATATTTGAGTACTCTATCATGTGTTACTGGTTTCTTGTACTTTAAGACAGAACATTCTTCACAATCCAAAAGGAAAAGAAGAGACTCATTCGGGATGTTTGACGGTTATGATAGCTGCAGTGAGGACACAAGTAGCAGCTCCAGCTCAGAGGAGAGTGAAGAAGAAGTTGCTCCTTTACCTTCCAATCTTCCAATTATCAAAAACAATGGACAAGTGTACACATACCCAGATGGTAAATCTGGCATGGGTGAGTATTTATAGCTTTCACCTGCTGTACAACTTTGTGTTCAAGGGTGTGTTTTCATGTGATTTTTTCCCATCATTTCCCTTCCTTAGAATTTTGAAGCACTATATGAAGAGGCAGAACCTGAATCATAGTTTCAGATAGGACACTGAGTATATGTTCAAGCTCTGTTTTTGCCTACCTCCTCCTAGTGGGAAGCAAGTAGAACAAAATAAAAAGCAAAAGGTTATTGAGAAACTTAATGTGGACATAAATTCAGTAGATAATAAATCATTACATAACTGAAAATATGAAGGATCGGAGAGGTACAGATTTGAAAGAGATGTTCATGGTAGAGCTTTTTTCTCATAATTCCTCCTAAGTCTTCTGTTTTGACATTTCCAATTATAAGGTACTCTCTGACTCAGAAAGCAATTTCATTCTCTTAATAGCTCTAATTACTAGAATAGTCTTCATATTGTACTAAAAATATTCTGCTCTAACTTTTGTCTTTTGGTTTTAAAGTTGCTTATAAAGCTACATAAAAGGCAAGCATGGTGGTACATGCCTATAATCCCAGATACTCAGAGGCTGAGGCAGAGGGTTCACAAATTCAAGGCCATCTTGGGCACCATAGAAAGTTGCTAAGCAATTTGGTGTGACCCTTTCGCAAAGTAACAAGAGCCAAGGATGTAACTCAGTGGTAAAGTGTCCTGGGTTCAATCCCCAGTACCAAAAAATAAATAAATTACACAAGGGACTGGGTATATAGTAGGAGCATGTACAAGGCCCTGGGTTTAATCAACAGTGCCACCAAAATAAATAAGTAAATGAGTAAATAGTAGTGTGCTCAGGATTGGTATTATTAAGATGGTGAAATTTAAAAAAAAAAAAAAAAGTACACAGATTAATTCTAATCTAGGTGCTGGGGATGTGGCTCAAGCGGTAGTGCGCTCGCCTGGCATGCGTGCGGCCCGGATTCGATCCTCAACACCACATACAAAGATGTTGTGTCCACCGAAAACTAAAAAATAAATATTAAAAAAAAAAAAAGAATAATTCTAATCTAGATTGTCTCTGGACACATCAAGTAGCCACAGTTGTTTCAGCCATTTCTCGTAGCATCATAGTGATTTAATTCAATATATGGGTCACTTTCCTCTGGGAATTTTCAGATTGTGTGGCAAAAGGGTGGTTACTCCTCCTGATTTGCCTGGAACTGTCTTGTTTTTAACTATTGAAAGTCTCCCATCCTGGAAAACACCTCAAGCAAATGTTTGGTCCCCCTTTGTGATTAGAGCAGAAGATAATTCAGCCTTTACTGCCTTTTTTTTTTTTTTAATATGATCACAATATCTTTATTTTTATATGGTGCTGAGGATTGAACCACTTCCTCACATGTGTGAGGCAAGTGCTCTGACTCTGTACTATAACCCCATCCTGCCTTTTACTGCCATTTTCAGCACGCTATTTCCATGTAAACAACCAACATTGTTTTGCCTTTTATGAATATAATACTGAATTACAAATAACTCTCTTTGAAATATTTTTCTTAATAACTTTTAAGTCTTAGCAGAATTAAATTGCTATCTAATGTTGAATACTGTGTTATCCAATCTTCCAGATTTGATAACTCTATCCTGTTAATCCTGTTCTGGCCTTTTGATTAAAAAGTTGTACATCTCAGGGTCTGATACAGGGTCTTGCCAAACCATAACAAAAAATTCCTATCTTTTATCAAGACCCACTAGATGTGGTCATCCTACCAGTTGAAACCTACCTAGGGAGAGCTGAGATTGTAGCTTAGCAGTAGAGCACTTACCTAGCATAGGCAAGGCTCAGGCTTAAATCCCCAGCACCACATTTAAAAAAAAAAAAAAGGCAAGCCTAGGTGTTTTCTACTCCAACTGCTATTTCTCAATCATGGTTGACAGAGCTGTGTGAGAGATTTTATCAAATATATTAATGCCTATTGATACCTAGTCTTTCCATGCTTTGGTTATAGCATGCCAGTCTGGTAACCGTATTGCAGAAGAAAAGGTTATTATTAATACTTCATATATACTACCATCTGCTTTAATTACTGGAGGCAGAAATGAACAGCACAGAATAAGATTCCTGTCCTGATGAAGCTTGGGTTCTAGTCAAGGGAGTTCTAGTTTGACACATATCATTCTTGGCAAGGATTCGTTGTCCCTGGGGGATCATAACTTTTTTTTTTTAATCTAGGTGGTCATGAGCCTTTATAACAATCTATTCTAAAATTTTTATGATTAGAAATCATTTATATTTTTTTTTATTGGTTGTTCAAAACATTACAAAGCTTTTGACATATCATGTTTCATACATTAGATTCAAGTTGGTTATGAACTCCCATTTTTACCTCAAATACAGATTGCAGAATCACATCTGTTACATATCCACATTTTTACATAATGCCCTATTAGTAACTGTTGTATTCTGCTCCCTTTCCTATCCTCTACTATCCCCCTCCCCTCCCCTCCCATCTTGTCTCTCTACCCCATCTACTGTATTTCATTTCTCTCCTTGTTTATTTACCCATTCCCCTCACAACCTCTTATGTGTGATTTTGTATAACAATGATCATCTCCCTCCATTACCATGCAATTTCCCTTTTCTCTCCCTTTCCCTCCCACCTAGTGTATCTGTTTAATGTTGATCTTTCCTTCCTGTTCTTCCTCCCTGCTCTGATCTTGGTTATTCTCATTATATCAAAGAAGACATTTGGTATTTGTTTTTTAGGGATTGGCTAGCTTCACTAAGCATAATCTGCTCTAGTGCCATCCATTTCCCTGCAAAATCCATGATTTGTCATTTTTTAGTGCTGCGTAATATTCCATGGTGTATAAATGCCACTTTTTTTTATCCATTCATCTATTGAAGGGCATCTGGGTTGGTTCCACAGTCTTGCAATTGTGAATTGTGCTGCTATGAACATCGATGTGGCAGTATCCCTGTAGTGCGCTCTTTTAAGGTCTTCAGGGAATAGTCTGAGAAGGGCAATAGCTGGGTCAAATGGTGGTTCCATTCCCAGCTTTCCCAGGAATCTCCATACTGCTTTCCAAATTGGCTGCACTAGTTTGCAGTCCCACCAACAATGTATAAGAGTACCCTTTTCCCCACATCCTCGTCAGCACTTGTTGTTGTTTGAGTTCATAATGGCTGCCAATCTTTGGAGTAAGATTGGCAGCCATTATGGTATCTTAATGGTATCTTAGGGTGGTTTTGATTTGCATTTCTCTGACTGCTAGAGAAGGTGAGCATTTTTTCATGTATTTGTTGATTGATTGTATGTCCTACTCTGAGAAGTGTCTGTTCAGGTCTTTGGCCCATTTGTTTTTTTTTTTGGTTTTTCTTTTTGGTTTTTTTTTTTTTTTTTTTAAGAGAGAGTGAGAGAGGGGAGGGAGAGAGAGAGAGAGAGAGAGAGAGAGAGTTTTTAATATTTATTTTTTAGTTCTTGGCGGACACAACATCTTTGTTGGTATGTGGTGCTGAGGATCGAACCCGGGCCGCACGCATGCCAGGCGAGCGCGCTACCACTTGATCCACATCCCCAGCCCCTTTGGCCCATTTGTTGATTGGGTTATTTGTTTTCTTATTGTTTAATTTTTTGAGTTCTTTGTATACTCTGGATATTAGGGCTCTATCTGAAGTGTGAGGAGTAAAAATTTGTTCCCATGATGTAGGCTCCCTATTTACCTCTCTTATTGTTTCTCTTGCTGAGAAAAAACTTTTCAGTTTAAGTAAGTCCCATTTATTGATTCTTGTTATTAACTCTTGTGCTATGGGTGTCCTGTTAAGGAATTTGGAACCCGACCCCACAATATGTAGATCGGAGCCAACTTTTTCTTCTATCAGGCGCAGAGTCTCTGATTTGATATCTAGCTCCTTGATCCACTTTGAGTTAACTTTTGTGCATGGCGAGAGGAGGGGATTCAGATTCATTTTGTTGCAAATGGATTTCCAGTTTTCCCAGCACCATTTGTTGAAGATGCTATCCTTCCTCCATTGCATGCTTTTAGCTCCTTTATCAAATATAAGATAGTTGTAGCTTTGTGGATTAGTCTCTGTGTCCTCTATTCTGTACCATTCATTTATATTTTTCTACCATTTGACGCCCTATATTCATCTCTATCTTTTTTTCATGATTTCAGTAGCTTTGTAGAGTAACTTACAGATTTCCTATTTATATAGTAATCAGTACCTTACAAGTTCCTTCATGTTTGGGTGGTGGAAACATTAACCCAGTTATTTGCTATGTTATTTCCTATTTAGCTGTTTAGAACTTCAGTTCTTATTAACTTGTTGATTAAATTCTACTTTTCAGCGTATTTATTATCTGTTAATGAAACAGCTCTCAAAAGTCACAATATTTACCACCATTACTGGTTAATAATAGAGCTGCTATCTCAAAACTTGAATATCACTTCCTTCATGTCTCCTGAACATAACTTGAAAATAATCCTCAACTTGCCATTAGGATTTTTCCAAGTATTACCTCTATTTAGATTATTTTAAAAACTTAAGCTGCAATTCATGGTAATTCTCAGTTGTCTTATGCCTCTTTTATATTTTGTTTATAATTCTTTCAAAAACTTGGAATATGTATTATATGTGAAATACCTAGTCCTCTACCACTGAGCCACATCTGCATCCTTTTTTATATTTTGAGATAGACTCTCACTAAGTTGCCAAGGCTAGCCCTACTTTTTTTTCTCATTTTTTTTTGTCTCTGTAATTTGTATAAATATAAGAAGAAATTTTTTTAAATGAAAATACATAGTTGAGTAATTATTAAAATGTTAGATAAGATTTGATTTTTTATTGTACGATTAAATCAAAACCAATGTCTTCATTTTGTTAATTAGCTACCTGCGAGATGTGTGGGATGGTTGGTGTTCGAGATGCCTTTTACTCTAAAACAAAACGTTTCTGCAGTGTTTCCTGTTCAAGAAGTTATTCGTCAAACTCCAAGAAGGCAAGCATTTTGGCCAGACTTCAGGTAACGGTACAGAAACCTTCTTATTCTTTATATCTGTTATTTCTATGACTTTCACCATTTATCTGTCATTTGATTGTGTTTCATTGCATTCTACCTCTATCCAAGTGGCCAGTTATTTTGTGTCCCACATATTTTAGGAAATTTGTGAACTCCATAGTTTTATAACATTGAGTATCTATTTTAAATGGACAAGGCATGCTATCCAAAACAAATTATAAATTGCTTGTGTAAGTGAATTGACAGTACTTACCCTTTTCAAATAAGTGAAAAGAAATACCTTTTTACATATAAAAAATGGAGCCATTTTCTTTCCCCTTCTTGTTTCCTTTTGAGTTAATACCAAAGTAGAATCTTTTAACAGGTTAAGGGAAACAATTTACTTTCTGGGTACAATTTTTACTCTCTGGTTTTAATTTTCCTTCATCCTTTTTTTTTTTTTTTTTTTAATGCTTGTGTGTATGTGTGTGTGTGTGTGTATGGTGCTGGGCATCAAACCTAGGGCCTCACACATGCTAGCCAAGCACAGCATTGTACTTTTCATTATGATGCAATTGCTACCTTCATCAAGCATTTGCTTGTTTTTGAAAACATTTATAGAACAGAAGGAGGATAATTATTCTTTAAACGGATGGAAGCTTGACTATTTAAATTAGTTATTACTATTGTATCATATATAGCATTTTGTAAATGATTTTTTAATATCTTTCGTTGGATGGTCACATTTTTGTTTGTTTGTTTTACTTAGTGTGATCATTACATAGCACTGAAAGGGTTATTTAAGTCCCCCAAATTAAGGAAATACATCACTTAGATGTATTTCTATATTTCAGATAGACAGTACCTAAAGATCCTGAACAGTGGTCTGTACCCAAATGGATGGCAGTTTGTCACACTGTGAATTTGGCCATGATCATTTTGTCATTGATCTTTTGCGTTAGCACTAAAGGTATAAACCTCAGTCACTTGCTCTTTGAACATTAAATTATCTTCTCTTACCATATAAATAGCAATGCTTGGCAGCCTGCATGAGTGAATAACAACTGGTTCTTTCTACTGTAAGAAGAAATCAAGTATCCACAGCCTATACTTTAACATTTTATGGGATATAATTTTTTATTAACATATTAATTTGCATATTGCTGTTTTAGTCTATGCCAGGTCTGCTACCCATGTTAGATATTTACATTGTAGCAGAACTCCAGAAAAAATTTCTCATGTTAAAATTCCTTGTATCTTTTCTCTGCTTTAATAATTTTCTAAACCCTCAATGTTTACTTAAGCAAAATGAATAGAACTGCAATCATGTTAAATTTTGGTGGTGGGGTGATGAAAAAGAATCCTATTTACTTAACTCTTCTTGTTTCAGGGTAAGCCTCCAACAAAAAAAGCAAAAGTTCTTCAGAAACAACCTTTAGTTGCTAAACTAGCTGCTTATGCTCAGTATCAAGCTACCTTGCAAAATCAAGCAAAGACGAAAGCAGGTAATATTGGTGAATGTAATAGGGGAAATATTTAATATAGATTCATCTAGCTTTTAGTAATGATATTTTAATTTTGGATTCCATTTAAGCTGTTTCTCTTCCCTGTTAGCACATTATGACTCTTGATTTCCTGATGGTGAATTTAATTTGAGTAAATTATTCTAAAAGGAGTAGTTCCATAGAAAAGTTCTTAGTGCTATGGCAATCTCAGTTTTATATTTAATTCATTATTTATTTTTTATGATCTGATTGTCTCTACTGTGGGTTATAAGGAGCATTGTGGAGAATAATGGGCAAAGAAATAAAACATACAGACTTCAAAGGGATTAGGGAGAGGAAGGTAAATAGGGACTGTTTCTAATAGAAGATTGTCAAGGGTGGTACAAAGACAGGGAGATAAGATGTAAGACAATTTAAAACCTGGGTAAAGCCAAGTGTGGTGGTGAGCACTCAAAGTCCCAGCTAAACAGAGATCAATGCAGTGAGAACTTGGTTCAAGAAGCAAACAAACAAACAACAACAACAAAACTAATAAAGGCATTAGGTGGCAGATACAGGGTAAATATCATACTGAAGCACACATAAAAACCCAAAAGCAGAGCTGGGGATATAGCTCAGTTGGTAGAGTGCTTGCCTTGCGTGCACAAAGCCCTGGGTTCAATCCCTGCCACTACAAAAAAAAAAGAAAAGAAAAGAAACCACAAAAGCAACCCTAACAGCGTTTGTTAACCTGAACACTTTCTCTCAACTGTTCTTGTTTTCCTAATTGGAAAGCTTGTACTTCACTTTCCACAGAGCAGGTGTTGCATATAGAAAACTTTTTGATCTTGTTGTTTTCAGTTGTACATGACAGTAGAATGTATTTTGACATATTATACATACATGAAGTATACCTCCCTATTTTTATTGTTGTACATGATGTGGAGTTACATTGGTTATGTATTCACATATGAATATAGGAGAATGCATGTAGAAAAAAAGAAGCTATAGTTCATTTGAAAATGAACTGATCAGAATGTGAAGCTGATCAGAAAATCTGAAATTCAAAATAAAATTCGAAACATTTTGAGCACCAATAACGTCTATGCAAATGTTTCAAAATCCAGAAAACTCTGAAATCTGAAATGCTTCTGATCCCAAGTATTTAAGATAAGGGATACTTGACTGTATGTTACAAGTTAAAAGCTCATGTAATCTAGCAAAATTCTTCAATCTTTAACAGAAAAAAGAAAAACGTTCTTTAGTGGCAATAAATAAATTTTATTTTCAAGCTGGGGTTGTAGCTCAGAGGTAGAGCGCTTGCCTTGCACCACATAAAAATAAGTAAACAAAGGTATTGTGTCCATTTACAACTAAAAAAAATTTTTTTTTATTTTCATTTGCACCTTAACAGTATGAGCTTTTTATTAAAAAAATAAAAAGAGAATTATAATATATCTACATTTATTTTATTTCAGCAGTCTCCATGGAAGGTTTCAGCTGGGGTAACTACATCAATAGCAATAGCTTTATAGCGGCACCAGTTACCTGTTTTAAGCATGTGAGTATGACATTTCTCACCTTATTTTGAAATGCTTATCCTTTCTTTAAATGCTTATTCTTTCTTACAGTAGTGTCTAAGCCTTATCCTTAAAAGATGTTTGTTTTATACCTTAAAATTAAAATGCTTCCCTTTTATTAACTGTTATACTTACTAGCAGCTAAAAAATAACTTCTGTAACTTTTATAAATAAAGTCTTGTATAAAGAAATTGCAGTATGGGCGGGGGCTGTAGCTTGGTGGTAAAGCGTTTGCCTAGCATGTGTTAGGCCCTGGGTTCAATCCTCAACACCACATAAAAATAAGTAAATAAAGATATTGTGTCCATCTACAAGAAAAAAGAAATTAAAAAAAAAAAAAGAAAAGAAATGAAATTTCAGTATGAGGGATGGGAGTGTAGCTAGTGGTAGAATGCTTCCCTAAAATGTGTGAGCCTCTGGATTCACACTCCAGAGGTGTGGCTCAGTGGTAGGGTGCAACCAAGCATGCACAAGGCCCTGGATTGAACTTGCAATTTAAATGCTTTTTAAATAGGGAAAAGTAGTCTCATCCAATTTTCTTATTGAGTGAAACATATATATGTATATATTTTACCAGGCTTTGTATATCAAAAATAGTTGCATATTGATAATGTCATGGCTCAACGTAACATCCATCATGTATGTTACCTGCATCTTTGTGATTTGACTAAATAATTCAAGGATATTTTTTCCAGGGTTTTCCTAATGTAAAATCAATATTAGTAATGTGGCATTGTGAGCTGAAATAAATGTTATGTATCATCAAAAACCCTTTAAGGGCTGGGGATACAGCTCAGTTGGTAGAGTGCTTGCATCACATGCACAAGGTTCAATCCCCAGTACCCACACACACACACACACAAAAAAAAAAAAAAAAATTTTTTTTAATTGTTCTTTTCAGGGGCTGGAGCTGGGGGCTCAGTGGTAGAACACTTACCTAGCATATGTGAGGCCCTGGGTTCAATCCCTAGCACCACATTAAAAAAAAAAAAACCTGAATAAACAAAGGTATTGCATCCATCTACAACTAAAACTATTTTTTTTTAAAGGTGTTCTTTTCAGAGCATCTGAAGTACTTCAGATTTAGTGTCAAAAATGTCTGATGACAAGCTTTTTTACTTTTGATTTATCTGTGATGAATTCTCTCCAGTATTTTAACTTGTCTAGAAGTTTAATAAATATTTAAAGATTCTCTGTACACGTATAAAAAGGAAAGGGAATTTACAAAATAATGAAATTTTGTGGATTTAGGACTTTAAATAGCCCAATTTTAAATAGCATCATGTGAACAAAAGTCAGTTTGGTTTCCTGTTATCATAATCCAAATGAATTTTCCACTCTTTAATGTCCAGTAAAGAATTTTGATCACAATTTAGCATATTAATTCAATGGTAGAAATACAAATTAAAGCCCACTTCATTAATTTACCCCAGGGTTGGGGGTTGTTACTATTGTTGAAAGTATAAATGTTAGACCATTAGCGACATGCTGCCTTTCTAAAAACAACCTGAAGTGGATTCTTTTTTTTTTTAATTTTTTGGTAGTTGTCTATGGACAGCAGGCCTTTATTTTATATATTTCTTTTTATGTGGTTCTGAGGATTGAACCCAGTGCCTCCTACATGCTAGACAAGCGCTCTGCCACTGAACTATAGTCCCAGCCCCTGAAGGTGGATCCTTATATACATATCTCATCAAGTAAGTGATTTATTTTGCTGTAATGTTGATGATAGTGTCACAATTGTAAAGTATATTACATGCAAGGCACCAGCAGCTTTAGAAAACTAAGTAGCAAATTCATAACTCTCTTGTCTTGGAATATTGCTTTCTAGTCCCGAGAAGCTCAGAATTAACTGTTCATCCCAGATTCCTGCAACATTTGTCTGTTTTCTTCTTCTAAAAGGCCCTTCTATCTCTTCAGATCTGCTTTTTATGTTTTAATAGCATTAACTAGGTCAGCCCATTTTATATAAGTAGTCAGGATTTTTTAAAAATAGCATTTCAAAATCCCAACAGCACACTTTAGTTCCTGTACATATCTTTGAACAGTTATACTATATTAAAGGTTTTTTTCTGAGCCTGGTTAGGTGCTACATACCTTTAACCCATTTACTTGGGAAGCTGAGGCAGGATGATCACAAAGTTCAAAGCCAGTCTGAGCAGCTTAGCAAGACCCTCTCTGAAAGTACAATTTCATAAGGGCTGGGAGTGTAGCTCAGTGGTAGAACACTACCTAGCATGCATGAGACCCTAGGTTCATTCCCCAGTACCACCAAAAATATAAAGTTCTTGTGAGAAAACTTCTATTTGAAATTGATTAATTTTGTTTTCTACTTTGCTTTTTTTAAGATTAAAATGTTCTATCGTAGAGCACGTAATTACAACCCTGGAAATAGGCGGATTTCTTCTTCTTCTTCAGTTGAATTCAGTGTAAAACTATGGTCTATAATAGGTCTTAGCTCCTCCTGCCCAAGACATTGATGAACTAAAAAGAAAAAAACATCATCTGCCTTACAACTCACCTCTGTTCTTTCCCTGTCAGATATATACTACTATTCTATTTTTACAGGTTAGAAAATAGAGTCCATTGAAAAAGTTTTGCAAGGATAAATACTAAACTGAGAATTGTGGTTTCCTGCTGAGAGGAGTAAAGGGAGTGGGATTGAAGATGGTAATCGAGGGTAAACTTTAATCTTACCTTTATCAGTTATGAAAAACTTTATATTGAGAATTCCTCAGTATCTTAGTAGTATGAGTTTTCTTTATTATCTTAATCAGGATCTTCATTTGAAGCCATTTGTTTTAAGAGGTTAGAGCTCATGTTAAACTCAATTTTTTTTATCTTTTAGAATTAAGTTTTCATGGTCCTCCCCCCAAGATCGTTTTGTCTCTAAGGGGAGTTGGTGGCTTTGACTTTAGGAAACTTATTATCAGGCACTGAAGACCCTGCCTTGTACCATCAGAGTCTTCTTGATACTTGCTCTGACATAGGTTCATCAGTAGGGCGTCTTCTTGTGGACTCTGTCTGCCATCTCACCTACATTAGTATAAGTTAGGAGTCTTTCCCTGCTCCTAGGGGATTCTTTTCAAACTTACTTTTAAAAAAGCACCCAATGTGTAATGTGGAAGACAGACCTTTTCCAATTGAAACAAGAATTGGGAAGTGCTGGAGAGTGATATTGGTCAAATTATATTGTTATATTGTATATTGAGTGCATGTACAAATATGTAACAACAAATCCTATCAGCGTATACAACTATAATGCACCAATTAAAAAAAAAAAAAGTGTGTGTGTTGGGGAGGGACAGGAATTGGCATTTAAGTGTCTGGCTTCTTTAACTTAACCCAGCCTCTTCTGGAATAAGGATCCCACATAAATATTTTCTCTCTTTCTGTACTTAGATATTATTGTAATTAGTCCTTCAAGAATAGAATTCTTTCCATCACATATCTCTTAAACTTCTGGGAACAAAGTTTTGGCAAACTATGTCTAAAACTATAGCCTCTTGATGAAAGTACAATAGTGACTTTAAAAATAATCTGCAATGGAATTGGATATTATTTTTCAATATATCTACTTCATCAAAATCTGTATATTATGTTCATATTTCTGATATATCATTTTAACAAGGTGGTAGTTTTTCAGATATTTAACTATCAGAACATTAACTCTTACAGCACAGAACCTAATAAATCTGACTCAAACCTCAGAACACAGCCAGGGTAAAAGGAAACTGCACTGATTGGTTTGGCAGGACTGACTAATACTGCCAAAGCCCCTTGGTCCACCCCTTCCTTGGCAGTTCCCTGAGGTTAGAAACCACTAAGCCACTTTAAAATAATCCTAAATTTTGTGATCACAAACTGAGAGACCCTTTAAAATCGTCTAATTCACCTAATCCATTTTAATTTTTGCTTTTTTGTTGTTTTGTTTTGTTTGAGATAGGGCCTTGCTAAGTTGCTGAGTCTGACCTTGACATGCAATCCTGACTCAGCTTTCCAAGTCACTGCAATTGCAGGCATGCACCACTGTCCCCAACTTCCATCTTTTTTCAATGAAGAAACTCATTACTTTTTTAAGTAGCTGAATAGTAATTTGTTAAGTCCCAAAAAGCAGTATCCATATCTATAAATTGTGGAAAATTATTATAGATTTGGATACTGTTTTGGATATTTGGATATCCAAAGTTATTTGGATAACTCCAGTATCAGTTAGTTGATTTGTTTATTCAGAACACTTTGCTTTAAATCACTTAATTTTTTTTAACTTTTTAAAAACTGCTATTCCCTAAAGACCTTAAAAGAGCATACTATAGAGATACTGCTACATCGATGTTCATAGCAGCACAATTCACAATAGCTAGACTGTGGAACCAACCTAGATGCCCTTCAATAGATGAATGGATTAAAAAAAATGTGGCATTTATACACAATGGAGTATTACTCTGCACTAAAAAATGACAAAATCATGGAATTTGCAGGGAAATGGATGGCATTAGAGCAGATTGTGCTAAGTGAAGCTAGCCAATCCCTAAAAAACAAATGCCAAGTGTCTTCTTTGATATAAGGAGAACAACTAAGAACAGAGCAAGGAGGAAGAGCATGAGAAGAAGATTAACATTAAACAGGGAGGGAAAGGGAGAGAGGTGGGAGGGAAAGGGAGAAAGAAGGGAAATTGCATGGAAATGGAAGGAGGAGACCCTCATTGTTATACAAAATTACATGTGAGGGGAAAGGGAAAAAAACAAGGGGGAGAAATGAATTACAGTAGAGAGAGAAGATGGGAGGGGAGGGGAGGGGAGGGGGATAGTAGAGGAAAGATAGGAAAGGCAGCAGAACACATCAGACACTAGTATGGCAATATGTAAAACAGTGGATGTGTAACCGATGTGATTCTGCAATCTGTATACGGGGTAAAAATGGGAGTTCATAACCCACTTGAATCAAATGTATGAAATAAAAATTAAAAAAAAAAAAAAGAACTCAAATCTGCCCCAAAAATAAAAAAAATAAAAGCTATAGCATTTCTTCTCATTGTTTACCTTGTAAAATCAAGTAAAAGATTTCTTTCCTAGGTATTACAATGCAGGCCAGAATGTGCTAATACCAAATGTACATGAAACTATACAAAAGCTAAAATCATATTTCTTCAGTTATATATTTACCGACTTAAGGTACCTTCTATTTGGTACCCAAACTACATACTCTCATGGCTTGTTGATACTGTCATTGCTAAAACATTTATCCCTTGAAAATAGTTATAGTTTTATACCAAAAAGAAGTCCTTTGTAAGGTGAACATTGTGACACATTCCTGTTATCCTAGTTATTTAGGAGACATAGGCAGGAGGGTCAAGTTAGAGGCCAGCTGGGCAACTTAACACTGTGTCTCAAAATAAAGGGCTAAGGGTATAGCTCATTGGTAGAGTGCTTGCCCAACTTGTACAAGGCCCTGGGTTCAATCAGCAGTACCACAACCAAAAAAGGCTTCTTTGTATACATGTATGCTACAACTTTTTAAAGCTTTTCTCATACTTTTCCATTCTGCTTCCTCAGATATACTTGGTATTACTTACATGACATATTCTAATTCTCTTTTTCATACCCAACAAGAATGTTAGCTTTTTTTTTTTTTTTAATAGTATCGGAGGGATTGAACTTGGGGACACTCAACCTCTGAGCCACATCCTCAGCCCTGTTGCTAGGTGCCTCACTTGCTTTCAATTCACGATCCTCCTACCTCAGCCTCCCAAATCGCTGGGATTACAGGCGTGCACCACTACGCCTGGCACAATAGCATTTTTTGAAGGAATAAAGTTATCTGTATTTCTTGGTAATACATATCTAAATTTTTAAATTTTAAGGACCGAAAAATGAACATCCTTTTGTTTGTATATATGTATAGTAGTAATAGTTTGTATTAAAATGCATGATCTTTTTCTCAGCTATATATTTATATGAGTAATCTTTTTCAAGTTATCTTTTGTTTTTTTTGTGGAGTATTTTCCACCCTATCCTTGATCTACATCACAAAATTCTTACTGAAAATAATAGGACTTGGGGCTGGGGTTGTGGCTCAGAGGTAGAGAGCTTGCCTAGCATGTATGAGGTACTGAGTTTGATCCTCAGCACCACAAAAAAATAAAGATATTGTGTCCACCTATGATTGAAAATAATAGGACTTGATCTCCATTATAATTAAAGAAGAATCTCCAGTGCTCATTCTAGACTGCAGACTTTCTAATAGAAATAAATTAGTTTCTGGCACTACTCAGGTTCCATCTGAGTTACATACTATGAAACAGATTCTCAGAAATTAATGAACCCTCATAAAATGAAAATTGCCTATCTTATATTTTAAAGCTTAATTTTTTTTAAAAAATATTGTCAAAAAGGAAAAGCCTAAGTAAATCTGTATTGTTTTAATTGTTGTCTATTCCCTAAAGTGGTTTTTAATTCTCATTTGGAGTCTCCTAGTACTTAACCAATTTAGCTTTAACATAGTTTGTTGTTGTTCTTTAATTATGGACTGTTTAAAGCCTTTCAAATTCGTGATCTTCACTTCTTATATCTTTACACATGCATAGCATTTTCTCATCCTTCATCTTCTACCCCAAGCATTTTATTTTCCTTTTGTAGTCTCCTTGAACTCCCCATTTCTTTGCCACCACCACCTCAAAAAATAGATATGGTATCTAAAGGTGAGTGGACTCTCTGGAGGAGGTGGGAACGATCATTTTTTTTCTTATTTCTACTTCTTGCCAATTCAGTAAGTAGTATGTAGAATTCTTATTTCTTTAATGTTTGCTCCTCTTTTTGGGCCAAATAATATATCATCCTTCTCTGCTAGATGGACTTTAGTAATTTTATGCTTGTTAGTCTTAAGGTATGTAAATGGTGGCTTTTTGTACATTTGCCATACCGTGGGGATAGAGTCTTTCTTGGTTACTTATGTGTAACAACTTCAGATCTAACCTCTACCCACTTATGTATCTGCTAATATATTAAAGATTGTGGTTATCAAAATAACATTATAGGTTGGCAGCTCTGTGGAGGGAAAACTGTATTTCTGTCCTAAGCATCATGTGTGCCCTTTGAGAATCTGAATACTGGCCATCTGGACTATCTGAGAATGTTCTTAATGTTCTGAAAGTAAGACTTCCAGCCCCATTATTTTCTTACAAACAGACAGATAGAGGTTATCATACATTTGTATTGGGGATCCCTCAGCATTTGGATTTGGCCATGTCCTACAGGACCTGATGACAGCTTACCTTGCAGGGAAGGAGAGTCGCTCCCAGATAGCTCTCACGAGTGGCCCTGGAGCAGGAAGTGGTGGAGCAGATCTTCCTTGTTTGGGAGGAGCCTGAGGTGGACCTCGCGTCCTGAGTCTGGAAGGTAAATTTGTTGTTACCTGTAAATGATGGTTCTGCTAGTTCATGCTATGCCAATCCAGACTTTCAGAGGTATCCCTCCTGCCAGCAAGAGAAGACAGATGACTTGGATGAAGATGGCTGTTAAGCCCTGGGTCATTTAGTCTTCCATACTTCAGAATATTCATTTTAAACAAAAGGGCAGATATATCTGTGAAATTACATTGTTCAACACATTGAGCACATACTATACTATGACTGTGGTGCTCTTTCTTGTTGATGTTTTTGTTTATTCATTTTTTTCTTAGAGTAAACCATATGGATTGGTTTAAGAGGGCCTAGCAGAACCACAACATTACAGGCAAGAACAAATGTCACTTTCTGCTACTTTCTCCTATACCAATCCAGACTGTAGGAACCAAAAAATAAGATCTCCCACTAAAGTGAATGTTATCTTTGTTTTTTAAATGAGCATTATTGATACTTGGTTTCTTCAATAAAATGTGACTAAAAAAATTATTTTCTCCAAACAAATGCTAAGACTTAAAAAAAAAAAAAAGTCGGTATGACAGATTATCATATCTAGCTCCAAAGGGAATCCTTTATACCAAATTCACTTATCACCACATGTCCACCTAAAAACTCCAGCTTGTCAGTATAACTATACCTCTTTCTTCTCAATGGAAAATATACCAAATTCACAGATTTGGCAGTCAAGCAAAGAGGAATAGAAACTCTATCTAGTTCAATTGAATACAATTTTATGCTTACATTTTACTGCATCTGTCTGCTCTAATTAGTCATCCTTATAGAAATAATTACATGGTCTTTGTATTAATATACATTAGCTTAGTCTTTGATACCTGTCTTCCTTCCATCCTTTCCTTTTCTGATCATAACTGCTGGCAATAGGGATGGCCCTACAGTCTAGAATGATGTAGGGGGAGGTAGCAGAACCTTAAGGGCCCAATCTTTAAATTTAAAAAGGAAAGTAGTAGTCATAATGAATATATTCTTGGCACAACATGGGGAGATAGGTATGTTTTCCCTCCCAGAATCAGAAATAGCCAAGATTGGGTATGTCTCCAAGTTATTGAGGTATGTTCATTGCTTGAAACTCAAAGAGGTAGCCATTAGTTGATTCTGTCTTTGGTTTCTAGACTTGTCCTACTTCAGTGTTATTTGATATTCTCTTCCTGTCCTTTAGAAATTTCATAAGACAATTCAGAGGATAGGAGTTAAATATTGTTTTAGGCTAACCTCTTTTTGGGTTAGCATCCACCACCAAAGTATGAGGGACCTTCTATGGAAGACATTTTCCCAGTGTACAAATTGGCTAGTTCTTGAAACTCTTGGATGTCTTAATTTCTTTATCTTTGAACTTTGAGGTTACATTGTTTTTTCCGTATTTATTCATGTTATCTTTTATAACCTCACCTAATCCTTTTACTTATGTCCAAAGTTCTAAATTATATTAATGAAGAGTTGATTATCTAGGGCCTCAGAAACAATTCATAATTATCTGCATTTATATATATTTGTAAGTTTACTTACTTGATTTAATTTACCATTGCATAAGCTCCAAATAATTATGAATTGCATTATGGTTTAAGGATTAAAATGTAATAGAAATGGTAATTTGGGAATGTGTTATATTTTGGAAAATCTCTTTGTGATGCACAGTCCATTTTGTGTGCCCATCTTAACCATTTTTAACATTGGAAGTTTTCTCTTTATAGTAATTCCTTCATGACAAGGTTTGAAATAATTAATGATTTTCAATAGTACTCATCTCCCAAAACTCTTCCAACTCCACCTTTTTAAATAACTTTTCAATGCTTTTTCCCTCTTGTCTATCTTAAAAGAATGTATTTATGTTCTATGACTTAAACTTAAGTTGAAAATATACACAGCTAAATTTGTTTCTCCTATTCATGTTGTTGGAAACCTCATTGCTGATTGGAGTTATTTTTCTTTCTGCTCTTTGACTACATCTTTTAAAATTAAGGATTAGGATAAGTGTATTCATTAAAAATAAGTTTTTCAAATCATCTTTATCTCATGAAGTCTACCAAGGTTGTATTCAGCTTTTAGGAAAGTTGTTGTTTAAGTCTTGTGTTAAAACTGTTGAATTTTGAAGTGAACATGAATCTGTCTAATATAATAGAGATTCTGTCTTTATCTTTAGAGTTTAATCTTGACCCTGACCTCTTCTGATTAGAATTTCAATTAAGGGGAAATGACAGTTACCTTTTAGAGGGAATTGAATGAATTAAAGACATTTTTAGTTTAATATTTCTATTATTGATGGTAATGCTTAATTTCTTTTCTTTTGAGTAATATGTTTTAGGCCTTATGTTAATAAGATGATAATTTAATAATTTTTATATGACAGGCACCTATGGGGACCTGCTGGGGTGATATCTCAGAAAATGTGAGAGTAGAAGTTCCCAATACAGACTGCAGCCTACCTACCAAAGTCTTCTGGATTGCTGGAATTATAAAATTAGCAGGTGAAAAGCATGCATGATCATTTACTAGAAAATGCCAATGACACTCATAATTTTTTTAAAGTATTTTTATAAATTTTGCAAATATTGCCAGATAAATGATATGACATAGAATAAGAATTGACAAGTTTTTTTCTATAAAAAGCCAAATAATATTTTCAGTTTTGTAGACCATATAATCCTCTTTACCATTATAACATTCAAGCACCCATAGCAGTACATGAACAAGTAGACTGTGTTCTGGTTATTATAGGCACTGAAATTTGAATTTCATAGAATTATCACATCTTACTAAAATATTGCTTTTCCTTTTTCTTTTCTTTTCAACCATTTAAAATTATGAAATTACTCTTAGATACCAGGCCATTTAAAAAAAAAAAATCATCCAGGCATGTTTGCATATGCCTGTAATCACAGTTACTGAGAGGCTGAGGCAGAAAGATTGTAAGTTCAAGACAACTTAGGGAGACTCTGTCTCAAAATAAAAAGGACTGGGGTTATAGCTCAGAGGTTGAGTTCCCTAGGTTCATCAGAAAATGGGCCAAAATATAGTTTGCCAACCCTTATGTAGGGAAATACTTTGAAAATTAACAAAAGTTGAGATAACTAAAAAAAAAAAAAAAAAAAAAAAAAGTTATACAGTACATAATGATAAAAGTAAACACTATTGATAATGTTGTACATCTTCACTTCTTCCTTACTCTTCACTCCTATGGCCTCTACTGTGCCTGGCCCTTGGGACCTTATGGCTCATATTAGGGGTCCTAGTACATTAGACAGTATAGACAATTGATGTGTGGAAATATAAGGTTTGTTTTTTCAGTAAGCTCATATCTGCCAAATGTTAAATACAGGCATTGTGCAACAAGGTACTGAATCAGTGGTACTGTGGTAAATAGTGTACTATAGTACTTTAGAGAAGGGCGACCACTCAGATAAAGAGAATTATCCTTACTTACTGTGAGAGGGGGTAATCCTCCTCTTTGAATCTCATTTCTAGTCATTCTTCTCAGAACACTCTGCATACTGTCCCACACTATATTGCTGTAAGACTTTAATTTACCTTAAACAAAACAAAATAGGCGGGGGGGGGGGGGGGGACGACCAGGGATTGAACTCGGAGGACTTGACCACTGAGCCACATCTCCAGCCCCTTTTTGTATTTTATTTAGAGACAGGGTTTCACTGAGTTGCTCAGCACCTCACTTTTGCTGAGGCTGGCTTTCAACTCGCAATCCTCCTGCCTCAGTCTCCTGAGCCACCTGGATTTCAAGCAGGCGTAATAGCATCCAGAAACAAATTTTTTTTTTTTACAGTAGTAGGGATTGAACTCAGGACCTTTCACATGCTGGGCAAGCACTCTACTACTGAGCTGCATCCCAGGGCCCCTAAATATAATTTTAATTCTACTTTTCTGCTTAAGAATCTTTAATAGCTTCCTCATCCTTAAAGGATGTTAATGGTCACCCACCATTTACAAATATTGATGAGTTTTATCATACACTACTCATCAAACTTATTGCTCCCATCATAAACCATCTGTTCTGATGAATCTAGTCTCTCTCCTTAATGCAACATTGTTTTTTGTCATATGCCCGAGATCACCATTGCAAGTGACTGTCCAAAGCTCTGTACTTTGCTGTATCACCATCCAGTTCAATCCCTACCTTTTCTTGAAATATTTACATAACTATATAAGCATCCTCTAAGTGCTTATATTATAAGCATTATAATTTAAAATAACATATTGTTTATGTCCCAAATGTTTAAATCCATTGCATTTTAAATAGATCAGTGCATTTATACAGGTGCAGTGACACATGCATGCAATCCCAGTTGCTTGGGAGGCTAAGGTAAGAGGATTGCGAATTCAAGGCCAGCCTCAGCAACTTAGCAAGACCCTAAGCAACTTAGTGAGACCTGTGTCTATAAATATTAAAAAGAAGTGGGGATATGGCTCAGTGGTTAAGCATCCCTGGGTTCAATCCCTAGTACCAAAAAAAAAAAAATGCATTTAATATCTAAGAATTATTTCTAACTTCCATCTTTCACTTTACATTTCTGTTTTTATCTAATTGCTTCATGTCTCCTTTTAAATCACTTTGATCTTGTAGAATTAAGCCTTGTATTAATCATAGAATTCAGTAATATTGAGCAAGTTCATAAATTGTTCTGTGAGTTTTAGAACTAAAAATATAATGCTTTAAATATATATAAGTATAAGAAAATGCAAGCTGAACTTGGCTTCTATCCTGAAATACAAATACATTGACCATTATTTCAGTAGAGGCCTCAAATTAAGCCTTACCTGTTAACTTAAAGTTTGCTAAATTATAAACACGATATACATTTTTTTCCAGAAAATAAAGCTTATTATTTGCCTAGGACATAATTTTTAAGTGATTTTTACATACTTTTATGTTTACTGAATTTTGTACCTAGCATTTTAAAATTTTATTTCCCAATGAGACAGAATTTTAAGATTGTTGAAGTAGCCACATTGAGAATTATCTTAGAGCAATTAGCCACCTGATCAGCTAATAAAGTGATTTTTTTTTAAATATACTTCAGCTAGATTTCTGTGACTTGACAAGGTTTTACTAATTTATCAAAACTTTTTCTTTTATTCTCACAACATTTTTTCCTAAATTTTGAGAAATTATCAGTAAATTGAAATGCATTCAAGACAGGAAGATATGCTCTAAAAACAGCTGAATTAATCACATTGAACAAATGGTTCTCAAAAGTAGCAACAGCATCACGAAGGGACTTATTAGAAATGTAAATTCTCAAACCACCCAACCTCTGTCTCTTAACAGATCTTGCATGTGGTTCTGTTGCAGATGCACACTAAAGCTTGACAGCCATTTTCTTCAAGGTTTTCTTATTTATTTGCCTCATATAGTGATTGATTTCTTGGTCTCAGGTTATAATGCCCTTTTAAGATATGAAGGATTTGAAAATGACTCTGGTCTGGACTTCTGGTGCAATATATGTGGTTCTGATATCCATCCAGTTGGTTGGTGTGCAGCCAGTGGAAAACCTCTTGTTCCTCCAAGAAGTAAGTACATCTATCTTGGTGCTGTCTCACACATAGTGATCTTAAAGTAATATAGACATTAAGATAATACTTTTCGGGGCTGCGGGTGTGGCTCAAGCGATAGCTAGCTCGCCTGGCATGCCTGCGGCCCGGGTTTGATCCTCAGCACCACATACAAACAAAGATGTTGTGTCTGCCGAAAACTAAAAAAAATAAATATTTAAAAAATAATAATAATAATACTTTTCAATGAAAGGAACTTTTGTACTAACAAAACATGTTTTCTCTATTTTTGTTACTTTGAGAACCTTAATACTCTGACAGAGAAATATGTTATTTTTTTAACAAATAATTTAGGAAGCAATTGTACTTCCTGCTGAAGTATAACTGGTTATTTGTTTTGTTTCAGCTATTCAACATAAATATACAAACTGGAAAGCCTTTCTAGTGAAAAGACTTACTGGTGCCAAAACACTTCCTCCTGATTTCTCACAAAAGGTAAAAACAGGATCTTAAAAAGACTGAAGAGCTCTTAAGAGAGAATAACTTTGAGATTTTTTTAAGGAGTTGTTTTAATTTCATGAACTGGGTGACCTGGGTCAAATATCAAGTATATTTAGTATTTTTTATATTACTTATTAAAATTACTTATATGCCTTCTTCATGAATTCTGAACAGTTCTGTCTGTTCTTATTTTAAAGGTTTCTGAGAGTATGCAGTATCCTTTTAAGCCTTGCATGAGAGTAGAAGTGGTTGACAAGAGGCATTTGTGTCGGACACGAGTGGCTGTAGTGGAAAGTGTAATTGGTGGAAGATTGAGACTAGTGTATGAAGAGAGTGAAGATAGAACAGATGACTTCTGGTGCCATATGCACAGCCCCTTAATCCATCACATTGGTTGGTCTCGAAGCATAGGCCATCGTTTCAAAAGATCAGGTGAGTACCGGAAACAAGTACTCTTATTGAAAGAGTGTCATTGAGGCTGAATTATGCTACTTCGTTATTTTTCTCTGAAGAATAGCATAGATTAAAAAATACCATTCTAGTTGTTTGGGCTGTTTATTCTACCTCAGTTAGTGAGGGTTCAAATTAGTCTCCTAACTAATTCCTTTATATGCCTTCCTCTCACTCTCAATTAAAAAAATAATGCACTTTTCATGCATTAGGCTTTGGGGAAAGGCTCTGGGGCAATCCCCAACACTATAAAAAGATACATAAATAATAATATTAATTATGCACTCTTAGCCATGCCCATTTGATAGACATATAGTCTATCCCTTCCCATTCAATTTTAATTAAAATGTCAAGATTAAATGTGGCTAGGCTTGGTGATACTAGACACATTAAAACGTGTTTCTAAATTCCCAAATTATGGGATTACCAACATTCTAATCAGCTGAAATGTATTTAATAACATATGGACATATATCCTAAAGAGAGAAAAGACTTAATATTATTCACCATAAATGTAGAAGGCATGTCTTTCTGCCATGTTTTAGAGTATTACATACCTTGTGAGTTTGAAGCCTTCAAAGAAACATGATTTTTGGTCTTCTCACAAATGCTGACAGATTAGTATGTAACTTTTCCTTGTAGATATTACAAAGAAACAGGATGGACATTTTGATACACCACCACATTTATTTGCTAAGGTAAGAAGTTTTTATAAGAACCCTCATTTGTAAATTAGATTTGAAAGAGGGTTGTGGGGTTTTTTCCTAAAATTATGGAAATCACAGTTACATATGTTCATTTAAATGGATTAAGATTTTATAATCCATAAGTATCACAAATCTTTATTATACTTATTCTTAAATTGTTTTTGCCTGAACTCTGTATTTCCTAATGGAAATTTAAGTTGTAATATTAGGTAGGAAGGAGAAAGAATCTGGTAAACCTTTTCAAATCGGTAGTAACATCTATAACATTGCATGTGCTTTCATATAATTTTTTAGGTAAAAGAAGTAGACCAGAGTGGGGAATGGTTCAAGGAAGGAATGAAATTGGAAGCTATAGACCCATTAAATCTTTCTACAATATGTGTTGCAACCATTAGAAAGGTAAGAGAATAGGTTTTGAAACAAATACAATTATAAAGGAACTGGGCTTATGCTAGTAGAAGGAAACACTGTCATATTCATTAATTGTGCATGTCTGGATCTTCATTGGAAAAGTTTATTAGGAATTTCAAAGTGAGTTTGAATTCTGTTATCAGATCTTTGTGGCTTATTAGGATAGTCATTTTGAGTCTGCTGTTTTTATTTGCAGAAGCATATCGTTGAGTTAGAGAAAGAGTATTTCAAAGTTACTTCCTGGTCAGAGTTAATCCAAAACAGTATTATGACAAGGGCAAGTTTATCTTCAATTTTCCTGTGTTTCTTTTTATGATTTTTCTTCCTCTTGATACACTTTTTCTTTTTTTCTCTTTTCCATTTCATATGTAACTGTTCTTATGAAAATATCTAGAAGGGTTCTCAGTTTTCAGTAAGCATCAAGATTTCCTGGAGAACTTAAAAAAAAATAAATTGGCCAAACCCCTTCCCTCCATTCCAAATTAATTAGTCTGTATTGGGGCCTCTGCGTTGGCATTTTTTAAAGACCCCATGTGATTCTCATATACAGCTCTGGTTAAGAAACACTATTGCAGAATCTGCTTATGTAAAAATGTAGTAAATTGTGATTTACATCTTAATACAGTTGGGCAAACACTTATGTGGCTGCCATATCCCATGTGCCTCTTATTACCATTACAAAGCTGCCCCATCTTCTAAAACTGGTTCTACCTGACTAGTGGTAAAACTTCCAGATAAGGGAGATCAGATTCCCATGATCTCCTGCAAACCTGTGTAATCAGAATAGCAAGAAATATTGCCTGGAAAAGAAGTTCTGTAAGTGATCTCACAGTCAGGCAAGTTTGGGAAGCAGTGCCATTGTATCATGCTCTATTCCAGGGAAGTGAGATGACCAGTGAAGAGAATATCAAGCTTCATTTGGAGAATAATTAATACTTCCGTGCTAGATGTGATTTGAACTCTTGGAAAGTTTATAGTCATATGGAACAAAAATAAGATGTACAAAAATAAGCTTAATACAAGATAGCCTAAGGTGAAAGTATAGTCCATGTGTAGGAAATGGCAAGTTTCACATGCAGCAATATCAGGGAAGTTGCATTGGATATTTAGGTCAAGGTTTTTGTTGATGAGGTACAGAAACCCACTCAAGTTAGCTCACAGTAGAGAAACACAGACACAAGGACAATGTATGAGAACTGGGAAAGCACAGATCCAGTATTATTCTCCCCTTTTCCAGGGCCTTTCTGTCCCATCTCTGCTCCACTCTGAGTTGATGCCACTTTTCTTTCACTCTCTTTCTACTGTTTCCATGTGCACTGGCAGTCCCTAGCTCTATTTTATATAATAGCCTTTCAGTTCCCTCCCACCATGACTTGACAACAGTCTATGTGTCTGTTAATTCCAATGACTGAAAGAATCTGAAGGGCTGAACCCAGCTATTGGCTTGACTGCCTGTGTGATACATTTCTAGCCCCTGATCCAGCCAGCTATGGTTAGAAAGATGGAGAAGAGAATCCTGATGAGTGAGATACTTCTCTCAGAGACAGAAGGCGAAACCATTAGCTTGAAGAGAAAGTTATTGTTGTATGTGTCCAATTTTAATAGAAATATCTAGAAGAAAGGAACCTGGGGACAGAGACTAAAAATAGTGTAGCCTTTAATGGTTGGCCAGGCCATTCTGGGCATCTTAGTAGATACAAAAAGTTAGTAAAGCTTTCTGGATTGAACACAAGTCATTCTGTTTAACAGCGGAAATGTTCATAGTGGATGAAGAGAGCAGTTAAGGGCAAGGATAAAGAAGAGACCGAGCCAGGCATGGTGGCGCACACCTGTAATCCCAGCAGGAGTCTGAGGCAGGAAAATTGCAAGCTCAAAGCCAGTCTGAGGAACTTAGGACTTAAGCAACTTAGTGAGACTATAAATAAAATATAAAAAGGGCTAGGGATGTGCCTCAGTGGTTAAGCACCCCTGTATTCAATCCCCAATACAAAAAAAAAAAGAAGAAGGACTAAATGTTTGAGTTGGTATTGTGGGACCTGATGACCAGTTACCTCTGAAGGAATAAAGAAGGAGCTGTTGGCTTAGTTTTAGAATACAGGTAAAATGCAGGACTAAGACTCTGGAAGGGAGTCAAACTCAAATAACTCTATGAATCATTGGAATATAAAGAAACTGACCATTAAATCATTCAAGGTACATATTAAGTTTTCAAAACAAAGAAAACAGCTTCAGTCAGAAACTTAATTTTAAGGGCTGGAAGTGAAAGGGCAACTACCAAAAGAAATGAAAAAGGGGCTATAGAGATGGAAATATTGACCAGTAGACCGTATTGTGATGAAAGTCTATGAGAAAATGTTTCAAGAAGTTAAGAGTAATTATCAGGTACTTCCATGAAGCTGCAATTGGAAGAGCATACGTGCTGGGGGAAAAGGTCACTGGATTGAGTAAATAACCAATAACAACAGAAATGATTCAGCAAGGAATTGCATGACTTGTACCTCAAATTAGGCCTCTGAATGCAGGTATACAGAGTTCATGGTCTATGCTGTTGTGCCTTTTGAACCTATAATTATTGCTAGAGATAAAATATTTTTTAAATGTAATAAAAATTGGGAAACATTAGAGTATAAGAAATGATGTTTTTGGACTAAGGTCCTACTGGTAACAGGGCAAGATGAAAAAGTTTTCGGGCTGGGGATGTGGCTCAAGCGGTAGCGCGCTCGTCTGGCGTGCGTGCAGCCCAGGTTTGATCCTCAGCACCACATACAAACAAAGATGTTGTGTTCGCCGAAAAAGAAAAAATAAATATTAAAGAAGAAAAATTCTCTCTCTCCCTCTCTAAAAAAAGAAAAGGTTTGTCTTGTTAAAAAATGGGGGGAGGGGGCTGGGGATGTGGCTCAAGTGGTAGAGCGCTCGCCTGGCATGCTTGCGGCCCGGGTTCGATCCTCAGCACCACATACAAAGATGTTGTGCCCGCTGAGAACTAAAAAATAAATATTAAAAAAATTCTCTCTCTCTCTACCTTTAAAAAAAATGGGGGGAGACTGGACTTCTTGTTAAAACAATATGAGGCATAAAGAAGAGCCCCTTCATGGGCCACCCTTGGGGCTGTGGAGAAGCATGATGAAAGAGGTCAAGTTAGAACTTAAAGCTGAAGAAGGTTTGGAGAAACTCCTTTGTGTGATAAATCAGCAGGAAAGAAGTAAAGGCAATATTACCTAGAGTGGCTGACAGTCCTACCTGATTAAATTGTAAAGAGCAGCAACCCGTGGTTGGTAAAGATACTGTTTCCCAGACCTCTGATATCACTTTTATATAGTTGTGTTTTTGTTTCTAGTGCACCCTACAGCTTACATAGGTTTTTCATTATAACATATTATTTAATATAATTCAATAAAGAAGTGTTTTTTTTCTCTTCAGAGACCTTTATACAGTAGATTTTCCTTTTAGAATGTCATTTAATTTAAGGTAATATTTTTTAAAATAGTGATGTCTAATTTTAAATACTTGGGATTCTCTTAATTTAAAAGGTGCTGGCTGATGGATTCCTGATGATTGGGATCGATGGCTCAGAAGCAGCAGATGGATCTGATTGGTTCTGTTACCATGCAACCTCTCCTTCTATTTTCCCTGTCGGTTTCTGTGAAATTAACATGATTGAACTTACTCCACCCAGAGGTACTTGATACAGTGTTAACTGGAGTTTAATCCTGATTTCTTCTTACATGGTACCTGCTTACATTTAACACAGCCCTAGATTTTCTTGGTATGTGGGTATATATACAATATGTGTGTATGTGTATAAATAAATAAACGCATACAAACATACACACACACGAGAGTTCTGGGTTGCTTTAAAAGCATTATATTCTAGCTAGCTTTAATAAATTACACTATTAATTTCAACATCTGGACCTTGAGATTTTCACTAAGATGGGGGGGGAAGTAAAAACAAAAGTTACAATACTACTGCTGGCTGAACAAGTATTCTTTCAAAAGAGAAAAATACCGCTCCAGAGTTTTAAATGCTAGACTGTTCAAAAGCCTGGGATTGACTGGGCTGGGGTTGTGGCTCATTGGTAGAGTGCATGTGTGAGGCACTGGGTAAAATAAATAAATAAATAAAGGTTTAAAAAAAAAAAAAGCCTGGGGTTGAAAAAGCTAAAGTCTGAGGATAGACTATAGCTTAATTGTACAGCTTTTGCCTAGCACGCTGAACCTCAGGTTCAATCTTCAGTGTAACCAAAAACACCCTCAAAAGTCTGTTATAGACAGAACAGAGAAGAGTCACTTTTGCATTAGGGTAGGCAGACACACCTGTGTGTCTGGAAAGGAAGGATGGTTGTAACATGAAGGAACCATTGCACTCTGTAGTATAAGAGCACGAGTTAGGAGCTTCTCACATTGCTTAAATCTGAAATTGAATGTGCTGAATTATTTTATCTGCATTATAATATTTATGCTAATTTTAAATGAACTGCTACTTAAAACTAGTTGTTTCTTTTAGGTTACACAAAACTTCCTTTTAAATGGTTTGACTACCTCAGGGAAACTGGCTCCATTGCAGCACCAGTAAAACTATTTAATAAGGTAAGTTTAAATGGAAGCATAATAATGATGACCTCACATATGTTTCTTTGCCTGAGTTAGAATAACCTTAATGAAGACTAATATAAATATAAGCATTTAGGCCATGCTCTGTGGCTCAGAAGGCTGAGACAGTAAGATCATGAGTTCAAAGCCAGCTTCAGGGGGCTGGAGATGTGGCTCAAGCTCCGCCGAGAACTTAAAAAAAAATAAATATTAAAAATTCTCTCTCTCTCTAAAAAAAAAAAAACAAAGCCAGCCTCAGCAAAAGTGAGGTGCTAAGCAACTCAATGAGACCCTACCTCTAAATAAAATACAAAATAGGGCTGGGGATGTGGCTCCTTGGTCAAGTGCCCCTGAGTTCAATCTGTGGTAGCGATAGATACATTAGATAGATAGATAGATATCTAGATAGATAGATAGATAGATAGATAGATAGATAGATAGATAGATAGATAGATAGATAGATAGATAGATTAGATAGACAGACCGACCCAAAAATGAATGAATATGAATGAATATTTGATGATAAAGCAATACAAATATTTTCTTAAGAGAAAAGATTGTTTCTAAAGTTTTTAATCTAAATGAAATAGAAATGAGAACATATCATACCTAGTTCTTGAATGCTTTAGTTTCATAATATGTTTGCATAATTAAAGAATGGGAATTTTCGTTTTAAATTATGTTGTTTGGCTATATGTCTTCTCTTTTTTGCTTTCTAAATCATAGTAGACTTTTGTGTCTTTCTATAAAACAGTGTTAATATTTTGCTTCTCTGTGTCAGGATGTTCCAAATCATGGATTTCGTGTAGGAATGAAATTAGAAGCAGTAGATCTCATGGAGCCACGTTTAATATGTGTAGCCACAGTAACTCGAATTATTCATCGTCTCTTGAGGATACATTTTGATGGATGGGAAGAAGAGTACGATCAGTGGGTAGACTGTGAGTCTCCTGACCTCTATCCTGTAGGGTGGTGTCAGTTAACTGGATATCAACTACAGCCTCCAGCATCACAGTGTAAGTTGGTATACAGAAAAGGTGTCCTTTTGTAAAAATCAGCAATTCTCCAGAGGACTGTCTCACATAAATCATCTTGTGAGCTCACAGGACAAGAATATACCTATGTCTGATTGGTTGCCAGGTAAGATATTAAGACTCAACAACACTATCACAGAATCAGACCATGTGTACCATGGCAGTATGAACTACATAGTGACTATAGAAACACAGTAGTCACCAGGTTAAACTGGTCTTGCAGTTTTGACAAGTTTAAAATTACAGGCAAAAAAAAATGTATTGGTGTATAATAAGTACTATTGAGTAAATAGTGGAATCTGTTTGGTATTGAGGCTCCTGCTTTTGTAGAAAAAGTATATCCTTATTTCAGAGCATCATGTATTTTTATAAGCATAATGGTCTTCATAAAGACAGTTCATCTAAATTGTATCTGAAGTGGTAAGCAATTATCTGGTACCAATTTTCCTTTTTATTTTTCAGCATCAAGAGAAAGCCAATCAGCTTCATCAAAACAGAAGAAAAAGGCTAAGTCCCAGCAATACAAAGGACATAAGAAAAGTGGGTCACCATGTGGTGTTTACATACATTTTCTCATTGTTAACCAATTGGGGTCACAGTATTCTTGCACAGAAAATTCTATCCTTGTGAGAACTGATGATCTGCATTATGTATTATGCTTAAAGGTGCAGTATGCCATAAAAGGCAAACCTTTTCAATCATGAAAAACATTTTAATTGAGAGGAGAAATTACTGCCATAGTATTTACATGGTAAAGAAAGAAACCTACAAATGTTTCTTTTTTTTTTTTAACAAATGTTTCTTGAAATCATTTAAAAACCTACCAAAAGTCAATACTTTTTTATTTTTTTAACTTTTCATTTTAAAAGCTAAAAAAAATAAATAAATAAAAAGCAGGTACTTGATGCTTACAGTAGACTCAGAGCTTAATAAACCCATCCTTCTGGGCTGGGATGTAGCTCAGTGGCAAAGCTCTTGCTTCACATCTGCAAAACCCTAGGTTTGATCCCTGGTTTCAGAAAAAAAGAAAAAAAGTTCTTCTTACAAAGTATAGCTGTCTTTCTAGAACAATCAATCCAGGCTGATGGCTACCAAACCAATTTTTCTCAGTGTGCTTTTTGTGCTATATTTTGCCTTACAGTGAATGATCATTGACATTAATAGCCACAGAAATATAAAAATATGCTGATATTCGATTCTTTTAAATTTAAATCTTTTTTTGGCCTGTAATCCCAGCTACTCAAGAGGCTGAGGCAGGAGGATTGCAAGTTTGAGGTCATCCTGGGAACTTACTGAAACCCTGTCTAAAAATTTAAAAATTAGAAAAGGGCTGGTGATGTAGCTCAGTGGTAACTTCTGGGTTAATCACTAGTACCAAAAATATATTACCCTCACCACCAGCATAGAAAGCCACAGGTTTTATAACTTCATGAAGCATATCATAGAATATTTTATTCTAAGATAAGGTTATGTATCTTAATGAAAGGTTTTTTTAAGCAAAATGTTCTGGAGGATTAAAACTTAAAAGGCTTAAAAAAAATGTCTCCAACTGACTTGCCATATGTTGAAATAAGTGTTGATAGCACCATAAAGACTCAAGTATATTTTTATTCTTATCTTTCTAATTACTTATTTGTTTATAATTTTTAAGGGAGGAACTTAAAAACTTCTACTGGCCACTGTAATGGTGCTTTGAAAAATAAATTTCAGGCTGGGAATAATGACACCTGTAATCCTAGAACCTAAGGAGACTAAAGCAGGAAGATCACAAGTTCAAGGCCAAACTTGGCAACTTTGCAAGACCCTGTCTCAAAAAAATTTAATAAGGGCTGAAGTTGAAGCTCAGTTAGTAGAGCGCTTGCCTAGCACACGTGAGGTACTAGGTTTGATCCCTGGCACCAAATAAAAATAAAACAAAGGTACTGTGCCCAATCTACAACTTAAAAAAAAAAAAAATTAAACCAGTGAGGCACAGTGGCGCACACCTGTAATCCCAGTGGCTCGAGAGGCTAAGACAGGAGGATCACAAGTTCAAAGCTAGCCTCAACAACGGTGAGGTCCCAAGCAACTCAGTGAAACCCTGTCTGTAAACAAAATATAAAAGAGGACTGGGGATATGGCTCAGTGGTTGATTGCCCCTGAATTCAATCCCCAGTACCAAAAAATAAATTAAAAGGGCTGGGGATCTCCAGTATCTCAAAAAAAAAAAAAAAAAAAGTTTTTTTCCCAACACAAAACCCTAGTCAATTTTCTCTACACAGAGAAAAGATTGTCTCTTGCCCCTTTACAGGATGCACAGACTCAGAATTTTTTGCCAACAGCTGCCTAGAAAGTCTGATATTCCCCTAAAAGTACTTCAGAGAGTATTATCAAACCAGGCAGATCAAAGGAGTTCCTATTCATCCGGATATAATTAGGAAGAATTCAGTGAGAATTTTTTAACTGTGGATTAACTTTAGCAGATGTAATCCCTTAGCTTTCTGTAAGAGGAATTTACAGGACAGTTTAACTGGTCTTATAACTTTCTGTTGGAAAACACGTCATAAAATTGTGAGATTTCAGTATTTTCTTTCCCAGATATCAAATTAAAAATGGTTTTATGCTACATATGATGGTGCAAACCTATATTCTCAGCTACCCAACACCAACCTGGACAACTTAGTGACACCCTATTTCAGAATAAAATTTTTAAAAGAATTTTAAAAAGGCAAAGGGCTAGGGCTATAACTCACTGGTAGAGCTAGCCTAGGTACATAAGGCCCTGGGTTCATTCCCATATTGCAAAAAAAAAAAAATTAATTTTATTACTCCCAGATTTATGAATAATACTATTTATTAATTTATGACTTATTGTGTACACATTTCAAACACCTCCCTCAATATGATTCTTTCAAGGCTTGGTTCTGGCTATGGGATTTAGATTATTTAAATTAATGGGCTAGGGGCATGGAAGAAAGAATGTAATTAATGAGGTAATAATATCAGTACTGGTGATATTTATCCTTACTAGATTTCTGGATTAGCTGGAATATTGAATTTAGTTATATAGATGGAATATATTCATAAACTGTGACTTTTCATAGCTCTCAATATTATGACATCATTTTAATGCCTTTAAATTTTTCTTTGGATATAGAAAGGAAAAGAAGTACAAACCTGAGCTGGGGATGTAGCTCAGAGAGAGAGCTCTTGCCTAGCAAATGTAAGGCCCTGCAGTGGATCCCCAGCACCACAAAAAAAAAAAAGAGAGAGAAAAAACACAAACACACACACACCCTCATTAGAAATCTGTAGGACTGATGTGGTTTGGAATTCAGAATTTTTTGGATTTTAGAAATACAGTGTGTGTGGCATAAATTTTGTAATACCCATTGCACACTCTGGAACATTTTCTGAACCAAAAAATAAATATTTACATTAAATGGATCAAGTAAAAATTATAAATGTATGACAAAATGAGTATGGTTTTGTTGTCAAAATATTATAAAATTTCTGAATGTTGGAATTGAAGATAAAGAGTGTAGTATTAAGAAGGAGCAGTTTTTATCTGCTGCTTTTTTATACACACACAAAATGATTTATTAGAAAATTTTCCCACAACACCATTTAGCTAAATAAGAACAAACTTGGGGCTTAGAAACCTAAGTCATTCGTTGCAAAACAAGCTTTTATGTCAGTAGTACATGGGCTTTTATCTCAGTAGTACATGGGCTATAAAACCTTGTGTTTGCTGGTTGGTTATTATGTTCTGGCTTTGTTGTTTCATCTTATAACTCTTTGGTCTTTTTGGTACTTAAAATCTTTTATTAGGATGTTCTTTGGTACTGTTTACATTTTACAGAGACATGGTTGATTGGCTTCATCATTCTAGCTTGTGGGGGTTATGAGCTGAATTCATGCTGTAAAGGTGTAGTTGTTAACTAGCTCTTTTGAAAATAAGTTCTGCAAAGAGGATCAATCTGTTCAATCTTAAAAGCCTCTTTCTCAAGGTGTAGTAATTCTGGAGCAGGAAAAGCAACACTAATTTCTGTTAAATTTCACTATTTTCAGGGCTACTGGGAGTAGTAGGATTTGGAGATTGTTCCTTGCCATTTTACCTCTATAAGTTATATAATTTATTAGAAAAAAGTCTAAGTAGTTGTTGCACATGATTTTGGTTTGGCAGTTGAGAGTTGAATGTGTACTTACTGGAACTTTAGCTTCCATATCATTTTACATAGGAATGTTGTCTTAGATTTATCTTTTAGTTCTGATTTTGGGAAGCATAATTCTGATTGCTCTTACCTGGGTCATTGTAGACTTTGGACAAGAACAGAAATAACTTAGAGTCACAAAGCTGTGTAAGTATCCTTCAGCTGTCAACCTCAGTAATGCGTTATACTTGGTGATTTGGTATTAGTAACGTTGAGAGTATATTTTTGATTAGTAAAAGCTCTATTGTAAGCACTACAAGGCTAATGAAACTATATCAGAAGGGTACCATAAATTTTGTTTGAAAAGAAAGCAGCTAAAGAACTTTCAGGCAATGAGCTTTTAAATTTTAGAAGTGCTTTTCAGAATAAGAATTAGAAATGTTTTCTAAAAGAATGTCTTGTTATCCAGGCATGTTGGCACATGCCAGTAGTCTCAGCAACTTCAGAGGCTGAGACAAGAGGTTTCCAAGTTAAGGCCAGCCTCAGCAATTAGCAAGACCCTATTTCAAAATACCAAACAAAAGGACTGGGGATTGAAGCTCAGTAGTAAAGCACCCTTGGGTTTAACCCCTAGTATCAAAAAAAAAAAAAAAGAGAGAGAGAGAGAATTTATTGTTAGGGGAGCAGCACATTTTATATCAGTAAAATCCTGCCCCCTGGATAATGCAGTTAAAACTGTTTTACTTTGCTTTCTCCCTGAAAACCAGCATTTGAGCTTATTTGGCCAGTGAAATACTACCCTGAAATTATCGCTTTTGAAATCTTCTCTCAGTCTGGGAGTGTAGCTTGGTGTAAAGTACCTGCCTAGTATTTATGAGGTCCTCCCAGTCCCCAGCATGGCCTGAGAAAGGGGGAAAAAAGACTTTTCCATTGTTTTTTTACCCTACCTCAAGCTGAGGTTTTCTTGAAAGAAATTAGCCAGCTAGCTGTTCTCCATACTAAATGGTCTCTATAGTTCATTTTGCTTTGTAATTTTTTTAAATATACTGGAGAGTTAGGAGGCAGTCAGAGAGCACTCAGAGAGCAGAAACGGTGTCTCCCACTACCACTCCCAACACTCACACAAACTCAAACACTCCATTGTTGCAGGAAATACAACCCTAGCATAGTGGGTTCTCTTTGCAGTGTCCTGTGCAACCCAGCCTTCCTAGTTATGCATTGCACTTTTCGTACCACGCACGTAAGTCAAAGCTTACTTCAGTCTGACTTGATGTTTAGAGAGGAAGATGCCAGTTGGGAAGAAGCCTGTCAGTTTGTCGAGCCTGCCCATGACAGGCGGGGTGCGGAGGAGCTTCTCTGGTGACGAAGAGTTGACTCCTCCTCCATACCGAGCCCTGCCAGCACAGACAGCCCCAGAGGCCTTCCCACCTCCCAGCACTAGCCGAGAGTTCAGGCCCAGCCTCAAAACAGGTAACGAGTCACTCAGCACTACAGGTACTGCAGAGGGTAAAGTGCTGGGCTGGGTGGTGGGAGACAAAGCATGGTCTGGCGTGTCAGATGCTGCCTCATTAAAGTTTTCTTTTTCTTTTAACTAAAATATTCATTCTCACTGATCCTTGGTAGTCACATCACAAAGATGAATCATCAGGAAAGGTTTTTTTGTTGTTGTTGTTATAAAATACTTGGTAAGCTTCAAATTATGGTAAAGTTATTTCAGCTTTATGGAGCTATGAAGCAATTGTAATACTTTATGGTTTCATTAGATTGGCAGATTTCTTTGTGACTTGACCTAGGGGAGAAATGTGTCATGAAGGAACAATCTGATCGATCAGATCCAAATGTGAGGCTTTGTTTGTGCATTCCATAGGGTCTCATTCATGGAAAGGTTGTGTTTTGACTTCTAGAATAAGTGTGCTCTTTGGTAGTAACATTTACCATAAACATTATCGAATAACATAAATTTAGAAATATGATATCTATGTAATTTTGGTGTTGGGTTTGAGATTTATTGCCATAATTTCATGTTTATGTATGTATAATGAGTGATTTATTAAGAAAGTGGCATTTGTCTTGAGTTTAGTTGGTGAGGCCAGAGTAATAGATTAGTAGACTGCAGAAGGGGTTATTTTGGCCATTTGTAATTGCTAAGAACAAGGTGGTTTCAGAGGATGCCAGAGAGCTTCACTTTCATATGATGAACTTTAGGCATGAGTCGAGATGATATGGCTTCAAAGCCAAAGTTCTCAGTATTCCTTAAAATGTCTTTTATGTGTTGGAAACCTAGATAAGACTTAGTGCCTACCTGTTTTCCTCTTTCTTCTATTTGCTAACATTTTTGCCCCTGAAGTTATCAGCCTTTTTTTTTTTTTGTCCATTTTAGAATATATTGTTTATCTTTTGCATCTCTCATAGTCTGTTAGGTCATCTTCCCCTTTCCTAAGTGTTTTTCTGATGATCACCCTGATACCCCAATGTCCAGATTAGAATTACAAAGTTACTTGCTCTTTAATGGAAAAACCTTCATAGTCTGTCTGAAGAACCTTCCAGTTGTTTTTATTCTTGTTTGTTTAACTTTTCATTTTATACTTGCTAATTATGAAATAGTCTTCTTTACCTAATTAAGTGTAGACATTTTGAGTTCTGAATATGTTTGAATTTTTATGGGATTTGGGGTGTATTTTCTTGAGACAAAACTAATTTTAGAGGCATGTGTCATTTTGTGAGAGGTCCCAACTCATGTAAAACAGAATTTGATTTTTTAGATTGGCAAAACCCAAGAATTTAGAGTAGGCTTGCCAAACAGAAAGCAGCACATGGCTTCTTATGTGACTTCCTTCTTCCTTTAGTGTCTGTTGTGTCTTCTGACTTGGGGGTGCATCTTGTGGGACATGGTGTGATTTTACTCTGGTGAAACTGTAGAGACAGCTTTGTTACCTTAACTATCTGAAAACTGCAATTTAGTTAGCTGTTGAGAGAATTTATTATTTATGGGCTTTATAAGTGGGAAAATGTCATTTTTGGTTTATTTCATGAAATGTTAGTGATTAGTGTCAACAAAGTGACTTCCTTTTAAAAAAGAGAGCTAAGAAAAAGCATTTGTATAGAAGATGACATCTGGCCACAGGATCTATTTCATCCATCATTCATTGAGAATAAGGCCTGAAGGAAAAATGATTAGTGTGAACATACTAGACAGGCTTTGTTTTTGATTCCGTGAAACTTTTCATTAAAACATTCCACATCTGAGTGAATGTATCATCTGTATCTTGAGTGATTTTTTTTAAGTACATCATTTTCATATTTTAACATGACTAGAAGCCTAATCCAGAAATTTGTTATTAGCAGCAAATGCACGTAGCTTCAGATGTGCTTTAGAATCTCAGCTTACCTTTCTTAACATTAAAAAAATAAAACATCTGTTTGAATGGAACATGTTTGATCTTAAGGCACGGTAGTTCCCATTCATTTAGCCATCTGATCATCCTACAACAAGATATCGTTTTAATCAACCTTTTATTGTGGGTACTGCACCTTTAATGAACTTGGGTTTTGTTATCTATGTGTTTATCTTTGTGGTATTGTTAAAATGTCCCTAACATTTTAGTGCATGTGACATGAAGGATAGGTATTATACATTTAATACAGTTCTCTATAACAGCATTTTATTAAAAGTAGTTTGTTTTTTTTAAAGAAAGGAAAGAACTGCACAGTTTTGTTTGCTTAACCTTCAATAATCCGATTGGTGTTAATTTTGCTGTTATTATACACAGTGTATTCGCTTTTCTGTCTTTGGCCTACTGAATTTTTAACCACCAGTACCAACACAGGTACCAAAGTAAGACAAGAAAATAAGTTGTCTGCTCAGAAGATTATCCTGTAAATTAGTAAATAAGATGTCAGAGGTCATTAAATTTTTAAAATAATCTTCTGTGTAAGTAAAATCAGGATATGGCGGTTGGAAGTGTAGTTCACTGTTAGAGGATATGCCTAATATACACCTGCCCAAGGTCCTGGTTTCCATCCTTAGCACCACACACACACACACACAAAAAGTTGTAGACATTTTAATACTGTTCTACATAGTGACATTAGTGACAGCATTACTGTCACATGAAAAATGTAAATGCTTACTCCCCCTTAATGCTCTTGAGTCCTAATTCTTCTCTTAAATTTACATTTTTATTTTCAGTATGAGCAGTTCTCAGTTTACCTTCCATATTCATTAGTCTCCCTTATTCAAGTGGAGTATTTTCTAAGACCACCTCCACCCCAGTGGATGCCTAAAACCACATGTAGTACCAAACTCTATACATATATGTTATGTTTCTTCTTAATGTACATATCTATGATAAAGCTTAATGTATAAATTAGGCACATAAGAAATACTACTAATAAAATAGAAAAACCATAACAAAGTGCCACAATAAAATTGCCAGCATTGTTGCTCTTGTTTGGGTTAAGTGAGCAGTTACTTGAACACATGTACTACAATATTATGATAGTCCATCCAGTAACGAAGATAACTTTATTAAAGGAGATAGGAAAGCTCCTAAGTGACTAACAGGCAGGTAGTATATAGGGCACAGATAGACCTGATGATGGGAAGATTCACATTCCAAACAGCACAAGGTTTCATCACTCTACTCAGAATAAGGTACAATGAAGAACTTAGAATTATATATTACAGGAATTTCCCATTCAATATTTTCAAACTATAGTTAAGCACAGAAAATTGAAACTGCAAAAAATGAAACCAGAGATAAAGGGGGACTACTGTATTTGCATCCTCTCATTCCAGATTGTTAATGAAAAGATACCTAATAGACACAAACCAAAAAAAAAGTCTTTCCTTTGATTTGGAGCCAGATACCTCACCTCCAGAGGCTCAAAGTTACTTCAGTGAGTAAAGTGAACAGCATGAGCCTGGGGGCCTAGTGATAGATAGGGTTCTCAGGCTGCCCAGATACAGGGTGTGGCAGCCCATCACTCCCCACTGGTCATATAGCTCTTTAAGGATGTTAAATGTTGCCAATTCTTTATGTGAAATCTCTGGTTTCAGAATACTCAGATTTTAAAAGGTGTTTATAGCTCAGTAGTAGAACACTTGTCTAGCTTGACCCCAGGCTCAGGTGAGAGGGGGAGGGGGATAGGGATAGTTTGTGGCTGCCAATTTAGTAGATCTGTGTACCCTGAAGAAGTTGAGCAAGGTTAGCATTACTCACCATGGGACTAGATTCCAGTGATTGTATTATTTTAAGAGACCACCTCACCTGTATTTCAAATTATTTGTAACTTCACTGAGCATGGTGGTACACATTTGTAATCCCAGTGATTCAAGGGGCAGAGGCAGGAGGATTGCAAGTTCAAGTCCAGCCTAGGCAACTTAACAAGACCCTGTTTCCACATAAAGAATAAAAAGAGGGGCTGGGGATGTGGCTCAAGTGGTAGCGCACTCTTCTGGCATGGATGCGGCCCGGGTTCAATCCTCAGCACCACATACAAAGATGTTGTGTCTGCTGAAAACTAAAATGTAAATAAAATATTAAAAAAGAATAAAAAGAGTTGGGGATGTAGCTCAGTGGGAGAATGCCCCTGGGTTCAATGCTAAATACTGCTCCCCCTCCCAAAAAAAAAAAAAAAAAAAAACGCTTTGTGTTTTTTTTTGAAACTTTACCAGCTCAATTTGGGTTAGAGAGTAACGTGGTGAATTGAACCCAGGACTTTTTACATGCCAGGCAAGTGCTCTGCCACTGAGCGACATTCCAACCTCCTGGACAATAACATTTTAGGAAAACTGAACACATCTCTGAGAGGTTGGGTAGTTCATGAAACTAGTCTGACAAAGAGAGTTCTGTGGGCAGTCTAATGGTGCTGGGTAGTTAGGTTGAGGGGTAGTAACAAGTTAAGAGTAGTTTATTAAAGGAGATAGGAAAGTCTCAAGAGTTAAACCTGACCTGAAATTCTGGCTTTGGACCCAGCAAAGATGAAATTCCTCTTTCCTGTCATAAAATATTGGAAACTAAAAACAGTCCTCCATAGAAATTAAAACCTGTTCAAACATGACCTATCCATAAATAGAGTATTGCCTAAACTCTGAATTTGTTTTCATTAAAAAGCGAGTCATCAGATAAGAACTTGGCCAGGCAATGTGTACTACTATTAAGTGATCCCATTGGACAAGTTAGTAGTTTTGCATCAGTGATTTTCACATTACTAGTGTCAGTAGTTTTTTTGTGTGTGGCCTTGGGATTGGAACCCAGGGCCTTTGTGTATGTGAGGCAAGTGCTCTACCCTTGAGCTATGCCTCTAGCCCAGTAGACGTTAAACTAAAAGAATTACCCAAGTTTTCTATGCCTTTAATTTAAATATAGGAGTTTAATACCAGATTTATTTTTATAAATTAATATAAATGTAATTTATATGGCAAATATTGTTTCATATTATTCATAATATATGCATGTTCATTATGAGATTCATGCTGTTTTTACTTTAGGGGGGTCTTTTTAATAAAGGTATTCCTGGGCTAGGAGTATAGCTCAATAGTATAAAGCACTTCCCTTCTGTGCAAAAGTCCCTTAACTTAATTTCTAACACTACAAAATAAATCAAAGGTGCTCCTTAAGGACAGTAGGCTCATATTAAAGTCATACTTATTATGTATTGTACTTTAGAAGTATGCAAGGAATATGCCATTGTTTCTGTAGACATTGACATAAAAGTGAATACTTTATCATAAAGACAATTATTTTGGATTACTGAGCACTATTACCTTGAGCATTCCATCAAAGGTGTCCACTATGCAGTATTATTCCTTTCTAGAACATTCCTAAATTGCCAGTATACAATAAAAATTAAAATTCAGACCAGAGGTATTTCTCAGTGATAGAGCACTTTCCTAGCACATGCAAAGCCCTGGGTTAGTACCCAGCACTTTAAAATAATAATAAAATAATAATTTTTTAAATCAAATGTTTAAACTTTCAGGGTTGTTGTGCTTTGTTGTGTTATGTTGTATTTTTTCTAGTGCCAGGAATCAAAACCCATGCTAGGCAAGCCCTCTACCACTGAGCTACATCCCCAGCCCTCTGGTGTTTACTTCTTAGATTTATTGATGAAGAAGTCTTATTAACTATAAAGCTGAAGGAACATGAAGAGTAAAGGCAATCTGGATATTCCAGAAGCTTGATAACATCCTGTACATTTCTCTATTTCCCTCCCCCTCCCTCCCTCCCTCTCTCTCTCTCTCTGTCTCTCTCTCTCTCTCTCTCTCTCTCTCTCTCTCTCATATGCAGTGACTACGTTGCAGCTGAAGGAGGAGTTGCTAGATGGAGAGGATTACAACTTCCTTCAAGGAGCATCTGATCAAGAAAGCAATGGCTCTGCCAACTTCTACATCAAACAAGAGCCATGAGGTGGCTCAGAAACTGAGGGTGGGAGGGGGAAAATTTTACACAGAACTGATTTATAATCCAGCTGTACAGCGGGCTATTCTACTGGGACATTTTGCTAAACACAGAAAATTTCAGTTCCAGATTTTTCAGGTGGGTAGGGAAACTATTTTAGCCGGGTGGGGGGGAAATTTTTCAATTTATAAAAAGATGGACAATTTTTGTGTTGTATTTGAAGCTTTTGAAAGAATTTTGTAATATTTTCCAAGTTTGGATTTATGTGCATTGTTAACAAGAACTGAAAATCTTAACTTTTTTGGTAAGATTAAAGTTTAGGTAGCAGGATTGAAGGAAATGATTTAAGAAGGATATAGTTGTAAATGCAAATGAACTGTCATTACAAATGAACCTTTTTGGTACCTGTTGGGAGATTTTTGGATTTTAGAAGTTAAGCCAGTCACATCTCCAGCTTCCTTTGCTGCAGAAATATGCAACTGAACCCCTCATGGAGGGCTCATCACCATGTAGATCACGGAAGGGGTAATTAATTCTGCTTGATGGCATTTTATTGCAGCCCATTTTAAATGTTTGTACAGAAATGTTTTTCATTCTGTGAAAATTTATTTGGAGTTCTATATGAAACTGGAAGAACTCTGGATACATTTATGTGTTCTTTTAAGTAAAAAATGATTCAAATTATCCTAACACTAAAGTGTTTAAACTGGAATGGTTGACAAGATATACAGGATCTCGACATACATGTTGCGGGGTTAGGGAAAATGCAATATTATCCTAAGTTTATTTTCTTTTCCTTACTAAAACAAATCCCACAAAAAGGGATTCTGATTAATTCTCTGACATTTCCCTCCATCTGTGAGATAGCAACTTGGCATGACCACACCCCAAAACGGATGTTCTATATTACCAAAACAATCAAAAGTTGTTCAAAGCCGAAATAGGTTTAGATTTCAAAATCATTCCAGCTCCACATTTAACTAGCTTGGATTTGTTAGAAAACTAATTTGAAAGAGAATTTAATTTTCATACAATTCCTATATCTAGTATGAATTATCTTTATTTGTAGTCAGAATTTATTTTAACAGTAATAACAGTAAGTGATTTGGACCATTTTGAACATTCCCTATTTTAAAATTCACATGGCTTCCTTTAAAATTAGGGTACAAGGGTAAATTGGTGAAAGGTTTGCTGTTTTCTAACCTTCTACCGAGTTGTGACTGAATGAGAGAGCTCTAGCGTTTACCAGTGAGGTTCATAAACTAAACTCTCAGGAATTCATTGCATCTGTTGTAGAAGTGCTTCTGGGTCTTAGCCTGGCCTCTTCAGAGTGATAATACTGACCATCTCCTCTGGAATATAGGCAGGGCTAATTAGAAATTAATCAAAATGATTAACCTCTACAGTCCTTCAGCCTATGAAATGCTTTAAAAAATGTTAGAAAGTCCCAGGAGACCATTTTAGGTAAGATTTTTGTTTGAATTTTAAAATGCATAGAACGTTTAAAACCAGCAATTTATTTTCTAAAATATTGCTCTACTTTTGGGAATAATAGCATTGGTAATACGCACAGGTTTACCTCATTCTATGCAAGAGGGGTTAATATCATAAGATTTTGTAGTAGCTACTGGAAGTAAAATGTGTTACTTTATAATGTAAGAATGTATGGAATCGCATGTCACCATTTCTTAATACTGACTCTTTGGGGGCATAAATGCAGATCACATCAACGCAAGTTGATTCTCGTGTCAAATATATGTGAATTCAGCTGTAAATTACTGGATATCTTAAACAACATTGCTGAGAGGGACCTACCATAAATGTGACATCCTCACACTTCCCAAATCTTGAACTTCGAAGAATCTTCCCATAAACTTAAAGCCTAGAAGAGTTCCAAGGCAAAGGGTACAGCAGTCTTTATTCTCAGGCTCAGTGGATTAAATACAGGACTGTGGCTCCATGATGCAGGCTCAAGAAGCCTGTGGTGTACTCTAGGAGTACCTTGGGTGTAGGAGCCCTCTGGGGAACTGAATAAACCAGGAGGGATGTGATTTGGAGCCAGCCAGTCCTGGTAATTAGTTCTGTGAATGCTCATCTGTAGCCAGGTTTTATAAGCTTCCAGTTCTATAGCAAAAACCAGGCTCTGAGTGTTTTAGGATTTCCCATATACTCATGAAGTGTTTTTTGTCTTGATCCAGTGACCAACAGTTAAGGGTTGGTAAGGACTTCCTACAGTCTAAATACAACCTGAAGCCCTCCTCATTACTCATACTCTAACTCCTGCTGCTGAGAACAGAAAATAAGTCAATGCAGAGGAGATATATGTCTCAGCCATAACTCTTGATTGTACAACTCAGTAGACCCATTCTCTTACGGTTCACAGTGTACTGCTGACCTTGGGTTTGTTTTTGTTTTTGTTTTCCTGTTAGGATTACTTGGGGACTTTTGGTAGTTTAAACTCTTTAACCTTTTCCTTGCTGTGTATGAGGAAAGCTAAAGCTGTTATCAACTTCTTATTCTACGGATACTAACACGGGTTTTCAGTGTTTGTTTGTTTTATTATTATTAATTTTGTGTGATGTGAATACCCTCTCCCATCAATATTTGTATTATGGTGCTATATATTTGGTAATGATCCTTTAATATTGGGAAGGGATTTTAAAAATACTGTGATTAAACTGGGTTTCTTCCTTTGATTTTCATATTTTAAATAAAGCCACAGTCATTTATACAAAAGAAAAGCATCTCTCTGTTCCTAGGCAAATCTTTTGAGGACAGAGATCAAAGTAAACTGCATAAGGTTTTTACATCATTTCTGTATGTATTTGATATATAGATCAATATCTGTACAAATTTAATCTTTTATTTTCTGGTAACTTGTGATCATTGAGAAAGTGTTTGAAACTTTCTCATGAAGTGTATATAATGGCGTGAAAAATTCCTTCAGAGAAATTTATGTTCCTTTCATTTTTACCAAATTGCAAATTTTCAGCATGGATGTGAAAAGCATTAAAATTATAACTTTGTGTACAAGATTAAAATAATTCACTAAATTTGCCCTTTTTTACACAAAATAAAATGTTAAAGTTAAGCTGTATTTGAGCATTCTTTACTGTGTTGTGGTTTGAGGGGGATGCTTTATTCAAAATGTTGAATGCCTTCTTATAAGCAGCTCTTAAAGAGGCCCCTGTTCCTTCCTAGAGGAGGAATTTCCTACTAGTAGGCAAGGAGAAACAGAGGCCAGCATGGACCCATAGTTAGACCCAGGACCTCTTTCTCTCCCTCTCTCTTTAAAAAAAAAAAAAAAAAAGTTCCATAATTGCCTCACAGAACTCAGGGAAGCACTTTTCTTTTTTTTTTTTTTAAAGAGAGAGAGAATTTTTAATATTTATTTTTTTAGTTATTGGCGGACACAACATCTTTGTATGTGGTGCTGAGGATCGAACCCGGGCCGCACACATGCCAGGTGAGCACGCCACTGCCTGAGCCACATCCCCAGCCCCGGAAGCACTTTTCTTAATCACCCTTTTTTAAATAAAGGATATAAAGAATACAGTTAAGATGCACAAGGCAACTCATGTGGAAGGTGAATGGGGCTTCTGTGTCTTCTATGGACACCACCCTCCAGGCAACTCAGGAATATGGAAACCCCAAAACCTGTACTTTTGGCTTGCTATGGGAGTTTCATTATATAGGCATAGTTGGCATGGTCCATTGGTTATCAACTCAACCTTTAGTCCCCCCTGCCCTTCCTAGAGGTTGTGGGATGACAATTCCAATCCCTATAGGCACAAATTGGTTCTAAGAACCAGCATATCCCCACCTTGAGGTCAGGAAACTAACCTCTCCCCACAGTCACCTCAGCATACAAAAAGATCCTTAAGGCAAAAGAAAATCCAAGGGTCTTAGGAGTTATGTACCAAGAATGTGGAGAAACCAAACATTTTTTTTTTTTTTTTTTTTTTTTTTTGGTGCTGGGGATTAAATCCAGCACCTCAATGTGCAAGGCAAACACTCCACCTTAGGGATACCTTCAGCCCCCAAATGTATTGCTTCCCTCACAATGTCATTCATTTTGTTTAGTGTAGCAATTTTCATAAAACACAGTATAAAGTCCTACATAGAAGTGATTTCATTTTTATCATTTTCTTAAAACTATAAATCCACCTCTTTAAAATTCAAGAGAGCGCTACAAATGCATTTTATAACTGCCTATCCAGCCAAATTAATCTGAAAAGTAGGATTCCTGCTTCTAGCCTGGAAAAGAAGCAATCTTAAGTATTTCATCCCAGAATAAAAAGGAAGGTGATAGAGTTGCAGGTATACCAGGTATGGGCCAGACACATGGAAGTTAACTGTATTTGTATACACTATTTCATTTAATCCAGCATTGCACTGGTAATAGGTATTCCTTTTTAAAAATCTTTAGACTTTGGAAGTAACTTGCCTAATTTGTAGACAACAAACATGTAAATCTAGACCACTTGACTAGTCTGCATTTCCACAAATAATTCTTACAGAAATAAACATTTCTCTATTGTTAATGCTATCAGGGATGTTTATTTCTTTATTAGTTTCCTTTAACAACCAGTGCTACACTTTTCCTCTGCAGCCCTAGAATATGTTGAGTATTCCCAGGTTCTGAGAAGGATTAGATATTTCTTCCATAATAAATGGCTACTGCCACAGTAACCGGAGAACAAAGCCATTTCTTTCAGCTTAGTATCAAATAAGCACAGTCCACTGCACCCAATTCCAAAGGCTTTATTGGTAAATACGCTTTAGAAAAGAATGATCTACCCTACCCCTTCCAAGTCAGTGGAATGAACAGCTGTGTCCAGGGACTCTGCAGACTGCTGAAGGGGACCCCTGCTTTGAGCACTTCTATTCATAGACCCAGTCATGAGCACAAGACTTGTAGTCAACCAATTCTTCAGGCTTAAACCATAGGCTGATCTCTTTTTCAGCACTTTTTACAGAATCACTGCCATGAATGATGTTCCTAAAAAAGAAAACAATTACTAGTTACCATGTTTTAAAGTGCAAAAGTCTACTTTAGTAGCCAAATTGCTACTTGAAGCAGCAAGTTAGATACCCCAAAATATTTCTGAAACCAACTACAAAACCATGAAGATGGTCAGGCATGGTAGCACATGCCTATAATCCCAGAGACTCAGAATGTTAGGCAGGAGGATTTTGAGTTGGAGGCCAGCCTCAACAACTTAGCGAGGCCCTAGGCAACTTGGTAAGACCCTGTCTCAAAGAGCTGGGGATGTGGCTCAATGATTAAGCACCCCTGGGTTTAAACTCTGGTATAAAAATAAAAAACTATGGAAGTGCTATTCTGGGAACTGAGGCAAGAGGACTGCTTAAGCCTGGGTAACACCAATACCCCATCTCAACCAAGTGACTGTAAAGGTGCTTAATTTAAAATATTCATTGTTCCAACTATATTATGCTTATAAGTTCCCATCCCCTTGAAAAGTACTTTTAGGACTGGGGATATGGACAGTGGTAGAGTGCCTGCCTAGCATGCATGAAGCCATGAATCTGATACCCAGCACTGAAAAAATGAAAAAATCTTTTTCTTTTTTCTCTTTTTTTTTTGCTGATGCTACAAAATTATTCCAATTCCTCCTCAAATTTTGAAGCACATAGGAAAAAAAAAAATCAAACATACACCAGAACAACAAACCTTAACTAGATGTGCTTTTTTTGGGGGGGCAGGGGGGTGATAGAGTCTTATTAAATTGCTGAGGCTGGCCTTAAACTTGTAATCCTCCTGCCTCAGCCTCCTGAATTGCTGGGATTACAAGCAAGCACCACTGTACTTGGCCCTTGCCCTTTTTATTTTCTTGAAACAGGGTCTCAGAAAGTTGCTTAGGACCTAAGTTTTTGAGGCTGGCCTTGAACTTGTGATCCTCCTGCCTCAGCCTTCCAAAATCCCAGGAATTATAGGCATGCAACACTATGCCCAGCTACATGTAATTATTATCAAGGACCATTGCTGTTGCACTTTTTTGGATCACTGATTTGTAAAGCCCAATCACGAAATGCATACTTATTAATAATAATAACAATCCCTTCATTCCATTTGAATCTCAAAACTCTATGGTTTTAAACTTTGTATTGGTAAGGGAACCAGAATTAAAGGATATGCCCATGGATGGGATGCCCAGAATGCAGAACTTGGCAAGGCTAGAACCATGTAAGGAATTACCATATGCAACTTCCCTGTGCAGTGTCTTGGTTAAAATTTCAAGTGATCTGGGGAAGTAGCTATTCATGAAAGTTTTTATCCAATAAAAATCACCACCTAATTTAAAATTCATTTTTCTTTTTTTAGGGGGAGGAGGTACCATGGATTGAACTTGGGCACTCAACCACCAAGCCAATCCCCAGCCCTATTTTTGTATTTTTTATTTAGAGACAGGGTCTCACAGAGTTGCTTAGCACCTCATTGCTGAGGCTGGCTTTGAATTTGCAATCTTCCTGGCCTCAGCCTCCGAGGCACTGGGATTATAGGCATGCACCACCACGCCCGGCTAAAGTTCAGATTTTTTGAAAAACAGAATATGTCCAAAACATTTGCTTTTATACTCCATTTAAGTGAGTAAAGTCATCAATATCATCCCAGGAGTTAAGTAAAAATTATCAACACTGTTCCAGGACTCACCTGCCAACTTGAATGCAGAAGTCCCCTCGAATGGTACCTGGTTTAGAATCTGCTGGATTCGTCTCCCCAAGCATCACGCGGCCTGTCTTCACCACATTCAGCCCCTCCCAGACCTTGACCAGGGGTAAAAGGAATTGTTGCAGATCTACCACTTAGGATCATTCCAGACAAACACCCCTACCTAACAGTACACATCAAAGAGACAAATCAGTGGTAACCCCAATAGAGAGCAGGGGCCTATATATCAAATTTTATTGCAAATATAGGATCCAGGTAGTCTACACTTAAGGGACTTAAAGAGATACAGAAAAAAATAGTTGAAGAAGGAGTAAAGTGATAACTGCAATACGATCAGTGAACATCCCAGAAGACAGCAAGAGATGGCAAAGGTTGATATAAAAGGGAAAATATTCCAGGGAAGAGCAGGAGGCAAAGGTCATGCTAGGGAAACCAGAAAGGCTCTTTCTCAATTTTGGTGCCTATTACACGCTCTACTTCTCTTCATTCCCAATTGAACATTAATGCCATCTAGAAAATGCTTCATCTCTAGCATAGAATTAGAGACCTTTTGCTTCATGTATTACATAAGTTCAAATTTTTCATGAGAAATTTTTAGAAAGTATTTTTTTTAAGTCTAGGAAACATTATGGTGACAAACACTTGGTGAACCTAAGAAATCTAGCACTCCTTTTGCTGGCAGTGAGGCCACCCCTGGGGGGATTTACCATACAGCATCACTTTTTTCCTAAAATCTGATTCTCTTTCCCTTCTCCTCCCAAACTCCTAGTTAATATTTCTAGCAGGACCCATGTATAAAAGGAAGAATTTAGGGTGGGGTATCTAAAAAAAGAGCAAGTAGGCACAGCAATTTCCCTGGTCTCCCCTCATCCCCAACAAGTACTCACCATAGCTACCACTGGCCCTGAGTTCATGTACTTCACCAGCCCTGGGAAGAAGGGCCGATCTTTCAGGTCAATGTAGTGCTGCTTCAGATGGTCCTCAGAGGCCTGATATTCAGAAGAGGATCCAGTTAGGAAACAAGCTAGAAAGGCTCAAGTATGGCTCCACCCCATTCTCTGAGTCCCTCATCAATGTGGCATGTTCTCCAAGAGTCCTTTGGGGGGCTGAGGATGTAGCTCAGTGGTAGAGCAACTGCCTAATGTGCAAGGCCTTGAATTCCATAAAGGGGAAAAAAGTCCCTTTTTTCACAAGGTATGTATTTAAAAAAAAAAAAAATCAAGCCTATTGCAAATCCCTCCTGAGTAACTTACCAAAATACAGTCTTAAAATATTTTAAAGACTGGGAATGTAGCTCCATGGTAAAGTATTTGCCTAACATGCATGAGGCCCTGGATCCAATCCCTGGTACCACAAAAGATGAAAGTCTTCTGATCATAAAAACATCCTTGTGGGCTGGGGATGTGGCTCAAGTGGTAGCGCGCTCGCCTGGCATGCGTGCGGCCCGGGTTCGATCCTCAGCACCACATACCAACAAAGATGTTGTGTCCGCCGAGAACTAAAAAATAAATATTAAAAAAAATTCTCTCTCTCTGTCTCTCTCTCTCTCCCCTCTCACTCTCTCTTTAAAAAAAAAAAAAATCCTTGTAATGTCAGTGACATTATGGATTTTATAATACTTAACCAGAGATGATCTGAGGATCCAGACTTAGGAAGTTAAATGTTGGCTGCAACTGAAGGATAAGTCACATGGAGATCAAATTAAAATCCTGTTGCCTACTGAGGAGGCCCTTTTTTTTTTTTTTTTTTTGGATCCGGAGATGGGGTACGAGGGATTGAACTCAGGGGCACTCGACCACTGAGCCACATCTCCAGCCCTGTTTTTTAATTTTATTAAAGACAGGGTCTCACTGAGTTGCTTAGCGCCTCGCTAAACTGCTGAGGCTGGCTTTGAATTCGCGATCCTCCTGCCTCGCTTCCGGAACAGCTGGGACACGGCGCCCAGCAAACCCTTTTAAACATTTCAGATGATAACAGAACATTCTCTTCTCTGATGAACTTGGTTTTCAGTACTTATTTAACCCATCGCTATCAGGGTTCGGATCTGTGCAAATCTGATGTGGCAAGTACGGTCACAACCCTATGTATTTCCAGGATGGACACTGCATCCAAAACCCGCCATCCTCAAATGTCAGGCAAAGCACTGGACTTCAATCCTCCATTCTGTGCGTACGTAGACCCGCGAGGGCCGGGAAGGGAGGTCAGACTTCCTCCTCGGTGCTGCCCCCCGGTGACCGTCGGGCAGAGCCGCGACTCGACACCGGCTGGACGCGTAGAGGGAAGGAAGCCAGCCCTGGGCAGGAGTCACGTTACCTCCGCTTAACCTTCCCAAGGGCGTCGGTCCTCCCCAGCATCATGAAAGGGCCAGAGGACCACGGCAGCCCTGGGTAGGGGCAGAGGGCAAGGGGATTTTCCCGCGAGCGTAGTCAGCCAAGGGGACTCCAACCCGGAAAGGAGACGCAGACTAACCGCTGCCAGGAGGGCGAACACCCGAGCCCGGGCGCTGAGTGGGCAGGGAGCTAAGGGAACGTTACCCGAAGGAACTTCATGGCCACCAGCCGGAACCCCTTCTGCTCGAAGCGCTTGATGATCTCGCCCACCAGGCCGCGCTGCACACCATCCGGCTTGATGGCGATGAAGGTGCGTTCGAGGTTTGCCATGGTCCTGCGGAACCCGAGGCGCAGTCAGGGCCCGGCGTCTGCCAGGACACAGCCCCGCCGGGGCCGCGGCCCGAGTAGGGGAGGCCACGTGGACACCCGTCCGGCCACCCTCCTCCCCCGGTTCAGGGACACGTGGCTTCCCGGGCGCTTCCGCCCTGCCCCTGCAGGCGCCGCCGCCCGTAGGCAGTGTCTCAAGGCCCGGGGAGGGAAGGTGCTAGGGACCCGGATCCGACCAGCGCGGTGCTGCGAGGGGCCGCGGGCGCGTGCAGACCGGAGTCCGGATCCGCGGCGAAGCGGTACGGGGTGGCGGCGGAGAGTGCACCCAGCCTTACCCGGGGACTGCTGGACCGGCGGTGGCTGTGCTGCAAGACCGAAATCTGAGCGACCACCCGACCCGGGAGACAGCAGAGGAGGAGGAGCGGGGGCGGGGCGCCGGACGGCCACACCCCGGAGGGCCGGCTGCCCAACCCGGGGATGCCCGGCCCGCCGGACGCGGCAGGTCGCCTTGTCCCCGCCCAGCTACCTGCAAGTGGACGCCCTCGCCTTGCGAGCGACTACCGGGTTCTAGGCGGGAGGTGATTTGTCCCCTAACTTCCGGGCCTCCCCAATTAAGACTGCCCTTGTTCCTCCTGCTTCACTTCTACTCGGCGTGAACCTACTGCTGGTCTGGAGTTCTTTCCCGGTCAATTCCATCTGCTTTCACCCTCCGCCGGAGCGCCCTGGGTCCAGCTGGATTCCCCTGCCCTCAGGCGCCCCCAAGTCCTTATCCTTAACACCTCTGAAAGTCAGCCTTCCCTTCCCCACCCCTTTGCTTAAGCCCTGGTTAAGCCCTCAGCCTGTTCATCCACGACCTCGCCTCAAGCCGCTCGCACGGAACCTCTTTCAGCACCCTCCTCTGGGTGCCATCTGCTCCAGATTCTGTACCCTACCTCAGGAAGGCGTTCAACTCCTTGAGAAGATATTGCATGCCTTTCGCTATATGTCCCTGGTTGCCTGTTTCCCCACTACCCTTCCAACCTTAATTAGCTGCCCTGTTCCCACACAGCACTACTTAACCACACGGTTAAGGTCAACCCGAGACACACCATAGCAAGTCTAGATTCTCACAGAAATCAGGCCTGTTGACTTGTAAACAAGCCCCCACTCCTGTCTATCTATCAGGCAAACCACTAGCTCCCTGCAGGTACCATCCACCCTTCTTTGCTGGGTCCTAACCACAAAAATCACAAAATTCCGTTACAACTCTGGTGACCCAGCCAGCTGCAGGTTTGTCTCAGGCTGGCTTGAGCCCAAGTTGGGGCCTAGAACCTTCTCAGGCACTGATTAAGACATATAGATTGTTGTCCAAAACACAAGCTGGCTAGGAGCCTGAGCCAAAATTCCCTAAACCCACATGTAAGCTCCATACTGTGGCCCCTTGCCGAGGACACCCCTTTCCTCTCCATGTCTGTCTCAAGGAGGAGCTGCAGCACTCTTAAGTTTCCCTAATAAGCTTTGGGCTGTTCACCCTGGCAGTTGGTGCTTCTTCTGGAATCCCAACAGGCTCATCTAGGGATGGCTTTCACCCTTGGAGTTCCTCGTGGGAACTACCCTGCCCATTTAATCAGGAGAAAGCATCCCTTTTTGATGGTCCCCTGCTTCTCTAGGGGAGTCAGCAAGCCCTCCCCTCAGTGTCCCTTACACTGACACCTGTAAACCAGCACTCCCTGCCCTGAGATGATGTGACTCTCTATGCCCCCGACCCAGTACTCTAAGCTGACCTCACTAGCACAGCACTTATTATTGTGACTGACCAAATGGGTGACAATCCAAGCGTGTAATTACACCTTACCAGCTTCCCAAACCTTTAGTGGCAGAGCATCAACCCATGATATATTGACAATAATTGTCACTTTCCCTCATTCTAGGACAGGGTTTCCTTTGACCACAATCTGAACCACACTCATTTATTTTCCTTTTAAGAGTTACCAAATGTCAAACTGTGGGTAAGAGTGTGGAAATTTCACTGGGCATTTCTCTATCCAGTAGACACCTGTTTGCCCCTTGGCCAGGTCACTAATACCAACATATAGTTCAATACTAACCCTCTCTAACATCTCTCCTTTCCTTCCTGGAAAGACCTTCCTTAACAAGAAGCTATAGCACTCCTGCCTCACTACCACATTCTGCAAAGGTTCTGGTAGGTCCTGGTACTGTCATCCCACACCCTAAAACAGGACATGCTTTGCATGAAATTGAAATGCATCTAGCCTCCAGCTGCCCCAAAAGAAGGCAGCTCTATCCCAACCATTCTCCTCCTCCTTTCCCTTGTTCTCTATTGCCCCTTCCAGCCAGATGAACAAATACTAAGAAACCCTTCTGAAGTTTATGGCAAAAATCAGTTGTCTTTCAATATTCATTCTCACTTTCTAGTTCACCTTTTTCCAAGGTAGAACTACTGAGTTTGTTTGTTTTTTTTAAGATAGAGAAGAGAGAGAGAATTTTTTAATATTTATTTTTCAGTTTCCAGTGGACACATCTTTTTTTTTTTTTTTAACGTGTTGAGGATCGAACCTAGCGCCCCATGCACGCCAGGCGAGCACATTACCACTTGAGCCACATCCCCAGCCCCAGAACTTCTGAGTTTTACGTGAGCACAGTTTACTCAAATAAAAAGAACATTTTCCAGGCTCTTAGTAGCTAAATGCAGCCATATGACTAAGTCCTAGCCAATGGGATGTCAGGGACAGTGAAGGTATTTCACTTTTGTTTTTTTAGTTGTGTTTGATTTGGGGTTTGTTTTGATTTCTTTTGTGTTTGGTACCAGGGATGCTTTATCACTGGGCTACATCCCCAGCTTTTTATTTTGAACCAGGTTCTCGCTAAGTTGTTTAGGACCTTGCTAAATTGCTGAGGCTGGCTTTGAACTTGAGATCGTTCTGTCTCAGCCTCCTGAGTCTCTAGGATTACGGGTATGTGCCACTGCACCTGGCTCTTTTTTTCTTTTGAGACAGGGTGTCACTATACTGCCCAGGCTGGCCTTGAACTACTGCTTTCTAGGTAGCTAGGACTACAAATATGTACCACAGAACCCAGTTTGAGTTATACCTTTAAAAGTAAAGGATACTCCTTCCATTTCCAACCCCAGCTTTCTGGAATGTGGCCCTAGGAGTAGTAATCCACATGGAGTTGGTTAGAAGGAACTGAGTCCCTGGACAACCTCAAGGTTCAGAGTCTTACCACCAACACCATCCCTAATGAACAGCTTGGATTTTAAATTGGAAGAGAATATCTTTTATTTCTGATGAATCCTCTGTATCCAGTACAATCTCTGTGTATTTGTGTATGGGGGGGGGGGACTGAACACCCAGGCATGCTCGAACACTATGCCATATCCTCAAGCCCTGGTTTATTAGTTTTTGTTTTTTATTTTGAGCAGAGTCTCACTAAGTTGCTTAGAGCCTCACTTAGTTGCCAAGGCAAGCCTCAAACTTGTGGTCCTTCTACCTCAGCCTCCTGAGCTGTAAGGATTACAGGCATGTGCTACCATACCCAGCTCCTATTAGTTTTGACAACTTAACAGATCCTCCATAAATACTTGTTGACTGGCTCTGTGCCAAGAGTGAAAGACATGCAGGAGGTGAGGAGGTAAATAGGCAAAGAGAATGCCTGTGTGTATGTGAGATCTTCAAGCCAATATAAATAATTTATATAGTATTTATACTCCAGTAGTTCAGATTATTCAGAAAACACAAAAAGAAGAATGCAAAGCAATACAGCAATACAAAGTAACCAATTCAACTAATCCTATGTTGAGATGAAACATTTTAATCTGATGGTAGCACATAACACTGTACAGGGAGTACTCACAGCTCAAGAGTTCCCTTGGAGGGGCTGGGGATGTGGCTCAAGCGGTAGCGCGCTCGCCTGGCATGCGTGCGGCCCGGGTTCGATCCCCAGCAGCACCACATACCAACAATGATGTTGTGTCCGCCGAGAATTAAGAAAAAATAAATAAATGTTAAAATTCTCTCTCTCTCTCTCTCTCTCTGTGCCCCCCTCTCTCTCACTCTCTCTTTAAAAAAAAAAAAAAAAAAAAAAAAAAAAAAAAAAAAAAAAAAAAAGAGTTCCCTTGGAGAAACTCTTATTTATTCCAGAAATAACTAGATTTGCTATAGTCTGGTCCCCTGCCCATGGGAATGGTGGGAAGTAGACAAGCAAAGCATGGTGGCTTGCCCTCCTGTCACTCGTAGATCCAGTCCTGTGCACAACTCTTGTAATCCACCAGTTCCTCAGGTTGAAACCACAAGCTGATCTCCTTCTCTGCACTCTCCACAGAATCGCTACCATGGATAATGTTCCTGGTGGAGAAGAGATGGCCACATTACCAAGACCAGAAGAATTAAGCCCAGAAACCCACCACATTCCCCAATGCCAGAAAGTCTAGAGCCGCAGCAGCGCAAAGCCAAAGGTGCATGCACTTTAGACCATGTAGCAAAAGAAAAAACTCACAGCTGCCATTAATAGGATGAAGAAGGACCTCCCCACATAGGAGCCCTCCTGGCAACACTGATACAAGCAGTGACAGCCTTCAGGGAAGCCTCCGGTCAGGTTCTACTTAGGCACAACCACAGGATGATGACGACCAAAGACAGAGAGCCCTCAAAGTCAACCACTAACTTTAGAGGACAGTGAACTCTGATTTAAAACTGACCTGCATGTGTTACCATGTCTATCTCCAGCCTCAGAAGCCCGAATTTTTGTGGCAATTCAGATTTGGGAATAGAGTAAAAAAAACACCAAATCCCACCTGCCAACTTGGATGCAAAAGTCCCCACGAATGGTCCCAGGCTTGGAATCAGCAGGATTGGTCTCCCCGAGCATCACTCGGCCTGTCTTCACCACATTTAGTCCCTCCCAGACCTTCAAGGACAAAAGAGAATGTGATCAAGGAAGAAACCCAATCTCAGCAGAAAATCTGGCAACTATTAATTCAGAAAAAGTCCCCATTAAGATGACATTCAAAAAAAAAAAAATGACATTCATTCAATGAACAAATATTTATGGAGCATCTACTCCCAGCTCTGGGGTAACTAGTCTCCCTGCCCCTACTCCTGCCTTTCTACAATCCATTCTCAACATGGCAAATTATGTGGCTTTTTTAAAATGCCAAAGGTAAAACCTCCCATCACCTCCCAGAACTAATGAAGAGCATGGACAACACAGCCCTTGTGCCATGGCCTTCCCCAGCCCTTTTTGTTTTTTGAGACAGGGTCTCGGTAAGTTGCTGAGGGTCTCGCTACATTGCTGAGGTTAGCCTCAAACTTGCAATTCTCCTGCCTCAGCCTCCAGAGTTACTGGGATTTTAGGCATGCACCACCACATCTAGTTGTGAACTTATCTCGACCTAATGTTTCTGGCTAAATTGGCTTTAGCCATCCCAACCTCCTTTCCCTGCCATGCCCCTCCCCAGGTCCTTTCCACATGCTGTTTTGTTTTTTCTTTTTTCAGGTATTAGGGATTGAACCCAGAGGCACTCAACCACTGAGCCACATTCCCAGCACTATTTTGTATTTTATTTAGAGACAGAGTCTCACTGAGTTGCTTAGCACCTTACTTTTTGCTGAGGCTAGCTTTGAACTCACAATTCTCCTGTCTCAGCCTGTCTCAGACTCCAGAGTCGTGGAGATTACAGGCATGTGCCACTGCACCCGGCCACATGCCGTTTTCTTGATTGGGAATGTTCCTCACTGATTTTTGTGCATGGCAGGCTCCTTCTTGTCATTCAGATCTGAGCTTACAAATCACATTCCTTGACCATCACATCACCCAGTTTCATTTCTGTGCATCTTACCATACTATTATATAAGCTTTTAAATATATTGGCTTAGTAATATACATATATTTATATATTATAATATATATTTATTATGTATGTATGTATGTATGTGTACATATTTCTTAATTTCTTTATTGTCTGCCCACCCTTACTCCCTTCAAAAAATGTAGGCAAGGGCTAGGAATATAGCTCAGTGGTAGAGCACTTGCCTAGTATACCCGAAGCCCTTGATTTGATCTCCAATACTGTAAATTTTGAAGAAAGGAAGTGCAGGCAAAGAAAGGTATGAAAACAGATATCCACTTTATCTCATTCATGACTATATCCCCAATGTCTAGAAGAAAGCCTGGCACATATATATAACAAGGCACACCAAGCAAGCATTCTGCCACTGAGCCACATCCCTAGCTAAATGAATACATTCTCTACACTACCAGAGGGGAGCAGTGACAAGGACTATATACATATTTGGTAGTAATACTACAATAACCAAGAAACAATCTCCTGCCTTCCAGAGGCTTGAACAAGCAGGTCTCTCCGGTTTCCTCCTAGCCACAGGTCTTCAGCTCAATAAGCAAATGTATCTTTTCTTTGGTGGGTCAGAGAGCTGACTCATACCAACTGCCCATTCCTGCCAACCTGAAATTCCTCTGAAGCAATGAAGCCCTGGCATCAGATTTGGGAATCACAACACTTGTTCTTCTCCGCTTCCAACTGAGTCATTCACTCAACATCCCACACAGGCACACTCACCATGGCAACCACTGGCCCGGAGTGCATGTACTTCACCAGGCCAGAGAAGAAAGGACGGTCCTTTAGGTCGATGTAGTGTTCCTTGAGAAGGTCTTCAGAAGCCTTATTCCATAGGACAGAAAAGAAGAACTAAGAACCCCAAACATTCTAAAAACAAATAATCTGGTTATTCCCCCTCACTTATCCTGCTATTTAAAACATGAGCTTTTAGCTCATCATACATTCTCATCTTAGTCATTTTTTTTTCTTTTCTGGTGCTGGGAATTGAACCCTGAGCCTTGGGCACACCAGGCAAGCATTCTGCCACTGAGCCACATCCCTAGCTAACTGAATACATTCTCTACACTACCAGAGGGGAGCAGTGACAAGGACTAAAAGTGCTTCTGCAGTTTGAACCAATTTTCTCCCTCTAGGCCTTGAATGATCAGAATAAAATAACATTAAAATTGAATCCTCCCATCTCATGTTAAGAAAACAAACAATACAATGAATTTCCATTGGTGGACTGTAATGAACTTGGGGAGGGAAGTCAGGGAAGTAGTGTGGGCATTCTATAGGCAGCAAACTGAACCAGGCCATCTCCCAGGAATACTTACTTATTCAGAGGATAAAGCCACAGTGTGGTGACCATGTGATCCCCAAAGATATCCATAAACCACCCAAAAGAACATGACAACTAGCAATAAATAATTCTTATTTATTGCTGGAAGAATGAATTAGAATCTCTCACACTTCAAGGCTGGTATATAAGAACAAATAAAGTTAGCTAGAGAGCAAACCATCTGCTTAGTTTCAACTCAACTTGGCTGTGATCTCTCACTGCCTCTATGCTTGCTGAGAATCTCGCAAGGCCCTTAGTTTTAGTTCTCTTAATTGGTTCTAAAGATCTTTAGCTTGCAAAACATAGAGGCTTTTTTTTTTTTTTTTTTTGACAGATGGAGAACCTCAAGTAATGGAAGAAATCATTCCTTCCATTCTTTACCAAACTCACATCCTTGACAGGAAAAGTCATTGTAAAGGAGAAAAATGTCTGACTTAGGAGTCAGAGACCCAAGTTAAAAATCCCAGCTGCATCACCGACTGTGCTATCAGGCATATTACTTAACCTCTCCAAGCCTGCTTCCCCCTAACAATGTCTCAGGGGTTGTCAAGAGGGCTAGAGGAGAAAACATAGTTGCCCAGCACAGAATAAATACCTGATCAACACCTCATTCATTTCATTTTACCTTCAAAACCAAATTAATATGTAAATCCATTGTTTGTCCATCAACTGACTCTCATCATTCCACCTCGATCTTCCCTCAGCATTAAGAGTCTATCTCCTTTCCTAAAATATCACACAGGAAATAAACTGCAAATCAAGCTAAATTTAAAATGCACTAGGAGGGGCCAAGGTTGATTCCTTTAATGGGAAAAATTAATTTATTTGAGAATCTGAATCTTCATCTCTTGGATCTGTTTGAAGAGGATTCCTGGCTAATCCTTTGAATTTACTAAAATACTGTTTTGTAGGTGTCTTATAAAGATGTATCTGCTCTCTGCTATGTCAGGAGAGCTATAGTTTTTCCACAAAAGCCCTGATGGTACCTGATATATGTTGGACACTAAGCAGGTAGTAACTGACAATGCAAAGATTTTCTTGCTGAAAAACAACCTGCCTCAAAAAGGGAAAAAAGTTCTCTAAAATTATCTGCTTAGAAATCTAGAGTCCAAGAGCTCAAACACACCTGGGGCTATGTCAGAAATTACAGTGCTACAGGAATTATGTGGAGTTCTACATTGCTAAGGGGAAAGACAGACTATTTTTGCAAGTCCAAAATAACTTGTTTTGTTTCAAGAGTTAGCCAAGATGCTAGGTCCCTGAGGGGTTTCCAGGCTTCAAGACATTTGTGGTCAGTCTACCATGAAGAAATCTAAAAGCAGAGGGGACAAACAGAAATTAACCTAGGAAGAATGAAGTTTACTTACCTGCATTAATTTCAGACCAACAAGACGGAATCCTTTCTGCTCAAAACGCTTGATGATCTCTCCCACAAGACCCCTCTGGACCCCATCAGGCTTGATGGCAATGAAGGTGCGCTCATTGTTGGCCATGGTCCTGGAGATAGGCAGGTAGAGGAATGAAACAGCGCTGAATCTCCTGCCTACATTATCCTTCTCAAGCGGATTACCCCCATAAAGCTGGTTTAAATCTGGCATATCTATTCCAAGTCTCTCTGGTTTAAAAAAAAACAGTTCCTCTCCATTACCTTCATATACATACATGAACTAATATCCCAAAGTGGGGAAGAGTCTAAAAGCAGGGACTGTAATTTCTATCCCATTTGATTTAACAAGCCTCTATTAAGCATCTACTGTACACCCAGCACTGTAATGGAACCAAGGTAAGAGATGTACACAAATAAAATATGATCTTTCTCAATTATCCAGGTTGGAGAAAAATGCACTGATGTGGTTTCACTAAAGTGGAAGTGATATCTGGTACAAGTCTATAGGAGATACAGTTTGACCTACTGCTATAGCCATAGTATTAGAATTGAAAGAGGTTTTAGAAAATATGTCATATCCTATCACAGGGAAAGAAAGAAGCCTGGAGAGCTTCCATTCCATACCCTTCCTTTGACAGAGAAGACCTGCACAGGACCAGAAGAAGAGATCCCTCACCTTGAAAGACAATCCCTAAGGGGATATAGCAGCCCCGCCTCCTTCTTCCTTCCTGTACTTCAGTTACCTCTTACTATAGAACCTGAACACTGTAGTCCAACTTTCTATTTGTGTGTCTACCTCCCCGCTGGTCTATGGCCTGCAAACAAGACTGGTTTACTCCTGTATCTGTCTCTGGTACCTAGCCACGAGGCCTACCTGTCAATAAAAGCAAAGAAAATGCTTTAAATGATAATCACTCTTCCAAGAAAGAGGCAAAGCCGCAAGATTAGCTGGGGAACCTCTTAAGGAGCGCTGGACAAGCATGGATTCGCCAGAATAAAATGGGGCTACAGGGCCAGAACCGGTACCTATAAAAGTCCCTTCACACTTCATCCTGGCACACACACCCATCATTCATTCATTCAGCAAGTACTTCCTAAGTGCCAACTCTGTGCCCAGTACCGTACTGAAGGAGAATACCGCACAGCCCCTCCCTGACGGGACAGGCAGCATGGACAAAGAACCCATGTGGCGTGGGAACTGTGCTGACAGGTCTGCATCTGTCCAGAGACGCTCCCCCGCCCTTCTTGCTCATCCGATCCCCTCGCCACCTCTCAGAGCAGAACCCACCCCTTCACTAACCCTCTTCATTTCGCGCCCTCCCCCTCTTCCCCAGACTTCACTCCTATCCTTTCCCCTCAGGACCCCAAACCCTTCTCACCCCTGCAGCCGCTTGGGCTTTAACTACCGCCGCAGTAGCCGGCACCGGAAACGCACCCCGGCCCCACGTGGTTCCCAGCAGCTGCACACACGGAACCCTTTGGGGCAGATCTGCTGCAGGAGAGCCCTTTTTGCAGAACACCGCTCGCCCACGCCTCCTTTTGTGAGTAGGACGTCATTCTAGAGCGCAACCTTCCGGTGTTTGACTTCCTGCGCTAGTTTTTTCGGGCTCTTCGCTGTGGCTGCCAGCTGTTTTTCAGCTTTAATATTCTGACTCACTTCCTTCGTTCTCAAGCAAATTGGCTTCCCGAGAGGTGGCGCTCGCACTTTGCATGACGTTCGAACCAGCATCTGACCTAGAGGTGGACTTGTCTATTATTTACTCTTTCCAGCCTGTCAAGCAATAAAATTATTTACTGAGTCCTACTATGTGCCAGGCACTATTCTAGGCCCCGGGGATAAACTATGTTCGCTTCTGGTAAGATTGAGAGTAGTGTTAACCAAAAAACAGATAAGAAAACTAATAGTTTGTGTTGTATAAGTGCTTTGAGGAAAAAACTGAGCAGGGGGAAAGAGTGATAATAGAACAGATTTGCATGACGTGAGGGAACAAGCTGGTGACTAAGAGCCGAGAACCATAGTGAGCATTTCGTAGTTCGAAAGGGTCAACATTATGCTGTGGTCAAGCAGGTTTTGTCACAGCATGACATATCTATCTGTCTATCTATCTATCTATATATTTCCCAATATATAAATATGGGTTCTGAAGGTGTGGCTCAGTGGTAGAGTGTATGTGGAAGGCGCTTGTTATTATTACATTCTGCAAAAAGGCCTCTCCTGCAGCGGATCTGCGCAAAACATGTTTATAAATTATATAGATACATAGATCTAGATAGATCAATACATACATATATTTTTTTTTAATTATTATGAAGAATGAATGGGTAGGGGAAAGCTACAAAAGCGTTTTCCAAAAGAAATGCCATTACAGATAGGAAAAAAAAATGAAACTTGACCAAAATTATCCTCACAAATTATTTAAAAAATTACACAAAATGGTCTATCAATTTAAATGTAAAGTGTAAAACTATAAAAACTTTTTTTTTTTTTAACAAGGCTGGGGAGAGACACAGTGGCCCATGCCTGTGGCCCATGCCAAATGTTCCTGAGGCTAAGGCAGGAGGATTGCAAGTTCAAGGCCAACCTCACCAGCTGAGAAAGGCCCTACCTGACCTTGCCTCAAAAAATAAAAGGGGCTTGTGATGTGGTGCAGTGGTTAAGTACCTCTAGGTTCAATCCTCAGTATCGAGAGAGAAGAGAGAATTATGCTGACTGGAAAAAAAAAAAACGACTTGTAGCTGGGCACAGTGGCTTGTTCCTATGTCCCAGCTACTGAGAAGTTGAGGGCAGGAGGATTATTACACCCATGAGTTAAAGGCTAGCCTAGAAAAAGCAGTGAGACCCCATTTGGGGTGGGGGGAGTCACTTGCAAAAAGTTATATACTATATTATTGTATTTGTACAACATTCTGGAGTGGGTGTTAGGAATCAAACCAGCGCCTTCCACATGCACTCTATCACTGAGCTACACCTTCAGAACCCATATAACATGCTTGAAATAACAAAACTATAGAAATAATAGATCAGTGGCTGCCAGGAGTTGGAGGTGGGGAAGAGGGTCCACATGTGTTCGTAAAGGGGTAGCCCAAGGGAGTCTTGTGGTAATGTTTCTGTATTTTATTGTGGTGGCAATTATTCAAATGCACCTGCATGACAATGTTGCATGAAATTATAAATACCTGACATAAATGAGTACATGTGAAACTGGTGAGATCAGAATAAATTCTGTAGATTATACTAATGTCATTTTCCTAGTTTTCATATTATAATTATGTAATGTGTTATCATTTATGATTTCTTTGTACATATTTTTGGCAATTTCTTCTGAATCAGTACTTGGAAATAAAAGAAATAAGTGGGATTAGAAAAACTGGTTGAGATTGTATTAGTAGCCCAATTGAGAGATGATGGTGGTGTACAAATAGGTGGTGACAAAAAGAGGTAGAGACAGGTGTTTAGAGGGCATATATTTAAGATTAAGTCCAGAAAGTGTGGTGCTGGTGAATAGGATATAGAACACAAGAGAAAAAAGAATAGAGAGCCAGGTGCAGTGATGCACACCTATAATCCCAGCAACTCGAGAGGCTGAGTGAGGAGGATCACAAGTTTGAGGCCAGCCTCAGCAAATATCGAGGCTCTAAGCAAATTAGTGAGACCCTGTCTCAAAATACAAAATAAAAAGGGCTTAACCACTGAGCTACATGCCAGCTGAGCACCACAGCAAATTAGTGAGACCCTAAGCAATTCAGTGAGACTCTCTCTCTAAGTAAAAAAGGGTTGTTGACGTGGCTCACTGGTTAAGCATTATTGAGTTTAATCCCTGGTACAAAAAAAAAAAAAAAAGAAAAAAAAAACTTTTTAGGCCTAAAAATCACCTTTATGCAAATAATTCCTATATGTCTGTTCTCAGGCTCAGCATCTCTTCTGAATCACACAGTAAATTACTGCACACTTTCTCTCTGTGTCAACCACACTCATGGCCTCTAGCTGGCATTTGTTGGCTCTTCATATGTCTGTCAGTACTATGCAAAGCCTGGGTTTGATCCCCATGGAGATAAAACCTTATTATTATCATTTTCAGATAAGGAAACTGAGGCTCCATGGAGGGAGAACAACAGCTAGAAGAGGTAGAACCAGGATTTCAAGTCACTCTGTGCAACACCAAAACCTGGGCCCTTAATCACAGGTGTGCTGGATCTCACTTCCAATGGGGATCAATATGGGGTGCAAATAAATCATAATGGAACCACAAGGAGATGACACAATTATTTTCAAATGTAATTTGAGAAGAAGCAGCTAGCTTCAATACTGTGCAAAGAATGGAATTGATTCGGAACATGACTGTCCTGTTATTAATCATTTAAGGAATCAGAGCAAACAGTGCATTATTATACCCATGCATGAGAAATAGAAAGGCATCTTGGGATGCAGAGCAAAGATCGAACATTCATAATACTAACTGAGAATGAGTCCCTGGGGAATCTTCACTGCTCATAATCAAGAATGAAGTATGAACCCTCCCACCTTTGACTCTAGAGTCAAACTACAAATCAAACAGCAGGATAATTTGGTGAAGGCAATTGTCTGAGCTTCACAAAACCCACACAAACAGGTCATCTGTCTGCCTCTGACTCCTCAGTGCTTCTGAGTCCCTGATTCCTGAGAGAGGGAAGCAAGAACTTTTGAGGAAACCTGCATTATTTGCTAATAGAGAAAGTAAGTCATGAGTCATCATCACATAGTCTGATGTGGGTACCAACATTTCCCCACCAGAACTGGGGATTGAACCCAAGACTTTGCACATGGTAGGCAAGTGCTCTAACACTGAGTTACACTTCCAGCCCAAGGGAGACTTATTTTTCCTGTTATATCAACTAGTATTAATGAATCGTTTGTCTGTTTTTCACCTCTCCACACTAGTGATTGAACTTAGGAATGCTCTACCACTGAGCTATGTCCCTAGCCCTTTTAGCCTATGCTACCACGCCTGGTTGTTGGATACTTTTTTTTTTTCTTTTTTCTTTTTTTTTTTTTTTAAAGAGAGAGTGAGAGAGGGGGGGACACAGAGAGAGAGAGAGAGAGAGAATTTTTAACATTTATTTATTTTTTTCTTAGTTCTCGGCGGACACAACATCTTCGTTTGTATGTGGTGCTGAGGATAGAACCTGGGCCGCACAAATGCTAGGCGAGCGATACTGCTTGAGCCACATCCCCAGCCCCTTTTTCTTTTCTTTTTTAAAAAAAAATTTTGTAATTGTTGATGGACAGAATACCTTTATTTTATTTGTTTTTATTTTTATGCAGTGCTCAGGATCAAACCCAGTGCCTCACATGTGCCAGGCAAGCACTCTACCACTGAGCAACAGCCCCAGCCCCACAATGGGTACTTAATCTTAACTTGTGGATGGAAAATCTGAGGCACAGGAAGTTTAAATAATTAGTATCAGGCTACAAAACTGATAAAATGGCAGAACTTGGCTGTGAATCCATCTTATTCCTGTTCCCCGAGCACATTCCTAACCATCGTGCTGTGCGATGGTGTGTTCAGGAATCACAGACTTCCCTGCAGAATAAGATTTTAGCAGTCACCGTCCAACCCGAATTACATCAGTCGTCTTATTTCTTTCTACTCAACTATGTTGCTTTCCTTTGATATTCATGCAGTTTCTGCTCTTATGAAGTGACTCTAATACCATTGACCTTTTCCCCTTAAGCCACTTGACTTTCTCCCCTTTTATTTTTTACATCTTCTTAGAGTCTTTTTGTTTCCACATTCTAAGCTTTGATATAATACATAAAGCCTTTGACAAAAACATGGGCTCTCTGCCTTAACATTTCCTGTACTTGCCCTTCCCTGGTATAGTCTTTCAAGCTAAACCTTTCTGGGGCAAAAGATTATGTACGTGAAGAGGCTCAATATTCAAGGTAGTAATTTAGCATTAATTACCTTTTTTGCTCTCATGTGATTTGACTCTCCACGACCAGACCTGAGAGTCTGACCTAGGTCTAATATTTTTTTGTTTTTACCAATGGTGAGTCCAGACTGGTTCACCACTTTTTTCCTCCCTTTGACAGCTCCAGTTGGGGTTCAATGTCATATAATCTATTATTACCAGAATACTATCATTATAGTATAATACCTTCATATTATTCAGGATAGGCAAAGTTATACTGTAGCTAAAAAAAAAGAAAAAGAAAAGAAAAAGAAAGAAAAAATCCTAGTTCTCAGGAGCTACACAAAATCCAATCCAGCTACAGCCTAGCACCTAACCAGTCAGCTATCCCCTGCAGTGGGAGCCAGGCTTTTTCCAACGTGTGGCTGTGTCATCTCAGTATAAGGCCTAAGCACACCACAGAAGAGCCAAGCAAGCAGGAGAGTCATGCAGTGACTGTTATATGATTGATTTGGCCTGGAGATGACACAAATCACTTCTCCTTTGAGCCCATTGAGAAGAACTAGTCAAATGACCCTGCCTAACTCTAAGCAGGTTAAGAAATATGGGGAACATGTGGTCTTTTGTGAGCTGGATATGACTTTGCCTTTTCTCATTAATATGCTACACACTACAATCAGTTCTTTCCTTTCTCAGTCTAGCTGTAAACCATCCACTTGTACCTTGGACTTTAACCTTCTACCTCTAAACCCACTCGTTATTGCTTAAACCAATTTCTGATCTTTGGAGTATTTTACCTCCTACAGGAAGACCTGGCCTCTGCTCTTTAACTTGCATGCCTCACCATGGGAATGCTTTCTCCCCTTCCCCATGCCTAGTTTTGCATCTAGTCAGTTTCCAGGAGCTGCCGGCTGAGAGTGGTCTGGAAAGATCCTCTGAATTTTTGTAATTGGATCCATTAAGAGCAAGGGGTGGGGCTGGGGATATATCTCTCTATTGGTAGAGTGCTTGCCTTACATGCACAAGGCCCTGGGATCAATCCCTGGTACTTGGGGGGGGGGGGGTCGGGCAAGGAGTGAAGAAAGAAACAGAGAAAATACTGAAAATGATAACTTTCTTTTTTGGGGGGGTGGGCGGTAAGGTGAGGGTACCAGGGATTGAACCTAGCAGAGTTAATCACTAAGCCACTTCCCCAGCTCATTTTTGTTGTTGTGTTGTTGTTTTTGCTTGTTTGTTTGTTTAAGTTGCTTAGGGCCTTGCTAACTTGCTGAGGCTGGCTTTAGATTGTGATCATCCTACCTCAGCCTCCTGAGTTACTGGGATAACAGGTGTGGCCAACACACCTGGCAAAAATTATAACTTTCTGTATAAAGAAAAAGAAAAACTGCACCTCTTCATCACTCTGCTTATAATTTCCCTCTGGTCTTCTCTGTGATGTGTTATTTGAAGACAGTTCACTCTTTAGTAGCGTGAGCAATAGGGTAATCATGTTTTTAATAGGACAATCATGTCCAGTTATTTCATACTTTTATGTCAAAGCTTCCAGTCCTCTCTCCAAATGGGACATTTTCCTCAGAACATTCCTGACCTTTGTAGTTTTCACAGGACAAAAAAATCATTCTATATTAAGCTTTAAGAACAAGTGGCGCCGGCCACGGTAGCGCACGCCTGTAATCCCAGCGGCTGGGAGGCTGAGACAGGAAGATCATGGATTCAAAGCCAGCCTCACCAATGGCAAGGTGCAAACTCAGTGAGACCCTGTCTCTAAATAAAATATGAAATAGGGTTGGGATGTGGCTCAGTGGTCTTGAGCCCTTGAGTTCAATCCCCAGTACCAAAAAAAAAAAAAAAGAAAAAAGAAAAGAAAAAGAAGAAAAAAAAAAAAGAACAGAACAGGTGGGGTGGTGAATGCTTATAATCATATAATAATTTAGGAGGCTGAAATAGAAGGATCTTAGTTTGAGCCCAGCCTCATCAACTTAGTGAGACCCTGTCTCAAAATTTTAAAACTAAAAGGGCTGGAGATATAGCTCAGAGGTAGTATGCTCCTGGGTTCACTAGAAGAAGAAGAAGGACATGTGGGATTCTTCTAAGAAACCGGAGCCACTACTAGAAATATGCTGGGTGTGATTTTTAGACAAAACATTGAGAAAGAAGGGATATTCCTAGGGAAGCAAGCTGGGTTTGGCTCTTTTCTAATAATTTGTGTGTGTGTATATGTGTGTGTGTGTGTGTGTTGCTGGGGATTGAACCCAGGACCTTGTGCATGGGAGGCAAACACTCTACCAACTGGCTATATCTCCAGCCCTCTTTTCTAATAATTCTATAATGATTAATACTGGTAGCTTACACTTAGGCGCCAGGTACTATTCTAAATGTTTTGTGTGTATCGACTCATTTCACCTACACAAAGACCGTATGAAATAGGTACTTTTATTTCTTTTCTTTCTTTCATTTTTTTTCCCCCAGTACTAAAATTGAACCCAGGGCATTCTACCACAGAGCCACATGGTGAACTTTTTTTTTTTTAGGGGGGGTATCGGGGATTGAACTCAGGGGCACTCAACCACTAAGCCACATCCCCATCCCTATTTTGTATTTTATTTAGAAACAGGGTCTCACTGAATTGCTTAGCACTTTGCTTTTTGCTGAGGCTGGCTTTGAACTCTTGATTCTCCTGTCTCAGTCTCCCAATTATAGGTGGGGTTTATAGGTGGGTGCCATCATGACCGGCACCATCCCCAACTCTTTTTATTTTTGATTTTGAGACAAGCTGTCATTAAGTTACCCAGGTTTGCCTTCAACTTGCGATCCTCCTGCCTCAGCCTCCTGAGTCACTGGGATTACAGGTATGTGCCACCATGCCCAGCTGGTATTCTTATCCTCAGTGTCATTTTTATAATTGAGGAAACTGAAGCACAGAGAGTGACTTGCCCAGTCCTTCACAGCTATTCAGTGGCAGAAGCACAGTTTAAACCCCAGTAGCTAACTCCAGACTCCTTACACTCTCGCCCTTATTGTTTATTGCTTCGTGCTTGGCTAAGATTATAGACTTTCTTTTTTTTTTTGGTACCAGGGTTGCTTAACCACTGAGCTACATCCCCAGACCTTTTCTGTATTTTATAAAGATAAAATATCTCAGTGAGTTGCCTAGAGCCTCACTGCTGAGGCTGGCTTTAAATTCTCAATCCTCCTGCTTCAGCCTCCTGAGCTGCTGGGATTACAGGCATGTGCCACCATGCCCAACTAAGATTATATATTTTAACATTTAAGATTATATATATATATATATATATATATATTTTTTTTTTTTTTTTTTTTTTTGTGGTGCTGGGGACTGAACCTAGGGCCTTGTGCACACAAGGCAAGCACTCTTCCAACTGAGTTATATCCCCAGCTACAACATTTAAGATTATAAATTTTAACAAAACAATAGAGAATATATCCCTCTGGGTATTGAACTTTGCTAATTTGATAGTGAACAATAAAATGTTCTTTCCTTACATGCAAAATTTACCTTGAATTAGAATGGGATATATCCTCTTCTTCCAGATGAATTGTCTCGTGTCAGACATATAATATTATTTGGCTTTTGACTTAGGAATTTGAAATGGTAGAGGTGAAATGGGGCGCTTAGCTGGGAATCAGCAGCTCAGGAATCACAGTCATAAACTTACATACAACTGTAGAAGATTTCTCAACTGTAGATCATCAGTGCCAGCCAGGGACTTCCTAATGCTGAAGTCTCATGCCCCAAGTAGTAATTCTCCCTCTGGGAGTTTTCAGCACTGTGGCAGAAGGAAACATCAAGTGTGTCCCTTGAGTCACACATGTTAAATTGAAATGAATAAATGAGTGTTCGTTCCCTGCTTCTGATGTGTGAAGCTATTGACTGCCAATGGTTACTATGCTTAGGTTTTCAACAAGCTCTATGGCCCTGACTAAAAATAAGCCACTGGTGTGAGACTAGCTGAGTCATTTTCATACATAAATATGTGGAGGAAAAAAGTAACAAAGGTCAGAGAGGCTCTGTGGATTATTTTCCTTGTGACCAGACACCAATCCTTGATCCCAATCAGACGCTCTTTCTTTTTTATTTCAGATAAGCCAGCCGTGTACCTTAAATAGAAATCATATTCAACAGAAAGTTATTGTGTTTCCATTTGTTCATATCCTGTTTTCTGCTTATGGATTGACCTTGTCCTTAGACTTTATTTATTTATCTTGCTTTTCTAAGGAATAGAAGTTGATGTTAACCTTTGTAAATGCACTTTACTGTTCATGGAGTGATTTCATATATGTGGTTTCTTCTGAGCATTCAGCCATTCCTCTGGTGATGTGGCAACCTGAGGATAAGTTCCTAGCTTTTCTTTTTCTTTCCTTCTTTTTCTTTTTTTTTCTTTTTCTTTTTTTTTTTTTTAAATAAGATTGGTGGTGTTTTTTTTATTTTTTAAAAAGAGAGAGAGAGAGAGAGAATTTTTTTAATATTTATTTTTTAGTTTTCAGCGGAAAATAAATTTATTGACTAAAATGAATTTGCATGAAATTTCCAAAGAAATGTATTTGAAGACTGTTTGGGAGGAGCAGGGTCTGGTGGCATATGCCAGTAATCCCAACAACTAGGGAGGTTGAGGCAGGAGAATTGCAAGTTTGAGGCCAGCCTCAGCAACTCAGTGAGACCCTCAACAATTTAGCAAGACCATGTCTCAAAATAAAAAATGAAAAGGGTTGGGGATGTAGCTCACCAATAAAGCACTCCTAGGTTCAATTCCTAGAATAATAATAATAATAATAATAAATAAAAGAAAGCAGAACAACAACCACCATCACCACCACTACCACCACAACCATTTGGGGGGCTAGGGATGTAGCTGAGTTGTAGAGTGCTTGCTTATCATGTGTGAGGCTAATTTCCAGAAGCAGCAGCAACAGCAGCACCCCCACCCCACCCCCACAACAAAGACTTTCAAAGGAAAAACTGAGGGCTCAGAAAAATGCTCTGGCACTCTTCAAGAGCATTCCAGAGCTAGGCTGCCATCAAAGATGTTCTAGTTTGTAAGGAGTGATGAACCATTTGTCTTTTCACACATCCATAACAAAGGCCTTGAGATCCTTAATCCTGGAACCCTCTCTTTTATCCTTGCAGTTTCTCTCCCCAGGTGGGAAAATTTAAGTGTGTGAAACTAGAGAAACAAATGCATATAGAAATAACTGTAAGAAGGCAGGTGTGGCACACACCTCGGGGAAACTGAGGCAGGAGGCTTGCAAGTTTGAGACCAGCCTCAGCAACTTAGTGAGACCCTCAACAATTTAGCTGTCTCCAAAAATAAAAAAGGGCTGAAGATGTAGCTCAGTGTAGGTAGAGTACTCCTAGGTTCAATCCCCAGTAACACACACAAACACATACACACACACACACACATCAAAACTCTTTTAACAGTTCCAGAAGGCTGGACAAACAACAGGACTGGTAATTTCACCCTCCCAGTGATTATAGTTATTGTGTTTAGGAAGAAACTCCTCCCTTCCTTCCCTCATCAACTCCTCCCTCCTACTGCCCCCATTACTGTCCTCACTATTTTTTTTTTTTAAAGAGAGAGTGAGAGAGGAGAGAGAGAGATAGAGAGAATTTTTAATATTTTATTATTTTTTTTTTTAGTTCTCGGAGGACACAACATCTTTGTTGGTATGTGGTGCTGAGGATTGAACCCGGGCCGCACGCATGCCAGGCGAGCGCGCTACCGCTTGAGCCACATCCCTAGCCCCTCACTATTTTTATAAGGCCAAAAAATCTCTAGAAATGGAATTTCCTTCCCTTTAGCAATCAAAAGTAAACATTCTTAAGGTCTACAATATGACCTGTTTTTCCTTGATAACTCCGTTTAATAATTTCAGTCCTTGGGTTTAGAGGTGGGTGCTGGGAATCTTAACCAGCCTACGTAATTAGGAACTATCGGGACTCATTTAAAGGCCGATATCCTGTCACTCCTACCTTCAGAATCAAGATTTTAGAATGGTAGGAAGCGTTGACAGATTAACAAACTCTTTCACTGTAAAGATAAAGAAATTAAGGCTCACAGTCCTCATTGCAGTGATAGGCACCTAGTAGGTACTCAGTAACTATTTACATTTTTGTTCCTGGCTTAAATTGTTCAAAATGGCTAGTCCATACTAGAATACAGGGTTCAAAATTTCAAACCATTTTCTTTCTACTCTATCACATGGAGTTTTGTGTTTCCATTGGCTCTACTCTGAAGACATTACTGTCATAAATTGTATGTTAGTTTATATACCTATTGCAGTGCTAGGGATTGAACCCAGGGCCTCATGTTTGCTAGGCAAGTGCTCTACCACTGAGCTAAATCCCCAGCTCCCTTTTAAAATTTTATTTAAAATAGTTTTATTTGATGAAATTTACAAACCATACAGTTCCCCCATTTAATGTATAGTTTTTAATGCCTTTTAGTATATTGACAAGAATTGTGTATTCACTACTTCAGACAAGACCAGGCGCATTTAGGGTTGTTTGGTCTTAGACTGTATTCACCAGTTCAATCAATTTTAGAACATTTTCATTGCCTCAGAAAGAAATCTGATTTCCACTAGCAGTCATTCCCATTCCCTTCATCCCACCCTCTCTTGTCCCTCGATTCTCAGCAACCACTAATTTACTTTCTTTTTTTTTTTTTCTTCTTTTTTTGTACTAGGGATTGAACCCAGAGGCATTTAACCACTGAGCCACAACCCTAGCCCTTTTTATGTTGAGACAGGGTCTCACAAGTTGCTTAGGGAGCTGCCAAATTGCTGAGGCTGACTTTGAATTTACATTCCCCTGCCTCCACCTCCTCAGCCTCTGGGATTATTAGAATGCACCACTGCACATGGCTGTTTTTTTGTTTTGTTTTGTTTAAATTAGCACTTTACAGTTATACACAGTAGTTGGGTTCATCTTGACAAATTCATATGTGCATGAAATTAAATTTCAGTTCATGATCTCTGCCTATCTTTAACCTCTCCCAACCCCACTTATTTACTATCTCTATAAGTTTGGCTATTCTTGAACATTTCATATAAATGGGACTATATAATATATGATCTTTTGTGACTAGCACTTTTCACTTAGCATGTTTTGATGTTTCACCATGTTATCATGTACTTTTTATTGCAGAATGATATTCCATTACATACATATAGCACATTTTATTTATCCATTTGCCAGTTGATATTTAGCTGAATTTAATTAATTAATTAATTTACAGGGTTGGGGATCAAACCTAGGGCCTTACACATGCTACTGCTAATTCTATCACTGAGCTATATATTCCCAATGCTGAATTGAATTTTAAGCAATTAAATTACTGGTTACTGATAGCTACTGATGCCTAAAACCAAGACATAAATATAGATCTCATATCTATGTTGAATTTACACCTAAAGAAGTATACTTTATGAAGACTTAATTATAACTAAATACCTGAAAATCAACATATTTTTTTCCTCTAAATTTCCTGATATGCATGATAATATTGTGGAAAGATAAAGACTTGCCTTAAGTTTTACTGCTCTTCTAACTCCTAGGAAAATAGAAGCACCTATATAGATAGATTGCTTGAGTGAGAGCCCTCAGGAAGAGAAGAGAAAATTAAAAGAAACTCAGCAAGACTTTTTCTGGCTTTCAAACAAGAGGTCAAATCCTGGTATGGTGGACCATGCCTGTAATCCCAGTGACTGGGGAGGCTGGGGAGCAGGAGGATAGCAAGTTCCACACTAGCCTGGGGCAACTTAGTGGGACCATGTCTTAAAAAAATATAAAGGATTGGAGATGTAGAGCAGTGGTAGAGTATGCCTGGGCTTAATACGCAGAACCAAACCACCCCAAAAAAGCAAAAAGCAAAAAGTGAGGTTAAGAAGAGACAGGACGTTTGGGGATCACACCCAGTCCAGTGGTTGACATTCCTATATCCCAGACACATAAACAATCTAAGGATGACTGTGGGAGGAGGGAGAGGAAAACAGCACAGGTGCAAATCAGTCATTAAGACTTACATTTTCATCTCTGTCCTTCTGAACCGATCATTGGCTCTCATCCAACCTCCACACTGTTTGTATTGGTTTCCAAGCGGGTCAAGAATGGGAGACTAGCCGGGCACAGGGGAGCACATACATAATCCCAATAGAGGCAGAGGCAGGAGGATCCAAGTCCAAAGCCACCCTCAGCAATTTAGAGAGGCACTAAACAAGTTTGTCTTCCTTGGGTTCAAGCACCTGCTACAAAAAAAAAAAAAAAAAAAAAAAAAAAAGGAGACTTTTGGGGACTAGTTTATGTTTTGGTAGGAAGAAACTGAATTTGTAAATGTCAAATTGAGGATATTATGCCCACAAATCCCTTGTTTACCTAAATCCTTTCTTCCCTCCTCGTATTCTTGGATAAGTTGGGGTTAAAGAACTCCTGAGTCACCTGTGGTAGAGTAAGGGCTTTTATGAGTGTATTCCGGCCCATTTGCGGATGCCAGCTGAGAACACTGGGAAAGATCCTTGACGCAGCCCGCCCTAGACTTGGGTGTTGTGTCATTCCCTACACGTGATGCTCTCCCAGGCGGCAGCGATCTCATAAATCTTGAGATTTATCCCTCCCACTGACTCCACCTTTCCTCCCTAACTTCTCAACCTCTGAATTACCAGCTCCGCCCCACCCCCATCACTGCCCCCACTGCTTCAAGACCAGGAAAGAGGAAGGTGGTTGGAGACCTAGAATTTCCTCTCCCCAAGTTGGCCGGAGCAGAGAAACCATGTTTGGGAAAATGCAAGATGTGGAGTTTCAGTTTTACCCTTCTCCGGAATTCTTTGCATTTCCTGTTTTAGGTTATCTTTACTCTTCCCTAGCCCAAACAGTACTACCCTACTTGAGAGCACATTATCACTTGGTAGACTCTTATATTTATGTTTTTTTCCCCTCCCCCCTCCCACTTTTCTGAGTCCGGAATTCCCAATTAGAACTAGTTTCAAGTCCCGGCTCGGCCTCTTTCCTAGCTACGTAACCTTGAGTGAACCACAACTTTTCTGGGCCTACTTTCTTTGTCTGTAAAAAGGAGGCCAAACATCTCAAGCACTTCGCCGGTTGTGATGATTAAATGAGAAAGCGCCTGGGAACTATGAAAAAGCAATAGAAATGTTAGCTACGTTTGTCCTGGTGGGCTAGTCTCTCTTTCAGAACCCCTCCCTTTCCTTTGGGATGGCCTTGCAAATCCTGCCTCGGTTCTCAACGCTTCCCGTGGGCGTCGCACCGGTAGCTTGGCGCTGGGTAGTGACGCCACGGCCTTCCTCCACCAGCGCACGCTGACGCATAGCTCCGCCCCCAGCCGCGCCTGGCCTCCCGTGGGGCCCCGCCCACTGGGCATTCGCGGCGTCGGCCCCGCCTCGAGGGTGACGTGTAGGGCGCGCGGCCGGGCCGCCCCGGCAGTTGGTGCTGCGGCGGTTGGGGTGAGTGCGCTCACCCCACCCCTCCCCTCCTCCAGCCCCGGCCCCCACCCCGCCTGGCCCAGCCCTAGCCTTAGCCGGGCCCGTCCCGTGCGGGCCCGTGCCGTCCCTCAGCCGGCGACGCCCGGGCTGCCCGCCTGCCCACCACCATGGAGCTGGAGGACGGTGTGGTGTACCAAGAGGAGCCCGGCGGCTCCGGGGCCGTGATGTCGGAGCGGGTGTCCGGCCTGGCCGGCTCCATATACCGCGAGTTCGAGCGGCTCATCGGGCGCTACGACGAAGAGGTGGTCAAGGAGCTGATGCCACTGGTGGTGGCGGTGCTGGAGAACCTGGACTCGGTGTTCGCGCAGGACCAGGAACACCAGGTGGAGCTGGAGCTGCTGCGGGACGACAACGAGCAGCTCATCACCCAGTACGAGCGGGAGAAGGCGCTGCGCAAGCACGCCGAGGAGGTGAGGGCTGGCGGGCTACTAGGGTACGGGGCCGGGGGTCGCGGCCGGCCTGGGGACGTGAGGCACGCCGGGCCTCCTGGAGGACGGGCCTGAGGCGAGGCCTCCGGCGCCGAGCCCAGACGCCTTGCTCGTCCCTGAGGCTCGCCGGCGTTGGAAGCCGGGGCAAGGCCAGTGAGTGTTCAGGAAAGGAGTGAGGTGGAAGGCAGGGCCCAGAGAGGAAGCGACAGCCTGGCATGAGGACACCTGGGGTTGGCAAGGGCGGAGTCTTTAGGGTGTCTGGTTGCTCCTTGGTGTTTAGGGAAGTTTCCGACCACCGTAGGATGGTCGGACCGCGGCTCAAACTTTTACCGTTTGGGAGGAGGGTTACTTCTGTCTTGATATGTAACTTCCGCTGGCTCCAGTACCTTTCCAGGGGGTTGCTGCTGCTTTGGGAAGTTAGAGATCTCCCTCTTTCGGTCAGTTGCTTCTTGACATTTTAATCCATTTGAGAAAGAGATCTTATTTTATGTCCTATGTAACATTCTTAACACGTTGTCAACATTTAAATGTTGTATTGCAGTGCTCAATAAATAGGTAGTGTGCGCTGTTTTATTTTATTGGTATCCCACACGAAAGCATTCTTCCATATCAGGTGGTAACCTTGGACAGTTCCCTTCAAAAGCTCTCTGTTTATTTATAAGAGGACTGGGGGGCGGGGTTGAGGAGGTGTGGGTGACAGTTGGCAACACTTTTCCTGTCTTGAATTTGCTTCTCAAACTGCAGTTTACAGGTGCAGTTGGCCTGCTGTTAACTGGAGCATCTGAGTGGTGACCTCTGTGCTCTCACTTGCAATCTGTGAACCTTTTGGAGCTCTGAAGTGCAAGTGATATGTCCTTGGAGTCCAAGATTTTAGTTTTCAGGCTGTGTTGTCATTATTTCTGTGGAACTTTTATCTAAAGCAGGCAGTGTCCTAATTGTCTTTGTTTCCCCAAGCATCTAGCATAACTGGCTAAATGCTTGGTGACTGAAAGAGGCTAAATAGTTATTGAAGGAACCATGTGTTATTTTCAGAAATACTTGAAAAGTTTTTAGGATGTGAGATTGTTCAGTAGCTCATTTCCTAATGTTAAATAGTGCCACCATTTAAACTTTTTGTTTTGTTTCATCACATATATCTTTGCACCTAGTTGCTTTTAGTTTGATTATAGTGACAATTTTTAATTATTATGAGTTTGAGATCCATTTATCTCAAAGGAATGTCATTGAATTTTCCAAACAATTGGCTTTATTTCAGGAATATTTCTAAATATATAGGGACTGCACGGTTGAAAGTACAAATGACAATGGGATCACAATTTCCACTAGTTTATTAGCACTGTTTATAGAATAGAGGTTTCTGAGCTGGCTTGCCACTTCTTCATGCTCATACAGGCCAGTATGTTGATTGTATATGGAAGAGACTGGGCAATTAACCACATGTACATACAGGTGAGGAGCAGACTCAGCATGATCAGGCCCAGCATCATCTGTCACCTCTGGTAAAAGAAATACTCCCTCCAGCCTTAAACTCCTGTCATTCCATGTAAACATGGGCAAAATGCCAAGGTCACACGTGCCAGGAAAACTCTGCCACAGGTTATAGAATCAGAAAATAAAATTGACCAGCTGGTAGGCTTTGGGTTTTATATTAATTTCTTAAGTAAACAACCTTTTTTTTTTTCTTTTTTCTTTTGGTACTGAGGGTTTGAACCCAGGGACACTTTACCAGTGAACTACATCCCAGCCCTTTTTATTATTTTTTTATTTTATTTTTTGGGGAGTACCAGGGGTTGAACTCAGGGGCACTCAACCACTGAGCCACATCCCCAGCCTATTTGCATTTTATTTAGAGACAGGGTCTCACTGAGTTACTCAGTTTTTCCCCATTGCAGAGGCTGTGTTTGAACTCCTGATTCTCCTGCCTCACCCACATGAGCCACTGGAATTAAAGGCATGTATCACCATGCCCGGGTCCTTAATTTTTTTTTTTTTTTTTTTTATTTCAAGACAGGGTTTTAATAAATTGCTGAGGCTGGCCTGGAACTTGTGATCCTCCTGCCTCAGCCTTCTTAGTCTCTGGGATTACAGGCATGCACCAACCCAGCTTAAGTAAACAACTTTTTAAAAGTAGGTTATCCCATGACTTCTTTTGTAGTTTATATTTTTTCAGTCACATATGTAAAATCCCCATAATGAAACCTTTGGGCAAAGGATCATGACTGGAGAACACTGATGAAATGTTAGATGAGCCAACTCCCAGACCACAAACCTAAAACCATTTCATTTTCAGCCTTCATCTTAAATCAGAAGACTTAAAACAAATTTTACCTACATCTAGAAATTCAATCTCTTAGGCCAATATGCAGAGTTAATTTTGTTTAATTTCCTGTTTTGTGTCTTTAACATGAAGAGTAAGAGTCTGCTATTATAGCAAAAAGTGCCTCAGGGTATTTACAGCAAAAGTAATTTGAAAACATAGAAATTGTCCATCACAAGAGTGTAAAATAAATTCTGAGCACCTTTGTGTAAATTTAGGAGCATATATAAATGGTAAGAATGTTTTAGGAGCTTGTGAGGTGCAATAGTCATTTGCTTACAGGAATTGTCAACAAGGAGTCAAAAGTTTAATCTTTATTATAATGATAGGACTTCAGTTGAAGACACACTTGTTTTTCTTTGCTTTTGTTTGAATTTTTGTGTTTGTGTCAGTTGCTGTTTTAGTGAATCTTTAAGAACTTCCCAGGGGTTGGAGGTTGTAGCTTTTAGGCAGAGTGCATGCTAGGCACTCTGGGTTTAAGCAAAGCATCACAAAACAAAAAAACAAAACAAAACAAAAAACACAAAAATAACCCAAACACCTAAAGGAGGACTGATTTTTAGATAGATTTAGACTAGTTTCAAATGTTAATCAAGTAATTGGCCATATTTTCTCCCTCTCTGGGCTCCCTGCCACATTATCTTTCCATTCCTTATTCAAACCCTGTCATATGCCTTTGCCCATGCTGCTTCCTGCCCCAAAATGGTCTTCCCTCAGAGCTTCACCTGGAATGTTATTACATCTTTATTTATTCACTGAAATCTTAAAATTTAGAGAGCTCGAAGTACATTCTAGTGCTTTGTTGATTTCTGTATTACCTACCTTATTTCTTATATAAAACTAATACATTTTAAAACATACTTCATTTTTCAAAATGTTATTGTTCTTGCTGAATCATTTGAACTAGCTTCACACTGGCTCCAGTCAGAATAGATGTGCCCCTGCCCCTAGTTTATCCTTATTTTCTGGTACTTTCTGAAGTTAACTCAGTTTTGAAGGGGTGTATGTGCACACACTTGGTGATTACCTTTTGAAATGATAATCAGTTAACCATTTTAAAAAAATATTTATTTTTTATTGTAGACAAACAATATTTTAATTTTATTTTTATGTGATGCTGAGGATCAAATCCAGTGCCTCATGCATGCTAGGTGAGCACTCCACCACTAAGCCACAACCCAAGACCCAGTTAACCATTTTTTAATTCTTAAGATAGATGTTTTTTTTTTAGAGGTGATCTTGACATTTCATACATTAATTAGGATAGATATTATTATTATTATTATTATTATTATTTTTGTGTGTGTGTATGGTGCTGGGGATCGAACCCAAGGCCTTGTACATGCAAGGCAAGCACCCTAACAACTGAGCTACATCCCTAACCCCTTATTATTTCTTAACCTTAAGAAATCTATGGTTATTGATATTAAGGGAGATACCATTATATGAGATTCACATTTTGACTTAGTTAAGATCACAAAATTGAATACAAAATTGGGTATACTACCAACTGGGCCGAGGACTTCTAGTCAGAAGGTAGATAAATATAGGACAATTCATGAGATTGCCAGAGTGTGTACTATAGGTCACTCATTCAGTTCTGTGTTTAAGGGACTAAGAGGTTCCAAGCTTGGTGGTACATGCTTGTAATCCCAGCAACTCAGGAAGTTGAGGCACACGTTCAAGGTCACCATAAGCAATTTAACCAGACCATGTGTCAAAATAAGAAATAAAAAGGCTGGGGACTGGGATTGTGACTCAGGGGTAAAATGCTCACCTAGCGCACAAGGCCCTTGGTTCAATCCTTAGCACCACATATAAATAAATAAGGGTATTGCATCCAACTACAACTAAAAAATAAACATTATTTATTTATTTATTTATTGGTGGTGCTGGGGATTGAATCCAGGGCCTTGTGCTTGCAAGGCAAGCACTCTACCAACTGAGCTATATCCCTAGCCCCCAAAAAATAAATATTTAAAAAGAAAAAAAAAAAGAAATAAAAAGGTTGAAAATGTAGCTTAGTAGTAAAGTGCTTCTGGGTTCAGTCTTTAGCGTACATGTCACATACTCAAATACTGGAAGGTTTCTACTTTCTGGAATACTAAGTTTACCTTTAACTATAGGCTGCATACCTAAGGTTTGGAGGAGAACTGGTATTAGAACCTAGCCAGTTGTATTTTTTTGTTCTGTTGACTAATGGCTGAGTTATTTTGAAAACACCTTTTTTGCTTTGCTCAGCACACATAATGAATACAGCTGTTACCAAAATAATTAGGCTGAGATCAGAAATATCCAATATAGACCCAGTTTAATAATTTATGTAACATATATATTTAAAAAGCTGATATTCACAAATATATTTGTAAATTATATTTTATATTTTGAAATCTTGGCCAGTAATATTTAATTATTGGTTTGAAAATAGCACTGTATTTTATTTTCTGTTTAATTTCCTATTTCACATTCTAGGCAAGTGTTCTATCACTGAACTACATCCCCATCCCTTTTTTTTGAGACAGAGTCTAAGTTCAAACCCAGACTGGGTTTGAACTTAGTATACTCCTGCTTTAGCCTCCCAAGTAGTTAGAATTGTAGGTATGCATCACCACACCCAGCCCTCTCTGCTTTATATTAAGAAAAGTTTCAAACATTAAGAAAAATTAAAAGTACATTGCTCAACTGGGCACAGTGATGCATGCCTGTAATCTCAGATTATTAGAGAGAGACTAAGTAATTTAGTGAAATTCTATCTTAAAATAAAGATTAAAAAGGGTTGAAGATATAGCTCAGTGGTGAAGCAAACCTGAGTTCCAAACAATTTTAGGTTTGATAGATTCCATGTAGGAGATAAATAGAGTGATGTGATGAAGAGTAAAGAGGCAGGCACTTTAGATGGGACAAGCAAGTTTATAAAAGGTTGAGCTGTCATGCAGCAAATAATTCATCTCATAAAAATAATTATTTAGATCTGAAATCTCTTGATTTTCCTTTTACCTATCTGACCACTCTTAAATTTTCCTTAATATTGTTTATTGATTTTTCTTGGCATTTCTAAGGACCTCTTTAGTTCTCCCTCTGCATACTGCCTAGCAGATATTTTCTATTCCCATAGGTTCATTTACCATTGGTTGATTATCTTAGAATGCATATCTCATTCATGTAACAGATACTTGTATTGAGTGCCAACTGTGTGCCTGGTACTGTGCCCATCGGGGATACACTTTTGAGTAAAACAGACAAGGTCGTTCCCTTATGCAACTGACTGCTTATTAAGAACCTTAAGCTCAGATCTTTTCTTTCAAGTTTTGGATCCAAATTACATTAGTTATTGGACAAGTATGTCTTCCAGCCTGACCAAAACTGAATTTGTGTGGGTGTGGTGGCACACTCGGGAAGCTGAGGTAGGAGGATCATGAGTTCAGAGCCAGCTTCAGCAATTTAGTGAGGCACTAAACAACACAGCAAGACTCTGTCTCTAGATAAAATATTTAAAAAGGCTGGGGGATTAATCCCCCCTGAGTTCAATTTCAGTACCAAAACAAAACAAAACAAAACTTAACTTGCCCCCCAAGACTGCTTATTATTTTTGTTTTACGATCCTGGAAATCGCCCTCACCATCTCTCTCTACTTTGTTTTTCTTTTCTTCCTTTTCCTATCCTTCTCCTTCCTCATCTTTTTTCCTTAAAGATTTCTTTCTTAAGATAGGCACAAGGGGCTGGGGATGTGGCTCAAGCTCACCTGGCATGCGTGTGGCCCAGGTTCAATCCTCAGCACCACATACAAACAAAGATGTTGTGTCCGCCGAAAAACTAAAAATATATATATATATATTAAAATTCTCTCTCTTAAAGATATTATGCCCATCTTTTTTTTTTTTATTTATTTTTATGTGGTGCTGAGGATTGAACCCAGTACCTCACATGTGCAAGGAAAGCGCTCTACTGCTGAGCTATAAACCCAGTGCCCTTTTTTCCTTTTTTGACATGTGATCTTACGAAGTTACCCAAGCTGGTCTTGACAAACTCATGAGCTCAAGCAGTCTTCCTGCCTTGGCCTCTGAAAAAGCTGGGACTTGTACAGAATTGCTGTTTTACTTTCTTTTGTTTCTAACTTTTAACTATCTCTGGAATCTCTTTCTTTTTGGAAAAAAAAAAGCCTTTATTATGTTTAGTTAGTTTTGTTTTTTAATGTGGTGTTGGGGATAAAACCCAGTGCCTCACACTTGCTAGACAGGCACTCTTCCTGGAGCCACAACCTCAGTCCTCTTTAATTCTTTGTAAGAAAGAATTAACATCTGCCATTCTGGTGCAAGCTACCAACATCTCTCACCTCAAATGTAAACTCCACAGAGCATGAACTTTGTGTCATTCACATTATATCCCAATAACTGGCACATAGGAAGTACAGAGTGAATATTTCTTTTTTTTTTTTAAAGAGAGAGAGAGAAAAATTTTTTTTTTAATATTTATTTTTTAGTTCTCAGCAGACACATCTTTGTATGTGGTGCTGAGAATCGAACCCAGGCCGCACGCATGCCAGGCTAGCGCGCTACCGCTTGAGCCACATCCCCAGCCCAAGAGTGAATATTTCTGAATAAATTTCTGATTTTTCTGTTTCTGGTATTGGCAGTGTTTCTAAAAGGGAAATCTAATCAGATAATTTTATTCTTAAAAAAGCCCTTATGGGCTGGGATTGTGGCTCAGTGGTAGAGCGCTCGCCTAGCACTAGTGGGACCTGGGTTAGATCCTCAGCACCACATAAAAATAAAGGCATTGTGTTGTGTCCATCTGCACCTAAAAAATAAATATTAAAAAAAAGCCCTTAATTGGCTCTGCCTAAAGTTCTTGAAATGGATTAGTTCCCAACATATACAACCCTAGGATTGAGCTGCCCTTTATCTTGTCTCTGACCCATAATGAACACTTTGATTTTGTTTCACAAAATGTATTCTTCCCAGGCCTTAATAAAAACCATCTCTTTGCTTAGCACCTTTTGCTCTTCTGTTGCCTAATTTTATTCATCTAGATTTTAGTTCTGGAATAGAATTATGAATACCCAAGTATGAATTATGCCTGTCTCATATACTTCCACCTATCCTCTCTGGCTTTTAGAGTTTGGGTGGAAGAAGTGCTAGTAGGTTGGGCCTGTGTGTACCTGGGAAAAAAATGTCAGGGTGTTTGTGATTATAACTCTCTCCATCTTCCCTTTAACCTCAAGGACCATTATTTATGAGAAACTCAAACTTACATTTACTGCAGGCACAAAACTTTCTTCATTCTTTAAAAAAAAAAAAAAGATGATGATGATGATGACGACACAAATTAATAGAAAATTAAGGCTTGGGATGTAGCTCAGTGCTCAGCATACAGGAGACCCTAAGTCTTTTTTTATGATACACTTTTTTGTTTTGTTTTTTTGTGGTTTTTCTTTTTTGGGGGGGGGTACTAGGAATTGAACCCAGGGATAATTAAACGCTGAGCCACATCCCAGCCTCCCCACCCCCCCTGCCTTTTTTTATTTTGGAAACAGGAAGTTGCTTAGGGCCTCATTAAGTTGCTAATGCTGGCCTGGAACTTTCAGTCCTCCTGCCTCAGCCTCCTGAGTTACTGGGATTGTAACTGTGTGCCACTGTGCCATTTCAAATTATACTTTTTAATGACTTTATAATATTCCATCATAAGGTCATCAATTTGGTGAAGGGGACTGGGAAGTCTATAGTTTAAAAGACACTCGAGATTTATTATCCAAATGCAATGCATAGACTGAATCCCGATTGTAAAAGCAGTTATGAGACAATTAATAAAATCTGAAAAGCAACTCGATATTGCATTTTAGTTCATTAAGGGTTTGAAAATGATGCTATTCTAACCCAGTTATTCCTTAAGCATTTATTAGCTAAATTTTCTTATAAAGGAGTATTTCCCCTCATCAACTGGTTACCCTGAGGTATAGTTTATATAAGAAAGATAAGAAAAGTGCTGATTCTCTTCATTTAATAATTTCCAAGATATCTTCCTGTTCTAGCTTTCCCCCTCCCTACCCTTTTTAAAAAAATAACATACTGTTCTGGTTTCATGAGAGCAGTGACTTTTCTTTGGTCTCTGAATATATTAATTATAGTTTTCATTGTTCCCTGCTTTGTCTATGTCCTCAGAGTCCCATTTTTTTTTTCTTGCTAGCTTTGTGCTCTCTCTTTAAGGTTATAGTTTTCAACCAACTGATAACCCCTAATTATCCCTGTATGTTTTAAAAGTGAGGCACTAAAAAAGGAAGACCAGAAGCTTTGTGTGCCTTGTTGCAGTTTATTGCTTATAGGGACTCTAGATTTTAGTAGCCCCTGGCCTTTCTTGGAGACATTTAAGTTCTTTCAGAGAAAGGATAATTTCTTTTGGGATGTGGCTGGAGTGAATGGTAGATAAGTTTAGTTATACCTTATGGAAAGCTGGATGAAAGCAGCTAAAAGTATTACTAGTCTGTGTATAGACTTTTACTTACTTCCTCTCTTCATTGGTATCTGCTTGTCTATGGCTAGAATGTTTCCTAGTGTAAAATCTTTCTGGTTGGGTTTACTAAACTTCCTGTTTCTTGTGTCTGAGCATAGAAAGCCAAGTGGCCACTTATAGATGGGGCTGGATACTACCTGGGGATTTTATACTGACTCATCTCTCCTGATTTCAGCTGCATATTCACCACACCACTTCTCTATTACAGAGTTTCCAAAGTATGAATCTGATTTTTTAACTGTTACAAATAAATTTGCAATAAATATCCCTGCATACACCTTTGTGAATGTTTATATATTTATTTGCTTTTTTTTTTTTTTAACACTAGAGATTGAACCTAGGGCACTTATCACTGAACTACATCCCCAGGCCTTTTTATTTCTTTGAGACAGGGTCTTGCTAAGTTGCTTAGGACCTTACTAAGTTGCTGAGCCTGGCCTAGACATGTGATTCTCCTGCCTCAGCCTCCTGAGTCTCTAGGTTTTCAGGCATGCAACACCACACTCAGCTCTTTATTTGCTTTTTAATGATAGATTCGTATTAATTTTTTTCCATATTAACTTATTTTTTTTTAAAAGAGAGAGTGAGAGAGGGTGAGAGAGAGAGAATTTTTAACATTTATTTTTTAGTTCTCGGCGGACACAACATCTTTGTTGGTATGTGGTGCTGAGGATTGAACCCGGGCCGCACGCATGCCAGGCGAGCGCGCTACCGCTTGAGCCACATCCCCAGCCCCTCCATATTAACTTAAATGCCATGAGTAATTTTAAGTTTTTTAAACTTAATGAAATATCCAAAGATTAATGGTTAGAGCAAATAATATAACAAGCTACTGTATACCCATGACTCAACTTCAGTTTTTTAACATCAAGCCAGTGTTGTTTCATGTGAACCTCCCTACATCCCCTCACCATCTCCATCATATTTTTCAAGCAGACCAAAGCTTACATATTAGTGTATTTCTAGGGCTTAAAAAAAAAATAGGTGCCATACCATTATCACACCTAAATGTTATAAATGATTATTCCTTATAATGTTTAATATTTAATCAGTGTTCACATTTCCCCATTTGTCTCATATAGTTTTATAGTTGATTATTTCACTCAGGATCCAAACACAATGGTTTGTATGTTTACACTTGGTTTATATGTCTTAACTTTTTTTTTTTTTTTTTTAATACCAAGGATTGAACCCAGGGGCCCTTAACCACTGAGCCACATCCCCAGCCCTTTTTTATATTTTATTAGAGACAGGGTCTTGCTGAGTTGCTTAGGGCCTTGCTAAGTTACCGAGGCTGGGTTTGAACTTCCTCAGCCTCCCGAGTGTCTGGGATTACAGGTATGTGTCACCATACCAGCTTTAAATTTTTTAATGTATGTTGTATTTTCCCCCATGACATCAAGTTTTGAAGAAACCAAATCATTTGTGTTAGAAAATTTTTCACATTTTCAATTTGGGGATATCCCTTAGGTGTTGCTTAACATGATCTTCCATCTTCTTTTCTGTCATAAAACTGAGCCAGTTGTGTTGATGCATGCCTGTCATCCAGCTAGCTGGATGGATGAGGCAGGAGGATGACAAGCTTTAGGATTGCCTTGGCAACTTAGTGAGACCCTGTCTCAAATAAAAACTAAAAAAGACTTTATGTAGATCAGTGGTAGAGTGCTTTCCCAGCATGTGTGAGGGCCTAGGTTAAATCCCTAGGGCCAAAAAAAAAAAAAAAAAACACATAAAAATAACCCCCCCAAAACAAACCAAAAATAAAAAGACTACACTGAAAAGCAATTGCATTTAACTGAGTTTAATAATAATTATATAATAAAATGGAAGTACCCCCCACACACCATGACAGGGTAAGTATCGGGGTTAGATATCTTGGTGGATGGATATTTGGCCATAATTGAAAGTACTATTTAAAGGGTTCCCGCCTGCATCTTTCTTTATTCCAAAGTGCAACAATCTCTGGAAAGTTTTTTTTTTTTTTTAAACTTTGGGAGCTTGCCTTTCAAAGTATTCATTTGTTTTTCTCCAGAACAGAAGGGCAAAACAGTCCCTATAAGCCATCTGGACTTGCAGGCATTTTGCTTTACCACAAAGCTTATTCTTTTTTAGATTCTGACGTAAGTCTGTATTGTCCTGCATTTTTTTTTTAAGCACTGTCTAGTTGCTCCTAGGAGAGTTCTGTCTGAAGTTATACACTGTTGGTGCTGGCCCATTAGTTACTGAGAGGGGAAAGGAGAAAGGAGTGTCTTTGTGTGTGTATATGTGTGTATGTTATATTATTTATTTTTTACTTATAGATGGACACATATCTTTACTTTATTTTTTATTTTTTATGTGGTGCCGAGGACCTCGTGGATGCTAGGCAAGCACTGTACCACTAACCCAGCTCCAAGATATATTTTTATGTCTGCAGCAAAAGTACATTTATAGGGTCTTACTCCCTGCTACTCTTTAAAAAAGGTTTGTGTGTATGAGAGGGCAAATAGAGATAGGGAGGGGATATACACACTCTTTACCAACATACCTGAAGGACCTGACAAAACTCTACTAGGGATGAGTAGACTCAGTTTCCAGGGGGTTACATAGCTTTGTAATTTGAAAAGCTGGTGCTCTCCTCCCATGATTTCTTTTTCTTTTTTTTTTTTTTTTTTTAAAGAGAGAGTGAGAGACAGAGGGGGACAGAGAGAGAGAGAGAATTTTAACATTTATTTATTTTTTCTTAGTTCTTGGCGGACACAACATCTTTGTTGGTATGTGGTGCTGCTGAGGATCGAACCCGGGCCGCACGCATGCTAGGCAAGCGCGCTACCGCTTGAGCCACATCCCCAGCCCCTTCTTTTTCTTTTTCTTTTTTTTTTTGCTTTAACTTCATCATGACTGTTCTAATATTTGCCAAGTACAGTAGAGGGTGACCAACTTTATAATCATGCCACTGAAAAGTTAAGTCACATTAAATCAACTACAAATGTCCATAGACATCTCACAAGCATTCATTAAGTTTAGCTTTTTTTTTTCTTTCTTCAAAATGTCTTTGGCTAGGGGTAAAACCTTCAAATTTCTTTTTTTAAAAAAATATTTATTTATTTTTTTGGTGTAAATGGACACAACACAATGCCTTTATTTTTATGTGGTGCTGAGAATTGAACCCGGGTCCCACTCGTGCTATGCGAGCCCTCTCTGCCGCTGAGCCACAACCCCAGCCCCAAACCTTCAAATTTCTATTTACTTTGCTTTAAAAATACTGTTATTCACAAATTATAGTAATAAAAGGAGACCACCTCGTCTGATTGGGAACCTTTGTGATGAAAACCTTTAAAATATAAGAACAAACAATGTCTATATAGTGAATCCAGTTGTTCTGGGATTTTTTTTTGTTTTTGTTTGTGATGCTGGGGGTCTAACCCTGGGTTTCCTGCATGGTAGGCAAGCTCTTTATACTAAACTATACCAGAGCCCAGTGAATCTGTTTTGTACAGTTTTTGTATGGGTTTTTTGAAATGAACCCATAATTCTGTCCCAGTCTTGCGTTAATTAATCATTCTTGTATTTTAGCTTTTGACTTCAACAGAGCTAATATAGTTCACAAATTGTGTATGATTATATATAATTAAAATAGAATTATCCCTTCCCATTGATTTTTTTCTCCTCCCTCAATATCCCATTTCAGAATTTGATTTTAATTAATTATATATAGAAAAACACTCCCAATTATTTTTAGTTAAATAATACTGTATTTGATAATATACCAAGTTTTTCTTTTCTTTTTTTAATATTTTATTTAGTTGTAGTTGGACACAATACCTTTATTCCATTCATTTACTTTTATGTGGTGTTAAGGATCGAACCCAGGGCCTCGCGCATGCTAGGCAAGCACTCTACCGATGAGCCACAATCCCAGCCCCCTATACCAAGCTTTTCTAAAGTGAATTGCAAATGAGTTATGGTTCCTGTTCAGCTTTTTCATTTTGGAAACAATATAGGCCTGTGTTTTTCATTTTTTCCTTGCTTTATTATTTTAAAATATATAAATAATTCTTGTTAATTATGAAAGAAAAACAAACAGAAAACCCAAAACTTTATAGACTATTTAAGGATGAAGTTATAGAAAAAAGGTCAAGTCACACTAAATCTCACAGCTGATGACTATTGTTGGTCATTTATTATATGCCCTCAAGCCCTTTCGTATGCCTGTTTACTCCTCCAGTTCATGAAAGTAGGATCAGACTACACATAATATTTTCTATCAAAGCCGTTAATGAATTAGAAGATTGTTAATGAATTAGAAGATTGTTAATTCTTATTCTTTTTTTTTAAATTTTTTTTTGTATTGGGGATTGAACCCAGGGGCATTTAATCACTGAGCCACAGCCACAGTCCCTTTTATTTTTTATTTGAGACAGGGCCTCACCAAGTTGTTGAGGCTGGCTTTGAACACGTTGTTCAAAGTTCAGCCTCCTGAGTTTCTGGGATCACAGGTATGCACCACCACATCCAGCAAGAACATTAATTCTATTTTGGGGGGGGTGGAGTACAAGGGATTGATCTCAGGAGCACTTGACCACTGAGCCACATCCCCAGCCCTATTTTGTATTTTATTTAGATACAGGGTCTTACAGAGTTGCTTAGTGCCTTGCTTTTGCTGAGGCTGGCTTTGAACTCACGATCCTCCTGCCTCAGCCTCCCAAGCCTCTGGAATTATAGGCATGCACCACTGTGCCTGGCCCTACTCAATTTTTTTTTTTTTTTTTAGAGAGAATTTTTTAATATTTATTTTTTAGTTTTCATCGGACACGACATCTTTGTTTGTATGTAGTGCTGAGGATCGAACCCGGGCCATATGTGTGCCAGGCAAGTGCGCTACCGCTTTAGCCATATCCCCAGCCCCCTACTCAAATTTTAATGCCAAATTGTAGTTCCTGGGGCATGTCATGACATTCATGTCTCTATACTTTCTCATGGGCCATTACCTCTTCCTAGAATGTTTTTACAAATCCACTTCTTCAGGTAAACTATTCCTCTTAAGAGTTGGCTGAAATGCTTTCTTTTTTTTAAAGTTGATTTAGTCACTTGTTCCTCCATGTTTTCTGTATGGGACATAGCATGTTATATTGTTAATGTTTATTGTGTGTCTTTGATGGCTGTCATGAAATAATTGTTTATATTCCCAACAGTCAACTTAGATAGGTATATGGCCTTATTTAATGTGACAACAATTTTTTATTTGTTTAGAAAGTGACAGAATGGGATATGTTTCTATTTTTGTGCTATCTTAATTAGTCAAAATTTTGGGAGTGAAAAGAAGACAAATTTAGCAGTACTCACATGAACTCCTAGCCTACCCAGAATCTCTGAGCATGGAAAAAGGGTAGAAAGAAAGTTTTCTTGGGGAACTTTTTTTTTTAGTGTAACCAGTGCCACTTATTGCTTAACTCTACTGATAATATGAAAGGGTTGGGTTTTGGGAAAACAAACAGTTCTCATTGTATTCCTCATACTCTTCCTTTAATTCCCATCCAGGAAAAAGAAGGACCCTTTTAATTACGGCCATGAATCCAAACCACTTTCTGCCAAGAGCTCTATTTTGACATCTGAGTCAATTTTATGACACCTCTTCCATTTCTATTCCATTTTTCTCTTAAAAAAAAATTTTTTTTTTTTTTTTGGTACTAGGGATTGAACTCCAGGGGTGCTTAACCAGTGAGCCACATCCCCCTGATATCTCTCTCTCTCTCTCTCTCTCTCTCTCTCTATATATATATATATATATATATATATTTTTTTTTTTTTTTTTTTTTTTTTTTTAAAGAGACAAGGCCTTGCTAAGTTGCTAAGTGCCTCACTAATCTGCTGAGGCTGACATTGAACTAGTGATCTTCCTGCCTCAGTCTCCTGGGATTACAGATGTGGGCCACCTTGCCCCGCTCATCTCTTCAAAATTTTTTATGTCAGGTTTGTGAGTTCAAATCCAGCCTCAACAACTTAGTGAGGCCCTAAGCAACTCAGTGAGACCTTGTCTCTAAATAAAATATAAAAAAGGCTGGAGATGTGGCTCAGTGGTTAACTGCCCCTGGGTTCAATCCCAGGAACCAAAAATAAAAAAGATTGTATCGGCATTTCTTTTTTTTTTTTTTAATATATATTTGTAAACTGTCATTCAGGACAGTTAAATTTTTTTTATTAGTTGTTCAAAACATTACAAAGCTCTTGATGTATCGGCATTTCTTACTTTCATATTACTAGCATTTATGTTAAAATTTTTAAAAATTTGTTCTGTTTAGATGTACATGACAGTACATTATACATATGTATTATACATACATGGAATATGACTTAGGATCCCATTCTTATTGCTAACTGGAGCACAACATTTTATAAAGGTTTTTATTTTTTATTTTTTTTTTGTCTCTATGTCATTCAGTATCTTTGCGGGGATTGAATCCAGGACCTCATGGACACAAAAGTTCGAGGATGCTCAAGTTGCTTATAAAATGGTGTGGTATTCATATTACCTATGCACATCCTCCCAAATCCATTACATAATCTCTTTATTACTTATTATATTGGATTCAATATAAATTCTATGTAAAAAATGTTAAGACTATAGGGAATAATGTTTAGGGAATAATAAGAAGGAATAGAAGTCTGTGTTCAGTACAGATGCAGGGTTTTTTTTGTGGGGGGGACAGTGGAAATTGAACCCAGGGCACTTTACCACTAAGCTACTTCCTCACTCCTTTTTATTTTTTTAATTTTAAGACAAGGGTCTCACTAAGTTGCTTAGAGCCTTTTTAAGTTGCTCTGGCTGGCTTTGAACTTGTGATCCTCCTGCTTCATCCTGAGTTGCTGAGATATGGCATACACCACCACACCTAGCTTCCAGATTTTGACTGCAGTTGTTTGAATTCACAAATGCTGAACCCTTGCATATAGAGGGAGTATTGTCAGCACTGTTCTGTTTCCTAAGTTACTTTACCTTCAAGAAACTCTTATTTCTGAGATAGCTATATTATCAATGATATTTCATAAAACATTGACCTCAAATTTGCCTATTTGATTGATTTTTAATTTGGTTAACCATTTAGCATACTTAGGTCACTTGTTACTTGTTTTAAAATTACTCTTTGAAAGCTATTAAAAAGTTTAGCCTACTAAACTTTCAGTGCCAAGTGTGATCAAGATGCCTCTAGTGAACTTGGAATGGAACCACCATTTGACCCAGCTATCCCACTTCTTAGTCTATACTCAGAGGACTTAAAAACAACATACTACAGTAATACAGCCACATCAGTGTTCATAGCAGCACATTTCACTGTACTCAAACTGTGGAACCAACCTAGATTACTTTCAGTAGTTGAATGGATAAAGAAACTGTGGTATATATACACAATGGAGTATTACTCAACAATAAAAGAGAATAAAATTATGGCATTTGCAGATAAATGGATGGAGTTAAAGAATATCATGCTAAGCAAAGTAAGCTCCCAAAAAACCAAAGGCCAAATGTTTTATATGATTAGTAGATGCTAATCCATAATGGGGGCGGGGCTTGGATGAGTGGAGGAACTTTGGATGGGGTGGGGAAAAGAGGGGTAGGGGGAGGAATGGGGATGGGAAAGATGTTGAAATGAGATGGACATCATTCCCTAGGTACATGTATGATTGCATGAATGGTGTGACCTTACTTTGGGTACAGAGAAGCCAAAAATTGTGCTTCATTTGTGATTAATGAATCAAAGAGCATTCTGCTGTCACATATAACTTATTAGAAAAAAGAAATAAATTAAAATTTATAAAAGATGCCTCTAGTGATTAGCATTTTAAAGAATTTAAAGCATTTTCATTCCAAACGAAAACAATCTACTTTTTGTTTTTTTGGTGGTGGGGGTAGAACCTAGGGCTTCACAGATGCCAAGCAGACACTCTACTACCCACAGTGTAATACACATTTAAAATTAGAGTTTTTCAAGAATAGAGAGAATTCTTTTTTTTTTTTTTTTAAGAGTGAGTGAGAGAGGAGAGAGAGAGTGAGAGAGAGAGAGAGAGAATTTTTAATATTTATTTTTTAGTTCTCGGCGGACACAACATCTTTGTTGATATGTGGTGCTGAGGATCGAACCCGGGCTGCACGCATGCCAGGCGAGCGCGCTACCGCTTGAGCCACATCCCAGCCCTGAGAGAATTCTTTAAAAAATAATTTTACAAAAATCAACATTTAGGGAGGAATGGTGGAATAAAATTGACCAAACTATCCTATGTACATGTATGAATATACTGCAGTGAATTTTACCTTTATGTATATCTATAAAGCACTAATTTATTAACTAAATAGAAGACCAGCAGAGTAGAGGAAAGGGAACAACAGGTAGGAGCAGAGGAGGGAATAGGGAAGTACTAGGGACTGAATTGGAACAAATTATATTCCATGTTTGTATAATCATGTCAAAATGAACCCTAAAATTTTGTATAACTAAAACACTAATAAAAATCCATATTTATAATTTTTATAAATGGGGAAAAAGTCTTTTGAGCTTGAAGATGCACTTAAATTGTATAGTTTTGTTTTATGTTTATCTTTCTGGGGGAAAGGATCTGTTTTCATTATATTCTCAAAGGAGTTCATAATTCAAAAAAGTTTGAGTTACTACTTGGATGAAGAAAGAAAACACAAATACCTTAGTGAGAAATAGTATTTCATTTAGAGTCTCTACATTTATCTGTTTTAATTTGTTTTAAGGAAAGGCCTAGAAGTATAAGTTACTTTGGAATATTTTCATTATTTCCAGCCTTTTCCCATGAAAGGAAATTGTAGAAAAAAGATTTCTGTTTAGAGATAAATAGTTCTGGTGGTCTAAGACCTATGACATCATAAAAAAATTTTTTCTTCTTCTTTTTTGCCATCTTTACTTAAAGTGATACAGATGTAAAGCCCCCAGTATTACAAACTGTGAAAAATTTTGAAGCTTGAATTATCTTGGTAGTTGTAAGTAATAACTGTAGAGTAAGCTTATATTGAATAGTGACTGCTAAACAGGGATGGATTATTCAAGCTTTTCTGCAGTCAAACTGGGTGCCTAAGAAGCGTAGCAGACATGAGCCGTGCATCCATTGTGGTGTTTCTCTTATCAGTCGGAAAGGAATTCTGAATAAGCAGAGTAGTAGTAAAGTTTTTTGTTAGAAGTTTAATAACACAGCATTTTAAGTATTACTTGATAAGCATCTGTTTTCTGTAAAGTGGTATTTTATCCATAGGCACACACACAAACAACCCCGAGTCACTGGGAAGGATTACAGGCATGTGCTACCTCGGCTGACTGGGAATATCTTTTTCTTTTCTTTTTGAGTTTCAGATTATGTATGTATGTATGTATGTATGTATGTATGTATGTGGTGCTAGGATTAAATCCAGTGCCTCACACATGCTAGGCAAGCGCTCTGCCACTGAGCTACAGCCCTAGCCCAGGAACATCATTTTCAAAGCAGGTCATAAAGTAATTATGTTTCCTTATTTGTTACTTTTTACTTATATATATAGACAAAATATTGAAATGACTTAGCACACCTCATAGTTGATGCTTTTTTATTTAGTGTTAACTTATACCTTCTGCCTACATTCGATTGTAGCTTTTCTGAAGGCAGGGATAGATAATAAGATACTCATCTGGCATATAGTAAGTAGCTAGTAGAAGCTCATGAATTAATGAATGACTTATCAATTTCCCTCTCTTTATGTTTACTATAAACCTTTACTTCTCCTATATATAGTCATCTTTAGATTAATATTCTGGATAAATAAAGAATGGCTTTTCATTGGATTTTTGCAGAAGCCTCACAAATATGGAATATTCTTATAGAAAAGTATAAGACAGGGCTGGGGCTGTAGCTCAGTGACAGTGCTTTCTAGCATGTGCAAGGCACTGGTTCTATCCTCAGCACCAGATAAAGAATAAATTGATAAAGATATTGTGTATCCCTCTACAACTAAAAAAAAAAAATTTAAAAAGAAAGAAAAATACAGGACAGAGGTGTTAAACCTGTTGTTTAAACCTGTTTTGTTTGTTTGTTTTTTGTATTGCTTTATTTTACATGGAGTTTGTAGAAAGATTTCAGAGGTCATTGAGCCTCCTAAGGGAAATAGAGTTTGGGGTGGGTAAGGGCATCTTTTTTTTTAAATATTTATTTATTTATTTTAGTTCTTGGCGGACACAACATCTTTGTTTGTATGTGGTGGTGAGGATCGAACCCAGACACATGCCAGGCCAGCGCACTACTTCTTGAGCCACATCCCCAGCCCTAAGGGCATCTTTTAATGGGGAAACATCATTTATAGATGTATCGAATTTCCAAATGGAACTGTGGATTCTCAAATGATTAAAGACCAATGTTTTAGAGGTTGTAGGTTTCAAGCTTTAAAAATCAGGAAAAGATTGGATCAGATGACCTTTGAGGGAAAGCAGATGACTGTGTTAGGATGTTTCACATTCTTGTGATAGAAACCAGCTCGAACAAATTGATATTAAGAAGAAATCTACTGGTTTATATAATTAAAACACACACACAATTTGAATTTTTCTTCTTTCTCTTTTGTTTTCTTCTATATTGTCTTTTTTCTCAGGATTGCTCTCTCTCTTATGTTGGAATAAGAGATCAGTCTGGAGCTTACATGTGCTAAGTTCTTAGAAGTTTTAAGCTTCCAGAGGAGGAGAAGGTGGTGTCTTAAGTTTGCTTTCTATTGCTGTAACATAATATCTGAGATGGGATAATTCGTAAAGAAAAGAAGTTATTTTGGCTCACAGTTCTAGTGGCATTTGGAAATCCAAGATGGGCAGTTGGTGAGGGCTTTGTTTTGCTTCAATTCATGTCCCAAAGTGGAAGGGCAAGTGGGCATGTGTGGAAGAGACAATATGAGGGACTGCCTCACTTGCTTTACATCTTGCTCTTGGATTGACTAATCCAATTCCTCAAGAGCAGTGTCCTTATATAACAAAGGTATTTTATCCAACTTAACAATCTAATTCCCTCTTAAAGATCCTACCACCTTCTAACACTGCTACACTGAGAATCAGATTTCAAAATGAATTTTGATAGGGACAAATTATATCTGAGCCATAACAGGTAGTATTTTTTTCTAATAACTGGTAGATGTCCCAGAAAGAACCTTAACCAGTCTAGATCATTTCCCCTTAGGGAGATGGAGTCAGTACCAATCAGATTACAGGACTAATAGAATTAATGTGAAACTGGGTAGAGGAATTTCCCCAAAGAAAGGCAATGTGTGTGGGAAAAAAAAATTATTTTTTTTTCTCTATAGTGATTAAAAAGCTTGAGGACAAATAACATAGGTAATGGACTGAAAATTGAACGTGAAAATTAGTGTATATTTAGAGAAGCCAAATTTGTTTTGTGTATGACTTATAATATTTTTCTATATGGATTTCAGATTACTCAAAGTTTTATTCAGTTATTGGTTCCTCATTTAACAAATATTGGAGAATATGCTATGTTCTGTCATCATTTTTTGTACCAGGATTGTAGCAGTGAGTAAAACAAATGTCCTTGCTTTCATGGAGCCTACATTCTATTGAGGACAGGCACATAATAAATAAGATAAATTACTGAAATATATAACATGCTAGATGGAGAGAAGCGCTCTGGAGGAAATAAGCAGAGAGAGGAGATAGGGAATGATTATTACAGTCTTAAGTAGGATGGCCAAAGAAGATCTTGCTAAGGTCTTGTTTGTTTGTTTGTTTGTTTTTAAAGAAAGTGTCATTTGAGTTAGGACATAAAGGAGGGTGAGGAGGGAGCAAGCCATTTGGATATCTGGAAGACGAAATTTCCAAGCAGCAGGAAGCAAATGCAAAGGCTCAGAGTGTTGAAAAAACTGCTAGAACCTTGAATCAGAGAATGAGAAGAAGGGATAAATTAGGAGGAGGAATAAATATGGGATGACATCAATGAAGTAAGGGGATGGCAGGAGCAAATTGTCTAGGTCCTGGGAGGCCATGGTAAGGGTTATGGGGAAGAATACAAAAAACATCAGAGAGTCTTGAGCAGGAGAAAATTAATCTTAGTTTATTTTTTTAATAAATTTTTGTTGATTTTTACTTGTAGTTGAACACAATAAACCTTTATTTTATGTATTTTTATGTGGTGCTGTGCCTCTCATGTGCTAGGTAAGTGCTTTACCATTGAGTTATATAACCCCAGCCCTAATCTGAATTAGTTTTTAAAGGATCACCCTAATACTGAGTTGAGAATGTATTGTAGAGGCCCAAGTGGAAGTGAGGAGACCAACAAAGAGGCTATTGTATAACAATAATCCAAGCAATAGATATTGGTGGCATAGACAAGGGTGGGGGTGGAGATGATAAAAAATGGTTGGAGGTATCCTTATTGGGTCCCCTCTTGGCCTACTGGACTTGGTCTCTTCTCATTTGAATAAATTTTACTCTTTTACATTCACTCTTGCTCATCTGTAGATTTTATCCTTCAGATTCATGAAACAAGAGCCTGGAAAGGGGGCACTGGTGGGCAGCTGGGCTCTGCTGCAATACTGTAGTGCAAAGACTGAAAATCCAGTTTCATCTTTGGGGGCTCATCCTGGATCCTTTGGAAAGTATCATTCCGGCCCTTTGTATATCTTTTTTTTTTTAACTTTTTTTTTTTGCTTTATTTTTAGTAGCTCATTTTTCTTCAATATTGTATTTTATTCCATATAAATTACTTTCAGACTGTATAATCAATTAGCTGAAGTGAAACAACAAAAGGTAGAGAAAGCAAAACAAGAAGCTTATGCCCAGAACAGAGAAAGGGCAAAAGAATTTCATAAGGTAAACAAGCCCCCTCCCTTCTTATATTTAGGGCATACCACAATAGGAACTGCTGCTTATTTTTTATTTATTCTCTCCACAGAAAACACTAGAGAAACTTCGAGCCAAAAATACAGGCTGACTCTTCTTTAGAATGGTGTTTTTCTTTTAAAAGTGTGTAATTTTAAGTCAATAAATTTTTATTTAAAGAATTTCCATTGTGATTCCTTTGTTGTCCATTCCAAGAATACCCTTTTTAGAAGATCTGATGCTTATCTGTTTGTTTCAAGAGCCTAGATGATTTCACAATTCTCCACTTAAGTTATTCAGGATTTAATTTCTTCAAGTAATTTGACTTTAGGATCCTATTATCATACTCAGTAGTACAGTTGTGGAATATGCCAATATCTAAGATAAAAAGAAAAATTAGGTCTTTCATACTTTTTAATTGTCTTGTAGTTACTTCCCACAGGCCTAACAAACAGTCCTATGAGGAAAGCAAAACCACAGAATTAACTCTATTAGGCGTTTCCAACAGTGGCTACAAGAGAAGCCCCATCGGGATAGACCTCAACCCCTTTGTATATCTTATCCAGTCACCAACTGCCACCATAGACTTCTGGACTACCCTGATATGTGAGATTCCCAAACTACAAATGGGTTTACAGATGGAATCCAAAACCAAACTCCTACTGGGGGCCCTTAAATAGGCCTCTGTAGAAGGACCCTGACTACCATCCTCTTTTTAACACCCCTTTTCAGGCTGTGTAGGCAGAAGTCATTCCTTCTTCCCCTAATGGCAGTTAGGGGCACTTCTTCTGAAGGGGGGGAATGAATAGGATAGGTAATGGACCCCATTTAAGTCTTTTTAAATGTAAAGACCACTCTGAGAGGTTAACCTATAGAAATATTCCAAAAATTCAGTCAATTCTTTTGTCCTAGATGATGGGAATAGAGAGGCAGGACCTGTCTGAATGAAGTCTACAGATTCAAGGGTTTGCCAAAACCTTAACATCTTCCCATACCTGTTTAGCATAGATTTTGACCAATAACACTGGTACTTTTCCAAGACCTGATTATCATAGATATTGGTCGGTATGTCTACCTAGTAACTGCATAAGCCCCTAGACTAGTATGTGTAAATGGCAACCCTTTTGGGTCCCCTCTTGCCCTGTGGAAGCTGTGTCTCTTCTCACTGGATTAAATGCTACGCTTTTACCCTTAAAAAAAAAAAAATTGGATCTGAGGTAGATTTGCGGATAGGAGGAGGTATTAGAGAATGAGAAGAGTCAAAGTTGACTCTAAAGTTTTGGGCCTGAACAAATGACCATAGATAGTAAAATTTTTCCTCCCCTGTGGTGCTGGGGATTGAACCCAGGGGCACTCTACGACAAAGCTATACAAACCCTCATTCCTTTTTATTTTATTTTGATATAGGATCTCACTAAGTTGCCCAGGCTGGTCTCTTGTGATTTCCTCCCTAAGCCTTCTGAGTTGCTGGGATTACGGGTGTGCACTAATTTTGACATACTAAGTTTAAGATGACTATTCGAGGGGACTGGCGTTGTGGTTCAGCAGTAGAATGCTTGCCTAGCATGTGTGAGGCTCTGGGTTCAATGCTCAGCACCACATAAAAATAAATTAATAAACTAAAGGTATTGTGTCCATCTACAACTAAAAATATTTTTTTAACTAAAAATATTTTTTAAAAATGACTATTGGACATCTAAATAAAATGTCCATTAGATTATAGTATATTCAAATCTGAAATTCAGGTCTGGGCTAGAGATAGAAATTTGTCAGCATATGGTTAGTATTTAATGCCATGAAAATGGATGAGATCACCAAAGAATAAGTGAAAAAGGAAGACAAAAGTTGTCTAAAGACCAATGTGAAGAAGTTGGGAAGAAGGCACTAATCAAGAGGATTGAGAAGAGCAGCTATGTAGAATTTTAGAATAATTAAATTCTTAACAAGGAAAAATCCTGGAAGCTAAATGAGAAAAAAAGTGTTTTAAGGAGGAGTGCGTGATGAGTTGTCAGATGCTGTTGATATATCAAGTAAGATGAAGACCAAGATTTAATGATTGCATTTAACTATTATCTCCTTGAGGATGGGTGTAACAAACTATAAATGTGGTTATTGGAGACATTCCTAGCCCCTGATCTCTTCTTAGAAATTTAAACACTGTGGTTCAGGTGCAATCAAGAGCACTTACTACTGATTTTATTTTTATTTTATTATTATTTTATTTGTGTTGGATTGAATTCAGTGTCTTCTGCATGTTGGGCAAGAGATACTGAAATACACCCCCAACCCGAAGACTGCTTATTAATCACATAATTCATTAACAAATTTTATTATTTCATTATTCTCTTATTTTTCATTATACATACTATATATTAAAAATAATATTTTGAGCTCAAGATGAATATGTAAGTATGCTAATGGATTTATATGTTTGTAGTAGGACATGTGTATTTCCTTTGAAATACTTATTATATGAAGGGAAAAAAACACTGTTATTTTGTCATATTTATACTTCTGTATTTGGAGGTTTTTAGGTGTAATTTTTTTTAAAGAGAGAGTGAGAGAGGAGAGAGAGAGAGAGAGAATTTTTAATATTTATTTTTTAGTTCTCGGCAGACACAACATCTTTGTTGGTATGTGGTGCTGAGGATCGAACCCGGGCTGCACGCATGCCAGGCGAGCGTGCTACTGCTTGAGCCACATCCCCAGCCCCCTAGGTGTAATTTTTATAGAGAAACTAAATTTACAATTCTGAGATTTCTGTAAGTAGTTAATACTTGTTATTCTTGATAATAGAAAGCACAGGAGTTGAGAATGTAAAAAAGATTTTCACTTCTCTAATGAAAATGTGTATTGTTCTTTATTAGAAATTCATTGAATTCGAAGATTCTCAAGAACAGGAAAAAAAGGATTTACAGACCCGAGTGGAATCTCTAGAATCTCAAACAAGACAACTTGAACTCAAAGCAAAAAACTATGCTGATCAGAGTAAGTAAAAATACGTCTGCACATAAATACATGTTAAAGAGAGAACTCTAATAGTACAATAATTCACCTTGACATTTGAAAAGAGTTCCAAATATATACTTAAAATGGTTGTCCCAGACTCAAAAGTAAGACCTGGGTGTTGGGGTTAGTTCTTTTTCTTCACTTTTCACATAGTACCCATGTATGCACAAATGGCTAAATCAAAAATACTTAAGACTCACATCTTCAATTTAGTTTTCAGTCCATTTGTAGTTAACATTTTACTATATCCATTATGCATGTGCGTATGTGTGGATCATTTCTTCTAATTTTGATCAAGTACACAAAGTTGCATTGTTTCTGTATGTTTCTGAAGTTTAAAAATGTAAGAGAAACTCAAGTTTGAAAGTATATATAAAAAAATGAAGTCTCTTTTTTTGTTCCCTTCTAATCGAAATGTAAGGGTATTTAAGGGAACAGAAGTCCATTTTTTTAGATTAATTTTATTTTTAATATAATTTAATATAATTTCATGTTATTCTTGACTTTTAAAATAATTGTTTTAGCAGTTTATGGTGGCACATACTTGTAATCACAGCAACTCAGGAAGCTGACGCAGGATCACAGGTTCGAGGCCAGCTTCAACAATTTGTGAGGCCCTAAGCAAATTAGTGAGAACCTGTCTCAAAAATAAAAAGGGATGGCCTTTCTCTGATATAAGGAGGCTGATTCATAGTGGGGTAGGGAGGGAGAGCATGGGAGGATTAGATGATTTCTAGATAGGGAAGAGGGGTGGGAGGGAAAGGGAGGGGGCAGGGGATTAGCAAGGATGGTGGAATGTAATGGACATCATTATACAAAGTACATGTATGAAGACTTGAATTGGGTGTCAACATAATTTATATACAAGATATGAAAAATTGTTTTAAAAAATCCAGATTCAGAAAGTAAAAAATAAATAAATAAATAAAAAGGGATGGGGATATGACTCAATGGTAAAGCAACCCTGGTTTCAATTCCTGGTACCAAAAAATAAAATAAAAAATTAAAAAAGTAATTGTTTCAAACCTCAAGGTTGGTTTCCCCTTTTTGGCTAATGAAAATAGACCTAATCAAGTCAAAACTAAAAAGTGAGAAACTTCATGACCTATTTTCATATCTGACATAGGTAAATAAAGAGTTCTCTGCTTTTTCATCCCAGCATTGTAAACTTTCAGAATTCCAGGGAACCAAGAGATGGTCAGGCAGTTTTACTCTTTCCCACATCAACCATGAGGCTCTTTAGTGACACCTGCTGTTAAGGGACTGCCATTCATGATGAGTAGCTTTTGCCACCTGGCTTGGAATGTGAGAACTGAGTGTGTGTCTTCTAAACCTCTAAAAGGACCTAATAGAGCTAAATCAAAATCACTGGAAACCTGGAGTTCATTCTGGAATTAAAAAAAAAATTCATATGACTATTAAGCAATATCATAGAAGAGAGTTAATAGATATTTTGCAACAAATATCAATAAAATGAGCCATATGTCATATGTCAATTTAGGCTTGAAGATACCTAGAATTATATTCCTTTCCTTGGTTAACATGGAATACATTGAGCAACTGCTATGATTCTATTCTAGGTTCTACGTAGACTACTCGGTACATACACTCTTACATAACTGGAGTCACATTACTGTGGACCACTCATCTGGAAAAACTGTCTTGTGGCAAATGCAAGCTTTTGCAACATTTTAAGGATTGAGTGTTCTCTAACAAAAAAGAAAATTTAGCTAGCAAAGATAATGTTTTAGGAGTTGGGGTTGTGGCTCAGTGGTAGAGCACTTGCCTAGCATGTGTGAGGTACTGGATTCAATTCTTTTTTCTTTTTTTTAAAGAGAGAGTGAGAGAGGAGAGAGAGAGGAGAGAATTTTTTTTAATATTTATTTTTTAGTTCTCGGTGGACACAACATCTTTGTTGGTATGTGATGCTGAGGATCGAACCCGGGCCGCACGCATGCCAGGCGAGCGCGCTACCGCTTCAGCCACATCCCCAGCCCCGGGTTCAATTCTTAGCACCACATATAAATAAATGAATAAAATAAAGGTCCATTAACATCTAAAAAATATATTTAAAAAAAGATAATGTTTTAATTCTCATTTTCATATTGGGGATTAGATAGTATTTTTAGAACCAAACATTAAAGGCACAATTGGCAGAGTCAATCTAATTTTCATTTGTTTAAAATATTAAATTTTTTCTTGATTTCTAAAAAGTGCCAAGTTTTCAGTAGACATTTTTCTTTTGACTTGGAAAGAAATTCTTTATTTAAAATCCATTTATGCATTAAGTAATCTGCTTGTGTGGAAAGAAAGAGGAAGAATCACCTTTTATTGAAATTGCATTTTTTATGTCACAGTACCATAAAATGTAAAATGTCTGTCACATTCAGAGAAAATACTGCTGCTTTTTTTTTTTAAACAAAAGTAAATGGAATGAGTTACTCATTTGTTCATAGGCATATTAGCCTTTTGATTCTAAGATTTAAAAATTTATTTTCTGTTCCTTCTTATAAGAATAAAAAAAAAAAACCCAGTTTCCTAACTAAGGTAAATAGTCAATTTAGGAGAATTATTTATCTCAGTGTCCAGTCTAGTGACGCACATTCAGCTTTTTGGAAATCATCACATTCTGTTGTATCCTAAGTATGTAAATCTAAGTATGTACATTGAACTTTTCCCCTTAGTCTTTATCTTGTTACATTTAAATATAATCCCACCTATTTTTGGAAAATATTTGACTATTTTTTCCCTTTATTCTTTCCAGAAAGTATTATCATGTTTTTATTGTAATTCAAAGACATTTTTAAAAATTAGGTTTCTTTTAAAATTGATAATACTCTAGGGAAGGAAGGAATAAATTCTATATTAAATATTGAATCAGGTCTTGAGTTTAATTTGATCTGAAAACTTTATTTTTCTTATTAATATATCTTCCCACAAATTTATCCAGTGAGTCTCTTATCCCATTTTGAAATTTATCTTGGTGTCCAAATAAAAATTAAAGAGGGGCTGGGGATATGGCTTAAGTGGTAGTGTGCTCACCTGGCATGCATGAGGCACTGGGTTCGATCCTCAGCACCACATAAAAATATTAAATATGTTGTGTCCACCTAAAAAAACTAAAAAATAAATATAAAAAAATAACAATTAAAGAACGTACAACTTTGGTTAAGTATAATTGACCATTCAGATATAGAGTTTATACAACTAAATTTTTTGATTCACCAAGTGAAGCTGTAAATGAGTTCTCTATTATTAATACTTTAAAACTTATTCCCTCTGCTCTCTGCTTTTGAGATCTTGGAGTCTTTTTGTGTTTTCTAATTGTTTTTCTCTCACTTTCTTCTATTTTCCTCTAATCCTTAACTGGGGCTATGAAATCTAAGTATATACATTGAACTTTTCCCCCTAGTCTTTATCTTGTTACATTTAAATATAATCCCACCTATTTTTGGAAAATATTTGACTTTTTTTTCCCTTTATTCTGTGAGTTTTCTCTCCCTGAAATCTCCAATATGAATCAAACCCCCTAATTTTTTGGACAGTGGTAGAAGATAATCATTTATATCATTAATGCCATATACTACTGGAAACATAGGCCTTAGAATAAGTGCTTTTTGGGGAAGGTAGGATTAAATCCAAGAATACTCTGTGAGCTACATCTTTGAGGCAGGGGCTGGCTAAATTGCCCAGGTTGGGCTCCAACTTAAAATTCTGCTTCAGCTCTAGAGTAGTCGTAATAATAGGCACGTGTCAACATGCTCAGTGAATAATTGCTTTTTAGAAGATGAAACAAATTTCAGTAGATGTATGTCAGAATATTTTTTTTGAGAGATTTTTAATAAATATTTTATTTATTAAAAATAAATATTTAATATTTATTTTTCTGTTTTCAGCGGACACAACATCTTATGTGGTGCTGAGGATCGAACCCAGCGCCCCACACATGCCAGGCGAGCCCGTTACCGCTTGAGCTACATCCCCAGCCCAGAATGTATTCTTTTTATATTCATCCTTTTTTTTGTGTGTGTGTGGTGCCAATGATTGAACCTAGAGCCTTACACATGCTTGGCAAATGCTCTATCACAGCCTCATAATTTTTTTTCTTTCTTTTGAGATGGGTCTCACTGTGTTGCCCAGATGGGTCTTTTACTTCTGGGCTCAAGTGGTCCTCCCACATCAGACTCTCAAGCCACTGCTCCAATAGTGTAATGTTTTGTATAATAGTAAACACACTATTTTTGCTATTTTTTAAAAAGTCTACTATTAATTGTTTTAAGAAAAATATAGTGATTTTTGTTAAAATAGTTATAGCCCAATATTTAATTTAACTTACAACTCATTACAGCCTCACCTCATGGATCATAATTTCAGGGCCTCTGAAATTACAGTTGGTGGTACCTATAGGAGAGAAGGAGTAGGTAGGTAGTTTTTTCTCTTTAGTACCATTTATTGAGTGCCATATGACAACTGTACTTTGTCTAGTTTCCGTATTTATATATGTACAATGTGTTAGAGTCTTTAACTTTAGAAGACCGAGCATGTCAACTGATGAATGTTTTAGGGCATATATCTCTTTTAAAACATAGCCATAATAGAACACAAGTTCTGTTCTGAAAACTACTTCCTGTATTAAAACGGGGAAATTTTGGTTGCAGTTTGAGAAGCAAGAAAAATATAAAGAAAGAGGAACTGAATTAAAGGCCACATTTTACAGCTTTTGAAGTGTGGAATGTGGTTGTGGTATGATATAACATTGTTGAGAAATTGATTTATAAAAAATCTTATTACAATTTTGTGGTAATGTTTGATTTTAGAGATTTCTGGTTCTCTTTTAAAAAATTGAATAAGAAATATTTTTTATTTTGTTCCAACATGAATAAAGCATCTCAAAAAATGGTGTATATTATTCCTTATCTGGGAGTAACAAAACAATATTGGTAATTAGCATCCTGTGAGTCTTAAATAAGAATCTGAAGTGTGTATGTGGTATACATTTCAACGTATATTGATGGTTTGCAATAAGGAAGTTGTGAACTTATAAAGTCCAGTTTGGTGCTTTTTAGCTAATGAACTTTGCCATTCATAGTGTGACAGTAAGGAGTCCTTTGTCAAAAAATACTTTTTATATTAATTTCTGTCGTTTATTTAGTATTTCTATCTTGTAAGCCAAATATTATCTTAAGTCCATCAGATAAATTTAGGCTTTTTTATACAGTTAAAAATGTGGCAGGGTGCTGTGGTGCGCCCTTGTAATCCTAGTGGCTTGGGATGCTGAGACAGGAGGATCTTGAGTTCAAAGGCAGCCTCAGCAAAAGCAAGGCATTAAACAACTCAGTGAGACCCTGTCTCTAAATAAAATACAAAATGAGGCTGGGTCCAGAGCTCAGTGGTTGAGTGCCCCTTGAGTTCAATCCCCAGTGGCCCTCCCCCTCCAAAAAAAGTAAGGGCTGGTTGTAGCTCAGTGGTAGAGTGCTTGCCTAGCATGGGTGAGGCACTGCGTTCAATCCTCAGCAGCACTTAAAAATAAATAAAATAAAGGTATTGTGTCCATTTACAAGTAGAAAAAATATTTTAATATTTTAAAATAAAAAATATTTTAATTTTTACATTTAAATGTAAACTACTGCAGTATGCCTAGCATTCCACATTGGTTGTGGTATGTTTGTTATACAAAGGATTATGATATGGTCCTTCTAGTGAAAGAAATCATAGTTTATTTTTTGGTTGGGGCATGTTATGTGTATGGCCTAGTCTTTATTCCACACATATCATGTTTTTAAATCACTGCAGTTGGAGTGCATGTATAAATTTGTATCTTTCCTTAATTTTTTGTAAGTATTTTACTTGTTGCATAATCTTTATCGTTTCTATGTCTGCACATATTGAACATCCAAAAGGAATGCCATCTATTAACAATTATTATTTTTCCTGAGGAACAATGCTGCCTTCTTTCTCTAATAAAAATTATTTAACAGTCAACTGCACATGGTGGTACACGCCTGTAATCCCAGCTACTTGGGAGGCTGAGGCAGGAAGATTGCAAGTTTGAGGCCAACCTCAATAACTTAGCAAGGTCCTGTCTCAAAATTAAAAACAACAACAAAAAATAAATTGACTGGGTTGTAGCTGAGTGGTAAAGTGTCCCTGGGTTTGATCCCTAGAGCCAAAAAAGACAAAATTATTTAATGGCTATTTTATTTTCTATTTTAGCTATCCAGATACTCAGAACAAACTTTGTAACTACTGGTTTGAATTTACCTGGTTACCATATTTAAATTATTCTTCCACAGGCCATGGTAGTGCTTGCCTGGAAGTCTCTATTCAGGAAGCTGAGACAGGAGGGTCAAAAGTTTGGGTCCAGTCTGGGCAACTTAGGGAGACCTTGTGTGAAAATAAAATATTAAAAAGGGGTGGAAGTTGTAGCTTAGTGGTAGAGCACTTGAGAACCATGCATGGGGCCCTGGGTTCAGTAATCCCAGTGACTCAGCATACTGAGGCAGGAGGATCTGTGTTCAAAGCCAGCCTCAGCAACTTAACAAGGCCCAAAGTAACCCAGCAAAGACTCCATCTCTAAATAAAAATCTAAAAAAGGGCTGGAGATATCACTTAGTGGTTGAGTTCAACTCCCAATACCAAAAAAAAAAAAAAAGAATATCTGAATTGAATTAAGTTTTGTTTAAGGACTTTTTTTTTTTTCATTTATTTGTTTTCTGTTTTTTTTTTTTTTAAGTGTCTATGTATAAGAGGGAAAGCAGGAAAGCAGACACAAGATAATTTATGCAAATAGTAATATTTTATTACTTCTGCTTCATAGGTAATACTGTGGTCTTCTGCTCTGTTTTATGTTTAATTATTTGTATTTATACTCTTCCACTTTTGTAGTCTAGTGTTGTCTACTGAGAACCTTACCATTGTAGTTTATAATTAATACCTAGAACTAGAGCTAACCCAGAAAATTAATTCTCTGAGTAAGGACTAAAGGTTTCTGGTAGTTAGGCTTAGAGAACAGGAAAAAAAAAATGAATTAGTTTCTTCTTCAAACATAAAAAGGGATGGTAGATAAGAAAGATGCCAAGCTGGGTTTCTGTAATCTCAGAGGGTTAAATTAGAAGAAATGAATTTGTTGGTTTTTGTTGGTAATGAGGAAGTATTTCTTGACCATAGAGGAATACACAGGAATATGTGCTAAAGTAAAGCATGGCCTTTCCCTACATAGAATCTTTAGGTAGGAGAGCTAGTCAGTTTTTGTTGTGGATGGCTTAGGTGACATCTTCAAAGCATGACTGTGTCAGATTATTAGAAGTCCCTATCCCCAGGAATTCTTTGAAGTTATTCCACTCTATTTTCAGTATGTGATCATTGATTCATGAGCACTTTAAAATATTTATAATTTTTCAGAATGCTATTGATTAATTTTTCTGTCTGAAAAGTTGAGATTTAAAGACATGGTGAAGGACTTAGTTGGTAGAGGAGAGGTTTATATTACTGTTTGATGCGGTTGTCTTAGATTTGTTTGCTTTGAAGTCAGCATTTGATTCTTGCTTATTTTGGGGGAGTTTCAATGGTAAATTATTCAAGGAGAATTTCTGAAAGACCAAAGTCAATCTTCTGAGGTCCAGTAATAGTTGGATTATCTGCCTTCCATGAATAGTAAGAATTAATGATTCCTTTTGGGAAGGCAAATAATGAGTTGGATATGGCATTCTAGCAGGTCTGTTTCTCTTTCTTCCCCCCATAGGCCTATCAGCAGTCTGATGGGGCAGAAGACAACAGAGATGGAAGGTGTTCCAAACTTGGCAAAGGCCATCAATCTAAGGAGGTAAGCTCTGATTTTGAGCCGGCAGAGCAGGTGGCTCTTCCTGCCTTAATCACATCCTCTTGCTTTTTGGAAAGATGGAAAGAAAGAGCATTCAAATTGAGGCTAAAGTGTCTCAATTAGCTATTATAAGTGGGAAGAGTTTTGATTATTTTTTTCTTGTCCTCCTCCTACTTTTTTCCTTTTAGGTATCATGATTTCATTTTCCCTCCCTAGAAAATTAGCAGATTAAAAAAAAATTTGCAGATTGGTTATCTTTTGTTTTGGAATAGGTAGGATAAACAGAAACTTGTTTATTGCCAGTTAATGGCAGGTTGTAGCTTGTTTTGATGTGCAAGAAGATAAGATTTTAGGATTTTTCCTGAGATTATTTCGAAGTTTGGGTTCACATGGGAACTATTAAACAAGAAATGACCTTGCAATACATTTCAGAAGTAATATAACAATATAGGCATTGGTTAACTTTATGGTACTTGAGGCTTCTGGGATATCTATAGTCCTTGACCAAGGACTTGACTTTACTTTTCTGCTCTGCCCTTCCCTTCTTTTTTTCCTCCTTTTTCCTTTACTGTTTTCTTAGTGGCATTCAGGACTCTTGAGATGCATCTTCTCTGTGCTAAAAGGTACTTTTCAAAAATGTTTGTACCATCTCACATGACTTAAACCTTAGTAAACTGAATTTATTGGATATGTTTTTGTACTGAGTTATTTTCAGAAAAGATTGAGAGCTTCTGAATTTGTACTATATGATCTTAGTGTATTACATAATCTCAGTCGGCATGTGTGTATATATAATACATAATTTATGTATTATATAATCAGTTATAGGATAATATTTTATGATCTTTATATGATTGGTACTGTATATACCTAAAAAGATAATATTTAGTTCAAGTTCAGATAAAGAAATACAGAAAGTCATTAACATTTCTGTCTAGGTAATTATTGTGTTAGGGAGGAGAGAATAATTGCCAGAATAGCATTCAGAAAGTCATTCAGTATAGGACGAATGTAACTTCACATCATGTACAACCACAAGAATGGGAAGTTATACTACATACAGTATGTCACAATACAGTCTACTGTCACATAAAACTAAAAAGAACTAATAAAATTTTTTTTTTAAAGAGAGAGTGAGAGAGGAGAGAGAGTGAGAGAGAATTTTTAATATTTATTTTTTAGTTCTCGGCGGACACAACATCTTTGTTGGTATGTGGTGCTGAGGATCGAACCCGGGCCGCACGCATGCCAGGCGAGCGCGCTACCACTTGAGCCACATCCCCAGCCCAAAAAAAAAAAAAAAAAAAAAAAAAAAATTTTTTTAAAAGAAAGTCATTCAGCATAACAGACATAAACACTAGTCTTTTTTTTCTTTTTTCTTTTTTTTTGGTACTGGGGAATGAATCAAGGGGCACTTAACCACTGGACCACATACCCAGCTTTTTTTTGTATTCATTTAGAATCAGCATCTCACTGAGTTACTTGGGGCCTTACTAAATTGCTGAGGCTGGCTTTGAACTCTTGATTGTCCTGCCTCAGCTTCCTGAGCTGCTGGGATTACAGGTGTGTGCCACCACACCTGACTATAGACACTACTCTTAAGTGTAATGGGGTAATCATATACCTTGGATTTATGACATCTTTTATGAGGACATTAAATGAATAATGTCCTCATAAATGTTTATAAGCTGATATATATTAAGCTAACTCTGGTTGTTTTAGCAGACAAATTATGAAAATTATATACAGTCTGATAATTTTTTTTAGGGGGGATGGTACTATGGATTCAATGTAGGGTCTTGAACTTGCTAGGCAAGTTGTCTACCACTGAGTTACACACACCCCCTTTTTAAAAATTATACTTTTTCTTAGTTGTAGTTGGACATAATACCTTTATTTTATTCATTTATTTTTATGTGGTACTGAGGATTGAACCCAGTGCCTCATCCACGCTAGATGAGCACTCTACAACTGAGCCACAGCACTGGCCTCAGAAAGAGGAACTTTTAAAGAAAATGTAACAATTATTTTTAAAAAATAACCTAAGGTTCCTCTGGTTTGATTTTATCATTGCTTTGAAACTCTTAATTGCAGGCTTGGGATATGGGTTAATGATAGAGCATTTGCCTGAATTCTGTCCCCAACACTGCAAAAAATCCCACAAACAAAAACCCTGTCATTGCATATTCATTAATTTAGTCAACATTACTAAATGTTGAGATTTCATTCCCTTATTATTTATTTTTCCTTCTTTTTCTTTAAAAGATAGGTTATTATTAAACTAGGAGATAAATTTTCTGATGTTTGTGTTAAGGGTTAAGTTAGTCATTACTCTTCTAAATTGAAATCTAATTAGAATATAATAAGATCCACCACATAGAGTATACAACTCAGAAGTTTTTAATATATTTGCAAAGTTGTATGATCACCACTATTAATACGAGAACATTTTCATCACCCCAAAAGGAAACTCCATACGTATTGGCATTCTCTCTATTAACGCTTCCCTGCTTCCCCTACTCCCTGATGACCACTAGTCTACTTTTGGTTTCTGTAGACTTGTATACCCAGATAGTTCATACAGAATCTTACAATAGAGAGTCTTTTGTGACCACTTCTTTCACTCAGCATAAAGTTCATTCATATTGTATTATGCATTGGTACTACATTTCTTTTTAGGACTGAATTATATGTATTTGTGATCCCTCACTGCCCACCTACCCCCCGCCCATTTATTGGTACCAGGTATTGAACCCAGGGATGGTTAACCATTGAGTCACATCCCAGCCCTTTTATATATATATATATATATATATATATATATATATATATATTTTAATTTTGAGATGGGGTTTTGCTAAGTTTGCTTAGGGTCTTACTAAGTTTCTGAGGTTGGCTTTGAACGTGCAATCCTGCCTCAGCCTCTGCAGCCCCTGGAATTAATTATAGGCATGTTGCCATGCCCAGTCCTCACTACTTTGAATTGCCTGTATATCCTGCTGGTCTCACAGCCAGAAATAACTAAAACTCTAATTAGCTGTGTGAAAGCCTAACTTTTGCAGTTAAATGTAATGGACAACTACTTCGGGAACATATTCCTTGGATTTCCCCTTGGTATCCTGACTTGTTTAGTGCCTTCTTCATAAATGGGGAAGTAGATAAACTAATGTTTGAACTTTCTCTGTAAAGCTGTGTGGTTACATAATAATAATGGAGGTATATATTATTAATCTTCTTGTTTTGATTTGTATGATTAGTTATCAGTGACACATTTGAGTATAATTATACAAAATGATCAACTTTCTGTTTAATGTGACAGACAAGTAAATTAGTAAAAGATCTCAAGTAAGTAGGTGAGGTCAGTAGGCTATAATTTACTCTTATACTGGATTGGAGGGGAAGATACAAGTAGATGATATACTTTGCTAGACAAGCTGATTAGATTTAAATCTAATTTATTTAGACATTTTTAACCAGGAAAATTGTTTTTATTTAAGATGATGCAAAATTCAGTATTTTGCCTGCTATTAACTAGTGTAATAGGAAAAATGTATTTGTATAAAAAACTAAAACAGAGCTTGGCTTAAGTGTAGTTATGATTTATTTTGCATTGAAAACATGGACATCATCTGTTATATAGATTTTCCACATACACTGTACTAGTTGAAAATATCTTAAAATACAACTTTTCTGAATTAAGAATATAACTTTTGTGCTTAGAAATGATGATTTCTAAAGCTTGTAGTTTCAAGACTTTTGGCTCATATGAAAATAACAGGATAGGCCATGGTAATCTATACCATGGAACATTATTCAGTGCTAAAATAAAATGATCTATCAAATCACAAAAAGACATGGAGTAATTTCAGATGCTTATTACTAAGTGAAAGAAGCCAATTTGAAAAGTCTATGATATGATTTTAATTATATATCATGTAGAAAAGGCAAAACTACAGAGACAGTAAAAAAAAAAATCAGTGATTGCTGAGGATTGGTGGTAGGTAGGAGAAGATGAATAGGTGGAGCACAGAGAATTTTTAAAAGTAGGGAACCTACTTTGTATGTTTGCATGATACTTTAAAGGTGGGCATATGTTGCTGTACATTTTTCCGAACCCAGGATGCATAATACCAAGAGTAAAACCTAATGTAAATGACGTACTTTGGGTGATGATGTGTCATTGTAGGTTCATTGATTATAATAAATGTACCACTCTCGCTTGGGATGTTGTGGTTGTGTGGAGCAAAGGGTGGTTTGCACATGAGAAATATCTGTATTTTTGCTTAATTTTGCTGTGAACTAAAACCATTCCAAAAATAAAGTCTGTTTAAAAACAACAGATAGGGAACGAGTTGTGTATAACCCCATGTAGTTTGCATGTGCTGAATGTCCTTTTTGTGTGTGATAAATTCCTTGCTAAGAAATAATATTTACAGATCATTTATGAGATTAATAAGTATAAAATTTTGTCTTCAAGGTGGTTAGAGAATGGGTTGATACTTTATCAAATATTATTTTGGGGGCAAAAGTAAAAATATGTTGCCAAATGGGAATAAACTAAGTAGCAGGTAAATCTAATGGATTAGAAAGCTGTGAATGGAGACCGAAGGAATTGTAGATAGGGATAATCTAAAATGTTTAAGGAGAATAAATTGATTAATAGAACTTCAAGGAATTTTTGTAGATAAACCCAAGCCAGTCTCAACAATGGTCATGTTCATTCAAATAAATATTGGAAATCCAAAAAATAGTGATATATTGAGGTTTTATTTCTTCTTTCCCATAGTCTTGCTAAGTAGTCCATTGCAACAAAGTTATGCAGACCATTGATGAGTAAGCTAGTATAAAACTATGACCTGTTTCTGTAAGATATAGACCCTGTTCCCTGACAAAGTTACTTAACAAACACTTTGTATGAAAGCTTCTCTGAGGCTTACTTAATGGTTTTTAGTTGATACATTAATAAGCTAAAGCTGTCATACCAAATTACCATAAGCTGGATAGTTGAAGTAGCAGAAATTTGTTTCTCACAATTGAGGTTGGAATCCAAGATCAAGCTACAAGCAGGTTTGGATTTTCCTGAGGCCCTTCACCTAGGTTGGCAGGTAGAAGTCTTCTGTGTCCCAACATGACTTTTTTCTTTCTAGGTTGAGAAAGATTTCTGGTGTCTCTTCTTCTTATAAGGACATGAATCCTATTGGATTAATACCCCACTGTCATGACCTCATTTAACTTCAATTACATCCTTTGGGTCTTACTCCCAAACACAATCACATTGGGAGTTAAGGCTTTCACCCATGATGAGATTATGGGATGAACGCACAATCCAGTCCATAACGCCTAAGTAATGACATCAAAGTTTTGTATGGGGTTAGGGACAAGGGTAGAGTGGTCTGAATAACTTGACAGGAGTCTTGTTAGACCATTGTTTATAGACCATTGTAAGAATGCCCCACTCCCAACATACTTTTAAACTTGACAGGAAACCATTGAAGAGTTTTAAAGTAGTCAGTCACTCTCCAATTCTACCCACACTTTTTTGAGAATATACTGGAACAGTGACTAAGCTGAGCTACTAGATAGTATATAATTGCAATGATCTAATTAAGAGATCATATCTTGGACCATGATGGAAGTTTGTCAAAGGTGGTTAAAAAAAAAAAAGTGGGGGAGGGAAGTGAGTCAGATTCTAGATTAATTTTGAAGGTAGAATGGAAGGAATTTGTTTATAGATTGAACATGTGATATGAGAGAAGAAAAGAGCAAAAGAATAGGTGGGAAAATTTTTGTTTGAGTAAGAAGAGTGTGGAAAAGAGCTAGTGTTTTGTGGACATTTTAGTGGCTTTGTGTTTTGTTTTTTTAATTTTCTACAATATATATTCATACAATATATATTCAGTTCTTAACAGCATCCCATGTCAGTATATATAGATACAATGCATTTCTTTTGAGGGCATCTTTAATTATTGTATTTCATTTGAAAAACACATTTGTGCCACGCACAGTTGACTGTCCTTTTCAAATATTAACCTAATATCAATTCTTTTTTAAAAAAATATTTTTTAGTTGTAGTTGGACACAATATCTTTATTTATTTTTATGTGGTGCTAAGGATCGAACCCAGTGCCTCATATGTGCTAAGCATGCCCTCTATCACTGAGCTAGAACCCCAGCCCTTAATATCAATTCTGATATACTGTTAACTGCTCAAGGAAACTGAGACCCAGGGAGGTTAATTTACTTGTGGTATGTGGTAAATAAGTAGGAAATCCACTGCATGATATTGATACTGTATGACTTCCTTAGTTTTCATGATCAACCTTCTAATGGCAAATTTGGTTGTTATTCCAATTTGGAGGTCATTATAAGATATGTTACAGTAGGTCTTCATTTTCATATCTTTGGGTATAAGTGTAAATATCTGTAGGATAAATAAGAATATATTATCAAAGGATATACACATTACCTATATGACCTTTAACAAAGTAATTCTAGTTTATCTTTCCTTACCCATCTTTGTTTCCTTTTATATTTTCTCTAATTTGGTAATACTATTGCTGTCTACCTGTGAATCCTGAAATCAGAACAATACAACTTGGTTATATTTGTTTTTGTGGTACTATGGATTGAATCCAAGGGTATTCTGCCACCAACCAGTCCTTTTTATTTGTTAATTGAGACAGGAATTTGCAGTCCTCTTGCCTTAGCCTCTTGAGTCACTGGGATTACAGGCATATGCCACTACTCCTGGAGCACAATATGTTTATGGTGATTCCAGCTAGTCTGTTTAAATTCTGTGCTACGTGTTAAACTCATAGCATAATGGGTAATGAACTTAATGAATATTCAAGCCAAGGAAAGCGCCTGTGTTATTGGATACATATTATGTTTGAACTGGGGGAGGGTGGGTCTATACATACATAATAAATTCATGGTCAAGAGACTAACTCCTCCCCAAAGGTAACTGCTATCCTGATTTCTAATACTTTAGTTTTGTGTATCTTTGAATTTTATATTCTTTGATTTCTGCTTCTCTCAACATCTTGCTTGTGATATTCATCCATGATGTGTGTGGGAGATAATTTGTTCATTTTCCATCTATTCCAGTACATTAATAATCCCTTATGTTGTTCATGGATAGTTATATTGTTTCCATGTTGATTATGGATAATGCTTCTTTGAACATTTAAATGCTTTTGGATGGATACATATGTGTACTTCCTAGCAGTGATACTGTTTTGTCATAGAATTGACAAACATTCTACTTTATTAAGTTTTGTAAAAAAGTTTTCAGGTTGTATATACCAGTTAATACTCCCCATCATAGTATATGAAAGTTGGACTTGTTCTACGTTTTTATTAGCGCTTGTGAATTATATTTATTTTAGCCAATGTTTGCTTTTAATGTATTATTCTGTTTTTCATTACTATCACAAAATACCTGAGGAAGGCTAACTACAAGGAAAGGGTTTACAGTTCTGGAAGTTCAAAGTCCAATATTGAGCAGTGGGGGAGAAGAGGATTGGTTCAGCCTCTGGTGAAGCCTAATGACAGATGGTGTCACTGTGGCAGGAGTGTGTTTAGGAAGAAGACATTACATCTCAAAAACAAGAAACCAGAGAGAAATTCAGGGGTCAGGTCCTCTAGTATAACAACTTGCTCTCATGAAAACTTAGGGGTCCTATGAGAGCTGCCTTAATTTCCTCCAAGGGCAGCCATCCCAGTGACCCAAAGGCTTTTCACTAGTTTCCACCTGGGAACAAAGCTTCCACACATGAATTCTTGGGGGACAAATCACATCCAAATCATAATGTGTGCTTCTTCTTGATGTTTAATAAAATTGAGTATGTGTTTTTGCTTGACAGTTTGATGTATAATTGGTTATTTCCACAAGAACAGGGAGTATTTTTGTTTGAAGCTTTTGCCCTTCCTTCAGGGAAATATTAAGAGTATATTCCAATATATAAAATAGATTAAAAGGAGTGTTTGCTGAGATTCTCTATAGCATGGTAATTAGGAACAGAGATTCTGGACAAGACTCCTGTTATAAAGTAATCACCTTTGTCACTATTTGTCTCAGTTTCCTTAGTTCCAAAATGAATATAATGATGATATTTTTATCATAAGGTTAATGTCAGACTTCAATAAGTTAGTTTATTTACAGTTAGGACATAATAAGTAGTCTATAATGTAATTTATATATATATATTACATATAAAAGTCTATGATGTTAGCAATAATAATGATGATATAAATGTATTTGTGTTATAACAAGTTAGCTGACAAGAATAATGAGGCTTTGCTAATGAACACAAATTTGAAATTGAAGTTTATGGATGATAATTGGATTTCATTTTAGCCTTAGCACCAAGTTTTTGTTTTGGTTGTACATTATCAAGAAAATATTGATTCACAAGGATGAGTAACTATCTCCCACAGCTCCTTAGTCATTGTGACCTCTTCCAACTGGCTAATCTTCCATTTGCCTCACCAGCAGCATGGTTCTGTGTTCCTTTCTCTATGGTATTAGTGTCTAGAACACTCTCATTACCATCTGTCTTGAGTATTATAATTTCTTTGTCGTCTTACTTGGACTTCACCTCTTCTGAATCATTCTTCTTTTCTTTTTTTTTTTAAAGAGAGAGAGAGAGAGAGAGAGAGAGAATTCTTAATATTTATTTTTTAATTCTCGGGGAACACAACATCTTTGTTGGTATGTGGTGCTGAGGATCGAACCCAGGTCGCACGCATGCCAGGCGAGCTCGCTACCGCTTGAGCCACATCCCCAGCCCCGATTCTTCTTTTCTATCAATCATTCTTTCCTAATATCCTGCTCTGATATTCTTTATTTCAGGCTCTAAAGCTTTCTTTTTTGTTTTAATATTGTAAGTTTTATTCTGTGTTGTTCTGCATCAGTGTCACTCACAAAATCCATCAGCAGAGGGAGCTAAATAAAAGAAGATAATTCCCTTAAACTGAGAAGACTTGTAGAGCAGAGTACTTAGAAGATACTTTCACGATAGTGCTGAAAAGGATCTTGAATACTACTATAAAACATAAGAATCAATGATTTGGGCCCTCACTGCTGGTTAAAACTTCCTTAAGGAAGTTTGTTTTTGAAAAAACAAAAACAAAACAGCAACCACAAAAAAACCCCAAACCACAACAACTATTCAAAAGCTGGGTGTGGTGGCACACACCTGTCATCCTAGCAACTCAGGACGCTATGGTAGGAGGATGGGACAACTTAGTGAGACCTACCTCAAAATAAAAACTAAAAAGTAAAAAGGCCTGGGGTCAGTGGCAAAGAGCCTCTGGGTTCAACCCCCCAGTACCAGAAACAAAATAAAAATCTATTTAGAAGAATGACTTAATAAACATACATAACAGAACCAATCTGTTAATTTTTTCCCCCTGATTCTCCATCTGAAAGTTTTATTTATTAAAGATGATGAAATGAGGTCGCTGCTTTGTACAGAATTTCATATGGAGCACTGAGTCTTAAATTTGCTAATAAGCATTATGGATAATCCATTTCACATTTTTAAGACAGACATTTTCAAGTAAATTTCTTGTATTTGGTTTTGATTAAGTGTATGTATCTTAATTTCAGTTAGCAGACTTGAAGAAAGAGAAGCAGAACTGAAGAAGGAATATAATGCATTACATCAAAGACACACTGAGGTGGGTTTCTGGGTTGTTCTTATCGTGCTTATGTGGAGACAAAGAAACAGACCTTAGAAAGCATGTTTTAATTTTTCTTTGAAAATCAGAATAATCTGGAAGGGGTTATTTCTAGAAAACATTAAATGTCATATGGCATATACCAAACATCTGCTTTGCTTTTCGTTTTTTTAAAATCTGGAATTAACTTTTCAAGTAGTGTGTTAGCATGCCACAGAATAATTTAGTTATTTAAGACAGTTCTAATACTTGTTTCCTCCGCTGGCTAAGCAAAAACTTATGTGCATGTAGTAAAAAGATTATATGATACTGAGAAGAGAAAATCAATTTGTTACCAGTTTGAAAATGATGCATTGGTAAATTATTGGTAAGGATCTCTACATTTATAATCCAGTATAAGGTAATTTTGTTACATTAAATTCATGACAACCTAAACATTAAAATATGTTAAGTTAAAATGATACTAAAACAGTTTTTTTGCATGAGTTTTCAGTATTTTAAATAAACAGTTTAGTTACATAATCTCTCCAAAACAAATTAGAAAATGTACTTGAGGGCTTTAAAATATTCTTTTTATGATTCTCTGTCAGTTTTTTATATGTAGCATTTTTTTTTTGTTTTTATTTCAATGTGAAAATTGTTTTTGTTTATCATGGTCAGTCTAGGATTCACATACGTAGATAAATAGAATTTTCGTAGTCTGTGCAATATTTGTTACACTAAAAAATTTTATTTCTTTTTCCTCATCTAATCTTGTCTTTCCCATGATTCAGATGATTCTAGTCTCTTACTTTCTTTTAACTGATACTAGAGTTTGAGCCCAGGGCCTTGAACTCAGTAATAAATACCTGCTCTACCACTGAGCTACAGTCCTAGCCCTGGTTCTAGCCTTTAGCTCCTGATTTTCTTTCATTAATTTGTGTGCTTTCCTATCCTGCTTGTAGCAGAAACCTATATTATTGCTTTTAAGGAACATAAAATCGTATTGCACTAAAATTTCCTTTGCTTTGGAATAATGTAGGTGATAGTTTCTTGGGAGTGTTAGAATTTCTTCCTGTTAACCGTATCTGGTGAGGTTTTATTATCTTCATTTTATAGCCCCACCCAAAATGTGAAATGTCACAGAATTGATATCAAGTGGTTGAGAGAAGAAATTGACTACTAAAGTCTGGAAACCATACATAAAGCTCTGGGAAGGCAGGAACAGGTTACACAGGAGCTTTTTCAGTATGGAAAAAAATACCCACACTTTAATAATATAATATTTGGTAGATATTAAAGCTGTTATTAAAAACATTAGTTGTTAAAAGCCTATGTTGATTCTCTTTATACCATTCATTTTAATGCCTGATCATTGTCCTATGCATAGTATTATAATGCTTATCCTTGTTAGTAATTACAACTATATTTAGAAGAACATGCTTAAATATCATAGAAAATTTGATAATGATGAATAATGCCTTTTTTTTTTTTCTTCTCTGAACTAGGGATTGAACCCAGGGGTATTTTGCCACTGAGCTACATCTCCAGGCCTTTTCATTTTTTACTTTTTTTTAAATTACTAATTGCTGAGGGCTGACCTCAAGCTTGTGATCCTCCTGCCTCAGCCTCCTGAGTTTCTGGGATTACAGGTGGACACCCACCCCACCTGGCAAATAATGCTTTTTAAAGTAACATTCTAACCTACAAATAATTGAAGATTATTAAATTATGTATTTGAAGTATGTCTAAGATATGCATTCTTGAAGGGTTAACTGTTGAGTGAAATTTCCTATTTTCCCCCCTATATTTAATAAAAGTGAAGATTTATTACTACAGAAAAAAGTGACATTGACTTCAAATGAAAAGATGCAATAATTTTTCCATTTCATGCCTTCAACGAAGGACAGTCCAAGAAGAAAAAGCAATTTGAAAAAAATCTTTAATTTCCAAGTCAAGAATTACACCTGTCCAATAACCAAAGCAGCTTTTCCTTGCAGCCTGATAACTCTTTTCAGAGGATCCTCTCCTTAAGTAAAAGCCACAACTGCCTTCTGCTCTGATAGACTTTCTTTGTTCAAGCAACATGGCTGCTTTGAAATTTGGGTCTGTTCTACTCTAGCCTACAAGTTTCTGTTTATACATCTGTTCTAGAGATGTCATTAGCAATTATAAATAGCTCTCCAACTTTTTAAAGAACTAGGTGCCCTTTCAAGGTAAATTCTGGAAATCTTCAGGGAAAGGGAGTCTGGAGGGTTTAATCTGTAACCTTTTCACCATTGCTTCCAAAGAAGGTTACACATTTTACAGGCACAAAATAGTTGTTTAAATAGTACTTTTATCAAACACATTATTTACTCTTTAAGGGAAACCTACTATTGCTCTTTTTGTAATGTGAATAACTGCTCTTAAATCAAAATTTTGTGCAGATTATTAAATTTACTCAAGATATGCTTTAAGGAGAGCAGCAAAGGAAAAATAAGGGTTATTATGAAGTAGTTGGACCACATATGTAGTCTCTTAAGCTAATGACCACAAACATGCCCTGTGTAATCCTGTGAGGGTCTTGCATATCAGGGAATATTTAAATGCAGAGAGAGGCTGGGGCGCAGAGTGTGTTAACTGTGCTATATCCCCAACCCTTTAAATTTTTTTTTTTTTTTTAATTTTGAGTTGCCCAGGCCGGCCTCCAACTTGGATTCCTCCTGCCTCAGCCTCCCAAGTTGCTTGTATTATCAGATGTATCATCATGCCTTGGCATTTTATTTCATCTTTTGACCAAACTATTATCCATCACTATTTTATAGATTAAAGTTTTTTAGAAAGAGACTTAAGTGATTTGTCAAAAATCCCTTGCTAATTAGTAACTGAATTTGAAGACAGGTCTGATTCTGTTGCCTGAACTTTCAATTATAAAGTTTCATAGGCTAAACATGCCAGACATTTTTCTTTGCATCTTTGCTTTAGGACATCTCAACAACTAAGATATTTTTGGCCTGCATATGGAAAGACTTAAGACTAATATGTTTATAGGGATCTATGTCACTTGTCTCCCAAACTTCACTATTACCTTGCTTTTTGGTTTTAGCTAATGCTGAGTCAACTTCTGTTGTGAAGATATCCTGAGGAAAGGGAGTTGGGACACACCCCATACCAGGATTCCAGTGTTCCTTGTTGATGACTCCAACTGTTATTTGCTGAATTGACTCAGAAATATACATGAATTAATTTGGATATCTTGAGAAAATTGAGATGCAGTTGCGACCAGGAGGGATGAGACTGATGGACCCAATTGTAGAATATCTAAAGCATGCCCTGTTTTACTTTTTCATGTCTCTTTTCTATCTAGTAGCACAGGTTTTGCTCTCCCTCTCACCTTAAAAAAAAATTACTACAGGTGGACATAATATCTTTATTTTTTATTTTAATGTGTTGCTGAGGATCAAATCCAATGCCTCACGCTTGCTAGGCAAGTGCTCTACCTCCAAGCCACATCCCGAACCCTCCCTCTCACTTTTTAAAGTGAAGCCGTATTTTAAAATTTTAATTTTTAAGCACAATTTATTTTTTTCTACTTTTTTGTGCATTCATAGAATATAGTGTATATTATTTTAGGCGTCAGGGAATGCTTTAGGGTGTGGGGTTATCATGTGGGTGTGAGGGAAAAAGGACAATGGGCTCATTGCTTGCTTAATGAATCAACTAAAAGGGCAGATATAGCATGAGTCTTCAGTGCTTAACTGCTCAGATGACTGACTCAAACCGACCTGAGATTTTCCCTTAAAACAGTTAATCATTAACCAGTTTATCAATTTGGGCAAGTTGTTTTAACCCAGAGCTGGAGTTTATAGAATTGTGATATCGTGAGGATTAAATGAAAAATGGCTGACATGTAGTTGGTGCTTAATAAATGATAGGTACCATTTTGTTGTTAGTCTTTCTCAATAAATGCTAATTTATTTGGGTTGTTAATTTCCTTATTTGAACCATTTTGGAATGTCAGAATATCATATCTGTAATTATTTGGTCAGTTGTTTGAGGAAGGTTTAGAATCCAGCATTTACTAAAATTTAAATCTTTATTTAAGCATTTAAAGCAAAAGTATCAATCTAGAATAAGCTATTTGTCAGAGTTTTTTTTCCCCTGAAAGTTCTTCCTGATAAAAGAAGAAAACAGCTCATTTTTTCTGACTTGCTGACACAAAAATAATAGCTGCATTTCTGCAAAATTGTTCTTAAAATGGAAGTAAAGAGAAAACCTGTAAGTTTAAAATTAAAATTATGTAAATTTAAGATTAAAATGTTTTCACATACCATATCTGTGATTCTATGTCTTTTGCTTCTGACATTTTCTGTTTGGACTAGGTCCTGTTTTTTTTTTTTAGTTGTAGATGGACACAATGCCTTTGTTTTATTTATTTTTATGTGATGCTGAGGATTGAACCCAGTGCCTCATACTGCTAGGCAAGTACTCTTCCACTGAGCTACAACCCCAACCCTGGACTAGTCTTAATTGAGGAACATTCTGATTCATTTTTTTAATTACATTTGCTTTAATAAAATTACTTATTTTATTTCATGTATCAGTACATCTTATTTGATAATAATTAGCACCTTAAAATTAACATATTTTGAAATTTTTATACATACTAAGTAGAATTTTCACAATAAAAATAAATGTTTGAGGGGCTGGGGTTGTGGCTCAGCGGCATAGCACTTGCCTAGCGCATGCAAGGCCCTGAGTTGGATCCTCAGCACCATGTAAAAATAAATAAATAAAACAAAGGTATTGTGTTCAACGACAACTAAAAAATAAATAAGTAAATGATTGAAATTTTTTGCCATTTTTTCTATCTTAATCTCAGATTTAGTATCCTGAAAAGTGGAAGTGTAGATTATCAAGAATCAAATAGACAATTAGAATTTTTTAACAGTTAATGTACTTTATTTGTTGTTTTGATAGTTGTTGGTTTTGCAGTTCTGGGAATTGAACATAGGGCTTGTTCCATGTTAGACAAGTATTTTGCTGTTGAGTTACATCACCATCGCCAGTATGTACTTTATATTTTTCAAATTTTCACTTTCATATTCAGCTTTACTATTATACGGTTTCTTACCTAAGACTTATGGTGTTCTGATTTTTCATTTGTAAACTATTATTAACATAGATAATTATATTAAGTAATGACCAATAAATTATCAAACAGAGAAATATTTTTTAGCTTTCTTTTAACTAAATCTACAGAAACCAGAAATATTTTGATATTTAATATTTGAATTGTTTAACTAAACAGAAATGATCTTTACGCTATTAATCACTTTTAACATGGAAAAGATCAACGTAATAAGTTTCACAGGTTTTGTTTTTCATTTTAGTGAATAGGTTTCTTAAATGCCATCTATTTTTAATCAGCAGTCTCTTATCACCTCCTCCCAATGTCTATATACCAATTCATATTACTTATGTCAGTATTGTTTCACTTAATGTCATCACTTATTATTTAAAAAGTTCTTTTCCTGTTAAGCAACATATTGGTACTTCTGTGGACACTGGCATCTAAAACATAGTCACTAGCATATTCCTTTGCCATGAAAAAATTTCATTTCCTTCATTTTTTTTAACATGGAATTGGGTAACCTGATAAATGAGAAAATTATACAAAAAAAAGTTTTCCTTGGTATAATACTATGCTCTTATTTCCAGGTATTAGTCTTAAATTTTGTGATTTTTTTTTCTTTCTGTCTTTAAATAGATGATCCATAATTATATGGAACACTTAGAAAGAACAAAACTTCATCAACTCTCAGGGAGTGATCAACTAGAGTCTGCAGCTCATAGTAGAATTAGGTAAGCTTTATTAGACATTCTGCCTTGAGAAAAAACGAAATAAATAATCTGATTGTTTCTGTTTTTTTGTGTTCTCTAATCCTGGAACAATAGTTAGGCTGGTTCAAAAAGCTCTCCACGGTGGTTGGAATGCTATAGGAGAGAATAGCATGGAAAAATAGAAACAGCTTTCATTATTAAAAAGATAAATTATGAGCCATGCTATTATAAGCAGCATGTTGAGGTATTTTGATGTTTATGATTCTTCATGGAGATTATGCAGGGTCTAAAATTTTCTGATTTGTGAGAATGTTGAAATTTTAAATTTCTCCATTAAATTGGACCTTTTTGGTCCAGAGAGGCATGTTTGAAGGGGTTAGCTAGCCATCTGTTTGATGTAGGAGTGTGAATAAATTATGTAGATCTCTGGGCATTGTATCCAATGAGCTAAGCCAGGACTCTCAGTGGAGAGGAAGATAGTTAATAGGCTGGCTGTCGCTCTGGGTTGCTGCATAAATGGTAGGAGCAGCCGCTCTATGGTTATTAGGTGGGGAGAGCGGAATGACGTCATCACTTGGGAGCCGCTGCAGGACCGAGTGGAAAGCTGCTGCTGATGGCATTGTTTTTGTGGCAGCAGCTGAATGACAGATCCTCACTACAAAGATACCCATTTGGCCCCCGTGTAGGCCTCCTGGTTCGGGTGTTTCACCATGCCAGCACAGCGCCATGAGTCCTGGATGCATGCTGCTGTTTGTGTTTGGCTTCGTTGGCGGGGCGGTGGTCATTAATTCTGCTATCTTAGTGTCTCTCTCTGTTTTGCTGCTTGTGCACTTTTCTATTTCTACCGGTGTGCCAGCTCTGACGCAGAACCTGCCAAGGATACTCAGGTACTCCAGTCTCTCTTAGAAGCCCCTGCTTACCTGGTTTTTCTTAAATTTTAGCCACTCTGATCTGCTTTGTAACCATTTCTGTTGCAGATTGAAACAATGGAAAATGGCCTGAAGCTAGGGTGTCTATTCTTATTTATAGTAATTTATAGGTCACCACTTAGGAATAGCGTTTTGGACCAAAGAAAAGGATTTTCATATTGTACTTATACACAAGTACAAGGTCAATGTGGTCTTATTTTAAGCAGAATGTTCAGAGTAAAGGGAGAGCAAGAGTAGAGCACTGCTCCAAGTTTATGCAATCTCTGGATTTAGCTTCTGAATTTAAAGGCAAATATCTTTTATGTTGGTTCTTGAAAACAATTACAGGCAATAGTTTATTACATATCAATTATCATTTGACTGATGAAGGTTCAGATATCACTTTACATTTTTAATAATAGCTTTTTCCTCAAAAAATATATATATTTTAAAGTAAAAGGATTTCAAGTTTTTAGAGCAATGAATGCATTTATCCCATTATTTACACATCAAAGTTGTGAAAGCTTTACAAAGCCTATTCACTATTGTTTTGTCAGATGTCGCCCTTTCTTCTCTTTGTAGTCCTGGGTGACAAATATCCGTGCCTGCTTGTGGGGGTAGTCATTAATCTCTATAGCTTTGCTGCTGCTCACTCTACTTGCAGCCTGTAAGAGCTATCTTCTATATCTTAGAGGTTTAAGATTTTGATTTATTTTGTTTTTTAGTTTATCAAACTCCCAAGTATTCAGTTTGCTCAAATTTATGCTTGGGGTATGGTTTTAAGTGAAAGTTCATCTTGTATAGATTTTATTGATTATTTAAATGGCTACAAACATTTAAATCCTAACTATAGGTTTAGACAAATAAAGAATTAGTTAGCTTTTATCAGTGTTCCCTTTTATTCATGGACGCAGTTTATATTATGTTTTAGTTTAAGGCCCAGAATTAGATTGCACCTGTGGCCTAATACTAGATACATGGTCACTTGTTTTCTTTCCTAATGTATAAAAATTAGAAATAGCCTTATGACTTGTGTATACATGGTCATTTACTTTCTTTTCTGATTTATAAAAATCAGGAACAATCATTACTTGTGTATATATTAGCACATAAAAGATTTGTACATATATGTATATATATTTAGGTTTTGAGGAAATTAATAATACTCAAACTACAGAAAATGTAGAATATTAAAATAAGGCTGATACTTAGGAGCTTTCTCAGTCTTAGCTTCCATTTGAGACAAGTGCTATGCAGTGGGTGAGAGGCTTTGAAGTTGGGCTGCCTGGGTACAAATTGCTCTGCCTCGTGTGATCAGTCCTTGGACCTTTGGCAATTTGCTTAATTTCTATGTGTCTGAGTTTCCTTCTCTGAAGGTACTTGCCTCATTTAGGTGGTTTTAAAAACTGAGCAAGATTATTACTTTGTTTTTAATTATAGTTGCAAGATATGTGGTAAACTATTATATGTATATGTATGTTTTTTTCCCATTTTTAGTAGAACTGTTCAAACTCCAGCTGTTTTATTCATAAAATACTTTGATTAAATTTGAAAAGCTGCATGATACAAAATTGATTTGACTAAAGATAATAGTCTTCAATATTAAGGTTACATTGTCAGAAAGTAGCACCAAGTAGTAAGGTCAAGGGAAGAAGCATACGGTGGTGGAGTTCATAGGCCTGACTTTTATTACCATCACTGCCGGTTTACTACTACCCAGAGCATCACTTTTCCTACTCTGTAAATTAGGAAAGCAATATCTATTCTCTGGTAAGGATTGAATGAGATAATATAAATAAATCATATAGCTCAGTACCTGCCACATGACAAATGTTTGAAAAATGTAATCTTTTTTTTTTACTGTCCTTTATCTACAAAGTAAATTTTACTAGATTAGTTGTATTAAATGTGAGTATAACTAAAAAATTACTTCAAAAACATTTATAAAATAAGCTAACAATTAGCCAGGCATCATGTCACATGCCTGTAATCTGGGCAATTTGGGAGGCTGAGGTAGAAGGATCGAAAGCTAGAGACCGAAATTATATTGTATGCATATATGAATATGTAACAACAAATCCCATCATTATGTACAAGTATAATGCACCAATAAAAAAATGTGGAAAGAAAAAAAAGTTTGAGGCCAGCCTGGGCAATTTAGGGATTTCCTTAGCAACCTCTTTTAAAATAAAAAAGTCTGGGGATGTAGTTCAGTAGTAAAGCATCACTGGGTTCAGTCCTCAGTACCAAAAAACAAAACCAAAAAAGTTAACATTTAAATAACCATCTCAAAAATGGATATGTGGGAGTAAAGCACTTTTAAAAAATATATCATAAGGATTTTGATAGTTGATGATACCTTTGTTTCTATTAGACAGTAATATTACTAGACAGTGACAACAGATGTTTCAATGTAGGGGCTTAAATCTGCAACTTAGTATTTTTCCACATATATCCCATTCTTTGGTTGAATTTCTTCTGTGAATTTTACTGAAGCATTTAACACATAGATTAGCAAATACACATGTACCAACATAATACAGGACTAATATTTGCCTTTTAGAATTTATTTTCAAAAGTAGGATTCTGATGAATTTGCATGGTTACATGGTTCATAGTTACATAGTTCCCTCTCTCAACTCTTGTGTAGTTTTTTCAGTAAAATGAGAGTATGTAGTAATATTATTTTTCCAGAGTTGGAACTTGTAACCCAGAGCATTGTTGATGCTCTTGACAGATTGCTCTGAGTCTCTGAAAAGATTCCTTTCTACAGAGTAGTTTCTGAATGACTAATAAAAGCAAAACTAAAAAGGTGGGAATTCTACCATTATTTTTGATTATAGATTTAATAGGAAAGTATGAATTGGACTCATAGAAGACTCCTTTCCCCAGGAATTTTAAACTTTTTCAGTATTTGGTACATTTGAAAAATGAATTGTTGGCTTTCATTTAGGAAGATAATTCTAATGACTGATTTCTATTTTGTTTTTTTGTTAGCAGTGTGATGGATTTGCATGAGGTCTATATGATCTTCCTATATTATCTTTGCATCTTAGGTTAGAAAGCTTTCCCTTAGACTCAGCCAAACTCAATTTCCACCTTCTTTCTTTCTTTCTTTTTTAACTATTTTAGTTGTAAATTGACACAATACCTATATTTTATTTATTTTTATATTGCGTTGAGGATTGAACCCAGTGCTTCACATGTGCAAGGCAAACACTCTACCACTGAACCATAACACCAGCATATCAATTCCCACTTTATATGTAGGCATTAAGGTATGTTAGAGAATAAATAAAGGTCCAACTAGTATTTCTTAGAACTTTATATTTTCTGTTCCCAAAATTTGTTCCCCAAAATTGGGATAAACATCAAATTGACAAATTTTCATTTTGTCAGTGAAGAAAAATAAAGAAAAAAAATCTAGCTCCTAACAACAGTCACCATCATGTAATGAAAGAAAGGGCATTTTAAGATCAAAGAAGCAGAAAAGATGTAGTTTAAAATAAGGTTCAATCATTCTCCAAAAAGAACAGGTTCTCTGAGTTGCATGGAAATGTGTACATGTATGAAATGTGCTATATTTACCACTAAGGAATAATCAGTGATGCCTTTTTTTGTCATTGACTTAAGAAAATTTTGTTGCTGACCAACTTCTGAGAATAACTGATGTAAACAGAGTAACTGACTTTAATTTTGTCATCTGGTTATTCTGGCAGCTCTTAGTTACAAATTTATATTTGGTATTAAAATCTAATCTTTTATTGTGCTGTTTACCTGTATTTGAATTGTTTTCCCAGATCAAATAGGAAAAAGTATTATAAGTGTAAAGAAGTGATGAATAATTAACTTTGATAAGAGAAAGTTCTATTTTTAAAATTTATTATATTTCTTTATGCATATAACATTGATAAAATGTAATCTCTCAACCCTTTTACTTTACTTAATCTTTTTTTTTTTTTTTTTTTGGTACTGGGGATTGAACTCTGGGGCACTCGACCACTGAATCACATCCCCAGCCCTATTTTGTATTTTATTAAGAGAGAGGGTCTCATTGAGTTGCTTAGTGCCTAGCTGTTGCTGAGGCTGGCTTTGAACTTTCTATCCTCCTGTCTCAGCCTCCCAAACCACTGGGATTAACAGGTGTGTGCCATCATGCCGGCTCTCACTTAATCTTTAAGAAGGCATTCTGAAGCTGGGCTTGGTGGCTGTGACCCAGTGACTAGGGAGACTGAGACAGGAGGATCTCAAATTCAAGATCAGCCTGGACAAATTAGAGAAACCCTATCTCAAAATAAAAAGGACTCGGAACATAGCTCAGTGGTAAAATGCCCCTGGGTTCAATCCCTAGCACTGCAAAAAAGAAAAGAAAAAGGCAGCATTCTGACATACCCTTTATATTAAGTAAGGGCAGGTTTCAAAACTTAAATTTTATTGTATAAAAATGAACTTACAAAATAAAAGACTTATTTAGCCTACTAAAATGTTTCCTGATTTTATTTATAACCTTATTGTTTCTGTTCCAACCTACTTTATTTAATTGTTTGTTTATTTATTTTGGTACTGGGGATTCAACCCAGGGCACTTAACCACTCAGCCACATCCCTAGCCCTGTTTTATTTTTTCATATTGAGACATAGTCTTGCTAAGTTGCTGATTATGGCTTTGAACTTGGGATCCTCCTCCCTCAGCCTCCTGAGTTGCTGATATTACAGGTGTGTGCCACCTAGCCCAGCTTCTATTTTCTTACTAGGAGAGGTAGGGGTTCTGGGAGGCACTAAATCTTTAGTGTTTTTAATTAACAACCCAGGATGACTTGTTAGTAGACTTGTTTCCACCCTCTAAAAACACTTTCATTTGGAACTTTTTGTACATTAACACAAGATGTGTTTCTTGTTGAAATTCTATTAAAAGTATAACTCTTGTTGTACTTTAACAAGAGCATTGGAAAGTCAAGAGTTTTATAGAATTCTTTTGGCTCCTTGAAAAAAAAATGACAATAGTTTTTTTCTCATATGTACTGTGCCTATAAGGAATTTGTATAGTGATCTGTAGAATAATAGAATTTCACCCAGGTTTGGTGGCTCATGCCTATAATACAGCTGTAATCAAGGCTGAGGCAGGAAGATCAAGATGAGACCCTGTCTCAAAATTTTAAAATACAACATTAAAGGACTGGGGATGTAGCTCAGTTCAGTGGTAGAGTGACCCTGAGTTTAATCCTCAGTTAAAAAAAAAAAAAAAAAAAAAGAAGAAGGAAGGAAGGAAGAACTTCCTGCTTTTTAGGGAGTTGAGTTCTTTTTTACCATTTAATCACTAGCTATGATTCAAATAATGTAATGATTTTCCTCTAGACCAAAAAGGATACCTTGAAAAGGCTTCAGTAAACATGCAGGGATTAAGTGTGAGGATTTGGAAAGTCTAAGTGCAGGAGTTGGGCTCACTTCCAAAGGAGGAGATTGTGCATCCACCTATGGCTACTCTAAGCATGATTAAAAACTCACCAGATCAGAACACTGCATTCTGGGCAAGAATCTTATCAGTAACATGTAAGATTTTCTAAGCAGTTTCTTGACACTCTTCTTAGTTAATTTTTGAGAACGAATTGAAACTTCTGAAAGTGTCCTTTCTCCTTGGTAGGTCTACCTGTTCAAATGGACAGACAATATTATTTAAGAGGATCAATCTCAAAGCAGTGCAATTCAGGTTTATGACTTGTAGTCATGATCAATAAAAATAAATTATTGCTAATTTTTTTCTCCCCTCTCCAAATAGAAAAGAACGCCCTATATCCTTAGGAATTTTTCCATTACCTGCTGGAGATGGATTGCTTACACCTGACACTCAGAAAGGAGGTGAGACCCCAGGATCAGAGCAATGGAAATTTCAAGAATTAAGTCAACCACGTTCTCATACCAGTCTGAAGGTAAGCTTTATTTTGTGGAAATTGTCAGTTTACATTTCATATGCTTTCTTATTCATATAGAAACATTAGACAACCAAAGTATTATAAAATGTAATAGTTTGTATACATTTTAGTTTATAAAATTGATGCCTTTTCTTTTTAAGTTAGAAATGAGCTCTTTCCAGGGTTAGTTTTCTATCATCCTATTTCAAGTTACATAGAAAAACAAGGTTAAACCTTGTTACATCTTTATTAGTAATGACAAAATTATTTTCTATTTGGTTTAGGCTATATACATAATATGAATTTAGGGTGGGATGATTAGTGAACCTCATTTTTTTAATATTTATTTTTTAGTTGTAGTTGAACACAATACTTTTATTTTTATTTTATTTTTTAATTTTAGTATGCTGAGGATCAAATCCAGGGCCTCGCACGTGCTAGGTGAGCACTGTACTGCAGAGCCACAACCCCAGCCCCTCATTATGTTTTTTAGAGTTAAAAATCATTGTCACCCAAAATCCTTGATTCACTGGTAGAAACTTGATAATTTAGTAGGGCTTTATTCTAAAAACAAAACAAAGGCCAAAGGTATAGCTCAGTGGTAGAACACTTGGCTAACATGCTCAAGGTCGTGTTCATCACAAGAAAAGAAAAGATGTAAAAACAAACCACTGTTACTTTCTCAAACCACTTTATAATGTACAAAAGTGCATTGTAACTGGGCTGATGGCGATACTTGTAACCTGTGCTACTCAGGAGGCTGAGTCAAGAGGGTAACCTGAGCCCAGGAGTTTGAGACCAGCCTGTGCAGCATAATGAGACCCTGTTTCAGAAAATAAACAAAAATTTAAAGTTATGTTCTATATTTTATAAAATAGGACATTTATGAAGGGAATATTGATTATAAAAATGCCTTGTTACATTATATAATCAACTCTCTGTGTTGCAAACAGGCCATTTGTTTTTAATACAAATGAATTAGTTGTATATAATTTCCTTTTCATGCTGTATTTTTTCCATAATCCTTATCATGACCTTAGTACTTAAAGATATCACTTACTATCTTCCAAAATACTGTCATTTACTTGTTTATCCTTCTCCATTTCCCCCAACTGGGTATTGAACCCAGGGCCTCATGCATACTATGCATACTAACACTGAGCTACACCTCTAGCCCTTTTTATTTGAGTTTTTGAGAATAGGATCTTGCTAAGTTCTCAAGGTTGGCCTTGAACTTGTGATTCTTAGTGCTTATTAGGTAAGATTAAAGGTATGCATCACTGCTCCCTCGCATTGTTTGCTTTGCTTTATTCTCTCCACTGAGAACATAAATTTCATCTGTATCCCTGGCACTTAGAAAAATATATAGCTAGCATATTATAGACAATATATAAATGTGTACTGAGAACATGTTTTTCAAGTGAATTTTATGTTTTAAATGTTAGAAAACATCTTTTAGGATAAAATGGTTTTTCTCTCAGCTTCAGTTGGTAGAAACATTCAAACTAATGCTGTTGACCTTTGGAATGTTCTTAAAACAGTAAGCACATAGCAAATATTTGGTAGCCCTTGTCCCACTTAAAAGTATTTTCAACATTAAGGTTTACCCCATTTTTTCCCCCTTCTTGCTCAATTTGTTAGAAGCCAGTTATGTTCAATATTATTCCACTGTGGAAACACTAGGAAACACTCTCAGTTTTTACTCCCACAGCCATACTGGCTTTTTTTAGCCTGCCTGTAGGTTTAGTAGATTTTCAAAATACCCATCGCCCACTTGCCATATATCCCCTTTCCCAAAACAAAATTAAGTAGGAGGGATACTTTTAGTATATCAAAAATATATACCAGGGGCTGGGGTTATAGCTCAGCGGTAGAGAGCTTGCTTCACACACATGAGGCATTGGGTTTGATCCTCAGTGCCACATTAAAAAATAAATAAATAAAGATATTGTGTCCATCTTTACAAAAAAATGATATATAGATAGATAGATACCCCCCACACACACACAGAGCATATGGTAACTATTTTAAAGCTAACGGTTTTCAGGAACAAGACAGTACATTGTAAAATGGCACAAGTCCTGTTTGCAAAGTGTGCTTTAAAAAAAATAAATAAAGATATCGTGTCCATCTTTACAAAAAAATTATATATAAATATATATATATGTAGATAGATATAGATAGATATCTACACACACACACACACACACACACATACATACATACATACACACACATAGCATATGGTAACTGTTTTCAAGCTAACAGTTTTCAAGAACAAGTGGTATATTGTAAAATGGCACAAGTCCTGTTTGCAAAGTGTGCTTATTAATAATTAGGACTTATTTTATTTTTCGCCTAAACCCTTATAGTCAGATGTTTTTCTCTAACTTTACCAAGGCCTAGGTGACAAGGACTGAATTTACTGATAGACCCTATCCCAGGCATGTCACATACTCTCTCATCTTGGCTTCCATGTGATACAGGAATTGAACTAGACTATCTCTAATTTAAAATATCCTGCTATTCTCATTTCTCCTGAGAACTTTGGGGATGAACTAGCTATGTTTAGGGCATTAAAATAAATAGGAAAAATATCAAAAGTTAAAATTATAATTAACATTCATTTTACTAGCACTCTTTCGGTAAATAAGTTTAAGGTGAAAATATTCTGTAATAAAATCACATGATGAGTTATAGTTAAGGAAATGGAGAACAAAATATTAGAAAACTTTGTAGAGGAAAAAAAAAACAATAAAGGAGAATATAAAGTTACGGACTATCTTTGTTGCTATATTGAAATTTCCCATTGTGGGAGCCTTGTGGTTAGTGAGATTATAAATAATTCAGTGGGTTTTCTAGGAATGATGTGTGCCTAGAAACTTCTTAAAAAAAAGAATTTATACATATTTCTTGATTTATCACATTCTGTGGAAATCAACAAACAAGTAAACATAAGTTAAATAATAGCACTGCAAGTATTGTTAAGTGCTATTAAGAAAGCAAGGTAAGCTAGAGAGTAGGGAAAGGTGTTTATTTTAGAGTGACGGCATGGGGATGTACAGGTAGGTGTATGGAATGGTCTGGAGAAATAAGTGTGTGAGGAAGATGAGATAGCAACTGTAAAGACCCTGGGCTGGAGACATACTTCTGTGTTTGAAGTTTTGTTGTATTTTTCTTTGTCTGGTTCATCTCAGATTTTTGAGTCCTATCTCCTGCACCAACATCCCTTTTGTCAAAGGTTTCCTAAAACATCCCTCTTTCCAAGTCTAGTGGAAGATTCTCTGGCTTTACCTTGTTAGCAGCATTCGAATACCTTAAATTTCTTGAAAAGTTTATTCTAGTTTGCTTCCAGGATACAACCACCCCCTCTCATTTTTTTTTTCCTGCCCCTTTTCCCCTGATGGTTTCTTCTACTTTTTGTCCTCTAAATTTTAGAATATCACAGGGCACATAACTCAGCCCATCTCTTGTTCTATGTAGGTCAAGTTCCATGTCTGCGAATGTCATCTACATGTGGGTGTTCACAAATTTGAATCTCCAACCTTGATTCCTCCCTGACTCCAGACTGTATTCAATACTTTTCTTCCTAGTTTGCCTACCAGGAGAAATACCCTCTTTCAAGGCCAGCTTGCATGAAGCCTCACTTGATACTCTATTGATGATTATCAAATTGAGCTTTAAGATTAGTTCAAAGCAGAAAGAAAAGAGTTTTACATATGTTGTATCATTAAAAGAAATTTTTTACTGGGGGACTTCTGATAGAATCGACATCAAATGACTAAATTTGCTGCTGCTATTGTTGTTTTAAGTGCTAAGGGTGGGGATGGGCAAAAAAAAATTGTTGGGATGGGGTTTTTTGTTTTGTTTTTTTAATGGAACTGAATTATATTCATGAATAAGATGCCAATACAAGAAGAAATCAGAGAACAAAAGGTCAAATGTAACCAAGACAAACCTGAAGAAGTAGCATAGGAACTTGCCTTGCCAGATGTTAAAACCTACTATAAAGCTCTAATGACGTAGTATTGCTTTATCTTCTGTTACCCATTCCTTTCTGCACAATTCAGTCCCAAAGCCAGTAGGTAGTGCAGAGCAAGGTTGGTGTCTGTAAGGTGGGGCAGGGTGGAGGAAGCATTATAACTCAAGCAAGGTTAGGAGGGTTTCCATGTGGGGCCCAGTAGTTTAAAGGACACCCCTGCAGTGGGGCAGCCTGGCTTGGGGATATGAAATCCTAAGCAGGATGAAAGAACCTACCCAAGCAAAGGGGCCAGGCAGAGGGCTTCAGAACCTGAGCAAGTAAGGAAAGCAGTGTGTGTGTATGTGAGTGTGTGTGTGTGTGTGTGTGTGTGTGTGTGTGTGTGTGTGTGGGGAGGGTCAGCTGGAATGGAGAAGAGGAAGATGCTCAGGAAGAGAAGGGCATTGTCAGGGATTGTAGTAAGAACTTTATCCCTGGCAGTCAGGGATAAGTGAATAGAAGGAGTAGTCTCCAAGATCAGTTGGTATACGGAAGTCAAGCAGAATGAGACTGAATTTGTAAATTTTCAGGTGTAGGTTTAAACAGTTTGAGTTGCAGGGCCAGTAATAGGAATGAATGTGAATTGTAAAAGAACATCATGGCAAGGATAGCCTGCTCAAGAAAGGTGGTTATGGTGAGAGGAGAGTAAAAGAATAACTTGAGGTGGAGGTGGAGGTTTACATGGTAGAAGGCAGAGAATGGGAGTGACTAGATTATTTGTGAGCCTAGAAAAGTTCAATAGCAGGAGAAATTGAAGACAGTAAAGAAAGACCATTGGAACTTGAGAAGATAAGCAAAAGAAGTGAATTACTCATGCCTATCTGTAGTTTAAATCTTCATTGAATGGGACACCTTTGTTTTCCTAGTCTTTGCTATTATAAACAATGCTGCAGTAAAAAGTATGAGGAAAGTATGAAAATTATATGAATGGGATAATATATATGTGTACTCCCACACAGCTATACATTCTCCAAAAAAGTAATATTTTTTTCTTTGAAGAGTATCCTGGCAAAATTACATAGAAGAGGGTGTGAGGGGAAAGGGGGCGGGGGGAACAAGGGAGAGAATTGAACAATATATAGAGGTATAGAGGGAAGATGGGAGGGGAGGGGAGGAGGGATAGTAGGGGATAGGAAAGGTAGCAGAATACAACAGTCACTAATATGCCATTATGTAAAAATGTGAGTGTGTAACCGATGTGATTCTGCAATTTGTATTTGGGGTAAAAATGGGAGTTCATAACCCAATTGAGTCAAATGTATGAAAGATGATATATCATGAGCTTTGTAATGTTTTGAACAACCAATAAAAAATATATTAAAAAAAAGAGTATCCTGGGTTGTTGATTATAAGTAGAATGTGAATTTTAAAATGGAAGGCAAAAATTTTAGCTAATTAAAAAGCAATTAGATTGGTACCTACTTACCTAACTTTTAAAGTGTTCTTTTAAAAACTATATGACTTGAGGGGCTGCGGTTATGGCTCAGTGGTAGAGCATTTGCCTAGCATGTGTGAGGCCTGGGGTTTGATCCTCAGCACCATATGAAAATAAAATAAAATAAAGGTATTATGTCTAACTACAACTAAAAAATAAATAATAAAAAATAAAACAAAACATATGATTTGAAATGCTTTGGTAATACTGCTGTGAGAAGCCCTTGTCAGCAGAGTTTGGTATGTAAAGCCAGTGGTCAATGTGTGCTGCATTCTTCAGGGGATGTGCTTAGCATACAGAACAGGAAATGTCTCAACAGAGCCAGCATTCTTACTGAAAAGAATTTTCCATCCTCCTCCATTTGTGGTTAAGTTCTAAAATTGTTCCTGTTTCTTTAGTCTTCACAAACTCAAATCTTAATAATAGTTGAACCATTTTTTTCATGTTTTCTGATATTAAAGATTCCTATTTTAAAATGCATGTGTAATTTTAAATTTTTAAATAATTGAAAGTTTTTTAAAACCTTTTTTTAAAAAAAATAATTTTAGACTTACAGAAAAGTTGCAAAAATAGTAGAGTTCAGCAGACCTTTCACCCAGCTTCTCTAAATGTAAACTAATTATAGTATAATTTTCAAAATAAGAAATTAACTTTGGTATGATACTATGAGTTAAACTACAGGTTTGTGTTAGAGTTTCCACTGTTTGTCCTTTTTCTGTTCCAGGATCCATTCTAGGATCCCATGTTTCTTTTAGTTGTCAAATATTAATTTCTTGGACATGACAATTCTTTCATGACCTTGAGACTTTTGAAGGATACTGGTTGATTATTTTGTAGAACATCTTTCCATTGGGTTTCTCTGATTTCTCATGATCAGATTGAGGTTATACAGTTGTTGTCTGTTTTTTTGTTTTTGGCAAGAATATCATAGATGCTATATGCCTTTTTAAATGAATCATATCAGGAGGTAAATACTATATCGTCAATGTTATTGGTGGTAATGTTAGCTTTGGTCACTCTGTTCAACCAATTGGATGTCTCCATTGTAAAATAAATATTTTTCCATTTATAATTAAATAATATTTTCGTGGATATACTTCAAGACTACAAATTTTCTGTTTCTTCTCAAACTTTTAACATCCATCAGTAGATCTTTCTACTAAAATTATTAGTAAAATACTACAAATGTCATCTTCCTTCCCTGTCTTCTTCCTTTTCTTAAATTTGGACTCAGTGTATATATTTTTTATTTTGTGGGCTATATGCAATTTTATCATTTATTTGGTTTCTCAAATCAATCCAGCTTTAGACATTGGGAGTTATTTCAGGTTGGTTTCTTTAATCTTTCAACACATCCTTATTTTTTTTTTAAGTTGTAAATGGATAAAATACCTTTTATTTATTTTTATATAGTGCTGAAGAGCAAACCCAGTGCCTTACACTTGAGAGGCAAGCGCTCTACCGCTGAGCCATAATCCAGCCACCTTTTTTTTTTTTTTTTGAATACTTCTTTTCTTCCTTACTGGCACTGTAAGATGCTCTAGGCTCTTGTATTTTCCCCACCTCAGCTCTGCAGTCAGCATCTTCTCCAGGTTCCCCAGTTCCTTATATTGAAGAATGGTATTTAGAAACGAAGGTCTAGGCACTTAGTATTCTTATTTCTTGGAATGTGATTGCATCTGAGCCCCCTTTTGTTGTTGTTGTTGTTGCTCATGTTGGGTTTTCCCATTAGTTTGTAACCCTGTATAACCTCCTTTTAGATGTTTATACTACTGTTTTATAAGAGGGTAAAATAAAAGAATTTTAAGAAAAAAGTTTTGTGATATTTCATACTACTTTTGCTTGTGAGTGTGGATAAGGTATTTGTTCTATAATCTCAATATTTGTTTGCAGCTGTTTTCTTACATATATTCTCATTTGATAACTTGAGGAGCCACCCATAGCTGATCCTTACTGTTTGAAGGGAAAAAAGTATAAAGACTTGGTTCTTTGATTATTTTGTATTTTCTTCTCTTTTAAACTTTTACTTGGGGAAAGGGAAATGGAATATCAGTAGGTGTTTATAAGTAAGTTTTGTTGAATATTAGTTGTACTCGTGTTGAACAAGATGCTTACATATATTGAGAGTAAAAATTGATAAAAATATAAATAGATATTGGCTAAATTATATTGTGTGCATGAACGGATATGTAACAGTCCCATCAATATGTACAACTATATAATGCACGAGTAAAAATGAGGGAAAATTTGAAATAAGAACACTTTGAAAATGATAATGTTTAAAGTTTATATTTTGAATGTGGCATCTTTTGAAGTAATTGGAACATATATATTTATTGAATACTTATTAATATTTAATGTTTAGGGTAAGAAAAGGTTGTTTTTAAACATTTCTTGTTGAAGAAAAACTACCATGCTATTTCACATCCAAAAATATTTACTGTGCTGAGGAGGTAGCTCAGTGCTAAAGTGCTTGCCTGCCATACATGAGGCCCTGGGTTCCATCCTTAGCAATACACACAAACACACACAATTTATTTATGCTCTCTTTCAGACACAGTGTCATCTACCAGCAATGATATTGAGGTGCTCAAAGCCTAAATATTTTACAAAGCAGAGTTAATAATGTGTTTTAAAAAGTTGCATTAATTCAGTTTACAGTTTTTAGTAATACTGAAGAACATAAAGTAAAAAATGGAAAGTTTCTTCCCCCAGTCATTGTAAATAGTGTATCCTTTACACCTTATTCTTCACAGATGCACATAGATAACACATTCTCATAAAAGCTTTCTAAGAAAATTGAGTTTATGCTCTCAAGTATTTTTCTTTCTTTCTTTTTTGGGGGTCGGAGGGTAGGGACCAGGGGTTGAACTCAGGGGCACTTGACCACTGATTCACATCCCCAGCCATATCTTGTATTTTATTTTGAGACAGGGTCTCACTGAGTTGCTCAGTGCCTCACTTTTGCTAAAGCCTTAGCTTTGAACTTGAGATCCTCCTGGCACAGCCTCCTGAGCCTCTAGGATTACAGGTGTGCACCTCTGCTCCTGACTCTCAAGTATTTTTCTGCAGCTTGCTTTTTTGTTTAACAGTGTATCTTTTTTACCAAGGTTTTTTTTTTGTTGTTGTTGTTGTTTTGTACTAGGGATTGAACCCAGGGGTGCTTTCCCACTGAACCACATCCCCATCCCTTTTTTATATTTTGTTTAGAGATAAGATCTTGCTAAGTTGCCAAGGCCTCACTAAGTTGCTGAGGTTGGCTTTGAACTGGTGATCCTCCTGTCTCAGCCTTCCCACCTGCAGGATTACAGGCATCTGCCACTATGCCCGGTTTACCTAGTTTTTAATAAAGTGAATAGCTGAGAATAAAAATGACAAGAATCCAGAATTAAATATATAAACAAGCATTAAGTGTTCTCATCGTGTGCGTGTATGCATACATGTGGTAACTGAGTGGCTGGATGTGTTAATTGGCTTTATTGTGGTGATCATTTCAACAATGTATACACATATCAAAACATCAAATTGTACACCTTAACTATATACTATTCTTTCTTTTCAATTATACCTCAACAATGCTAGAAAAAATAGTATCTATTAAGGGAGAGGCAGTCTGTGGGTTTTTTGTTTGTTTTAGAATTGATTGAGCTAGCAGTTATAGTGTAACCTTCCAAAAAGATTTTTAAAAAAAATTTTTTTAAGGTTGTAGATAGACGGAATGCCTTTATTTTATTTGTGTTTGTTTTATTTTTAAGTGGTGCTGAGGATTGAACCCAGTGCCTCATGCAAGGCAAACGCTGTGCCACTGAGCTACACCCCCAGCTCCTAAAAAGATTTTGATAAATTTCTAGCCCAAGAGTTTTTAAAACTTGAGGTTGCTTTGTCTTTAAGAGATATACTTTTGTTTCATAGAGGGGAAAAGGTACATATAGAAATAAAGAATGTGAATAAATAGATGTTTTTATGGAAAAGAGTTTGAAACTTGTACTCTTAACAGTTTGTAGAAGTGATGGTAGATAGGAGAAGAGGTTATAGTGAATATTTTAAGTATAATATACTTTATTTATTTATATTTTGGTACCAGGGATTGAACCTAGGGGCGCTTAACCACTGAGCCACATCCCCAGCCCTTTTTACTTTTTATTTTGAGACAGGGTCTCATTAGGTTGCTTACAGTCTTGCTAAGTTTCTGAGGCTGGCTCTGAACCTGCATTCCTCCTGCCTCAGTCTCCCAAACTGCTGGGATTACAGGTGTGTGCCACCATACCTGCCTGTATAATACCCTTTAATATTTACTAAGTTAAATATTCAAGGTGACTGACATAAGTGTCAGGAAAATTTCAGAGTTGTGTAAGTAGAAAAAAGGGTTAAGTGAAGAGCTGCTTATTAAAGTATATAGTAAGACTCTGATCTAAGTGGTGGCTTCTGATGCAGAATTTTACTTCATAATATAACTTAAACTAGAGTCCTAGAGGAGGTTATTTGAAATCAAAACAAAACCAAACCTTCATTTTAAATATAGTAGATAATAGAGAGATGAACATTGTAGCCTAAGAGATAGTATAAGCCAAAGATTTTAACACCTAGTAAATACGTAATTTTTTTCTTTTATAATCTTTCCCTCTTCCCAGGTCAGCAATAGTCCTGAACCTCTGAAGGCTGTAGAACAGGAGGTGAGAATGGTCTTTAAAGACATTTTACAAAAAAAGAAAAGTGTTTATAACTATTGGTTACTTCCTCAACTGCTATTCTCAAAATATCATAGGGTCAGTTTGGAAGACTTGATGTTATTCACCAAAATACAAAAGAAATAATTTATTATACAGTAGTTGTCAGGGTTTTACTGTAGTCTGAAATTTATTCCTCCTCCAAAATAAGTATTTTGAAATAAAGGAGAAGAAAGGACAAGTAAGTCTTATGGAAATTCTGCCTGTTTCCACTTATCAGCTCTAGGTAAGAAAACTGGTACACTTTGTATGAATATCTTCCTTAAGGTAAAAGTACTTAACTTTGTATGGATCCTGGAGACAGCCCTTGTTGTCTTTTTACCTTGAATTGCTCCCCTAGTTTAATAGGTTTCTTCAGCTTTATTCAGCAAACAACTGTTAAAAGCCTAGTACATGTGAGTCTTGATATGTTGGGTATGAGGAATAAAAAGACAAGACTTTCTCTGCTACATCAGGAGTTAATCTAGGTCTGTATGGAAGCCCCTCAACATTGACACTGAAACAACATTCTTTATTCCTCCCAGGAATATCCTTAGGATTAGGAAATTCATATCATTCCTTTAGTAATCTGAATTCTTTTGATCCTGCAATATTGTTTACACCTATAATATATTTTATCTATATATGAGTGTCTAGAGTTTTGGTTCTCAGTGTTTCTTTGGGTCAAATTCTTTTACATGAAACTCCAAAAAAATGAATGTACACACAGAATTGTGTGATTGTTGTGCCTTAGAATTGTAAATTGAGAGTTTAATAACCACTGCTTTAGAGTCTGACTTATTTGGAGAAAAAGAAATGTAAATATAAAATCATAAGATGGTGTGTGTTATAGTAGGACATCCTGTATGGATCTAGTTGTAATTTTGTCTTTACTTTCAGTTTATAAAACCTTAAAATCTGAAAGGTTAAGCTGGGTGTGGTGGCACACACCTGTAATCCCAGCAGCTCAGGAGGCAAAGGCTGGAGCATCACAAGTTCAAAGCCAGCCTCAGAAAAAGCAAGGTGCTAAAAAGCAAAAAGCAACTCAGTGAAACTCTGGGTTTAAATAAAATATGAAATAGGGCTGGGGATGTAGCTCAGTGGTCAAGTGCTCCTGAGTTCGATTCCTGGTACCGTAAACAATCAATCAAATAAATAAATAAATGGTAGACAAATTTAACAGAGTTGCTTGGCCCTTTATTTAGCTTATTTCAAATGAAGGCAGGCAGGCTACTTGGGTAAAACACTACATTGGAACATGTAGTATTTGTAAGCTGTTCTTAATGGAATAATCTATTTTCTATAATTATGCATGTAGTTTATTAGAAAATAGTGATGGTGTAATGCCAGATAACATATGACATATATATTCACCCTAGCACTGAGTGCATGACCCATTTGATGAATGGAACAACTAAAAATATTTTGAAAGGCTTATAGACTTTTAGCCTGATATATAATACCAGTAGGAAAATATACAAAGACCAGATTGTTTCAACCATGGTGTCTCAAGTGAAACCAAAATATTGAGTCTTTGTTGTGATGGTAAAAAAAAAAAAAAACAACAACAACAAAGAATTTACCATCTTAATAATTTTTAAGTATATCCATATTAGTGTGAAACAGATTTCAGAGCTTTTTCAACTTGCATATCTAAAATTCTATACCAGTTACATGGTAATTTCTGTCCCTCCAATCTTGAAAACACCATTACACCTTGTTTTATGAATTTGACCCCACGTATTAGATACCTCATATAAATAGGATCATATTGTATTTGTCTTTTTGAGACTGATTTATTTCACTTAGCATAATGTCCTCGTCCCCATATGACAGGGCGTGGTAGGATTTCTTTTTTTTAATTAAGGACAAATAATATTCCATCGTATGTATCACCTTTCATTTATACAATCATCTATTAGTGGCAAATTTGGGTTGCTTCTACCTCCTGGCTACTGTGAATAATAGCTCGTATGGTGCAAATGTTACTATACAAATAAGCTCTTTTGAGACCCCCTTTTCACTTTTCAGTTTATATCCAAAGTGAAATCGCTGGATGATATGGTAGTTTTTATTTTTTAAAAAAATTATTGTGAGGAACCTCCACATTGTTTTCTAGAGCAGTTATGTTGTTTTGACAGTTCTACCAGCAGTGTTCAGGGATTCTAGTTTCTTCACATCCTTGCTAGGATTGTTACTCTGTTTTTTTTAATTGAATAGTAGCTATCCTATTTGGAGCAAGATACTATTTCATTGTAATTTTCTGGTTCCTTTGTTTTTGTTTTGGTGACACCTGGAATTGAACTCAGGGCCTTATGAATGCTAGATATGTGCTCTACCACAGAGCCACATGTTAGCCATAGGTATTTGGGCTTGTTGCTTTCATTCTGTCTTTAGTTGGAGACACAATACAAGAATGTCATGTCCCTGCCCAAACGCTATAGCAAAGACTATGTTTAAGTATAATCTTGGGAGAATTATATCACCACTGCCTGGGAGACCAAGGAGAAATAAGTACTCTTTTGACAACTATCTGCTTAAAATACAGGGCTTTTCTTTCTGATGCTACATCCCTGGGATCTAGCTGTCAGAAGTGACTTTGTTTTAAAGAGCATAAAATCTTTTGTGCAGCAAACGTAAAAAGTGGAGGTAGATTACTGATACATAAATCTTATTATTCAGAAGGCCTAGGATATCATTTTCTTTTGAGATCTTAATTTTCGACTTCCTTCTAGCCTGAAATCTTTGGATCCTGAGATATTATAGTCCTTTTCCTGTTTTAGGTTCACCTTTCTCCTGGCTCTTTTTACTTCATGCATTCAGGTTCATAAATGAATTTGGGAAAGTGGGCTTTTGCCCATGAGTTTATATTGTTAACTCTTTAATTATTAATTAAAAATTTTAAGATGACAATGACCAGGCTTTGGAAGAAGTGTGTTGATGGCTGGAATGGTAAGGATAAAGAAGAAATATTTTCTCTACTTTTATTTAAGTGGGAAATGTCAAGTCCAAGACTAACTTCACATTATTTTTTTTTCAAATAGTTTCAAAGGCATTTCCTTTTCTTAGTATAGATGAGCTTGATATTCTATAACACTTTCTGAATCCACAGTCTTGATGGATTTGAGAGCTTTCATTAGGACTATGGAGTTTTATATTCTTTTTTTTTTTTTTTTTTTTTTTTTTAGAGAGAGAATTTTAATATTTATTTTTTAGTTCTCGGCGGACACAACATCTTTGTTGGTATGTGGTGCTGAGGATTGAACCAGGGCTGCACGCATGCCAGGCGAGTGCGCTACTGCTTGAGCCATATCCCCAGCCCAAGTTTTATATTCTTAAACATGTGTTACATGTTTGAAGGATGGGAATTCATGTATATGATAACACAAATACGAATTAGCCAGGCTGTTAGATGAACCAAATAATATCCACCACCCTCCCCTTTTCTTTTGGTACCAGGGACACTCAACCCCTGAACCAAACCCTTTTTATTTTTTATTTTGAGAAAGGGTCTTATTGGATTGCTTATAGTCTTGCTAAATTGCTGAAGCTGGCCTTGAACTGTAATTCTCCTGCCTCAGCCTCCTGAGCTGCTAGGATTACAAACGTGTATCACCACACCATACGGGACTTTTATTTTTTATTGAGTGCATATCAAAGCAAAGACAAAGAGTCACTCTGGGATGGTGGTGGCTTATAGTTACTTGTCTTTTCTATAGTCCTCTTTGGCTCCAGAAACATTATTATCAAAGTTTATGACTCAACTTTAAACAAGATAATTTGCTTGACTTAGTAGGGTTTTGTTGTTATTGTTGTTTGTTTATTTTGTTTTGCCATGTGGGGTATTAAGTTCAGGACTTCCTTCTGTGTGTCATATATTAGGTGCCAATCACCAGCTCAAGGAAATAGCAGTTTTATGTTTTAACTTAAGGAAGGTAGAGATGATGGAGAATTAAACTGTTTCTTTCTTTGAATCGTCTGTCTTTTCACTGGAATTAAGTCCAGTGTTTGAGATCCACAGAAGAAAATAATTGTATAATTTAGCTAACTTTATTAGCATATGGTTAGTATTGTAATTGAGATGACAGATGATCTTAAATGCAAGCCATTAAAAATGCTTTCTTTATTCATAAAAGTATAAATAAGTATGAATGCTTTTCCCTTCAAAACTTTATCTCAAGTTGAAGAAAAGTTCATGTAGTTCTATTCATTTGAATTTGTTTAGAATTTATTTACTTTTCCCCCTTAAAGTACCAGTGGCCTATTAAAAAATTTCAGAAAAGCTAAATTTCAGAAAAGTCACAAAAAGAAAATAAATTTTATTCCCTATGCTTAGTTGATTTACATGCTTTTAAAAAAAACTTTGGGACCAAGTGCCAGGAGTGATGGCTTATGGCCTATAATCTTAGCCAGCAACTTGGAAGGTTGAGTCAATCAAGGCCTGCCTCATAAACTTGATGAGACCCTGTCTCAAAATAAAAAAGAGCTGGGGATATAGGAGACTGGGAAGTCTATGATCAAGACTGGCAGATTCAGTGTCTGCAGAGGGCACAGTTCCTGGTTCTCAGATGGCACCTTCTTGCTTTGCCTGTACATGGTAGAAGGATTAAGGACTGTCTCTGGGGTGTCCTTTATAGGGGTATTATATTCATACTCATGAGGGCTCTAGCCTCAAGATAAGTTTCAATATACGAATTTGGGGAGGATAGACAAACATTCAGACCATAGCAGTAGACATCTTTGATATTTTGTATTTTATTTGTGGTATATATTCATATATAGATTTACTACTCTTAGTATATGCTGTAAATCTGAAGTTTCCATTCTTTGTTGACTCTGGAAAATTCTCCCCTATTACCACTATAATTCAGTGGTAGAGTGCCCCTCTTCAAACCCCAGTATTGCACAAAACAAAAGAATCTTTGGGACCATACTTCTTATATTGTTTTATATTCTAATATATTATTTTAGTTGATGATGTTTTATAAAAATGTATTAATCCATGTTGTATTTGCAAAACTTTCTTTTTGTGTGTGTTTGTGGTGCTGGGGATCGAACCCAAGGCTTTGTGCATGCTAGGCCAATGCTGTACCACTGAGCTACACCCCTAACCCCTTCAACGAAATTTTAATTGTTGCATAGTGTTCAGTTGTACAAATGTATCATAATTTGCTTATTCTCCTATCTTGAATCATTAAGGTTGTTTGCAGTATTTTATTGTGATAAGAACCACTAACATGAGTTTTACCCTCTTTAAATTTTAAGTCTACAATATATTATTGTTTTGTCTAGTATTGTACAATAGATCTCTAGAGCTTAATTATCTTGCTCAAGTGAAATTTTCTGGCTTTTGGTTAGTATCTCCTCATTTCTCCCTCCCTGCCGTACCACTCTCCCCACCCTGCTCCTGATAACCAGCATTCTACTCTGTTTCTATAAACTTGTTTGGGATTTTTTTGCTGTATAAATGACAGCATGTGTACATCTTTAACTATTTCTTGAAGAATATATACTTCTCTCTAATATAACATAAGCATTTTACTGTATTACTGAAAATTCATTTTAAGTAGGTATTATACTCTAAAATGGACATATTGTTTTATTTTTCTTTTAATAGATTCAAAGTCCAAGTGGAAATTCGATTTTGGTAAATGGATCATTGTCTGCCATGGATATACACAAAATGATGATTGATAAAATAACCAGTAGCTGACCAGTTATTGTACAAGTGCAAGTATAGTCATTTTTAAAAGTTGAGAATAGCAAGAATGTACTGGAACCAAGGGTCTTAAGCAAACACTTCAGTTTTATCCATGTGTTAGAACCCAACTTTACCAATACAGCTAAAATATTTCAGAATCTGTTTTTTTTTTTTTTTTCTTATCCTCTGCTCCTGGGGATTAAACTCAGGACCTCCAGTATGCTAGGCAAATGTTCCACCACTTAGTTACATCCTCAGCCCTTTTTATTTTATTCTGAGACAAGGTCTCTCTAAGTTGTCCCAGCTGGCCTCAAGTTTGTGATCTTCCAGTTTCAGCCTCCTGAGTAGCTGAGATTACAGGCATTTGCCATTGTGCTGAGTGATATTTCAGAATCTTAGTGGATTACTTCACACTGGATGTACCAGTTCTTTAATTTTCTATGTCCTTTAACTTTCTACATTTCTCATCAGTTAAAAAGAAAAAAAAAAGGCTGGGATAGGGTATAGGGGAACTGTTAAATTATGTAAATATAATTACCGTGAGAAATTGTAACAGCTGACGTTTTAAACATGTAGTATGTATGAAGTGCATTGCTAAACTAGTATATACAAAAATTTATAATAATCCTATAAAGTAGATACAGATTACAGAATATAGTTATAGAAAGAATGTATAATCTACCTGAGATCATACATTTAGTGAATGGTAAATTTATTAAATTTGCCCTTGTTCTTATTTAGCAGTAGTAAAACTTTTTTTTTTCCTTCCCTCTTTAAGAGAGAGTACCTCATTGTGTTACCCAGGTTGGCCCTCAACTTCTAGGCTCAGCTGATTCTTCTGCCTCAGCCTCCTGAGTAGCTGGACTACACTATTCCTGGCTAAGAAGTAGACTTTTTGTCATGTTCTATTCTCCATAGACCTTTGTACTTTGCTCTAAAAGAATTATATCATTCTTGATATCCATTGGACAGTTTGTAATTCATTATTTTGGACCTTTTTGAAAATCTGTTAAAAACTGTACATTCTTTTTCAGAAAAATTTACTGTACATAGATTTTGCATACATTTTCATATGAACACGTGTCCCTTTAACTCTATTTGGAGATCCTAGAATAGTAGTTTATATTAAATTTAAATGAGTATATGAATCACCTGGGTTGCTTGTAAAATTGCAGATAACCTGACCTCACTGATAAAGTTGGGTGCATTAAGTAGGGAGTTGGATTTAGAATCTGTCTTTTTAACAAATACTTAAGTGATGTGGATGGCAGAATGTTTTAAGATCACAAAACTGTCCTGAATCATTGCTGAATTCATTGCTGTTTTAGAGCAGCTATTACAAAGTATTATTAACAAATGATTGTGTAGTTTTATAATTTTATTACTAATACATCTTTAGTTTCCAGTTTTCTGTTTAGAAAAATCTCATGTATGTTTGGAAAAATATGTTCTACTTAAATATTATTTGCAAATGATCTAGAAAGATTATTTATTGGTAATCAGTGACTCTTCATTGCCTGTTTTTCTTTTCTTTTTCTTTTTTTTTTTTTTTTTAAGGGGGTAGGACTTTCTCTAGTACAGTTCTTAACTCTTTTTCCCCCAATGCTTGGGTTTACACCCAGGGCCTTGCGCATGCTAAGCATGCACTCTACCACTGAGCTGTGCTCCCAGCCTCTAGATGATTTCTAAGTGGTTTAGAATAAATTATTCAGTTAAAATTGCCTCTTTAATTATCTTTATTTGTAGGATGAACTTTCTGATGTTAGCCAAGGTGGATCTAAAGCTACCACTCCAGCATCAATAGCTACTTCAGATGTGGCAGCAATTCCTCCTGATACTCCCTTAAAGGAAGATAATGAAGGATCTGTGAAGGGTACTGACACACCAAATAAGTCAGACATAAGCAAACATATTGAAGTGCAGGTAGCCCAAGAAACTAGAAATGCATCTACAGGTAAGTGACCCTAGTTCTTAATCAACAAAGTTTTGAGTAAAACTCAGATAATGTGGGAATGAGAAGAATGTATTGGGGTGTTGCCTGCTTTAGATATATAAAGATGGTAGATAATTCATTATATTTAATGTAAATAAACATTAAAGAAATAATAAAGTTTTGGAAAGAGATATTGGGGGTTGGGAGGCTAGAGAGCTTAAAAGGCAGGAGAACAACCCTTTTCTGTCCTCTACCTAAGTATGTTAATCTGTTACTTTAGTTTCTCTATTTTTCACCCCTTACATAGAAATGGAAGCAGTGCCTTGCTCCACTACACTATGTCCCCTCAAGAAACACAAATGAAAACTTAATAATTTCTGAGATTGACTATTAACTGAATGTATCACATTGGCTAACCCTATGATTCCTAGAACCTATTTTAAAAATGATTGCATTTTTAAAATATTTAAATGATATATTTACAACCATAAAAGCAACAGGATTTGCATATGAAGGCATGTATGATACATATTTTGTTTATTTCATCATGTCCTTCTTTAGGCTCTGCTGAAAATGAAGAGAAGTCAGAAGTTCAAGCAATCATTGAGTCCACTCCTGAATTGGATATGGACAAAGATCTCAGTGGATACAAAGGTTCAAGGTACTGAAAGTGTCAGATTAAGACATTTTATCTTTCCTTTTCCTTACTTTTATCATAAACACTCTATTCTCTGGCATGTGACCAGACAAGAGCAGTTTATGTTTTTCTGAAGAAATATTGGCATTATATTCCAATTTCTGTTCTTGAAAGTGAACATGGTTTAAACTGTGAAATGTTATTCTTGCAGCATCAGGGATTTGGCGTACAGGGATGGATGGTGTCTTTGTTTTGAACTGCTATAACACTATCTGAGATTGAGTAATTTAGAAACAAGAGATTTATTTAAACAGAGATTTATAAAAGAGATTTATTCTCTTCCAGCTTGAAGGCTAGGAAGTTCAAAAACAAGGTGCTGCAGTTTTGTTTGTCTGGTGAGGACTACTCTCTGCCTCCAAGATGACACCTTGTTTCTGCATCCTCTGGAGGAGAGGAATGTAGTATCATCATATGGCATAAGACAGGAGGGCAAGTTGGCCTAATGCCATGTGAAGCCTCTTTTATGAGGGCCTTTATCCATTCAGGAGGGAGGAGCACTCATGACCTAATGTTTCAAAGGCACTACCTCTTAATAATATCACATTGGCAACACCAAAATTTTGGAGGGGACACATTCGTACCATAGTAGATGTGGGAAAGGAAAACTAAGAGGTATTCCACATTTTTTTTTTAAGAGAGAAGAGAGAGAGAATTTTTTAATATTTTTCAGTTTTCCGTGGACACAAAATCTTTATTTTTACGTGGTGCTGAGGATCGAACCCAGCGTCCCACGCATGCCAACGAGCGTGTTACCGCTTGAGCCACATCCCCAGCCTGGTATTCCGTATTTTCTATAAACTTGAGGAAACAAAGAAGAGAGTTGAAGGAAGTAATAATTTGAGCAACCTTTGTTCCTTCCTCCAGATAAGGAAAAAGAGAAAGTACTTTTGCCTTCCTTAACTAATGATCTCCATTACTAAAAGAAAATAGTCTCATTTCAGTGTCATTTTACAGGAGAAGGCTGTTTGATGGTGGAAGAAAATGGTTAAGAATGGTTAGGTAGCATCTTAACCAAGGTTATCTGAAATATGTTGATGTTCGCAAATGTCAGATAGAAGCTATTGACTATATTCAGATTTCTTCCATAAATTTTAACTTTTAATTAATTAATAATGACCATAAAAATACATGCCGTTTATGGGCTGGGGTTGTGGCTTAGTGGTAGAGCACTTGTCTAGTCTAGTGTGAGGCACTGGGTTTGATACTCAGCACCACATAAAAATAAATAAAGGTCCAACAACAACTAGTAATTTTTTTTTAAAAAAGAATACATGCCATTTATTAATCTCTGCTAACCCATTGTGCATTACACTATAGAAGTTAAAAACATACCCCAAGAGTAAGACTATATGAGTTCAAATCTTGGCCTTGGATTTGCATTTTAGGTTTCTTTATCTGTAAAAGGGGATTATAATAATACCCTAGATAGTTATGAGGACTAAATGAGTCAATGTACTTTAAATCATTGGCAAAGTGAACCAGGCACTATGGCACATACCTTATAATCCCAGTGATTTAGGAGGCTGAGGCAGAAGGATCACAGATTGAGGCTTTGCCTAATCAATTTAGCAAGGCCCTGTCTCAAAAATAAAAAAAAATAAAAAAGTTGTAGCTCAGTGTTAGACTGCCCCTGCATTCAACACTCAGTACTGCAAAAAATAAAATCACAGGCAAAGTACCCCATTCATCAAAATTTGACTAATAGTTTTCATCATTATTTTATATAATTCTGTTGTAATTTTCACTAACCTTATGAAGTAGATGTTTTCATCCTCATTTTACAGATAAAGAAACTCAGAAAAGTATAGTAACTTATCCAAAATCACCAAACTAGCAAAAAACAGAGCTGAAATCAGAGTGTAAAAATGAAACTGGCATATAAATATATATATATATATATATATATATATATAACTGAAATATATATAAATATATATATTTTAGTTGTAGATGGACACAATACCTTTATTTTATTTGTTTGTTTATTTATTATGTGGTGCAGGGGGTGGACAGCCAGTGCCTCATGCATACTAGGCAGGTACTCTACCACTGAGTCACAACCCCAGCTGAAACTGGTTAAGAAATTCACCTTCTTCTAAGCATAGATATAACTACTTATTTATATAGCTTGGATCTATTGTAACTTTTGACATTTTGAACCTCTTTAAATTTAAAATTTCACTTTATTTTTTGTTTATTTATTTATTTATTTTTTGCAGTTGTGGGGATTAAACCTAGGTCCTTACACATGTTTACACATACTCCCACGGAACTCATCCACAGCCCTTTTTTTATTTTATTTTGAGCTAGGATCTCACTAAGTAGCCCAGTCTGTCCTGAAACTTTGAGACTCATTTTCTTGGCTTAGCCTTAAATTTTATTCTTAATAGAATAAGTGTCTGAAATTTTAAAGTCAAATAATACTGTAGAATTATAATTTTATCTCAACTTTTGCTAGTATTCATTGTTTCTTTTTTTAATATTTTATTTTTTAGTTATAGTTGGACACAGTACCTTTATTTTATTTATTTATTTTTATATGGTGCTGAGAATTGAACCCAGTTCCTCACATATGCTGGGCAAGTGCTCTACCACTGAACCCCAACCCCAACCCCTCATTGTTTCTATTATTATAATAACTACCAATATTAATCACAGATTATCCACAGAATGAAATATAGTTTAATTTCCTTTCTTTTCAACTTTGTGTTTTTTTGAAATTATTGTAGTCTTAGAGGTTAAATTTGCTGAAGATTGAGCCCATGTGGTAGGCAGGAGCTCTACCACTGAGTTTTTATGTGGTGCTGAGAATTGATCCCAGTTCCTCACACATACTAGGCAAGCACTACCACTGAGCCACAATACCAGCCCCCCTCACCCCATATATTTCTCAAGTATAAACATCCTTATGACCAAACCCAGAATCTTTTCTAGAGCTCTCCCTCCTGTGGCCTTCTATTGGCCATTCATCAATCCTGACTGCAGTGTTTGCTCTGGTTCTGAGATATGCTTCATTATTAACCCTAGGAATTCTCTTTCACCTCTCTCTATTTCCTAGCTCCCAAAGCATCCCACTTCTTGATTTCTGCCTTTATTTCTACAGTGCTTATTCTTACTAGCTTTCTGGACAAAGGATGCATGAGTTATAATTTTTTTGAGAACTGAGAACTGTGACAAATATCATTTGTAGATGTGTTTCATAGTTTGACTAGATATAGAATTATAGGTAGGAAAATTTTTTTTTTTTTAGAATTGCAGAGATATGGTTTCATTATCGTGTTGAGTTCAAAGTGGTGCCATTTAGATTCACAAGTCTTTGTATATACTCTTCAAAAACTTTTAGGTCTTATTGTTTGGTTTTTGATTGTTTAATTGGTTTATCTTCTTATACAAACTAAGTGCTTTTACCTGAAAATTTTTATCTCCCAGGTATGAGAAATTCTCTGTCTCCTTATTTTTGTTTCTTTTTTTTTTTTAGAGAGAGAGAAAGAATTTTTTTTAATATTTATTTTTAGTTTTTGGTGGACACAACATCTTTATTTTTTTTATTTTTATGTGGTGCTGAGGATCGAACCCAGCGCCCCATGCATGCCAGGCGAGCACACTACCACTTGAGTCACATCCCCAGCCCCTTATTTTTGTTTCTTACTCCTGTTCTAAGAACATTTGTTAGGTAGATGTCAAGCGTATTGGACTGATTCTCATCATTCCTGCTCCCTCTTTTCTATCTCCTCTATTTTTTATTTAATTTTAAGCAAAACTTGATTTTTTTCTCCCCTTCACCCAAAGTTTTTCCTTGTTATTGAATGGTTGCTTCTTAAACCACTTGCTGTTCTTATTTGGATGCAATACTTATTCTGGAATTTTTTTTGTTTGTTTGTTTGTTTGTTTTCTGTGTTGCTGCTGCTGCCTCAATGTTTGAGTTAGCACCTCCTTCACATACTCTTTTTTTTTTCATTTTTAATTTTTTTCAACTGCAGATGGACCCAGTATCTTTATTTATTATTTATTTTTTATTTGGTGCTGAGGATCAAACCCAGTGCCTCACATGTGTGAGTCAAGCACTGTACCACTGAGCCTCAGCCCCAGTCCCCATACTCTTTTGTTTGGACTCTTTCATAATAGTCTTCTCTTTGGGGGGCGGGGGATGGGAGTGGGGGGGTGAGAGTGGGGTGGGTAATGAGGATTGAACTCAGGACTACTTGACCACTGAGCCACATCCCCAGCCCTATTTTGTATTTATTATTTAGAGACAGGGTCTCACTGAGTTGCTTAATGCCTTGCTTTTGCTGAGGCTGACTTTGAACTCAAAATCCTCCTGACTCAGCCTCCTGAGCCATCGGGATTGCCTGGCTCCCCCATAAAAAAAAGTTTTCTTTAAATGTCTGGCATTCTGTGACTGTTTTGTGTATACTTGTGTAAAAACATTGATTCTCTGGTTTCTTGTCTATAACATTTAAACTTGACTTCCAAGGGTTGGGGTTGTTTGCTTACCCAGTATGCATGAGCCCTGGGTTTGACCCCAAGCACTGCCCAAACTGTGCTGAGAAGGGTGGTTCCTTTGTTCTGGTGGATTACAGGTCAGTCTGGTATTGTTTCTTGTGCAGTCTTACATCCTATCCTTCTGTTTGACATTCTCCATTGAATGCTCATCTCTGTAGTTGCTGGTATCTTTAAGTCCTACATCTTTCATGAGTTCTGGCAACACATTGTCCTCCTCCTTAAATCCCCTGACAGCTTAGGTTTCAGCTTTCTATAGTTTGTTACATCAGTTTTCTACTGTTTGCTCATCTGTTTTCTGTCTTATGGAAACTTATTCACGTTTCATCTTCTCTAATCCTTTTTTTACACACACTCCCCCGTATCCTTTCTCATTTTGGGTGGTATATACCTTTCTACTTTCTTAACTGTCATCTTAGTCAGGTTTCTGAATTATTGGGTGCAAATGACTGTGTTTAGTTCACCATGATTAAATGGAAATCCTGTACTGAGTGTTTCTGTCAGTGTAGCATTGAGGTAAAAACAAACTTTCCCATTCTCCTCCATACCCCTACAAAAAATGGCTTATAATGTATATACTATTTTGCAGCTTAGTTTTTTTTTAAATCTTTGTATAATGGGTTTTCTTATTTTACAAGTTCTATTTTAATGTTTTTAATCATAGAGTTGAACATTTTGACTTTATATGTATATCCATAACTTATTTCATTGGTACCCTATTAATAATCACAGGTTGTTTCAACTTTTTGCCACTATAAAAATGGTGCTCTGACTTTGTTTTTGATACTGGGGATTGAACCCATGGGGGCTCTACCTCTAAACTACTTTCCAGCCTCCCCCCACCCCTGTTTTAAATTTTTATTAGTTATTGATGGACTTTTATTTATTTGTTTATATGTGGTGCTGAGAATCAAACCCAGTACTAGGCAAGCACTCCACCACTGAGCTACAACCTCAGCCTCTCCCCAGCCCCTTTTATTTTTTATTTGAGTTAGGGTCTTACTCAGTTGCCAAGGCTGACTTTGAACTTGTGATCCTCCTTTCTCCCATGACTGGGATTATAAGTGTGTACCATTGCACCTGACTTACTCTGATCATCTTTTCATACATAATTGCTTGTGACAGGACTTTTGTAAGACTTTTTTTGGGCATAGTGTTCTTGGGTCAATTTTAATACTGTCATATTGTCCTTAAAAGAAAAATTAAAATGCCATGCTAATTTATAACAGACAACATAAAACATGGTAGATAACATCATGAATTCTAAAACCAGACTACCTGAATTTGAATTCTGTTTTTTTGTTTTTCCACTCATTTACTCAGTGACCTTGGCAAATTCCTTAATCTTTTTAGTCTTTATATTCTAAAATTGGTGTGATAGCAACACTTGCTTTGTGGAGTAATTATGAGCCTGAAATAGATAATCTGTATGGGACACTTAGACCAACCAGTACCTGATACAGAGCAGCATAGCTTTCATTTTGCTGATGTCCTGGGATCTCACAACAAAACATGCTATAGTTTTCTTTACCAATTATCTCTGAATAGTTTTGTGGGAATTTCTTAGGAAACCTTTGAGAAGTCTTTTAAAATTATATTTCATGGTAAATGTAACTTATAGGTAAGGTATTCCTATGTTGCTTTGCTCATTGTATTAAAAATATACTATCAAAGTTTTTGTAATTAGTTGATTTGGTTTTGTTGTTTTTGTTGCATAGCACTCCCACCAAAGGCATAGAGAACAAAGCTTTTGATCGAAATACAGAATCTCTCTTTGAAGAACTGTCCTCAGCTGGCTCAGGCCTAATTGGAGATGTGGATGAAGGAGCAGATTTACTAGGTATGGCAGCTCATCTGAAGAAGTATCATGCTTTAAAAATACATTTATTTAATGATTTGATTGAAAATTTTCCCAAGTGCTTGTTGGTACAGAATTGTTGCTGTTTTAGGAAATGACTTATATATTCTTTGAGATCATAAAAGATATAAATGAAAGCATTTTCTTATGGATATGCTTATAATTGAATTCATTTAAATTTGTTTTGAATTCATATAACAATTTATTGAACTCCTCCTGTATTCTGAGAACAAATATTAACATATGAGGAACACAATCATAACAGTGATATGTATGTGTAAATAAATGTATGTTTGGACAGTTTTCTGACTTAAATAAATATCACTGCTGACCTTAATAAAATACACAATCATTACACTTGATTTTTTTGAACTTAATAGTGTTTTACCTATGGAAAATGTAATAATTTTAGAGTTTGTGTTGAACGGGGCATGTAGTTCAGATGCCCTGGGTTTAATCCTCAGTTATCCTCTCCTCCCCCGCAAAAATATTTGTGTTGAACATGTAGTTTGAAAAGAATTAACACATTTGGACTGAGTGCAGTGGTGTATACCTATCATCCCAGTGGGTTCAGGAGGCTGAGGCAGGAGGATTGCAAATTCAAAGCCTGCCTCAGCAACTTAGCAAGGCCCTAAGCAACTGAGTAAGACCTGCCTCAAATAAAAAATATTCTTTGAGATCATAAAAGATATAAATGAAAGCATTTTCATTTCTGAACTGGCCTAGGGACGTGGGCCAATGGTTAAGCACCTGAGTTCGATCCCTAGTACAAAAAGTAAAAAAAAAAGAAAAAACAAAACAAGGAAAAAATACCAAACAAACATACTTGGCCTTTTCACTTTTCTGGCCCTTAGTTTCTTTATGTATAAATGAAAAGAGTTCCAGCAAACTGTGGTTTATGAGTCAAATCCATCTGACCTTTATGTGTCAATGAAGTTTGATTGGAACACAGTCCTTCCTGCTATTTGTTTACTTATTCTTGATAATTGCTTTTGCCCAACAGGATTCAATAATTTGCATCAAAGATTATGTGGCCCACAAGCCTAAAATACTTGCCATCTGCTGCTTTATAGGAAAAGTTTACCAATTCCTACTCTAGGTGATCTCTGAAGTTCCTTTGAATAAAATTACATGATTTTGACTCATGTAAATTAGCATTGTTGTATCTTTTTTATCCTCTAAGACCTTTTAGAAATTTAAAAATACATAGAATTAAAAATCTGTGACCTTGAAATAGATATAGGGCTACAAAAAATGTTGTGTATGTTAGTGTAATCTATAAATCATATTGTTTTCAAAAGGTGTTATTTGTCAATTCTTGTGAATATAGTATGAAGTGATGTTGTTTGCATTAATTATTGTTTAATTTATTTGTTGCTGGTTACATCGTTGACATAGTGAAGTATTAAATAAAAACCCCCCTCAAGTTCTATCTAAACAATCATCTAGTAGAAAGTATATAAATTTAACTATTCCTAGTTCGATATCAACATACTCTCATCATTGAAAGTCTAAGTAAAACATTGGAAGAAAAATTGTATGAATTTTATTTCTCAAGGAAGGTTGGAAAGATTAATTTTTAGAGAATATGCCATCTTTACATTTAAATTTATACCTTAGTTTTCAATTGTACTTTAAAAATTCCTTTTAAGATTTGATTGAGGGCCTGGGGTTGTGGCTCAGTGGTAGAGCTTATATGTATAAGGCACTGGGTTGGATCCTCAGCACCACGTAAAGTAAATAAAGAAATAAAGGTATTGTGTTATGTACAACTAAAGAAGAAGAAAAAAAAAAGATTTGATTGAGCCAGGAATGGTGGCACATGCCTGTGATCCAAGTGAATCAGGAGGCTGAGGCTGGAGGATAGAGAGTTCAAAGCCAGCTTCAGTAATTTAGTAAGACCCTGTCTCAAAACATTAAAAGGGCTAGGGATGTGGCTCAGTGGTAAAGCACCCCTGGGTTAAATCCCCAGCACCTAAATAAATAAATAAAGGACTGAGGATGTAGCTCAGTGGTTTAATGCCCCTGGGCTCAATCCTAGTATCACAAGGAAAACAAGATTTGATTGATAAATTACTCCCTGGCAAATTTGAGGTATGGATGCCAAGAATGTTAGGTTGAAGAACTAAAAGATTTTAAAATTTATATTCATATTTACTAGTACAATAAAATTCACTGTTTTTTGTGTTCAACTTTTTGAGATTTGACAGGTGCTTAGTGTTGTATAACTACCACACTGTGTGTAAACACCACAGAATCAATATAATTCCCCTCTCCAAATCCTTCATATTGCTTCTCTTTATTATTAATCAGCATGAAGAATTTTTGGAAATAATTTGTACACTCTGTTGCCTCATAACTCAATAGTGAGTAATAAAAGAGGCTGGTGGCACCAAACTTTCTTTCTCTCCAAGAATTAACTTTGGGCTGGGATTATAGCTCAATGGCAGAGCACTTGCCTAACATGTGTGAGGCACTGGGTTTGATCGTGAGCACCACATTAAAAAAAAAACTAAACAAATAAAGGCATGTTGTTCATCTACAACTATAAAATTTTTTTTGAAGAATCAATTTTAATTAATCCAGTAACTGTAGTGCTGGGAATTGAACATAAGACCCTATGCACACTCAGCAAGTACTCTACACTGATTACATCCCTAGCTGTCCCTATAAAAAATAAAACAAGACAGTACTCTGAAACACTTGTGGTCTTTTAATTAGGTCAAGTATTTGGTGAAAGTCATAAAATTAAGCATAATAAATTGATTAAAAACAAAATCTTGATTCTTTTGGTTTCCTTTCCACGATGAAGATAAGAAAGAAAAATGTAAACTTCTATCTTTTGCATTTGCAGATATTAGTATATTTCAGATTAGAATATTTTAATATATTAAGTTCAGTGCCTGTGTCCAAAATGGTAAATGAAATTTCTAAGGAATATGTTCCTTGGCTTCTCTTGTGTGTGCAATTCAGTGATAACAGCTTAAGTAATACTCACTAAATGGGAGATAGTTCAGCTAATAAAATTGTTCTCTAAGGCCTTTAATTAACCTTGGGTTGTTGAATCCACTGTTCATTTCATTTTTTAAAAATTAGTTGTAGATGGACACAACACCATTTATCTATCTATCTATTTATTTATTGTGTTAGGGATCAAACCCAATGTCTCACATGTGCTAGACAAGCACTTGACCACTGAGCCACAATCCCAACCCTCTTTATTTTTATTTTTTAAGTTCCTATATTATTATAAAACGGTTTTCTCCTACGACTTAGTTCTTTAATCGTTATACCGTTGTCCTTTTCTCCACTTTGTCACTCATGACTACATCCCTAGAACTTGGAAATCATATGTTCATAAGTCAACTCTTGAGATTTTTCTTAATTATCTTACCTATTTTCAACTTCTCTATCACTATTAACTTCTTCCCATTATCATTTAAACATATTTAGGTCTTTTCTATTTAAAAATAAGAATATTTCCCCTCTTTTGACCCTGAAACTCATTGTCTGTCAGCTATCACTCATTTTCTTCTCATTTCTAGTTACACTTGTTATGCTATATGCAAAGCACTGTATCTATGATAGTGAGCAAAACTTCAAAACTTCTTGTAGTCTTTAACCAGCAGGACTTCACAGTTTTACTTGCTCCTCATTCTACTGCTGTCTGCATTCTCACCAACCTTGCCTTCAATAGCCTTCTTAGTTGTGATTCCTTCTCAAGTTATTTCACATGACTTCTCAAAAGTAGTTGTCTATAAAACTATCCTTGTTGGGTTTCTGTAATATCAGACTTGTCTTCTTCTTTTTCTGCCTCTGGCTTTTCCTTTTTGGTTATCTTACCAGGATATGCTTTCTCTGCTCAACTTTCAGATATCAGCTTTCCTGTCCTAGGCCTGCTTCTTTCTTTGGGAAATCATATTTGCTGTCATTGTTTCTTAATTTTTGTGACTAATGTAAGTTTTTATCTCCATCCCATCTTTTTTCCTAGTGTCACAGACTGTGATTTCCAAACTGCCTACCTATTGCTCCTGTGATGATTTACAGGACTCTGTATTTGACATGCCTCAAGCTTAACTTTGTTGCTTGTCTCCTATTCTTGCACCAGTATGTACTGTCGTGGTGAATGAACAGCCTCACCATCTCTTCTCTTGCAGCCAGTCCCCAGTCTTGTTTGTTTTCTCCTAAATATGTTCAGTGTGGACAGAACAACTGCATTACTGCATTTTTAGCACATAAGCACAGCAACTAAATGAACAATATTGTGAAATAGTTCTAACGGTTTTGTTTCATCTCTAAATCTGCTTCTTCACTTTTGGGGATTAAAAATCCCTTACGGGAGAATTTTTTAAGAGAGCAATGTACCTTTGGAAAAGTGTGTACAATAAGATATAATGGGGCATACTTTCTCAAGGTTTTACTAGATAACTCTGAAGCCTATCTGTTGACCTAACTTGAGCATCAGTGCTAATATTCAAATGAGACTTCTATAATTTAAAAGCTGTCAGGGAGTTCCCCACCCCCTTGTTTTTAGTAGTCAGTTTCAAAAATGTTAGACTGTATACTTAGTTTAAGTCTTAAATAGAGATAAGACCTCTTCAAGTAGTATTTTTCCTATAATTATAATGAGTTAGTTTTTATTGATATATTTTGAAGTGAAAAATTTGAATATTCCCACGCAACATATTTTAAATTTATGCACTGGATTTTTTTTTTTCTCCTTAGTGCCAGGGATTGATCCCAGGGCCTCATACATGCTAGGCAAGCATTCCACCACTGAGCCACATTCCCAGCTCTGTGCACTAGATTTTAAAAATCTCTTCAACTCTTCAATGTTTAAGTTTAAACTTTAGAAGCTAGATTTTAGGAAAAGGTTCTCATGGGCATATATTTCTTTTTTTTTCTATTTATAATATTTATTTATACTTTGTCTTTAATATTTTCCCTATATTGTTTCAATTTCTTGTTACCTCTCTCTCATTTTAAAATAAATGAGTTTACTTCTTGCTTTCAGAAAATAATCTAATTGAGATTCTCATTCATTTTACTCTTGGGCTGCTTACCCAGGGGAATATTCTGGTGTGTATACTTTTAAATTATTTCATATTACTGCTTTATAAGCTAGGTGTTCTTGCCTGCTGTTCTCATTTAATGCTTTCTCATCATTTTTTTTTCTGCTCAACTTGTTTTTTTTTTGCCCTGCATATATTTTCAGCTTTTATGCTTATATATTGTTTGTGATATATAGTAAACAAGTAAACATATTTATTATATGAACTTTTTCAGCTAGTTCAAACTCAGTTTCTTCTGTCTCTGTGTCTTTATTGAAAGGTTAACATTTGTGTTTAAAGCAAACAATTTGGCAGAAGTTATTTTGGGGCTGGGATTTAGAAAGTTTTTTAGTTTTCCTTTTGTTTTTTCAGTTTATAAAAAATATATGGCTGCCAGGTTAAATATGTTGCTACTTCTGGTAAAGACAAAATATAAGTCCATGGGATTTTTAGCATGCCAAGGTTTGTTTTGTTTGTTGGGATGAGTAAAGTGATGGATTTGGGATTTGGGTGTTCTTGTTTTGTAATATTCTTTAATGTGTTATTTTATTTCTTCATTTTCTTATGAGAAGCAAATTACGTAGCTTTATTCTCCTTAAAGTCTGCTTTGGATATGGCATTAAATATTCTACATGCCTGTTTTATAGTACCAATTAAAATATTAAGTATATTTCTATAAAATAACAATCGTATTATTATTTCATAGGTGGTATTTTATAGGAAACCTTGTATTATTGACTTAGGGCTTCTTCTTCTTCTTTTTTTAAATCTGTGTTGGGGATTGAACCCAAGACTTCACACATGCTAGGCAAGCACTCTGCCACTGAGTTATATCCCAACCGAAATTGTGGGGTTTTCAATCTAATTATATTGAATTTTATTGTGAGAGAGAATTGGTAAAGCATTTTTTTAAGTGTACAGAGAGCATCCTTATGAATGAAGGAAATCATCTTTATTTATTTATTTATTTTTAAAAAATATTTATTTTTTAGTTATCGAACCCGGGCCACACGCATGCCAGGCGAGCGCACTACCGCTTGAGCCACATCCTCAGCCCTCATCTTTATTTTTTGTTGTTTACACATCATTGTGCATTAAATCATAACACTGATTCCAGGTGTTTTTCATGTCATGCATAGAAATTTATAGATTAATAATCTGTTTTCATGCTGTTTCTTACATAAAACATTTCTTGTTCTTTGTTTTTGCTTTACATGGAATGCATGGGCTTTAAGACCATAATTTCTTTGGTAAGGTTTCATCTGCCTTGGGGTTCTGTCTCTTTTTGACCTTGTTTCTGTCTATTCTGTATTAATAAAACCAAATTTTTAGGCAGAAGCCTAATATCAGCTGTGATTTAGAAACAATTTCTGATCTACATTAATGCCATTCTTTTTTCTCTCTAAATAATGCTACTTGTTAGAATATTTGGCAAAAGATTTTGATATTTTTGAAATATTATCTATGAGAAATAAAATATAGACTAACAGATTTAAAGAACACCAGCAAGAGTTGAGTGCATTAGCATAAACCTGTAACTCCAGCTAATTGGGAGATTAACACAGGAAGATTGCTTAAGTCCAGGAATTTTAAACTGTCTTAGACACCATAGCAAGGCCCTGTCTCAAAAAAAAAACAAGAACAGAAAAATTGGACAACAAGATGTTTAGCTTTATTTTGTGATAATTATTTATAATCTTAAAATTTATACAAGCATATATGTCAAATGAAACTAGATGCACAATAAGACTTCTTAGAGGATAGATAAAATTTATGACTATAGCTTATATATAATTTGTTACACAACTTATTTTCAAGGTCTTTTATTATTTGTCTTTTGATAGGAATGGGTCGTGAAGTTGAGAATCTTATACTAGAAAATACACAACTGTTGGAAACCAAGTAAGTATGAAATTTTAACAAGGAATAAGAGATAATAAATTTTCTTTTTGTCCAAGTCAGTGACACTTCATCAGTTTAACACAGCACTAATTCTGTCTTTTCTCTCTCTCTGTGAAAATATGTAATAGGACCTTTGCAGAACACAAATTTTTGTTATTTTTCCACTTTATAAGTATCCATGCCTTTCTCTTAATCTTGTGGATGTGTCCAGTACTTGTTTTTGTTTTTGTTTTTTGAATTTATTTTTTGCTCTCTTCTCTAAGATTTGTCTATGTTCTTATCTCTATTTCTGCACAAATGATTTGATACATGCCCAGCCCATTTTATGGAACTTTCCACCAAGGTTGAATATTCTCTAGTACAATTTATGGAGTCTTAGGCCTCAAGTAATGTGAAATTTTATTTAATGGAGCAAATTATTTGTCATGTGGATAAAAAGTAGACTGGGTCCCCTCATCAATTTGCTATGTCAGATCACTGGAACATGTATAGATCGTCACCCAAAATACAACTATCAGAAGGTCCTATGTCCACTATACCTAAAAAAAACTACCTCTTGAACTTTTTTCTTAAATTTCTCTCCAGTTCAGAGTGTTTTAGCTTCAAGGAGTTATTCAACTTTATTGATTGGGCAATCTCTCTTCAGAACTCACAAACAATAGAAGCTAGGTGTAGTGGCACACACTTGTAATCCAGTGATTCGGATGGCTGAGGCAGGAGAATTTCGAGTTCAAGGCCAGCCTCAGCAATTTAGCAAGACTCCTATCTCAAAAAAAAAAAAAAAAAAAAAGCATAGAGGATGTGCTCAGTGGTAAGTGTCCTGGGTTCAATACCCAGTGTGAGTGTGAAATGCCCCCAGCCCTTATCTCTGCAGTGAGCAGGCCTTCCATTTACCAGCTTGTCATCCAGATATTATCATTTTTGTTTGTGTCTTGATGTGAAAGTATTAAAAAAGAAAAAAGAATAATTTACTAATAATAGTAGTTGCCTTAACGTTAATTTGCTTTCTTTTTTTGGTACTTACAGTTGAACCCAGGAGCACTTAACCACTGAAGTACATCCCCACTTTTTTTCTATTTTTTTTATTTTGAGACAGGGTCTCGTTAAGTTGCTGAGGGCCCCACTAAGTTGTTGAGGCTGGCTTTAAACATGCAATCCTTCTGCCTCAGCCTCCCAAGTCACTGAGATTACAGGCATGTGCTACCACACTGGGATTAATCTTGGTTAATTCTGATTTTTTTGTTGGTCTGTCTTGTTTTATCCATTCTTCCTTTAAATAAGTGGGAAGAATAGTAAACACTTGAATGTTTTTTATTCTTTTGCTTTTGTTTACAAACAGCATCAGACAGAATGTCCAAAAGTCTAGTTGTTTAGCTTTATGATTGTACAGTTACTTTGGGGTACAAAGGAATAATCTGAAAGACAAAAGAGTATTCTTGTAATCTTGCACTTGAAATATGTGTTTCTTAGAAATGCTTTGAATGTAGTAAAGAATGATCTGATAGCAAAAGTGGATGAACTCACCTGTGAGAAAGACGTGCTGCAAGGGGAATTAGAGGCTGTGAAACAAGCCAAACTGAAGCTAGAAGAAAAGAACAAAGAATTGGAAGAGGAGCTCAGAAAGTAAGTTTTGGCTGTACTGCTCTAAACCAAACTGTCTTTGCCAGATTGCCACAAAAGGTTATAGGTATAATCCTGAGCTTGAGACCTTTAACTCTCTCAAGTCGGGAAGGGCCAAGAGCTCCCTGGAGAGTGTGAAATGCTCCCAGCCCTTATCTCTGCAGTGAGCAGACCTTCCATTTACCAGCTTGTCATCCAGATATTATCATTTTTGTTTGTGTCTTGATGTGAAAAGTATTAAAACTATTCAAGTATCTTTGATAATAAAGAAATTAAAATTCATTTTTTTCCTCACCCAGTTTTTTATTTTTGGTTTTATTTTTTAAGGAATGCTATGATAATATCTTTCTGAATTGAAGGTAACAAAATGCCCTTTTGGAACAAGAAAAATAATACTTTAGTGGTAGTTAAAATTCTTCACCTACACTTTCAGTATTTTGAAAAGATGAACTCAGTTTAAATAACATGTTTTGTTTATTTTCCCACTAGAGCTCGTGCAGAAGCTGAAGACGCAAGGCAGAAAGCAAAAGATGATGATGATGTAGGTTTATAATTTTGGGGGTTTTATCTTACCATGTTTTGATACTTTTGGAAAATCTTGCTAATTAAGATTTGGATATATAGCATTGTAAATATTTTAAATAATTAGAAGTCATGTTTGTGGGTAATGAAAAGGATAGCTCATGCTTCCCCAGAGTGTTCAGGTGCTAAGCTTTCTAGCTACATGCTGTGTTTTTATGTTTTTTTCTGTCTCTGTGCTCTGATCTGTGGTTTGCCTATTCAAGTTCAAAGACCAGCTGGAACATTTTGGGTTTTGTTGTTTATCATTTATTTTGTTTCATATTTTAACTTAGAAATATGAAAGCCTGGTCTAGGTGGGTGTGGGTTCAGTTTCTGGCATTGCAAAAATAAAAGTTTTAGAGAAATATGAAAACAATAAAATTATTTAATAGTATTTAACATAAAAAGATGAAATCTAGAATTTTAAGTACTAAGCATTTAGCCCATATTGCTATCTATATACATGAATACAAAAGAATAAATTATGAGCTTCAAGTACTAAAATTTACCCCATATTGCTGTCTGTGTACATCAGTACAAAAGAATAAAGTATGAATTTCATGCCAGTGTTGTCATGCTGGTAATTCTTTTAGTAGCTTTATTATCATTCTTATAACAGGTGCTTCACACTAAAGATCAGACTTGAGATATATTGGAGTCCTGAAGAGAATTATCATTTGATTTCCCTTTTAGTTTATTCTGTGTTTGTGTATTTATTTACTTAATTTTATTTTTTATACAAGTGGAGCACAACTTTTCATTTCTCTGGTTGTACATGATGTAGAGTCACACCATTCATGCAATTCTACCCATACATAGGGGTAATAATTTCCATCTCATTCTACCATCTTACCCCCCTCTTTCGTGTTTTAATGTATTAATTAATACAGACAGAAAACATGTAACATATAAGTTATGAATAAGTTAACTTTATGAACCCACTACCCAGTTTAAGAACTAGGCCACTACCAAACATTGAACTGCTCTGGGCTCCTCCACTCCAAAGGAAACCTTGATCCTGTATTTATCATTTATTCATCTTTAAAAAACAATAATTGTATCATACCATGTGTATATGTGTATGTATGTGCCTTTACAAAGTATGGTTTTCATTATTTTTGTGTTTCATATATATTTAGTCTTGAAGACTTGCTTCTTTTACTCAATAACATATTTTTGAGATTTAACCTGTATTGTAGAATAGTGTTGTTGTTCATAATATCCTATTACATAAATATTCTACAATTTATCTGTCTTCCTGTTAATGAATATTTAGGTTAGTCTTGGTGTTTTACTACCATAAGTAATACTGCTGTCAAGAACATTTTAGTGCAAGTCTCAGCGTATAGGAATTTTTCCAGGTTATCTACCTAATAATGGGATTACTTGCTGTGTTGGCAAAATTCAGATCCTTTGTTATTCGTCATTAACTTTTATTTAAAGCTGGAGCCAGGTTCTGTGACAGGAGATCAAAGGAGGATGACTGCTGAGGGTTAAGCTCAGCTTTTCTCTTAATATCCCAAGCTGTGATCCAAATATTCATACTCCTTTCAGCAAAGCAAAATACCTACAGTTAAACCTACCTTTTTCCCCATAAGAGCATTGAAAAAGCAGCAGCAGATGGAAGTTAACTTGGGCATGCCGTTTTCGGAACCTAATCCTACACATCCTCCATATTCACATCTTTGTTCTAAGAATGAGTCTAGTTAATGCAGTAGTCTCTATTTTGTTGTATCTCTACTCGTATTTTAGTTATTCTTATATTTGGGTACACTGGTAACTAGGCAATAAGTTTATCATTTATATTGATCCTTGGATGTACCTATGTATTGTTGGTTTTGGAACTAGCTTGTAGCTATTTTCTGAATGATGATTGTTATAGAACACAAAATTCACAATTAGAACATTTCTAAGTAAAACTGATGAGAGTATATATTAAATCTGTATAGAAAACAGTTTGGGGTTTTAGTTTCAAATCTGCACTAATTTTTGTAATTTCTTTATAATATGTTTAAATATCAGTATTTATATCTAGAAATTAAATCACCTACCTCTTTTTAGTCATAAGTAACTATTTAAATTTTCATTGTTTTATTTCTCATTTATTAGATGAGAAATTAAGGAATGTTTAAAAACTTGGAAGATTTTACTTAAATCTGAGATTAATACCAAAAATAAGCTCCTGAAGTGATCTGTTGTCTTCTTGTCATTATAGAGTGATATACCCACAGCTCAGAGGAAGCGGTTTACTAGAGTAGAAATGGCCCGTGTTCTCATGGAAAGAAACCAGTATAAGGAGAGATTAATGGAGCTTCAAGAAGCTGTTCGATGGACAGAGATGATTCGGTTTGTATAAGAAGTACTCTGTGAGCTGGGGCTGGGGCTTGGGCTCGGGCTCAGTGGTAGAGAGCCTGCCTTGCACGTGTGAGGCACTGGGTTTGATCCTCAGCACCACATAAAAATAAATAAATAAAGATATTGTGTCCATCTACAACTAAAAAAAAAATATTAAAAAAAAAAAAGAAGTACTTTGTTTTCCTACCATTGTTTCTTAAATCTATATATTTTTCATTCAGAACAAGTCTTCCCTTGAGGGTAAATATCATTTTCTCTGTTTACTAGGAGAGACTATAATACTTGGATTAGTAATAGAAAGTGATCAGAAAAGGTATCTTTTGAGTCACTGTGAATCTTCCAGGAGGCTCCCACAATCTGTAAAAGGCAGTTGTTACTACTCAGGAATGATGGTCATTTTTCAAAAGAATGTAAAAACTGAGCTCACTGAAGTGGTACATGCCTGTAATCCCAGCAACTTGGGATGAGACAAGAGAATCACAAGTTTGAGACCAACCAAGGCAACTTAATGGGATCATATCTCAAAATAGAAAGAGCTGGGACTATAACTCAGTGGTTGAGTGTCCCTGGTTCAGTCCCCAGTATCACACCAGAAAAAAAGAAACTGATACTACTTTCATAGTGTTAAGAAAAGATCAAAATTTGTTATGCAATCTTTTGGGTTTTGGTACTAGGGATTGAATCCACAGGCACTTTACCACTGAACCACATCTCCAACCCTTTTAATTTTTTATTTCAAGATAGGCTCTTGCTAAGTTGTTCAGGGCCTAAGTTGCTGAGGGCTGGTCTTACACTTGCAATCCTCCTTCCTCAGCCTCCTGAGTCTCTGAAATAAAAGGCATGCACCACCATACCTGGCAGTATTGTCTTTTATTGGGTTTCAAATCTCACCTAATTCTGCCATCTAATTGTCATATTCTCACTAACAGTATTCCTTTAATTTAGCAAGAGCTCTTGAAATGCTTGTATATTAGTTGCTTACTAATATACCTATATTTTTTATTTACTAATAATAGCAATAATAGAAATAGTACCTATGGTAAGTTATTCTTATTTATTGGACAAGGAATCTAACCTGAGAAGAGTGTTCTTAACTGTAGTATTTAGTAAAGAGGGTAAATGTTAAATATTTTTAAAACTGAGGACATATATCCAGAGTCTGTTTTTCATTGCTGTTTTTTAACTCTCACAGCCAAGATATAATCAATGAGTAAAAGGAAATGGTAGCTTATTCTTGTTTGTTGAAAAGACATTTTCCCCCCTCTAGTACTGAAGGATTGAACCCTGGGGCACTCTACCACTGACCTATATCCTAGCCCTGTTTATTTATTTGTTTGTTTGCTCTGTCATTTTTTATAGGTGCATTATAGTTGTACATAATAGTGGAATTTGTTGTTATGTATTAGTACATGCACACAATGTATATTTTATTTTGAGACAGAATCTCACTAAATTGTGAAGGCCCCTGCTCAGCCTCCCTAAAGACTGGGATTGCAGGCAAGCACTACCATGCCTAGCTAAAAGTTGTTTTTAATTTTTTATTTTATTCTATTTTAGGAACTGGGGATTTAACCAGGGCAATTTACCTCTGAGCCATATCCCCAGCTCTTTTTATTTTGAAACAGGGTCTCGCTAAATTGCTTAGGGCTTTGCTAAGTTGCTGAGGTTGGCCTTGAACTTGCAATATTCTTGCCTTAGTATTCTGAGTGACTGAGATTACAGGTGTGCATCTTTGCACCCAGCTAAAAGATGTTTCTAATTTGGCAACATGGTGAGACCATGTCTTTAAAAAAAAAATGAAATGGAAAAATGTTTAAATATTAACTTTCAGGCATATTGGCTATTCTCTCCAACACAGATAATAATCTTCAGTTAGTAGACTAAGCTCTTTGAGTGAGAGATGGTATTTTATTAATCTAGTTTTATTCACTTTCACAGATTGACTTCCTAATGGTGGATCAAAGTAACTACTTGCTGAACTTAACTGGACTTAACTGTGTATCCTGTGAAGTTCTTGGGTCTTTTGTTTTTCAGAAAGCAGAACACCTAACTGATGACCATTGGTTTTTTTTAATATAGGGCATCACGAGAAAATCCAGCCATGCAGGAAAAAAAAAGGTCAAGCATCTGGCAGTTGTAAGTACATTAAGGCTATTAGCACTTTGAAACAGGAAGATTATAGTTGATTTTTTAAAAATTGGAGATAAATAGCTAAACTGAATTTTTTTTTTATAGCATGCCAACTCGGTAAGGCTGTTATTGAAGGACAAAAAAATACGCTATCGTAAGCTGCATCATGTTGGTTATGCATTTGATGGAATCCTCTCTCAAATTAAATAAAATAATGGGGGACTATTTATAAAGCTGATAATTACCTTGATCTCCATTAAATGTTACCCATTTATTGATTGTGAAAGATGTGAAGATGAGAAAGTTGGTGTTTGAGGGATTTGATTAGTGTGTATATGTGTTGAATATGAATTATATTTATGCTATGATTAAAACTTACCTTTTGGGCCTGGGACTGTGGCTCAGCTGTAGTGTAATGGCTTGGCATGTGTGAGGCACTGGGTTTGATTCTCGGCACCATGTATAAATAAAGATCTACCAACAGCTAAAAAGAAATTTTTAAAAAACCCTCTTTTAATTAGTCTGCTATGGAAACATCAAGTTTTAAATGAAAGTAATTTAAATTAAAAACTTAATGGAAACATCAAATTTTTAAAATGTGGACCTGAAAGAAATGTAAGTTGAGCTGACTTAGAAAATACATAAGATGTTTGTTAACATGGTAATGTATGTTCTAATACTTCACTATAAGACTGTTTTTAGAACTGGTGTACTAAGCTGCTGTTCACATCATGAGGCCTAATCTTGCTGCTTAACAACTACTCTTAAATTCACCAAGTAGGAGCAAGCAAAGCAATGATTTTATTTTGTTCATTCAGTAGAAGCTCCCTATACTCAAGAACTTCTCCCTTTCACATTATAGAAATTGCTAATTAAAGAACAGGTCTGGCTTCCTAAACTGTAGTTTCTTTTCCCTGAAAATATGAGTTTGGCTACAGTGTGTGACTACAAAGACTGTTTTTGCCAGTTTCTAACCTCATTGCCTTGTTAAAGCACTTTGGAATTTTCTTGAGCTTAAAAGTTTGTGGAAAATTATGAATTCTTATCACAGCAAAAGTGGTAGACATGCACTTTTTTTTTTTTTTTTTTTTTTAGTTTCAGCCGACTTTTCAGCTCCTCAAGTAATACAACAAAGAAGCCTGAACCACCTGTTAATCTGAAGTATAATGCACCCACCTCTCATGTTACTCCTTCTGTCAAGAAAAGAAGCAGCACCTTATCTCAGCTTCCTGGGGATAAGTCCAAAGCTTTTGATTTCCTTAGTGAAGAGTAAGTATTTTCTAGATGAATGGCCATGACCAAAATAAGTTAACATTTTCAAATTTTCTTGCCCCTTATTAGACCTTTTATAAGGATTCAGTTAAACCTAAAGACACTATTTCTATAACTTGTCTACCATTAATTACTTGTGGTCAGCACTTATTAAGAAAATTGCAGGGCTGGGGTTGTGGCTCAGTAGTAGTTTGCTTACCTAAAGGCCCTGGGTTCAATCCTCAGCACCACATAAAATAAATAAATTAATTAAATAAAGATATTGTGTTCAACTACAGCTAAAAAAATAAATATGTAAAACAAAAGAAAATTGCATTTCACAGTTTTCATAAGGGGAATTTTTTTGCATGCCTCAATTTTGTTGGTATGACATTGATAAATATTAATAGAAATACTAAACGTTTATTTATTTAGGTACTGGGATTTGAACCTACGGGCACTTAATCACAGAGTTACATCCCCAGCCCTTATCTATCTATTCTTCCTATCTAGCTATCTATCTTTTGGTACCAGGGATTGAACTCAAGGGCACTCGACCATTGAACCACAACCCCAGCCCTGATTTGTATTTTATTTAGAGAGAGACAGGGTATCACTGAGTTGCTTTGTCTTTTTTTTTCTTTTTCTTTTTTCCTGAGGCTGGCTTTGAACTTCACCTCCCAAGCTGCTGGGATTACAGGCATGTGCCACTGCAACCTGCACCTTTTTATTTTTTGTTTTGAGACATGGTCTCTTTAAGTTGTTTAGGGCCTTGCTAAGATATTGAAGCTAGCTTTGAACTTGCAATCCTTCTGCCTTGGCCTCCTGAGACACTGGATTGCAGGTGTGCACCACCATGCCTGGCTAAAGGTTTACATATAATTGTTTTTCTTAAATATTTGAACTTTTCTCTTACTGCTTAGATATATACAGACAAACTAATATGTTAGACAGACTAACATCTTAGAGCCCCAGTTTCTCTGACTGAAAAATGAGTCTAACATATCTCAAAGGTGTTAGGATTATATTTCATATATTTGTAAAATGCCTGATGTGTGTATGGGTAGATTTGTTAACTGTGATCAACACAGCATGAAAGAACAAACAAGGCTTGTCGTCAGAGCAAATCCCATTTATTGAGGAACAGCTCTGCATATTTATAGAGCCAGGGTTGGTTTGACAGTTGGCATGGGGTGCTTTTTGATTGGAGGGTAAGGATCAGGTGAGCCAGCAGGGCTAGTCTGATTGGTGGGTAGGATCAGGTGAGCCAGCAGGGCTCTGATTGGTGGGTAAGGATCATGTGAGCCAGCAGGGCTCACCATTAGATGGCTCTTCTTGGGGGATGGGGAAGTTAGTCTTTGGAGCTGGGGCAACTCCCAACATTCCCCCTCTTTGTTATTAAATGAGAATGGGTGTCAACTCATTCTGGCTGCTTCCTGCTGAAATGGGGCAGTGTGGGAGAAAGAGGAAGGAAGTAAGGAGCCCCCACAGGTATCAACAAAGGTTCCTTGCCACCACAGATCCATGATGACATCAGTCCATTCTGCATAGGTCTCGACTGGAGGTATCATCAGTAGCCAGGAGTTGGTAATTCCTGAGAAGAAGCTGGTTAAAAGCTTGATTAGAAATTTTACCCACCTGAGTCTGAATGAACTTTATGATAGGGGGAAGGAACAGGCACAGGGAGTTTTTATAGCCCAAATCTAATGGGGTCTCTGGGTCTGCAAGCTGCCTTGTTGGCCCAAGAGGGGTTAAGTGTTCAACCCGGGAGGCTTGGGCATTTGGGCTTGAAGCAAACAGGTGATATAGAATCAGACAGAGGGTTTGAGAGGTCAGCTAACTTTGTTTGGCATGCCCTGCAGGCCCTGCAGACCAGCCTGTCCTGCACCTAACACCCTCAATTCCACTCTTCATTCCTAGTCCAATCTAGCTCCCTCTCCTCTCTATTAAGGCTGCTCTTCAAACTTTCTCCTACCTGGGTGTACCAGCTACCATATTTTTCTTTGAGAGCAGTCAGATCTCTCCAGGTTTTTATGTGAAACACCTCAACTTTAAATACTGATACTTGGAATTCTTATGAAACTGGGAGGCCCTCTGGAGCCCTGTGTAAACTTGAAGGTGGACATACTAAGTGCATGCTATCACATTTGGCATAGATGCTTCAGCTAACCACTAGTCTGAGCAGCGAGTCTCAGTGGTACTTATGTACACTCCAGCTACCATCAGAAGATGGTGACTTCTTCCCATGGGAACTTAAAACTGAACTCAGACATGCACACACATACACATAGGAAAAGCAGAAACTCTATCATTAAAGCCTGTAACTAGCTCAAGACTCCAAAGCTCCTCACTCTTCTATTGGCAAACGGATAGTACCCAAAGAAGCACCTTGATTTTTCAGAAGCAGGGCATGTGGATCACCATAACAGGGCAACCTCCACACAGGATGGAGAAGTTGAGGAAAGGAAGGATTTAGAGAGCACTTCAGATAGGGGAAGACAGAGTGACGATAGAGCAGGTGGGCTGGACCAGAGCACACTCAATGCCTCACCCAAGGAGAGCTAAAGTTGCCTCCCAGGACAGTCATGGACTCACTGAAGATAACTCAGGTAGGGGTAGATATAAACAAAAGGAAGAAACAACTTCACCAGGAACCCAGGCATGGGAAAGCTGTTGGAGGGTGGTGATGGGAACACCAGCATGTGCACATGCCTAAGCTTACGTGCCAACTATGTGCAGGGTCCTGCACACCAGTTACATCCCAATGAAACTGGGAGGGTAAATAAAACACACATGTTTCTCCTTAGGCCCATAAGGCAACTGGTAAAGTGCTCTCTTATGATCACACTTATTCAGGGGTCACCATGCTCTGGACACCTAAGTGGTTTGTCAGAAGGACAACACACAACGGCCAGATTCAAGCAAGTGTGGGGGGATCTGGCTGGAGGAGGCCCTTAGGGTCACTTGCCTTGAATCCTCAACATAGGGCAAAGAGAGGACCCAAGAGGGGCCAGAAATGAGGAGGAGCATTGACAAGAGTACTTAATGACAGGTGACGATCATTAGCTCTTCTGATGAAGGTGTAGGAGGGCCAGGCTTAAGTCTGGAAATCATGGGGTAAGTTGGTTATTAGGTTGTTTGAGTTTGGCTGCTGAGGGTGTGCACATAATCACCTGAGCAGGGCCCTTCCATTTTGGTTTTAGAGGGGGCTTTTCCCCCAGTGGGCAATAAGGGACCGATTGGAAGCCTGGGGGTGGTAAGGGCAATGGAAATGCCAAGGGAGTGATAGCACGTGAGCTAGTCCCTGAGTTATCTCTGAGGTGAAGTCTGGGCCATTATCTGATTAGATAGAAGTGGGCATCCCAAAACGGGGGATTATGTGAGTAAGCAATAGATCAACTATAGTAGAGGCCCGTTTATTGGAAGTGGGAAAGGCTTCAACCCATCCCGAAAAAGTATCTACCAATACAAGAAGATGTTTTTTACTCGGAGCATGTTGGTGAAATCAATCTGCCAGTCTGCAGCTGGGGTATGACCGCGGGCCTGATGAGAAGGGAAATGTTTAGGTTTTAATGGAGTATTGGTATTGGTTTTCTGGCAGATCTGACAAGCGGAAGTGATCTGTTGTAGGAGAGTCTTATCACGCAGGAAAGGGTGAAAAAGGAATGAAGGGAAGTAGTAAGACTCTGTGGAATAGAATGGAATAGAGAGTGAAGAAACTGAGTTGTTGGGGATCTTTGGGCCGATCCCCGGTGGTTATGAAGAGTAGCGGAGAGGAGGTAAAGCTCTGTAGGGCGGCTGATTGAGCCGCTTGATCAGCCTTGGAATTCCCCATAGTAGTAAAGGAGGAGTCAGTTTAGTGGGCCTTGCAATGGATTGTTCCCAGTTAGGAAGGCAGCCTGGAGGCTTGTAGTAGGCCAGAAATAAGTGTGGAATTAATGACTGCCGTCCCTCTGGTGGTCAATAGCCCCCTTTTTTTCCAAATGGCTGCGTGGGAGATCAGGATATGGAAGACGTATTATATAGGGAGAGAGTTTTTCCTCTGCTAGCTCGCATGCCCTTGTGACAGCTATGAGTTCAGCTTGGTGGTTGGTGGTATTGGGTGGGAGAGGTTTTTGCCTCTATGATGGATGAGAGGGAAACAATAGCATACCCTGCTACTTTAACCCCTTTGTATATAAAGGAGCTACCATCTGAGAACCAGATGAGGTCCAAAGAGGGCAGGGGTCCCTCAGAAATGGTGGTAGGGCAGGGTAAAATTGTCTCTAATACCTCCAGGCATTTGTGGACGGGATATTGTGAGTGAGAAGATGGGAAGAGGGAGGCAGGGTTTAATGGAGAGCAGGGTTGAAAAGAGATGGAGGGATTTTCAAGGAGGGATAGAACCCTGGAAGGAGGAAATGACTGTAGCCCCCTTGTAAGTGAGAAAATCCTTTAATGGTGAGGAGATGAGATGGTTATCAGGGAGCCAAAGATAAGCTTGTGTGCTTCTTTCAGGAGGTCATGGGCCGCTGCTAGGGCTCTGAGGCATGAAGGGCTTCCCTACCACTGAGAGTAGGGGTTCATCTTGGGGGCCCTTGGCCAGATTCCAGGCCCTGAAGTACCCAGCCAAACCCAAGAAGGAGAGTCATCTTTGGTCTTTGGTGTAGGTATAGACACAATAATGACCTTTTTCCCTTGAGAGACAGAGAACCCTAGATACATGCTATTTGGGCCTTTTGTGGAGAGGCCCAATATCCCTTTAAGGCCAAGAAATTAAGTAGGAGAACTCTGTCATCTGTTGAGTGCCCTTTGGACAGCTAGAAGAATTTGTTTGCAAGAGGTGCAGAGAGCAGGATTGGATCAGAGCAAGAAGAAAGCCTGGAAGAGATCTCTTAGAATGGAGGGATCCAGGGACCCAAAAAGAGGTCATCTGCTTTGGTTGTCTAAGGGATAAGTGGGCCAGACCTGAGTGCTATATTTGATCCAAGAGGCATTGTAGGGGAGAGTCAACCAGCAGAGAGGACACATTACCCATGTAAGGAGGACACAAGAGAAGGAGGAAACTGATTTATTGGCAAAAAGGGTGTCCCCGCTAAGCCAAAAAATCAGGAGTGCCTAAGTGGCAGGTTCGAGCTGCAGAGATTGGTCGTCACCGAATCCTGACAATCGAAGCTCTCATCTTGGATGGAGCCAGAGTCTTGGGAGACCTTGGCCAAGGCTTTTCGGGACCCCTCCTGGAGAGGCCAGATACTCCCAGGGCCAGAAAGAAGAGAGAGGAAGGGGAAGATAAGTGTCTCTCTAGTGGCCGAGTCTTAAATTGAGAGGACTAGGACTTTCGAATCTGCCCAAGGAAGGAGTCCCTGAGCCTTAAAGGCTGTGGGGGGGATGCTTTCCTCTCCGCCCGTGGGCAAAGAGATTTGCCAGACGATAATCAACATATTGCAAGAGGGTGGATTTGGGGCACTGGGGGGTGAAAAGATTGGAGGTCAGAGGCCAAGGTTTGTCCAAAGAGGTGTGGACTATCTCAAAATTCCTGAGGAAGGACAGTCCAAGTAAAAGGCAAAATGATATCCTTTAAATCTATGACAGAGAAGTGGGTGGCAGTGTAGAGGATCTGAGACAGCAGAGTGTATGAGTTGGGAACCAAAGGATGTAGGCCCAGAAGAACTTTATGGGCCTAATGGAAGTGTTGATGAGTCGTAGGTAGGACCTATTGGGGTTTTTTTACCGCTAGTATGAGAGTAAGGGGAATGAGCAGGGTGGAGGTACCCCTTGCTAAGAAGGTCCTGAATAATCAGGAAATGGTGGAGGGGGTGTGGGTATCCCATACAATCGGATCAACTAGGTTAGTATGGTATTTCATGTCAGCCTCATAAATGGAGCAGAATGGCCAGTTTTCTGCCAAAAGGGCCAGAAAAGATGAACAGGTCGATTCTGGGGCCTGACTGGAGCCCGTATATTGATTATTGTATTGAATTTAGAGAGAATATCTCAGCCAAGCAAAGGAATTTGACATTTGGGGCATAATAGGAACATCTGAGAGGTTGGGAAGTTGTCTGTGGAACAGAGTAATAGGGGTCTTTCTTGGATAGATGGTCTTTCCTCCTACCCTGACAATAGGAGAGGTGGATGGCACTGTTTGCCCCCAGAATTCTGTCAGGACTGAGAAGGTAGCTCTGGTATCAAGGAGAAAGTTAACCTTGCACCTATCCACCTGAATCCGCACCCTGGGTTTCTGTCTATTGATCGTTATGGCCAGGGACAAGGACCCAAGGCACTGTCAGTTGATTGCCATGCCCAGAAGGTCGGAGGGTTCCCTGGCCATAGGCCTCCTACGAGATCTAGAACAGTCAGAGCCCCAATGACCTTGTTGTTGACATTTAGGGCATGGGGTACACAGAGTGCATGGTGCAGGACATGCCCTGGCCCAATGTCCCTCCTTGCCACACTTGAAGCAGGCGCCCAGGGGGGTTTTCAGTGATGGGCGGCGACCCAAGGAAGCACCCTACAGGACCTGGGCGAGCATCTGAAATTTCTCAGTCTTGGGGGTGGCAGGGTCTTGTTTGAGCTTTTTTAGTTTGGCCCAGATGTCGGGGTAGTTCTGCCAGAGGAAATATGTCATAAGGACATGACGGCCATCTGGGGTTTTGGGAGTCTGATCTGGGGGCAGCAAGTGGCCCCGGAGGGTGATTGGGATTAACTTGGTGAGTTTTATTCGCATGGGCTCTGGCAAGTTCCCAGACTCTGGTACGTTCCTCAAGAAGGAGAATGTTAGCCAATAACATATAAGTGAGGCTATAAGCCTGGAGGGCCCTTTTGAAACTCTCTTTTGTGGTGAATGAGCCCATCCTTTGCCCAAGTTGCATGGGGTCATTCATAGAGAACGGGACATGTACCTGGATAATGCCCTCAGGTCCAGCAACCTCTCAAAGGGGCCATGGTTTGTGGGACTAGGGGCGGGACCTAGTTTGGGGGGAACTAAAGATGTCAGCTGAGTCAGGGGGAACACCTGAGGGGGTAGACAGAGCCAATGGGGGAGGTCGGTAGGGAGGAGGTTCATCTGCCGGATAGGTAGGGGTGAGAATGAAGAAGAGAAAAAGCCTCAACATAGGGGAACTCCTTCCACTTTTTCGAGCGCCCACAGAAGTTAAACAGATCTCTGAGAATTGCGGGATCTAGGGATCCTCCTGGGGGCCATTGACTTTGATTGTCTAACTGATAGTAAGGCCAATCTTATGTGCAGAATTTAATAAGGGGGGAGTCTGCAGGGAGGGAAGAAGAGGCCCCCATAGGTCAGGAGAGGGACAAGGGTGGTTGAGAGAGGGAGGGGGGAGGGGAGTGCCTGTTCTTCCACCCCTCAGTACCTCCCACTCATGAACCGGGTTCCAGAGAGTCCACCATGACCATGAAGGTCGTGGTGGGGTGCGTTCTGTCCTCCAGATTGGGCGTCAGAGGTTTGTCGGTCGATCACAGTCAAATCCCCTGCGTAACCCATCTGAAGTTGGATACCCAATAGGGGAACTCACCTACTAAAGATCTGGTGTTGTAAACAGCACTCGAAAGAGTAGACCAGGACGGCAAGCCTTGAGAGAGGGGGCCCTTGAGCAGCAAGGCATTTCCCCTCTTTGGTTTCGGCACCAATGAAAGAACGAACAAGGCTTGTCATCGGAGCCAATGCCCGTTTATTGAGGAACAGCTCTGCATATTTATAGAGCCAGGGGTGGTTTGACAGTTGGCATGGGGTGCTTTTTGATTGGAGGGTAAGGATCATGTGAGCCAGCAGGGCTCACCATTAGACGGCTCTTCTTGGGGGATGGGGAAGTTAGTCTTTGGAGCCAGGGTGATTCCCAACACAGCAAGTCACTTCACAAAAAATTTTAATGGCCTAAAGAAGAGAAATTGTTTTCAGAATTATTGTTATATTTTATTCCATAGTGCCAAAGCTTACTCAAGTCTGTTGGCATTTTTTCTTCTGAAAGAAATTAGAGGAATCTAAATTTAATCTATATTATCTTCCTGAGCAGTTTTTGACTTAGTGATCTTTTAGTCACTTGTAGAATATCCTCAGTAAAAGTTTATTGAATAAACAACAACAAAAATAGAAGAGCCAAAATTACTTAGAAATTTATTCCTTTTATATGGCCAGCATCTATAACCTGATAGAAGTTTGATGGCTAATGATCCAGTATAATAGGCTGCTTACTAACCCTTTAAAGCTTTACTACACAAATATAAAAGGACCAGTATAACTTTTTTTTTTTTAAATGCAGTGCTAGGGATTAAACCCAGTTCCTCACATATGCTAGGAAGTATGACACTTTTGAAAGAGCTATTGTAGTCAGAAAAAATCAAATAATTTTTGTTGTTTGTCTAATAACATTTACTTAATTTAAATAGGAAATCTCTTCCTTTTAGAACTGAAGCTAGTTTAGCCTCTCGCAGAGAACAAAAGAGAGAACAGTACCGTCAGGTAAAGGCACATGTTCAGAAGGAAGATGGTCGAGTGCAAGCTTTTGGCTGGAGTCTGCCTCAGAAGTATAAACAGGTAAGTTGCAAAATTCTGTGAGTGATAGAAGTGTACTTGGGTGTGAAGAATTTGGAATACGTATCACAGACCTGTTCATTTCTTGCTGCGTAGACTTGGCAAGCATGTAGGGACGTGATGAGGGTTTTCAGGTTATTTTGTAGTGCCCTAGAATGCAAATGAAATACCTGAGTCTGAGAAGAGGTGTGGTCAAAAAAGGGTTCGAAGAATGTGGAACTTAAGGTTCTGCCTTAACTAGAATAAGCTGTTTTAATGCTTGGAGATTTTATTTATTTTTATTTTTATTATTTTATTTTTTTGTAGTAGTGGGAATTGAACCTAGGGTACTCTATTACTGAGCTACATCCCCAGTCTTTTTTCAGACAGGGTCTCACTAAATTGCTGAGACTGGCCTTGAACTTGGAATTTTCTTGCCCTAGCCTCCTGAGTAACTGGATTATAATCATGCTCCGCTGCACCTGACTTGAAGATTTTCTTTTTTAAAAGAACAATATTTGGGGGCCAGGGTCAGTGGTAGAGTGCTTGCCTAGCATGCATGGGGCACTGGGTTCAGTCCTCAGCACACATAAAAATAAAATATTGTGTCCACCTAAAACTAAAGAACAAATTTTTAAAAAAATATTTTTTAAAAAGTGTTTGTTGTTTAAAAAGTGTAAGAAGTCAATGGCGTCCAGCCTTTCAAATTAACTAAAGCCTAGTTCAGGTTTTCAAGAATTTTATCTACTTCATATTCCATACCCCTAAGAGACTCAGCACATTTGTATATACACATGTACACACATGTGTATATATATGAAAATTAGTGCCTTTGTTCTGAGCACTAATAGTATCCTAGTGTCCTGTTTATTTCTTTTAATTGCAACTTGATTTTCTGTTGACTTTTCAAATAAGAATAACAAAATGAACCTGAATTTGATTTCAGGGAGCAAATGTATAACAGCATTGCCTGCCCATGTCTCAGTGATTCTATTAGAAGTTTACTTTTGATAAGACTTACTAATTTGTTCCTTCCCCCACCCCATTAGGTAACAAATGGTCAAGGGGAAAATAAGATGAAAAATTTGCCTGTGCCTGTCTATCTCAGACCTCTAGATGAAAAAGATGCATCCATGAAGGTAAGCTAATTGTGAAGCTAAAGCAGGTATTCCCTAAACTTTAGATAGATTTTCTTTCCTCATAAAACCAGAAAAGTTTAAACACTGCCTCTGCAGTGAGATTATTATTCATTTTGTCGTCTTAGAGTGTATTAAATATCTAATTTACCACCCTTAGTTGTTTTAAGAAAAGGAACCACTTTAAACATTTTTAGAGAGAAAATTACAATAATACCTTTTTTTTTTTTTTTTTTTTTTCTGAGAAGCTGTGGTGTGCTGTTGGAGTCAATCTATCTGGTGGGAAGACCAGAGATGGTGGTTCTGTTGTTGGAGCAAGTGTATTTTACAAAGATGTTGCTGGTTTGGATACTGAAGGCAGCAAACAGCGAAGTGCATCTCAGAGTAGTTTAGATAAGTTAGATCAGGAACTTAAGGTAAGTGTTTACGAAACTATTAGTTTAGCTTTTTGATCCAAAATTTACTTCTGGGTACAAGTTTTTTTAAGTTGTGGTTACTATGCCCTTCCTTACCATCCCCCATTACCCTTTTAAAACCAATTTTTTTTGAGGTGTTATTCATATATAATCAAGCATATCCTTGAAATGACTATGGTCCAAAGAGTTTTGCCAAAAGTATACACCTATGCAACCACCACTACAATCAAGATATAAAGTATTTTAATCATTGATCCACTTTCACAACTACTTTTTAGTCTAGTAATTGATACTGACAAGTGGTTGTATTTTTACCTTCCCAAATTACCTGGAAATAAATTTGAAATAATATTACCTTTTATTGTAATAGCACAGCTTTATGAATATTTGCACATATTTATGATCTTAAACATTCATTCTCTTCATTTTGCCTACTTAGGAACAGCAGAAGGAGTTAAAAAGTCATGAAGAATTATCCAGTCAAGTCTGGATCTGTACCAGCACTCATTCAGCTACAAAAGTTATCATCATTGATGCTATTCAACCAGGCAACATCCTTGACAGTTTCACTGTTTGCAACTCTCACGTTCTTTGCATTGCAAGTGTCCCAGGTAAGAATGAGTCTTGTATCTCTCTTCTCTTCCCTCTCTTCCCATTCTCCACACTTGCTTCCAGGCAGGATTGCATTTGGCTGCCTAGCTCTCATGGAGTTCTAGTTGGGGAAAACCAAAAATTAACTAGAAACTCTTGAATAAACAAGATATTTTCAGATAGTGAAAATACTGTGAAGAAAATGAAATATGAGAAGATAAATGGGAGTCAAAGGACAGGGTGCTATTTATATTAAATAATAAAGGAAGGTGTTCTAATATTCTGAATTAAATATATGATGTTAAAGACATTTGTTAAAAAATTTAGAAGGGGGCCTGAGGTTGTGGCTCAGTGGTATAGAGTGCTTGTCTGGCATTTGTGAGGCCCTGGGTTCTATCCCCAGCACTACATAAAAAAAATAAACAAATAAAATAAAGGTTTAAATTTAAAAAAAAAAAATTAAAAGGGCTGGGTGCAGTCACACACACCCTGTAATCCCAGTGGCTCAGGAGGCTGAGGCAGAATTCAAAGTCAGCTTCAGGCACTTAGTTAGACCCTGAGCAACTCAGCAAAGACCATGTCTCTAAATAAAATATTAAAAAGAGCTGGGAATGTGGGTAAATGCCCTTGGGTTCAATCCCTGGTACCCAATAAATAAGTAAATTTAAAAAAATAAAAAGTCCATAACATCCTTACAATGAGACCCTGTTTCAACAAAAAAGATAAAAAGGTCAGGGGATGTAGGTCAGTGGTAAAGCACACCTGGTTCAATCCCCAGTATTAAAAAAAAAAAAAATCTGGGGCTGGGGTTGTGGCTCAGAGGTAGAGCGCTCACCTGTCATGCATAGGGCACTGGGTTCCATCCTCAGCACCACATAACAATAAAATGAAGATGTTGTGTCCACCTATAACTTAAAAAAAAAAATATATATATATATATATATATATATATATATATATATATATCTGGTATGATGGAAAATCTAGAAATAGATAATAATGATAGCTACACAACATTGTGAATGTAAATAATGTCACTGACTTGTATTTTTTTTGTGGGGAGTGCTACTGGGAATTGAAAACAGGGGTACTTGACCACTAAACCACATCCCCAGCCCTATTTTGTGTTTTATTTAGAGACAGGGTCTCACTGAGTTACTTAGCACCTTGCTTTTGCTGAGGCTGGCTTTGAACTCAGGATCCTCCTGCCTCACTCTCCCAAGCCACTGGGATTACAGGTGTGTGTCATTGCTCCTGGTTGTACTTTTCATTATAATTAAATTTTTGGTATTACATGAATAAAAAAATCTTCTAAATAAAGCGGAGAAGGTTTGTTTTTATTTTGTAAATGCTTAATTTTTTAATGTATTAATCTCTTAAGGCACTATGTATATATACTTAGGGACATTTATTTATTTCTTTTTTTTCTTTTTAGTACTGGGGATTGAACTAAGGACACTGAGTCACATCCCAAGCCCATTTCATTTTTTATTTTGAGACAGGGTCTTGCTAAGTTGCTTAGGGCCTGACTGAGTTGCTGAGGCTGGCTTTGAACTTGTGATTCTCCTGCTTCAGCCTCCTGAGTATCTGGGATTATAGGCGTATATCACAGCATCCAGCAGGGTTTTAATTTTTAATAGTAATAGATAATCCATATTTCAAATAGTAATCTCATTCATTTAAAAAAAACCTTTTAAAAATTTTTTTGCTGGCTTGATGTCACATACTGTCAGACTGTTTTAAACTTCACATGGCTGGTATGGATTTAATTAAGAACATGACATTTTTGGGGCTGGGGATGTGGCTCAAGTGGTAGCGCGCTTGCCTGGCATGCTCGGGGCGCTGGGTTCGATCCTCAGCACCACATAAAAAGTAAAAATAAAGATGTCGTGTCCACCGAAAACTAAAAATATATATGTATATATATATATATATGTATATATATATATATATACATATATATATATATTAAAAAATTCTCTCTCTCTCTAAAAAAAAGAACATGACATTTCATGTTTTTTATGTGCACTCGCCTTAATAGCTATATTTTTATATTTTTAAATTTTCATTAGTTTTAGCTATATTATTTTACTTTTTCAGTCAATTTCCTATTTTTAATGCTACCAGTTTGGCAATGTTATTTAAGTCCCTATATCACCTGCACATTTTCTTTTTTTTTTTTTAATGTGAATAAATAGAGTATTTTTTTTTTCTTAAACCACTATTGAAAATTTTTTTTTTATTGGTTGTTCAAAACATTACAAAGCTCTTGACATATCATGTTTCATACATTAGATTCAAGTTGGTTATGAACTCCCATTTTTACCCCAAATACAGATTGCAGAATCACATCGGTTACACATCCACATTTTTACATAATGCCATATTAGTGACTGCTGTATTCTGCTATCCTCTACTATCCCCCCTCCCCTCCCCTCCCATCTTCTCTCTCTACCCCATCTACTGTATTTCATTTCTCTCCTTGTTTATTTTCCCGTTCCACTCACAACCTCTTATGTGTAATTTTATATAACAATGAGGGTCTCCCTCCATTACCATGCAATTTCCCTTTTCACTCCCTTTCCCTCCCGCCTAATGTATCTGTTTAATGTTGATCTTTTCTTCCTGCTCTTCCTCCTTGCTCTGTTCATAGTTGCTCTCATTATATCAAAGAAGACATTTGGTATTTGTTTTTTAGGGATTGGCTAGCTTCACTAAGCATAATCTGCTCTAGTGCCATCCATTTCCCTGCAAATTCCATGATTTTTGTCATTTTTTAGTGCTGCGTAATATTCCATGGTGTATAAATGCCACATTTTTTTTATCCATTCATCTATTGAAGGGCATCTGGGTTGGTTCCACAGTCTAGTAATTGTGAATTGTGCTGCTATGAACATCGATGTGGCAGTATTCCTGTAGTAAGCTCTTTTAAGGTGTTCAGGGAATAGTCCGAGAAGGGCAATAGCTGGGTCAAATGGTGGTTCCATTCCCAGCTTTCCCAGGAATCTCCATACTGCTTTCCAAATTGGCTGCACCAGTTTTCAGTCTCACCAGCAATGTACAAGAGTACCCTTTTCCCCACATCCTCGCCAGCACTTGTTGTTTAACTTCATAATGGCTGCCAATCTTACTGGAGTGAGATGGTATCTTAGAGTTCACCTGCACATTTTCACCTTAAGCTTCAAGTGACTTTAATGGAGGGAAAAAAAGTGCTGTTTATAGGAGTTTACTTAACTATTAAAGTTTATCTTATTTTCCAGGAGCCCGAGAAACAGACTATCCTGCAGGAGAAGAACTTTCAGAATCTGGTCAGGTGGACAAAGCATCTTTATGTGGAAGCATGACAAGCAACAGCTCAGCAGAGACAGATAGCTTGTTGGGAGGCATCACAGTGGTTGGTTGCTCCACAGAAGGTGTGACAGGAACTGCCACTTCTCCTAGTACCAATGGTGCTTCACCAGTGATAGACAAACCACCAGGTATGTCTGCTCTTACCTACCATGTGTTGTGGAGTTTGATCCTATCCCAGATGCCTCATTAGGGACTTGTTGATCCTAAATTTGCAAGAATGAAAGAGCTGGGAAGAAGATGCCATATTGACTGTTACCTGCTCAGTTCCATAATACAATGCAAAGAGAGGATCAGTGGAGTGGAGATTTGTGTGGGGAAAGAATTGGCATGGAAAAGTTCAAACTCGGAGTGCTTTATATATTTTATAGAAATGGAAGCGGAAAATAGTGAGGTTGATGAAAATGTTCCAACAGCAGAAGAAGCAACTGAAGCCACAGAAGGCAATGCAGGATCCACTGAAGACACTGTGGACATCTCCCAGCCTGGTGTATACACAGAGCATGTCTTTACAGATCCTTTAGGAGTTCAGCTCCCAGAAGACCTCTCTCCAGTCTATCAGTCAAGGTATACCTCCTAAGTCACTAACTTAGAAAACTGGGTAAAGAGCACAACTAAAAGGAACCAAAATAACCTCAAGTAGCCAAAACATTCCTGCTAATTGGCATCAGTGTTGTGATCCGAATGATGTTATTGCCTGTTCCTGCTGTATCTTCATCTTTTCCTTTCTCTTCATTCTCTTTGGATACTTTTTTCCCTTCATTTCTTCTGGGTGTTTTCCAATATAAAAAAATCTTGTCCATCAATTCAAACTCTTCCTGGTCATTTTTTCCTGTTTTTTGTCTTTTTAAATTATATTATGTTTTCCATTCTACTATTAATTCTTGGTCGTTTAAATTCCCATCCCCATCCTCACTCAAACTCCCATCACCAGCAAAATTGGCCATTGTTTAAATTTGTCTCACTCATACTCCCATCACATGAGCTTGAATGACCTTTCTGAATTTAGTTATCATATAAACATTTTCTTAGAAAACAGGCTTTTCCTTTAAAGCGTTGGTTAATTCAGTCCCATTTAGTGAATTATTTCATTTTCTTTCTTGCCTTCTCTAGAAGCCCTTCGGTGAGGGTCTCTTGAAACTGAATTTTTTCTCAGTGTGTAGAGCAACCAAAAGTCTACTAATATTTAAACCAGAACAAATCATTCATTAACATTTAATTGTTAATTTAGAATAAAGTCACATTTTGAATTTGGTAGTCCAGTTATATCCTTTACTTAATTTTTCCTAACAACTCAAAAGAAAAGTTTTATGATAGAATACAAGCATATTTCAGCTTAATTTCCTTTAGAAAACTCTTTTAGTTTTTGAGTGTATGTGTATCTTTTCCTCCCCAGAAGAAACTATTGTAAAATTCAAAATAACTATAAAGGAGACCCATAATTATAATCTGTGCATTGTCTGCTGAATTTCATTACCATGTCTTACTCCCTTATCTGCACTTTAAAACTCCTGGGTTAATGTTTTTGGTACACCGGTTGAATTTTTTTGTTTTTTTTGTACCAGAGATTGAACTTAGGGGCACTTGACCACTGAGCTACATCCCAGCCCTGTTTTGTATTTTACTTTGAGACAAGGTCTCACTGAATTGCTTAGTGCCTCACTTTTGCTGAGGCTGGCTTTGAACTCGGGATCCTCTGCCTCAGCCTCTCAAGCCACAAGATTACAGGCGTTTGCCACTGCACCCAGCTTGAAATATTACTATTTAACATTGGCTTTCTGGAATTTTACTGTTCGATTTTTTTTTTTTTTTTTTAAGACCAGTGATAATCTGCATTTGGGGTAAAATTGGAGTTCATAACCCACTTCAATCTAATGTATGAAATATGATATGTCAAGAGCTTTGTAATGTTGTGAACAACCAATAAAAAAAAATAAAAAATTAAGGAAAAAAAAAAAAAAAGACCAGTGATAAACTTAAATGTAGAAGTCAGGATGATGGAGCACACCTATAGTCCCAGCTGATTGGGAGGCTCAGGAGTATAGGTTACAAGCCTAGGCAATTTAGCAAGACTCAAAGTTTAACAAAAACAACAAAAGAAAGTTCAGTGTCAGAGCACTTTCCTAGCAAGATCCTGGATTTAATCTTCAGTACCACAAAAAATAAGATAAATGAAAACTTTTTAAAAACACATTAAGGGGCTGGAGATGTGGCTCAAGTGGTAGCGTGCTCACCTGGCATGTGTGAGGCACTTGGTTCGTTTCTCAGCACCTTATAAAAATATGTTGTGTCCACCTAAAAAATTTTAAAAACACATACACATTACATAGAAATGTTCAGTCCCCTAAAAATCATAGGTAAGTGTACTCATTTCTTTCTTGTTCCCTCTTTCACAGTAATGACTCAGATGTGTATAAAGATCAAGTATCAGTATTGCCAAATGAACAAGACCTGGTGAGAGAAGAAGCTCAGAAAATGAGTAGTCTTTTACCAACCATGTGGCTTGGAGCTCAAAATGGCTGGTAAGCGCCAGCACGTTCACTATGACAGTATATTTAATCCTTTACTTTTGCTTTTGAAAGCAGAAGAAAAATGAATAAAATGGGGTAAACACAAAGTATATATTAATAAAAAGAATTTATGATATACACAAAAGTTTCAAGTTTTGTTCACAAACTGAACTTGGATTGGTTATGAAAGGTAAACTATATTATTTTTGCTATAGAGTATTCTCTTTAAATAATATTCTTAGGAGAAGAGGTAAATAAGATTTTAAAGTCTGGGTTCTCTAGAAGTAGAAGATCCTGAAGAGCACAAAAATAAAGAATTATGGATGTATAGAATGTGTACATAGGTTTATGTTGGCAAGAAATACTATTGATTGAACTAATGTGTCTGGTTTCAGGAAAGCCCAATCCCAAGCATGACTTTATAGTAGATGTACTAGAAAAAACAGAAAAAAATCATAGTTTGAAAGCTCAGAGGATAATAATTAACATTACAAGGCTTGTTCATTTTCTAGTATTGTAGAGAATCTTACAAACCTGTGCGTTTCTAGAGGTTGAGCAGGATCACTTGTGTGTCTTTTCCATAGGGGTCTAATATAAAAGGAGGGATCAGCAAACATGTGTAAATGTGTTCTAATAGAAGGTTTTGAACACTAAAAGTTAAATTCCATTTGAAATTCACATGTCACAAAATTCTCTTAATTTTTCCTCTAACCATTTAAAAAAAGAAAAACTTCTTAGTTTTCGGACTAAAGTGGCAGGCTGGGTTTGGCCAGGAGTGATCATATCAGAAAACCTGTATCAAATGTATCAAACCTGTATCAAACCTGCTAGCCAGTCCCTAATGTGCATCACCTTGTCACCTAAAAGTAGCAGACAGTTTAAGATAATTCAGGGGTTTTAGCTAAAAATTTGTGGGGCAAGCTGAAGTTAGTTGAAGCTAATTGATACTCCAACATTAAACACTAGTCTGAATGATTTTCAGACTCCAGTTGTTTCTTTTTGCTTGAGCAGCCTATTTCTCTGAGGCTAACCCTGACTCTCATTTTTGTTTTTTGACTATTGCATAAAAGCAGCAGCACCTTTATGTCAAATCTGTATGGTCCTCTTCTTTCCTCTTGATTGAATTTTGTGGTCACTACTAGAAATAAGCAACAATGTAATATTTTCTATGCCTTACCAGTCTTCACTTTGTTTCTGCAGTTTGTATGTCCACTCATCTGTAGCCCAGTGGAGGAAATGCCTCCATTCCATTAAACTTAAAGATTCGATTCTCAGTATTGTGTAAGTTTTATTTTTGAAATTCTTCCTTGAAAAACTACATATTTTGGTATAAACTAGATTTTTAAGATTATACAATCTAATAGGTACTTCATGAATAAATCAGTATCTAGGTTTGGTTGATTGGTTTTAACTCATTTTTTGAAACAGGAGAAATTAGAGTGAAAAAGTCTATAATAGAAAATAAAAAAGAAAACTTTTATGTAGAAGGGAAACCTTAACTTGGCAGATTGATTTGTCACCATACTGGGAGTTCTTCAGTATTTCCAGGAGAGAATCAGTGCTTATTAATTTCTGTTTGTTTGCAGTATTCCTTATAGTTTGTGAATATGTATGTTGGGGGATTAATTTGCTAGTTCTTTTCTATATGTTGGCTATCAAAGATCTGACAGTTTATCTCTCAGTCGAGTGATCTGTTAGTTCCACTCAAAGAGTGTGTTTTTTGGCTTATAGAATCATCTTGACTATCTGCAGTGAGAGAAAGAGGTTTGCCCAGAAAGTGAAACAACTGAGATAGCACACATGCCGTTTATTTAGTTCAGACGACATTGTTGCATAGCAAGACATTCACAATGAAGAAAGCAGTGTGGCAGGACATAGTGGTATAGGCTTGTAATCCCAGTGGCTTGGGAGCCCGAAGCAGGAGGATCGCAAGTTCCAAGCCACTTAGCAAGATCCTGTCTCAAAATAAAACCTAAGATCTGGGGATCTAGTTCAGTGATAGAGCATCCCTGGGTTCAATCCCCAGTACTGAAAAAAAAAGAAGAAAAAGTATGTTCCTTTATGTTCTGTGTAATCTCCTTATCTTGTCATATAATGGTGCTTTGAAAGGCTCAGCACTAATGCAGTGGCATGTGGCTTTTCCTCAGTAGAGATTCTGAAATCTCTTTTCCTGTTTCCAGACACGTGAAAGGAATTGTGTTAGTGGCCCTGGCTGATGGCACCCTTGCAATCTTTCACAGAGGAGTTGGTGAGTTATGAATAGATAATGTATATGCTTTATCTTTTATAATTTAAAAAAATAAACTTTTTTATTTTGATGCAGGGTCTCCCTAAGTTGCTTAGGGCTTTGCTAAATTGCCAAGGCTGGCCTTGAATTTGTGATACTCCTCTCTTAGTCTCCTGAGTCACTGGGACTACAGGTGTACGCCAATGCCCTTTGCAGCTAGTAATATTTTAAAGACATGATACTTAATAAACATCAGTAAATACAAATGCCTTCATGGAGATATGCATGAGCAGTATGACTCATGGAAAATATATTTACCATAGTGAGCAAGTAGTTTAGCATTTTCTGGTACTCATATAATAAATATGGAGGCTTTTGTTTTGCATTTATACATTTACTAGAAAGAAGTTTTGTGAGTATTATTTTTTTCATTTGTCCTGCTTAAAATTTATGATATACATCTACTTATATATTTTGTTGTTGTTATTTGTTTTTTTAAGAGGGGTACCAGGGATTGAACTCAGGAGCACTCAACCACTGAGCCACATCCCCAGCACTAGTTTGTATTTTATTTAGAGACAGGGTCTCATTGAGTTACTCAGTACTTCACTTTTGCTGAGGCTGGCTTTGAACTCGGGATCCTCCTGCCTCAGCCTCCCTAGCAGCTGGAATTACAGGCCTGCACCACTGCACCTGGCATATATTTGTTAAGTTTTTATTAATTATTTTTTTAAGGTTTAGTATTTTTATATCTTATATTTCTGTTTTATTTTATTTGATTGATTGATTGATTGATACTGAGAAACCTCAAGGATATTCTACCACTGAACTACATCCTCAACCCTTTTCATTCTTTATTTTAAGTTGTCCAGGCTGGCCTTGAACTTGCCATCCTACTGCTTTGGCCTCCCAAGTAACTGGGATTATAGGCATGTGCCATCATACTCAGTTATATTCCCCTTTAAAGCCACTGTTTTTGCCACTTCAGGTGAAGGGGAGATGGTATCAGAAAACTTATATTGAATGGGTTAGATTAAGAGAATTGAGTACGTATCACTTTATCACTCCTTTGTACATGTGTCAACCAAAATCATAGTTGCTAAATTGCCAGTAGGGTGGTAGATCAGGGAAATATTATACACTGCTTTTGAGTTTTATCAAAGCACTTTCTCAAAATCTCATGTATCTTTTTGAGCTTAGAGATATGTTAGGTAGCTGATACTTAGGTACCTTTGTAACTGAACATTACCTAGATATTGCTGGTTAATAACTCCATGTTATCAAAGAGATAGGGTCCTATTTTATTTCAGAGGCCCTTTATGAAATTTTCTGTTTATTCTTCACAACATCTTATGAACAATATTCTATTGCTATCCTTGTTTTATAGATTAGGAAACTGAGGTACAGAGCATTTTAGTCACCTGTTTGTTCATGGTCCCTCAACTAGTTAAGTGAAAGAGCCTAGAAAATAATCACATAATAAATATTTTGAATAAACTGAATCTAAAATTATATTGATAGAATAAGATAAAATACATTTATTTAGTTGAGGACCAGCACAAAGTCCTACATTTGATATCAGAAGAGCAAGATGGGAAAGACATGTCTGAAGTGAGAATTACATGAAGATTAACTATAAACTCAATATGAGGTAGTTAACATTTTAAACCTCATAGAAATAAAATGTACAGAAGAGTGCTTATGGTGATCCTGCTTTGCTTGACAAAATAACTTATGCAATGGGTATCAACACAGGAGAATTAAGATAAAGATCTGTAAACTGTGATAGGTACAAACGTCATTCAAAAGATGCTTTGTTGAGCCAGGTGCAGTGGTGCACACCCATAATTCCAGTGGCTTAGGAGGCTGAGGCAGGAGGATCCCAAGTTCAAAGCCACCCCAGCAGCAGAAGTGAGGTGCTAAGCAACTCAGTGGGACCCTGTCTCTAAATCAAATACAAAATAGGACTGGGGATGTGGTACAGGGGTCAAGTGCCCCTGAGTTCAATCCCTGGTACCAAAAGAAAAACATGCTTGATGTTGAAAAGACAAGACAGAGCTTAACAAAGAAATTAGGACTGTATTGATTCTGTTAGCTGGGCAAATCTATAGACCGGGGCTGGGGATGTGGCTCAAGCAGTAGCGTGCTCCTTTGGCGTGCGTGCGGCCCTGGTTCAATACTCAGCACCACATACAAACAACGATGTTGTGTCCGCCAATAACTAAAAAATAAATGTTAAAAAAATTCTCTCTCGGGGCTGGGGATGTGGCTCAAGCGGCTAGTGCCCTCGCCTGGCATGCGAGGGGAGCTGGGTTCGATCCTCAGCACCACATACAAATAAAATAAAGATGTTGTGTCCACTGAAAACTAAAAAATAAATATTAAGAAAAAAAATTCTCTCTCTCTCCCTCTATCACTCTCTCTTAAAAAAAAAAAGCATAACTATAGACCAATGAATGGTTATATACTAGTCATGTTGGCAATCAAAAAGTTTTAGATTTTGGAACATTTTGGATTTCAGATTTTCAGATTAAGAATGCTCATACTATATTCACAATTACTAAAGTATTAGAATGAATTGCCCTCATCTTCTATTCAGGAAAATACATCAAGATGCCCATCAGATATTATCCCCAAAACAACCTTAAATTCGTTTTCACATGTGCTCCATCTGTCTCTGTCTCTGTCTCTGTCTCTGTCTCTCTTTTTCTCTCTCTGTCTTTGGTGTTAGGGATTGTAAGGCAAGCACTCTACCATTGAGCTACACACTAGTTTTAAAGTTCCTTCTAATTCTAAAAACATCATTATAAACAAGTTATAACTAATTTTATCACATCATTGCTTTTGGGAAGCATTTACTTTTATTTATTTATTTTTTGGTACTGGAAATTGAACCCAGGGGCATTCTGCCACTGAGCTATATCCCTTGCTTTTTTTTTTTTCTCCTTCTTAATTTTGAGACAGAATCTCTCTTGCCTTGCTGAGGCTGGACTAAAACTTGTAATCCCCTTGTTTCAGCCTCCCAGGTTGCTGGGGTTATAGGCATGCACCACCACACCCAGCTTATTGACTTTAATTTTTTTGTAATACTGGGGGTTGAACCCAGGACCTCATGTATGGTAGGCAATTACTCTACCACTGAGCTACATCCCCAACCCCTTTTATTTTATTTTGAGACAGTCTCACTGAGTTTCCACAGCTGTCCTCGAACTTGCAATCCTGCTGCCTCAGCCTCCCAGATAGCTAAAATTATAGATGTGTGCCACCACGTCCACCAGAAAACATGTTTTAAAGAGGCTCTACTGAGTGGCTGGTTGGATTAAATGACCTTTGAGATAGCTTTGAATTTTGCAGTGTATGGATAAGATAAAAGGTTTACTCAATGCACACAATTTGAGTGCTTTATCAATCAGAGGTAATATGCATTATTAACTATAAATTTCTTCTTATCTTCAAGACGGACAGTGGGACTTATCAAACTATCATCTCTTAGACCTTGGACGGCCTCACCATTCCATACGATGTATGACTGTGGTACACGACAAAGTCTGGTGTGGCTACAGAAACAAAATCTATGTGGTTCAGCCAAAGGCCATGAAAATAGAGGCAAGTTTAAACCTGTTTTTTTGTACTTTGTGAATTTGTATTATCCAAAGACTAGAAGACTATTTTTTTTTGTCAGTTTCTATAGAGATTGTTTTCCGAATCTATGTGTTTTAGGGACACATTAGTATTATTTTTGGATGTCTTAGCTTTCTGTGATATTTCAGCTCTTTTGACTATGAAGTTGGGAAATGGGTGGGGTTTTTTGTTTTGTTGTTTTTTAATGAAGATTCACACATGAATGTTAAAATATGCCTGTGTTTATATCCATAGATGTATGTGTGTTTTATTTTAATACTTGATGCATGATCGTTTAACTATGGAAGGATTGGTTGAGAGGATTCCCAAGTTTCCACACACCACTCCATGTAAATCCAGGCACATCCTCATGTATATCACAAACTGAGAAATAGCATTACAGTGAGAATTTGTTATAAAAACAAAAGGCTCTTATTATTGCTTTCCTAAAATGTTTTTGACACAATATATAAATTTATTATTAATAGTTTTTTTTAAATAGCTATTTATAGCAGGAAAATTTTTTTAAGGTGAAATTTCTCCTCCCAGCCCCAAATCCCATTCCCTTTCTGGAAGTTCCAAAATGTAATTTATTTTTCATCTCTATTTTTTATACAACATTGTGGGTTCCTTTTTGCTTAATTATAAATAGGATATTGCTTCATGTATTATTCTATAGCAACACAAAATCCTGAGAGTCACAATTTTTCTGTTGAACACTGTCACACAGTATGGAGATACCAGCATTATTTTCATAAAGTTACGTTGTCTGTAGTGCTAAAGCTCAATGCCATATGATTCTTTATTCTCCTTTTAATTTTTATTTTATTTGTTTATGTAAATGTGTATTTTGCATTCAAGATGAAAGAAATTGTGTATATGAGGGTAATCATATTAAGGTAACTAGGCTCCCCTTTTTTTTTAAATACCTTTATTTTATTTATTTTTATGTGATGCTGAAGATGGAACCCAGGGCCTTGCATGTGCTAGGTGAGCGCTCTACCACTGAGCCACAACCCCAGCCCCTAGGCTCCTCTTTTAATGAATAGTCTCCAAATTGTTGTCCAGATTAGCAGAGTTTTTAAACATGACCTTCTATGTAACAAAGTAACTATGACTGAACATCTCTCCTAGAAATCATTTGATGCACATCCCAGGAAGGAGAGCCAAGTGCGGCAGCTTGCATGGGTGGGTGACGGTGTGTGGGTCTCCATTCGTTTGGATTCCACACTTCGTCTCTATCATGCACATACTTACCAACATCTACAGGATGTGGACATTGAGCCTTATGTAAGCAAAATGTTAGGTAAGCTTCTATGGCATTTTCTCTTTGCCAATGAAAGAGAAGGTTTATTTATTTATTTGTGGTGCTGGGGATCAAATCCAGGGCTCTGGGCATGATAGGCAAATGTTCTACTACTGAGCTACATCCTCAGCCTATTGATTGACTGACTGACTGACTGATTGATTGCAGTGCTAGGGATTGACCCCAGAGCCTTGCACATGCTAGGGAAAGCACATTCCCAACCTGATTTATGTTTAAATGAGCTACATTCCCAACCCTGATTTATAAACATGACCTAAGTAGACCAGTGAATAAGTTTCCCAGGAATGGTGAATTCATATTATTGAAAGTATTCAGCAGATGTTCCAGTTGACCTTGTGGTTCTTGACCAAAACTTAAGAATGTCTTTGACTCCTCTCATGCTTTCTACCTCCAGTCCATCGCCAAGAACTCTGTCAAATCTAAATAGACCTTAAATCAGTTCTTTATCTCTACCATGTTCCCCACGTGATAACCATGTACCTCCTAACTGATCTCCCTGTTTCCACTGTCTGTTTTCTGCATAGAAACCAGCATGCAAAAATTGCCTTGGTACTCCTCCACTCTTCTCTTTAGGGGAGGTGACGTTTTATCCCATAAGCAGAAGACTTTACATGGTCTGGACCATTTTCCTTTCAGACTCTCTTTTGCTCACATTGACCCTCAGCTCAACAAGTGCTTTCCCATTTGGGACCCTCACATATGCTGTAGCAAGTTCTTCTTGCTCTCTTTTTACTTAGCTTTCAGGTCATAGCCTGTGTCCTATTCAGAAAAGATCTTTTTTCTTCACAGGCTTATCATTGTGCTTATATGGGTATTACATGGTTATTGTTTACTATCTTTCTCCATAGACTGTAACCCCCGTGAAGGGCAGGAATCATCTCTGTCTTGTGCTCAGCTGTATTTTTAGCACCTAATCCAGTGCTGTATTTTTATTTGGAATATCATAAAGGACTATTTCATGAAGAAAGTTTGAACCAGATCAGTGGCTTTTATTTTAGCCTTTTAGATTATTGCCTAGGAGAACATGACTCAACTGTGTTTCCTTGCCCTATAGTCAGGCATGTGGAAACATACACTCTAACTATAAAGGTGTACTTTGACTATAGGTTAAAGATTCCTAGCTTAGGCTGAATCAGAATTAAAAGTTCCTTTCTACACTGATTCTATGATCAGGCCCTCAAATTCTTATGAGTAGAATTTATGAGTGATTTATGGTATTTGTCTTCAGTGTATTATCTATTTAATCATTTTGATAACCATATATTTTCTTCAGTGACTTACAAGTTTACATATTCATATTGCTTTTCATATCCTAAAGTAGCCAAGGATCCTTGGGTTTTATTTCAATTCTTCATGGGAGTTTATTTTAATGTATTTAAATTAGTTTCTTTTGAAAATAAGTTATACAATTACATAAAATTATTATAATTATAAAATTCTTTTAAAATAAAAAAAAAATTCTTTCTCCCTAAATTATTTGTAGATGATATCCTAATATATCTAAACTACTTTAGAATCTAAATTTATAAACAAAGGAAAAAGTGTAAATTTTGTTAGCAAAGATTGTTTTTTATCCACACAAATTTAAAGCAAATCAAAATTTTTCAGCTTGTAAAACCGAAGGACATTTTATCTCCCAAACTAGTAAACTGTTTTTTTGTTGCTCCCTAATTAAATTCTGTATCATATTTCCTGATATATCTTATTTCCTGCGTACCTTCCTTCTGGATGATAATATAATGCCAGATACTTTTAGAATTTGCTTTTTCCATTAACCCTGACTTGTCAGATTGGTGATAAGGGTAATAAGAGCTTGCTTTGATGTGCACCTTCAGCAAACATTCATCTAGCTCTGGTCACTTTTTTTTTTTTCCTTTGTTGTATTAATCCACCTGTTCTAAGGGATTTGAAATCTAAAACTTGGTCTGCTTTGGTTTCTCAGTGAAATGTACTCCTTTCCACCCCCCTTACAGGTACTGGAAAATTGGGCTTCTCTTTTGTGAGGATTACAGCTCTTATGGTGTCTTGCAATCGTTTGTGGGTGGGGACAGGAAATGGTGTCATTATCTCCATCCCATTGACAGAAAGTAAGTATATTTTTAGATAACTGTCACAGGACAAATAGGAGAATTGTAGAAAATAATCATGTCCAGAACACACAGATAGAGGGATTGTTTAGATATTGTCAAATAAGTAGTAACTCAGAAAATCAAGCTGATGTTTCACTCTTTGTATGAAATGTATAAACTCTAGAGAGAGAAGAGCAGGACCAGTTTCAGAATTAAGTTTTTCATTGTAAGAAGCTCTTTTTCTCATTTCAGGAATCACAGCCCTATTTTGTTTTTGAAATAAAAGTTTAAGTCTAGTTTTCTTCAGTTTTAGTATACCAGTATCCATGAACACTGCCTATTGTTTGTCATAGTTTTCTATCTCCTAGGCCAGTAAATAGTCCAGCATGTCCCATTTCTTGTATTTGAGGCTTAAAAAAAGTTGTGGAAGAAGTTCCTCAAGAGGTCAGCAAGCCTTTCTTTGTACCAAAAAAAAAAAAAAAAAAAAAAAAAAAAATCTGCTTGAAAATAATTTGATTTATTATTTTTGTGAGCAAAGTGTGCCTTGTGTTTTTCTCATGTGATGTTCCATTACATCAGTCATGCATTAAGTGTTTTTGTGTTGCAGAATTCATGAGCAGGGAATGGTTTGGGGGAAAAAAATACCATAAGTTAATAAATACAGACCTCAGAGTTACAGTCACCCTACCCTTTCTTAGGGAAAGGGGAGGAAAGAGGACTAGAAGGAGAATTTGGAGCCTTGAAAGAACTCACGTTCTTGATCCCAAGTGTATCTTCTTCAGTGACTTACAAGTCTACGTATTCATATTGCTTTTCATATCCTAAATAGTCCAGGATCCTTGTTTCATTCCAATTCTTCATGGGAGTTGCATTTTAATATATTTAAATTAGTTTCTTTTGAAAATACACAGAAGAGAAGAAAAAATAAAGGGGAAATTTTAGCAGTTTAGGAAATATTTCACATCAAGCTCTTGGATTTTTATTTGGATATACAAAAGTGGCTTTATGATTAAAGAAATCAAAATCATAGTAAATCAAATTGTGTTTTTTGAGCAGAGATGTTCTGTAGAGGCATTGGTGAGAACTTTGTTACTTGGTATTATGCCAAGTTGGATATTATTAATTTTGTTGGGGACCAGATAGAAGATGCTCAGAGTGATGGCTCACAGTAATGCCTCTCCTCCCTGTCATGCGCCTCTCCATGTCCCCTTTCCTCCTTTCTCACTTTAGCCGTAATCCTCCACCAGGGACGTTTACTGGGGCTGAGGGGTAAGTGCAGATCCTGAACCAAACTCTTCTTTCTGGCTTCTCAGCCACTGTGAGGCTGTTCCCTCTTCTAGAAACCCTTTTGAATGTTCTTCAATGTCACCCACTCGCAGTCACTGCCTTGCAGCAGACTTTTTTTTTTTAACGTTTGTTACATGGCCACCAACTGCTCAGCAGCTTAGTGTATTTATCATCTTTTGTTGCAGCTGAACTTTCTTTCAGACTTTGTTTTTCCTTCCGATAAAAACATGAAACATGTCTTAAAACTATTATTAATCTACATTGTTTACTCTTGTTACCAACCATGTTTCTTTCATTTACTTACTGGTGGAATGGGGATGTTTTGTGAGTCTGGTTGTTCTGTAGTAACCCAGCAAACCATTAGTCTGATGTAAGTGAAGCTACTCTGTGGTTGTGGCTGGATTCTATTAAATAGCATTTCCCATCCCTCTCAAGGGACATACTCTTACGGGGGGGGGGGAGAAAAATAAGAAGAAAAACTATTAGACTACATAGTAGTTAGATTCCTTTAATGAGGACTTTAAAAAAAAAAAACAGATACACCTAAGAATCAAATCCATTTTCTTTGGATAATTAAACTGATTTTTTAAAAAATCAATTGATGTGTTTAAAACATAAGTTTAGTTGCTAGACTGGCAAAATCCCCTACTCCATTTACTGAGGTACTTAAAAATAACTAGCATGCTATGTATCTCTTTTTTCCAGCTTTGCCTTGAATTGGCGTTGCTGCCCTTGTTTTACCTCAACTGGCTGTAGCTTTTAGATAATATCATAAGGATTAACCAGTAACCTCTTGCATTATTACTGTCTCCTAGGAAAAAATAGTTGGCATTTGATTTTTTTTTTTTAATTGCAGCAAATAAAACCTCAGGAGCAACAGGAAATCGTCCTGGCAGTGTAATCCGTGTATATGGTGATGAAAACAGTGATAAAGTAACTCCAGGAACATTTATACCCTATTGTTCAATGGCACATGCACAGCTTTGCTTCCATGGACACCGGGATGCTGTGAAATTCTTTGTGGCAGTCCCAGGTAAGTTAGATTATTCCATTGAGATGTTGCTTTTAGGTCTCTTGGTTCCACCACCTAGTCTAAAGCTAAGTACTAGAATTACAGGCAATTTCAATATAACACATGAAAGAAGTTCTATGATGGAGTATGATAAAAGTACTATAGGATACTTGAATGAAGTTGTTTTGCAATCTCTCCCCACCCTCCAAAACCAAATTCCTTGGTTTTTATTTAAGATACTTGCTTACTTTTGAAAAGCAAGGGTAATCTGCCAAAGATAGTCTTGACTTATGAAGGAGATCACTAGCCTCTTGTCATCCAGACCACATGCAAGAAGAAATGGGGAATGTGTTCTGGCACCTTTAGCAGTGTTGTATTAAGGATGAGCTAGTTGCCTGGGAATGTGGGTTCTCTTTCTCCGTCACTCACCTTGAGCAAGTCACTTAAACCTCTGATAGTTGTTTCCTTGTCTCCTGAATGGATGCCTACCCACTTCCTTTTTTTGTGAAAATTCCATTTGAATTTGTAAAATTCAGACAACATGGTAGTAGTGATATTCGGGGGGGAAAAAAGTTATGTCCATTTTTAAGTACCTCAGAATACTAAAAATGATGTTACTCACCCATGTTTTTAACTTTTTTTCTCCTAAAAGGGAAGTTTAGGAGTTAGATATAATTCAAATTTGAGCCAGGATGCAGTGGCACGGGTTTGTAATCTTAGAAACGTGGAAAGGATTGCATACTCAAGGCCAACCTCAGCAATTTAGTGATGTCCTATCTTAAAATTAAAAGTTAAAAGGTATGGGGATATAATTCAGGGTAAAGCACTCTGGTTTCAATTCCCTATACCAAAAAAAGTTCAAATCTGACTTTGCGTAACGTAGAAATGATAGTGTTTTTGTGTTTTTGTCACTGTTCTCCAGAGAAAGAAAACCAACATGTGTGGAGAGTTGGGGGTATGTGGAGAGTTTTTAAGGAAATGGCTCATGTGGCTGGCAAATTTGAAATCTGTAGGGCAGGCCAGCAGGTTAGAGACCCAGAGAGGAGTTGATGTTGCATCTAAATCTGAAACCAGTCAGGGACCCTCAGTATTTTTCTTTTAAGTCTTTCACTGATTAGGTGAGACCACCTACATAATGAAGGGCTTTACTTTAAACATTAAGCATATCTTTAAAATACTGTCACGGCAATATCTGGTGTTTGACCAGGTATCTAGACTCAGTGATCTAGCCAAGATGACGCATAAAATTAACATGTCCCAAGGATGTTCCAAAGACTAAGTGATTAAATGTACACAAGACAAGAGCTGGCATATGGTTGTCCAACCAGTTGTTCAATTATTCTTCACATGATAATGAACCTCCTGAAACCTCATTTGTACATTTACAAGTTCAAAGCTAGCCTCAGTCATTTTCTTAGGATAAATTCCTAGAATGAACATTGTGATAATGGTGTTTTAGATTTTTCTGTGTTTTTGTGGTACTTGATACCTGGGGCCTGGCACATACTAGACAAGCACTACCACTGAAATATATATAATATATATATATATAATTTTATTTTGAGACAGAGTTTTGCTAAGTTGTCCAGTCTGGCCTCAAGACTTGGGATCCTCCTGCCTCAACCTCCCAAGTGGCTGTGATCATAGGCATGTACATAGAATGTATATACGTGTATAGGCAACTAACAGAATTTTCTCTCTTTTTTTTTCTTTTTTATTAGAAAATATAAAAGTCCATGTTTTTGCATAAAAATCAAGTTTATTTACATAATCATAATATTTGCATGTCTAAATAAATGTGTTTGGTTTTATTCATTCTCCAATTGATGAGCTGCTAGGTTTCTGTTCCCATTTAAAAACAATACCATTGTGGGAGCGGTGACATACACCTGTAATCCCAGCAGCTGGGGAAGCTGAGACAGGAGGATTGTGAGTTCAAAGCCAGCCTCAGCAATAGCGAGGCGCTAAGCAACTCAGTGATATCCTGTCTCTAAATAAAATACAAAATTGGTCAAGTGGTCCCGAACCCCCCAAAAAATACAAACCAAAATCATAATACCATTAAAAGGTAAATAAATACTGCCAGGCATTGTGGCACACTTCTATAATACCAGCAGCTTGTGAGGCTGAGGCAGGAGAATCACAAGTTCAAGATCAGTCTCGGCAATTTAGCAAGAGGCCCTAAGCAACTTAGTGAGACCCTGTCTCAAAATAAAAAATAGAAAGGTCTGTGACAAAGTACCCCCTGGGTTCAATCCAAAAAAAGACATCTAAAAAAAATGATGGTCCTTCTTATGCATATGTATAAGACTTTTCTATTGGGTATAAATTTAAAAGTAGAATTGGCAACATTTGTGTGTATGTGTGTTTGTGTGTGTGTGTGTACATATACGTGTACATGTGAAGCCAGTTGGCCCTAAAAATTAAAGAATTTTGGTTATCCTTATCATACCATTGTTTTGTTTTTGTTTATTTTTTTATGTGGTACTGAGGATCAAACCTAGTGCCTCACATGTGTGGCACTACAACCACAGCCCCAACCATCGTGTTTATCCTTGTCATACTTTCATGTCCTTGCTTCTGAAGCAGAACTAACTAGTCTACTAATATAAGTTATTTCTAATAAGCTTGATTTCTTCTAGAAAATGCTTAAATCAGATCTTAATGAAGCCCTGTAGGGATACATCATACTGTCCTATCCACATTCTTTTTTGGGGGGTGGTTAATGGGGATTGAACTCCGGGGCACTTGACCACCACTGAGCCACATATCCCTCCCTATTTTGTATTTTATTTAGAGACAGGGTCTCACTGAGTTGTTCAGCGCTTTGCTGTTGCTGAGGCTGGCTTTGAACTTGCGATCCTCCTATCTCAGCCTCTTGAGCTGCTGGAATTACAAACATGTGCCACTGCACCTGGCTTGTCCTATACACTTTTTTAAGATAAATTAATTTTTTAATTTAGAGTATATCATGTCATATAACAATGTCCTGCTAGCTTCTGGAGTCATGGTCGGGGTAGTTTGACCAAAAGACAGCAGGTTCTGGAAAGAAAAAAAGTATATAGTCAAAACTTTCTAAAAGGGATGCCTTGGAGACTATTCATTTATTCACAGTGTGAATAACATTTAAAGGTTTTTATCTATCATTTCATGATCATGGGTTTTACTGTAGAACTAAAGCTTTAGAACAAATGGAGCAATTAGCAATTTTATCTATATACTCTAAACTAAAAATAAGATATACTATGAAAGGAAGGCCATGAATTTGAAATAAATTTAAATATTAATTTAAATATGCAAATCAGTAAGGCTTCAGTTGAAGATTATTCTGTCTCATAAACAAATGCAAACATTTCCTTTCAGGAGAGAGACCTTTCTACTGTCCCTCAAACCAGAAGGTAGAGATTGTAATAATTTGAAAACAGGCAGCTAAGACCTGCCTTGCCATACATATCCTACACTGATTTTGGATCTATTTCTGCTTCAGATTGAAAGATTGAATGGCTGGGGTTGTGGCTCATTGGCAGAGTGCTTGCCTAGCATGTGTGAGGCACTGGGTTCCATGCTCAATACCACATAAAAATAAACAAATAAAGACATTCTGTCCATCTATAACTACAAAAAAAATTTTTTTTAAAGATTTTCAGATTGAGATCTTATGACTTTCTAATCATTGTTTTCTGATCATGCAGAACTTTATAGTATCCCCAGTACTTTGTACTGAGCATGTATTTGCCAGTTTGTTTAACTCTAAAAAAATTCAGAGAGAAAGAATAAAATACTATGCCCTGTCCTCGTCTGTGATATAAGTAATATATACTTCTGCTCCTGTGTAAAATAGGTCAAGTCATTAGCCCACAAAGTGGCAGTAGTGGCACAGATTTAACAAGTGATAAAGCAGGACCATCTGCACCGGAATCCAGCAGCCAGACACCCTTGAAGTCTATGCTTGTCATCAGTGGAGGAGAGGGCTACATTGACTTCCGGATGGGTAAGTCTTTGGTTCTGGGGGCTCAGTTTCCACAGTGTTCTGCAATGTGGACTTTCAGCCATAGTAAATAGAAACCACTCTGATAATGATTTCTAAGATATTCTCTTTAAATTCTTCGCTTGAAGAAGGATTGTATATTTCTTTTTTGCCTTCTTTCTGCCTCTCTGTATGTATGTATATGTACATACACACACATTTCTTTTCATGCCCAAGTGTATTGTTCAAAGGAATATGAGAAATAGCAAGAAGTGGTCATTAAGTTTCATGTGAAGACCTGGAATCTAAAGACCCAGGGCAAATCATTCTACTATAGTTTTCTCACCTGCAAAATGAAGAAAATAAAAATACTTATAAAGCAGCACTCATATCAAAAGTGATTTCACCTGTTGTTTTCTTTTGTATATTAATTGAGCATCTACTATGTTAGACTTAACTTTGAGATGTGGAAACAAGTCAGATAAAGCCTCCTTCTAATAGCTTATAGAACAATACAGGCTGAGGACATGTCAGTATTAATATGTTATAAATGCTCTGGTAAAGAAAGAGTAGTCAGTTCTTCCCATGGGTGGGGAGAGAAGGAAGTCAAGAAATGGTGCTTGAAGTGACTCATCACTGAATAGTGTTAGTCTAAAAGATCAGGTTGGAAATGGACTGGGGAAGGCTGAGGATTGGCATTCTGAGGTAAGAGAATGTCTTGACCAAAATTTAGAGAGGCAAAACCATTTTAGCTGAAGAAAAAAACATTTTTAAATGACAGGAACATGGAGTAGAAAAGAAGTGTGAATTTCTAGTCTAAAAAGTGAGGGAGGAACTGGATTATGAGAGGCCTTTATTTACCAGATTTTCACTTTATCTTTCAAGAAAAGGAGTATTGCTAGAGGTCTTTAAATAGAGGTGCAATGTGATTAGATCTGTGTGGAAGGTGGATTGAAGGTTCAAGACTAAAGAGAAGTGCAGGATTGGGGCCGTAGCTCATTGGTAGAGCACTTGCCTTGCACGTGTAAGGATACTGGGTTTGATCCTCAGCATCACATAGAGATGAGTAAAGATATTATGTCCATTTACAACTAAAAAAAATTTTTTTGTAAAGAGAGGGAAGTGAGTTAGAAAAAAATGAATACCTGAGTGAGGTAGGGACAGTGGGAATACAGAAGCAGCATGATAAAGAATTGTTACCTAATGGGATGTGGCAAAAGAGAATGATCCATTCACTCAGAACTCCAAACAGAGGCAGCAAATCCAGAGGAAAAGAGTAGTGCTTAGTAAACTGTAAAGCAACATGCCAATGTGAATTTACCAGCTATAAATAGACTAACCTAAAAATCTCAGTGATTTGAAAAGCTTCCAAACATAAAGTATTGAATGATTTTTAAAGAATATAAAAATATAAATCAGTGATAGATTATTATTTTAGATAAGAATTCTGTAAAAATTTAAAGTCATTTAAATTACAGTGTGCCATATGCAACTAGTGTAAAATCTAATGCAAGAGATTTTACAGAATATCTAATACAAGAGACTTCTAGACATAATTTTAAGGAAAAAGAAGTAATGCTTAGAAATTGATTTGATCCTGTTAATATCGCCAGGAATGGATTAGTTTCAAAATGTTTTAAATAATTAGTAGTGCAGCATTTCTTTATAGAAAGTAATTGTAAGGACTCCACTTGGCTGGGATGATCTCTGTAGATTTTTCTTGGAATACAGCAGGCACTTGGAACCATACGATGAATATGGTAGAGCCTGACAAGATGGCACACTCCTGTAATCCCGATGACTCACAAGTTAAGGCAAGCCTCAGCAATTTAGCAAAGGCCCTAAGTAACTCAGTGAGACACTGTTTTAAAATAAAAATTAAAGAGAACTGGGGATGTAGCTCAGTGGTAAAAGCTCCCCAGAGTTCAATCCACAGTACGAAAAAAAAAAAAAAGAATATGTTAGTAAAATCTCTGTAGTTTTTCTATTTCTACTAAATTCCTTCCATTGTAGCTCCTGAGACTAGCATAAAAATTGCTTAACTAGATTTGGCAATATCTCTAGTAATCCAGCCTGAAAAATAAACTTGTCTTTAAGTATAAATTAATTGTGTTTTTTGTTGTTGTTGTCGTTTTTTTTTTACCAGGTATTGGAACTCAGGGGCACTCAACACTGAGCCACATCCTCACTCTTTTTGGTGTTTTGTTTAGAGACAGGATCTCACTGAGTTGCTTAGGGCCTCAATAAATTGCTGAGGCTGGCTTTGAACTCATAATCTCCCTGCCTCAGCCTCCTGAGTTGCTGGGTTTATAGGCACGAACCACTGTACCCTGTTATAAAATTAAATTTGGGGGGAGCCAGGATTTAAACCCAGGGACATCAACCACTAAGCCACATCCCCAGCTCTATTTTGTATTTTATTTAGAGACAGAGTCTCACTAAGTTGCTTAGGGCCTCACTGTTGCTGAGGCTGGCTTTGAATTCGAAATCCTCCTGTCTCATCCTCTGAAGATGCTGGGATTACAGGCTGTGCCACACACCTGGCTTATAAATTAATTTTTGTAGTGAATTAAAAAAAATTGGAAGGAAGGGCTATGATCCCCATTCTAAGTCATCATTGGGGAAGCCAGGCTGTCGTAGAAGTGAAGTGGGGAGGGGGATGTGGATCTCTCGCCATTCCTGAGACCCTCAGTTGTGGCAAACCAAGTCTGGAAGGTAATATTTAGAAAATGACCAAACAAACACCTCCTGGTGCAGATCCTAAGCAATTAATTGGAAAGGACTGGAACAGTAAGGTAAATTGGGTCACAAGCTGTTTAGTCACTCTCACCTTGCAAACTAGGATTTGGAGTGGATCAGTTACGAGATGTCAATCTAGAAACATACTGGCAATCAGATGGGTCCCAGCCTCATTTAGTGAACATCCAGTTCAGCAACTTGAATTGGTAGAACCAAGTGGCTGGATTCATGTTCCCTTAACTGATAATCATAAGAAGCCAACTCAAACATTCATGATACAGATTGCTGTTCTAGCCAGTCACCAAAATGGGAGAGATGCCCACATGAACAAATTAAAATATACACACCAGTAGAAGAGAGCTCTTTTGGTAAATTTCCTAGATGTATAACTGTCGATTTCATGATGTATGGATCACTAAGGTGACTTTAAATAGGAGCAAAAGTGATGAATCCTTTGTTTTCTTCTGTTATTACATTTTATGTTGGATATCTTTATTGAAAAATGCATCAGTTATTTTACAATTTTATATACACTTAAAAGTATTTTAACTTTGATAAATAAATTTTGGGTCATATTGAAAAAAATTGATTTTTTTGTTGTTGGTCTGTTTCCTTTTTTATTTCCTGCAATATTTTAACAATGACAAACAGATCTCCATAGGTTCTTTATTTTTTTTAATGTTGTATCTTGAATTGTAGTATGTAGAGACTGTTGGAAACAGGATAAAATAGAATCTTCAAAACAACTCAGAAAACAAGTACCAACAACTTTTTGTCTCAACAGCTATTAAGAGCCAAGCCTAATTTTTTTTTCACATTCTAAAATCATGTTGATTTTTTTAGTTCAGAAAATGAATTTTATCTCTGTGATTTGGCATTCTTGTGGGACAAGGGCAGAAATTAGTGGAGTGGATAAGGGAGGGAGTGGCCTGCAAAGAAAGATGCAAATAATCAAGATTGTTTCTCTTACACTATTTCTATTTTCTGTTCTATATTTTCTTTTGTGTAGCTGAAATTCAGGTGGTCACATTAGAAAATTTTAGAATATCAGTAGAATATCTTGTTCTTTGGTATGCATAATTTTAGGATTTTGCTGAAGAATTCATCCCACCAGACAAGTTGTCACTAGGTTGTGTCAGAATAACCCTGCTCTGTACAAAAATTAACTGATGTGAGCTTATGGAGAGGAGTGAGTGCGCCCACTACCTCATTCACCACATTCACTTAGCCACCTTGCAGAGGACCTGTGGCCTCCGTACTGCCCCAACCTTTTTGTTTCTCAATCTTTACCATATGCTGTTAATTCATCACCTGTCCTAAACCTGAAAATCATAGGAAGAAAAGCCTAGTATAGCAGGTGATGAATTTGCTGTCTTTCAAGGAGACTTTTAATTTCTACATGCTTTTATCGGTTGTCTTCAGTTGAAGAACTTTTCTTCTGTCACTTGATTTAATAAGCTGTTTGGATTTGGGATTTAGTTAGTTTGTGTGCTCTGTCTCTTTGTGCACACTTATAGCATTATTTAATCTCAATTCTTTTATTTTGTTGTTATTGGTACTGGGGATTGAACTCGGGCACTTCCACTGAGCCACGTCCCCAGCCCTATTTTGTATTTATTTCATTTAGAGACAGGGTCTCACTGAGTTGCTTAGCACATCACTTTGAGGCTGGCTCAGCCTTCTGAGGATCAAACTTAGGGCAAACACTCTTCTGGTGAACTGTATCTCCAGCCCCAGCTGTCCATTTTGGATGAACACAGATTTGGACAGCTTTGTTGTCTTAGCTTCCCTTTTCTGTTAACATCAGTGTGCAGATGTATTGCAATATCTTACCAACATACTATGGTGAGCTCGTTTTTATAAGTATAGGGGAAAATGAATAAACCTTTTCAAAGCTCTGTAATGATTTGCATGAGTGGGTGAAGATTCTGACTTATGGTATTTCTTTTACTGTTTTTCTGCAGTGGAAGTCAGACAAGTTTTGTGCATCTATGCATAGACTAACCATGAGCATTATGTAATTCACATAGTTCTATATTTCCCATGTTAATCTAACTTGAGTCTCCTTATCATCCACTAGGTGATGAAGGTGGAGAATCAGAACTTCTTGGAGAAGATCTTCCACTTGAACCATCTGTCACCAAAGCAGAAAGAAGTCACTTGATAGTATGGCAAGTGATGTATGGCAGTGAGTGAGCCCATAGGATACAGGTGGAGATAGGGACATGTCTCTTCTGCATGGTTTATTTTTCCTTTTCCCCTTTATTTAATGCTTTTTTTTTTTTTTTTTTGGTGAAATAAGTTTCACCACATAATATGTGAGCATTTTTTCCTGTTAACTTTATATTACAAAAATCTGTCTTGCCGTAACAATACAGAGGAACTAGCTGTTTTACTGCACCAGTGTTATAGGCAATTTCAGTATATTATGAACAAATCAAAGAATTACTTTCTTCAAACTGGTGAATTACAGAAAGCAATCCAGATGTGGTTTTTTTCTGCCACAGTCTAATGTCACTCACTTCATTTGATGGGGTCACTTTTTAGCTGTCACTAATAATGGAATTATTGGAAAACACTTGATAAATGAAACTGTACCATTAAGTACTATAACAGAGTTTTCCCTGGTGTATATAAAATTGACACACACTACTATCAGATGGAGTGTCAGGATTTGTCTAACTGTCCCAAGAAGGCTAAAAGCTAACTGTAAATTAACTTTCACTTTTCAAGTCTGACAAATCTTGTTTATATGGTATATAAAACTTTGTTTTCATCAGATTTTCAGGGGGTTTTATATTAAAGAAATTAAGACTACACTATTTAAATAAAAGTTTCCTGTTTCTGACTTATTAGAGCTCTAAAGTTTATGAGACCTGCTTCTCTGAATATCCTGATTTTTTTTTTTTTTGAGACTAGTTTCTCTTGTTTTCAAACTGACACGTTTGAGAAGTTTATAATTTTATAAAGCTTAGAAGAAGCTTTAGCCGTGTGTTTTGTATTCATCGTACCAGAGATGGTGGTGGTTAATTCGGGGTTTTTTTCCGTATAAAATATCACCTATTTGCCACATGTTCCTGGGCTGCTCTGACCTGTTAGAAATAAAAGTGAAGTCGTGATGGAGGGTGATGGAGTCTGTCCTCACCAATTAAGTGAGGATTTTGTGTGTATATGTGTGTGTGTTCCTGAGGACCAAACTAGGGCCTCGTGCATGCCAGTCAAGTATGCTTACCACTGAGCTACATCACTAGCCCATTGAATGAGACATTTGACCAGGAGGGTTGTTTTCTTTTTTCTGTGTAAAACTACTAAATACTTGGTATTTTGGATGTAAGTAACATGTTTAAGCTTTTGCGCCCTTCTAAGCTCAAAATACTATCTTCAAAAAGGAAAACTATGAAGGGGAAGAAGACAAAGCTGATATACCATATATATATATATATAAAGTCAAGGCTGATAATTACATCTTTTCAATTAACAGTGTCCATTTAAAAAATAGATTAGAATCTATATTTAATTGATTTTTTTCCCTTAGTAAGTTTTTTAAAACCATGATGCTTTAGGTTTTTTCCTCTCAAGCTTCTTATTGTTACTCTAGGCAAAGTTAAATATAATTTTATGCTATTTTAAAAATGCAAACCTATTGGGGCTAGGGCTGAGGCTCAGTAGTAGAGCACTTGCCTAGCATGTGTGAGGCACTGGGTTTGAGCCTCAGCACCACATAAAAAATAAAGGTATTGTGTCCATCTACAACTAAAAAAAAAAAAAAAAATACAAACTTACGGGAAAAATGTTCCCCCATCATTGTAAGGACTTCAAAGAAAAGAAAGCAAACACAGGTCTCCAATTGTCGAAGCATTCTTAGGTACCAGGGGTTTTTTTGTCTTTTTTTTTTCTTCTGAACTATTACACAAAGATATCTGTAAAAAGTATACCAGTGACTTTAACGCATATACATGATCTGGCTAGGACATAAAATACGTGGGATTTACTGAGCTTTGGAAGACCTTTGGATCTATTTGGCCACATGTGTCTATAAGCACACTGTATACACAATAAAACTGTGGCTGTGTATGTTTTAGAAGAAAAACCTATTTTAATAAAAGCTGTATGTAACAGATAATTTTTTGCTTGAGCTTAGTCACTTAAGGAAACAAAATTTAGGCCACTTTTCCATAGCTTGTTTGCTATGTGTAAAAATCTTAGCCACTTTTGGCAATTCCTAAAAAAGCATTATTAAACCTTTGTTAGGAATGTTGTATAAATTCATAGAGACACCAAAGTGTTGGGAATTTTAATCCCAAGAGGTAAACATCCCAGAGTCAGATGCCCCACTTGTTCAGAAGCCTTTCACACATTTGTATGATTGATATAACTTAGGAAATCAGGAATTAACAATGAACTGTGCAAACGTGGTTGTAAATGCTCTTTTAAACTTACCAGCTCTGACTTAAGGAATATAGGTGCGTAATCATTTTACCTAAAGATATCAGATTGTCTGTGGCCCTGTTAATTAATTTCAGGGACCAAAAAGGACAAAAATGCCTGTATAATTTGTTTTTTAAAGACTTGTGCGTATATTTGTAATTTCAGTTAAACACTTTCTATAGATTACTTTCCTTCCTCTTTCCCCCAATAATAGGTTTATATTCTTGTAATGTCTACTTTGATCAAGGTGGTAGTCTTTTGAAGAACTGCCCAAATGTAAGCTTCTCAAAAGCAATAGAGGGCTATAGCTCCCAAATCCAGACGGACAAGGATTGAGTGCCTTGGGTTGGTCTCTCCACATAGAAAATTTGCCCCTATTGGAAGAAATCAGGGGTACTAAGGATTCTCATTTTGTTACATTGGGTTATGTATGAAATTGAATCATATAAGGGACTTGGATTGTGGCTCAGCGGTAGAGCGATCGTCTAGCATATGCGAGGCCCTAGGTTCGATCCTTAGCACCACATAAAAATAAAACAAAGGTATTGTATCCAACTACTTTTAAAAAATAAATATTAAAAAAAAAAAGAAGAAGAGGACTGGGGATGTGGCTCAAGCGGTAGCGTGCTTGTCTGGCATGCGCGGGGTGCTGGGTTCGATCCTCAGCACCACATAAAAATAAAATAAAGTTGTTGTGTCCACCGAAAACTAAAAAATAAATATTAAAAAATTGTCAAAAAAAAAGAAGAAATTGAATCATATGAAATTATCATTGTTCAGCCATAGCTGATCTATAGAAATGGCATCACTGTATGCCCCGATCTAATACTTATTAAGTCTAAGTTAAAATCTCCGTGAGGCAAAGGGAGAATATTTTCTATGGACTCAGTTTTGAGAGTATTTTTCTGTAATTTGTATGGATCTAAATTGTTAAAATAGGAATCAGTCTCTTAAAAATTGCAACTTGTTGAGAGTGTAAAACATTTTAGCACAGAATATTCAGCATGTGACTTTCCAGATGAAGTGTGTTTATGTAGAAAGCCAGGCTCAGTGGTGTACACCTGTAGTCACAGCTACATAGGAAGTTGAAGCGGGAGGATCATAAGTTTGAGGGCAGCCTCAACAACTTAGTACAACCCTGTCTCAAAATGAAAAATAAAAGGACTGGGGATATAGCTCAGTGGTAGAGCACTCCTGAGTTCAGTTTCTAATACCGCAAAACAAGAAAAAGAAAGGCTAAAATACATTCTCTTGAGCCAGGCATGGTGGCGCATGCCTGTAGTCCTAGTGACTCAGGAGGCTGATACCAGAGGATTGCAAGGTTGAGGCTAGGCAATTTAACAAGGCCCTAAGAAACTTAATGAGATCTTGTCTCAATGAAAAAAAGGGGGGGAGGCTGAGGATCTAGCTTAGTGGTTAAGCACCCCTGTGTTCAATCCCCAATACAAAAAAAAAAAGATTCTCAGTTGCAATATTGTTCATTCCTGCATTTGAGAAGAGAACTCTTGACATAGGCTGCCTTAGTAATAAAACATCTCATAATATTAATTGTCCTAAAGGATGTGTGTCTTGGAAATGCTGTGGAACTGAATATTTTCTTGTGAGTATTATGACCTTTATCAAAGGACTCAACCAGAGTTAGGGCTTTTCTTTGCCCTATTTTTCCACCCCATGGTGCTGGGGTTGGAATCCAGGGCCTTGTGCATGCTGGGCAAGTGCTCTACCACCATGCTGCATTGCCAGTAGGGCTCTTCTTAATTGATCATGTTGAGAAAGTGACTTACTTGGTCTCACTTTGTGACAGGGGAAGAGGAGGAGAGAAGATGAAATGTGGAAGTCATCAATGCTTTTCTAACAGGGTTATGCTCTTCTGTAACACTAAATGTCTTTTTCTTAAATAATTAAGTTTTATTATTAATTTTGTCCTGCATTTCTCAATATTTGAATATATTTTAACAATTTATGTTCTAAATTTGTTTTTTGTTCTAGACATCTTATCCAGAATTTTACTTGCCTCCATAAAGTGGGATTCTGGAGTGTCCCACTTGACTGTTTTAGAGGCTGAGGCTTTGTTTCTAAGAGCAAAAAGCTCACTTAGCAATGTAGTTATTTCAGTATTTATTTCTATTATGGAATCCCTGGGGTTCGGAATGTAACTTTGTACATGAAATATATATAAATATGTATATGAAACATGTATGAGGTCCATTGTGTTTTGTTTCCTTTTTATTTTTCCCAGGGGTCTGAACTTGGGTTTTATTTGAAAGTACAATAATCTCTCCATCAAACATATCATTTCTCAGAGTCCAGAAGTTGTCATTTGCCACTGTCTGAAGGTGAGCAGTGGGGTGAGCCGCTTGGCTCATGTGTTCAAATGAGATGTAGGTAATGGACAAGAGAACTGTCTAGAGATGTAGGAGTGGGGAGTGACAACCCACTCATGACACTAAGATATACCCTTTGCCAGATTACTCTGTGATAAGAGACAGGTTGTGCTGGGATTCTGATAATATGGTGTGCTTATTTGTAATCTCTTGCTTTGGAGAGACTCTGAGAGGAAGGATGATATAAAATTAATCCCATTCAGCGCACTGGTCTTTAGTTTGATCCAGTGGATTTTGTGTGTCTTCATTGGGATTCTTGTGTGATAGTGAAAGTCTTCCCATTTGTCATGTAATAGGACATTTCACCAGAAAAGGACACAGTTATCTGTACAGTGAGTGGGATGCTCTATAACATAACCAATAGCCTGACTCACTCCTTGACTTGGTAGGACCTTGATGCACCTACCTCTTCCGTCCTCTAGAGCCTGCCAAAGCATTGTTTTGGAAATTAGTCAGTCCTGTTGCTTCCTGTTTAGCCATATTTTGATCCCTCTAGTAAGAGATTAAAATGGCAACAGAAGACATTCATTTTGTTTTTTGTTGGGAACAGGGCAGGAGCCCCATGGTCATAACTGGAACTGTAGCCTATAGACCCCTGCCCAGTACCAGGGAGAGAACTGCCTCTCAGGCCTTAGTAGAGAGATTCTGCTTAAGCTACCAGCTCTTAAAGAGGCAGTAATCAATTTATTTATTAGTCCAAACACTAGCTCAATCCCTAACCCTTAAACTTAAACTACACTAACACTAACTCATGACCTAAACCTAAACCTAACCTTAACTCTATCCTGATTCTTAACCTTAACCCTATCCCTAACCCTAGCTCTGTTTGATAGATTTCTCAACCCTGCCCATAGTGGGGATTGAACCCAGGGCCTCATGCATGCTACTAGGTAAAAGTAAGCTGCAGATCCACAGCCCCTTTTTAAATTTTATTTTTGAGACAGGATCTCACTGAGTTGTCCAGGCTGGCTTCGAACTTGCTGGGATTACAGTTATGCACTGTCACACCCATCTAAATCCATTTTTTTTTAAAAGAGAGAGTGAGAGAGGAGAGAGAGAGAATTTTTTAATATTTATTTTTTAGTTCTCGGCAGACACAACATCTTTGTTGGTATGTGATGCTGAGGATCGAACCCGGGCCACACGCATGCCAGGCAAGCGCGTTACCGCTTGAGCCACATCCCCAGCCCTAAATCCATTTTCTTTAGGGAGATAGAGCAAGGTAGTGGGGAAAAAAAGCTGTGGGTCCAGGCTTTACCCCTACAGTGACTTTAGGCAGGTCACATTAACATAAAATTTGGGAGTTTTTTGTGGTTTTTTTTTTTTTCCCCTTTTGTTTTTGTGGTGCTGGGGATCCAACTCAGGGTCTTGTGCATGCTAGGCAAGTGCTTTACCACTCACATCCTTGGATATGAATTCTCTTGTATTAAAGGGGAAGGTAGTTTAATCAGGTGATCTAAGAAAAACCCTAGTTGTAACCCTCTGGTTTTGTGACCCTATTTCTGATTTTCCTTGCTTTATTATCTATACAGATAAAAACCATATCTTGCTTGCAGGTTCAGGGCTGCCCAATCTGCCATGAGGCCCAGGCAGCTGGTAGGTGGGATTTGATTACTAGAGTTTCCAATTTATCAGAACAACATTGTATAAAAGAAGCTAGATAGCTTAACTCCTTGCTTTTCACCACATTCAAGCAGTACAGTGGTTCCCACCCACAGACACAAAGGAGTTATGATTTGAATGGAGGCCCCAAAAGAGGGGTGGACAAAATAAACCTCTGCTCAGTGGAAATAGCAATTTAACTTAAAGCCGCAGTTCTCAGCTGAACCAGGAGAGGGAGGTATGACGAGAATCACCCCAGGAGCTATTTGCAGAATACATTTTTTCCCTTCTTCCTCTCAGGAATATCAGACTACTGATATAGTTACCCAGCTGATTATTATCCTCCTATTGAGAACATCTGCTTAAAGGAACTCAAAGCAGGGCTGGGGATATAACTCAGTTGGTAGAGTGCTTGCCTCGCATGCATAATACTCTGGGTTCAATCCCCAGCACCACAGGAAAAAAAGAAGAAAAAAGAAAAAGGCAACTCAAAGCAGCTCAGCTGGATTCACAAACACTTGTTTTCCAGGAGCACACAGCTTCATTCATTTTTAGCCTGTTTTAACTTGAACATTGTGGCCTGCGAGCAGACTCACCCCAAGTTCAACATAATAGTCTTTTTTTGTGTGTGATTCATGGACAATTGAAGTTTAGGGTACTTTGAACCTACTGATACATTAAAAGCTTGAAGAGAATATTTCATCTCTCTTAAGCCTGAATTCACTTGGCAAGGCTATCTTCTGATGGTTTTTCATAGAAAAAAAAAGTACCTTTTACTTATCATGCTTCATTTTTATAACATCTAACAGTTTTTCCAAATATTTGGCCCAAAAATTCATAAGGTGATCTTCAGAGAAACCCTTTGGGGAGAATATTACCATTCCCAGGTAATTCATGGGCCTGGCTATCAGAAAGTCCTTGCCTGTTGGTAAACAAGTTTAGTTGAGAGTATCAGGTACCTCGCTGGTGCTATAACCAGATCAACTGAACACCAGGGCTACTTCAGGTGGGAAGAAAAGTGTTAGACTTCCAGTCCAAGAGAACTGGGTTAAGCCCTGGTCTAATGTTTCTTAGTTTTGTGACTCTTTGATAGTCACATCACTCTTCAGTTTCTTTAATCTAAGGTGAGAGTAACATCCCAAAGAGAGCGAGGAGTGTTGGTGCACTCCTGTTATCCCAGAAACTTGGGAGACTAAGGTAGGAGGATTGCAATTTCAAGGCCAGCCTCAGCAACTCAGTGAAGCCCTGTCTTAAGAAGAAGAAAAAAATTAAAAAGGGCTGGGGATCCTCCATGGTAAAGTGCCCCTGGGTTTGATCCCCAGTGCCCCTGCTCAAAAAATAAAGAATTCCCAAGGGGTTCTTGTGATGACTAAGTAACATGTGACAGCAACCAACAAATCACCTACCCTGCCGGGCACTCAGCATTGTGCTTTTGGAGTTCCCAGGTGTCACATGTGTGAAGACAGGTAAGACACCCTCAAGGAGATGGAGACCAGTAGGGGGAAGCAGACTCAGAAATGGTGAAAACCCCAAAGGTGTCTATTCCTTAGAAGCACAAGTTGAACAAATGATACTAGTATGGTGTCTGCTTTATAATGTGACAAAAATAAGAGAAAAATTGGCTGCAGTGCTAGTCGGAAGCAGAATTATCCTTATTTTCGGTCTTCTTGTTAATGTTTCAGGCCTTGTTTAGGATACTTTGAGGAAGGTAATTCCTGTGAGGAAGGTAATTCCTCAAGTAGAGGTGCCTTGGCCTGACACATACCTTGTTCTATTGCCTTGCCCTCCACGGTTTAAGGAAAAGGGGTGTTCTATGAAAGCTAAACACAAGAAAACCCATTGTGGGTGTATGCTTGTGCTACTGGGGATTTCACCAAGAGGTGTTCTGTTTCTGAACTATATCCCCAGCTCTTTTTTTTTTTTTAATATTTATTTTTTAATTATAGGTGGACACAATATCTATATATTATTTTTATGTGGTGTTGAGGATTGAACCCAGTGCCTCACACATGCTAGGTGAGCACTGTGCCTCTGAGCCACAATCCCAGACACTTTTTTTATTTTCAAGCCAGGGTCTTATTAAGTTGCCCAGGCTGGCCTTGCCTCAGCCTTCCAAGTTGCTGGGACTATAGGCTTGTGACTCTACACCCAGCCAAGAAAAATCCATATTTTGCATCTAATAGTTAATTTCATTCCAATGCAGGAATGCTAAGGGACATGTTAAAGCATGAAAATAGTAGATTGGCATTTTAGATGCCATCAAAACATCTTTGGTATCTGGGGCTGGGGATGTGGCTCAAGCGGTAGCATGCTCACCTGGCATGCGTGCGGCCCGGGTTCGATCCTCAGCACCACATACAAAGATGTTGTGTCTGCCGAAAACTAAAAAATAAATATTAAAAAATTCTTTCTCTCTCTCTCTCTCTCTCTCTCTCTCTCTCTCTCTCTCTCTCTCTCTCTCTCTCTCTCCTCTCTCTCTCCCTCCCTCCCTCCCTCTCCCTCTCCCTCTCCCTCTCCCTCTCTCCCTGTCTCTTTAAAAAAAAAATCTTTGGTATCTGTTATTCATAATGCTTTATGACAAGAATTAAGCTCACTTACTATATATAAGTGGGTGGAGACTAGACATAAAAAAGTTAAATATTAACATCAGATACACAGTAGGGTGTGGAATGGTGACAAGAAGGATTATATGCTGTCCACATGATTTAAGAACTCAGTCTTTTCAAGCAAGAATGCAAAATATTTTTTAGGACATCTCAGGTAACATGCAAAGAGTGGAATAGTCTTTCAGAAACTTGAATTGCTTCATAAGTAGTATGCTAATGATGGTCTGTGATAAGATTATTGGAGGAAACAAATAAGATCATGTTAAATATTACTCAACAATGAAGAAATATGTTTCTTTTCCCCTACTGATGCCTTGATTTCTTGTGTCCACTGCCCCTCCCTCTTTCTCTCTTTGGAACCCAGGGATGCTCTACCACCAAGCCACATCTCCAGACCTTTTTATTTTGAGACAAGGACTCATTCAGTTACCCAGGCTTGGCCTCCCAAGTCCCCTCGGATTATTGATGGACACCAGTGTGCCCAGCTCCATTGCCCTTTCTCATCAAGCTTATTTCCCCCTACCTTTGGCTCTGCCCGGACATGTGTTAATGTTTCTTTGAGTTTGAAATCCAGGAGTGACTTTCCAGGTGTTTGCCTCTTGCTGTGTTTGGGATGGTTTGGGAGCAGGCTTTTATTATGTAGGCCATCTATGGTTCTATCTTGGAGAGTTTGCCTGGAGCTATAATGTCCTGATCACTGCTCAGTTGAGGGTTTATCAGACCATTCCACTTCATATTAAAGTCATGTTTCTGGAACCCCAAGGTGACAGCTCTTTCTTTCAAAGACTCCTCTACTGTAATATGAAACCAGCTCAAAAACCAAGTTATGATGAAGGGTAAAATTTAGCCCCTTTCTGCTCCTGGTCCTTCAAAAATCATCTGTGGGCCCTCGATCTTATCTTGGGCCAAGTGCAGTTTGGATTGTCTGAACGGTGGCCTTCTTCATGCCCAGCCAGATCCCAGGAAATACCTTTCCTCAGTCAGGCTATGGTCACTTAACATAAAGGAGCATACCCAGATCCTTTATGATAGGCATTAATGCAGCCATTGTCACTTGGTTCAAGCTGTTTTGATGCACCAGATTGTACCTAAGGCATCAAAGAATCAGTAATGAGAGGAATATGTCCTGATTATGAAGAGGCATTGTTGAGTTCTGTGGGTCCTGGACTTCCCTTGAGTCTTTTTCTTCTTAAAGCTGAGAAGGGGTCTCCAAAAGTCTACTTTAGTGTGGCATCAGAACCCTTAGCTTCTTCCTAGGACCCTTTTGGCTACTAAGGTGAGGGGCTCAGAGGTGAAGCTTAATTCTTCCAGTACCATCCCCTCCCAAAGCAGGAAGGGAGTCGAGGAGACAGCAGCTCTGCTCCCTTTTGAACACAAGGTGGAGCCCTACTGGCACTAACCTTCCCTCATCCCTCCCCCTCTGTCCCCACTGGGCTGTCACCCCCAGCATGGCAAACAAAGCAGACTAAGGAGCTTGCCACACTTTTGAGGGTTGAAGTACACAGATAGGTAAACTCGTTCACTCTACCAGTAAGCAGGCTGAGGCCAAGAGCAGCTGTTATACAGCGGTGGAGACTGGACTAGAACTCTGGACTCAGTTTAGCGCCCTTTCTACTCAGCTCCTGTAGATTCTCACAGCCCCTGGTTCTTACCCCAGCATGAAGGAAATACCTTTCCTCAGTCAGGCTATGGTCACTTACAGCCGAGGAACCCAAAGGGGCCAGGTCCTGGAGCTTGTGCCCACGTGAAAAATTTTTTTAAGGGGTGAGAGAAACATTGGCCTAAGGGATTAAAGAAAGGGATTTCTGAAAGTATCTACACCACCATTTCTGTCTTTGAAGTTGCAGAGGAATTTCTGCTGCTGCCACCTCCAAGCAAACACAAGAAAATGTCACAGAATGAGCTTAGTGAGTTGCCTCAATGGAAATTTCATCCAAGGCCGATAATAAATAGGAGTTACATAACTCAGCAGGTCACAGCACTAACTAAGCCCTTCACAGGCCATCAGTCCACATTTATTTCCTGGGTTTTATAACTGCTGCTGAAAAGGAAAAAAGGAGGGGGTAAGGATTAGGGGAAGAGAATCTGTGCCTGGAATAAACTTCCAAGGCCACCTTCTAGTCTCTCCACACACCCCCTCTGCAGCTCACTGAAGGACGTGCGTCACCGTCACCACACATGCAGACACTGTGCTTCCTGCCAGCAAGCTCATATCCCTGTCCCAAGCTGCAGTGAGGTGGCCACAGCTTTAAGACCTGGCCTTTTTCTGTTCTATAAAATGGCAGGGCTGGATTGGATGAGTTCTAGGATACCTTCCTCTCCCATGACAAAACTATAGGAGCACAGGAGCTGGAGTAGGTTTGTCCCCCACTGCTGCCCCCAGTGTTAGTGTTGGAGCCTCTTGATGGCGATGAAGGAAGAGCAGGCCATCACTATGCTGATTGGGCAGATTAGGGCCCAACTGGTAAATCAAGGAGGAGACAGGCTGGAAAGCACTCCCCTTCCCAGATTCATGAGACTGACCATGTGAGAAGAGAGCTAGGTACACGGAGGTTGCTCTGAGTGGACTGGGCAGCTTCCCAGTACCCAGGGTGAAACATCCCTGCCACCTCTCCAAGGCCTCACCACAGCTGGGATACCGAGGCAAGCAAGAGCAGGCCCAGGCTACGCAGACAGCTGAAGCAGGCCTGGGCCTAGAGGATGGGGACCTCATAGCAGTGTTTTGACATCCTCAAGCCTGGAAAGCTTAATGCCCCATAGGATCCAGGGCTGTTCCAGAATACTCCAGGAGGTATGAATGTACCAAACTCCAGTTGGCAGGCCCCAGGCACAGCTTCCACTCCTCACTGTCCTGCATTAGCGAGTCAGCTCCTTTATTGAGCCCCCCCGACCCTTGCGCAGCCTCTGCACAACTTCAGGCCAGATCTCACCAGCTGACATGAGAAAAGGAAAGACCTGGGGAAGAGGGAAGGTGTCAGGTTTGTGTCTCATGAAAGGACAGGAAAGCTTGGTGGAAATTGGAGCGGCCAGAGAATAAGGGTGCTTGGGAGGAATCTTTCTTTGGTGAGCAGCAGCCAGGAGCCCCAGTCCCTTCCCTGAGGGACCTGGTGCAGACAATACCTGAGGCAGGAAGCCCAGGAGGCCATGCTGCCATCCAGCCTCTGGAGCTCCTGCAGAGAAGACTGGCAGAGGGCAAGGTAGCCTGCCTGGGAAGGAGCACTGGGGGCAGGTGTGCAGCAGAGCGGAACTGTGGAAGAGGTCAAGTCTGGATGCCACTGATCAGGAGGAAGTTTCCAACCAAGACAAAAATGTCCCTCGGGAGAAGAGACATGTGGCAGGAGGCGGCTCCTTCCTGAGGCCCAGGACTCAGCCTTTTATTATACTCAGTCACTTTGCTGTCCTCAGGCTCCTCCCCCTTGGCTGTGCCCTGTCCCCAAAGGCCTCTTCCTTTTCAGCAGCAGTGGCCTGCCTGGGCTTGTCCCAGGCGAGGTAGCAGCTGGGTGTCCTGAGCCACAGCTGCCCCAACCCTCACAGCCCAGCACTCTCCCTAGGTGGGGAAGGAGGCAGTATCCTCCCCACAAAGCTGAGACCTGCAGAGGGGGAGTGTATTTTTAGTCCCAAGAACCAACAATAAATGAGCAGTGCCAGAAAGGGGTCTCAAGGTCCCTCTCTGGAGCTGGCCTTAGGCCAGTCACCTCCTCAGTCAGTAATCCGATAATCTATTATACTTGAGTTGGATAAGCCAATCCCCATTGCCCGGCAGGGCTCCAAGGGGCCAGGTGGGGATTCCAGCCAGTCCCAGGGGAGAAGGCAGGGACAGACACTTTACCCCCACTGGCTACAGACTGCCCAGCTGAGGGGTGGGGAGGGATTGCCACCCCCTGGCCCCAACTTCACATTGCTATTAAAGGTCTTTTCAGCCATTCCCCTGCCTCTACAAAGGGCTACTCCTCAACAAGTCCTCTGCCCTGACTGGGGTCTAAAAGCTTGGTCTACAGACAGCTTGGAACAAGCATTTGCACCCTTCCTTGCCAATCTGGCCTTTCCCCTCATCGGTGAAAAAGAAGGGCACACAGGAAGGGCCATCTGGAGAGCCGATAAGATGAGACCCAACTCAAAGGAAGCAGAGCCGTGAGTGCCTAGGGTGAGCCTCCTCACAGGGCCTGCCTTTCCTTGTTGAAAGGGTTGAGAAGTGAATGTAGATTGTTCTAGAAAATGCCCTAGGCTGGGCAGGGAAAAGGGAAAATCAAAATTATTCAGAAGAGGCTAGGGTTGTGGGCAGTGGTAGAGTGCTCGCCTAGCCCGCGCTAGGTGCTGGGTTTGATCCTCAGCACCACATAAAAATGAAATAAAGATATTATGTCCATCTACAACTAAAAAATATTTTTAAAAATGAATAAATAAAATAAAGGTATTGTGTCCATAAGAGGAAAAAAAATCATTCAGAAAATTCTCGTCACCAGGTGTGGTGGCGCACACCTGTAATCCCAGCAGCTCAGGAGACCCAGGCAAGAGGATTGTGAGTTCAAAGTCAGTCTCAGAAACTTAGTGAAACACTGTCTCAAAAGAAAAAATAAAAAGGGCTGGGGATATGGCTCAGTGGTAAAGCACCCTAGGTAGGTTTCAATCCCTGATACAAAATAAAATTAAAAAAAAAAAAAAAGTATTGTGTTAAGGTCAGAACATCATGTGCCCACTCCACCTCTGGGTGCCAAGCCAAAAAGGTCTTAGAAAAGGAAGGTCCTTGCAACCTGGGGCAAGTGCTGAGCCAGTCCCAGCTCCTTCAAGGGCTTCACTGCTTCCCTTCATGCTCAGGGCAGCTGTGAGGCCCGTCTTTCCCTGTGTGACAGGGCTCTTAAACCAGGGCTTCTCCATCTCAGCACTATTGACAGTTGGGGCTGGATGCGTCCTGGTTGTGTGGTCTGTGTATTAGAGGGAGTTCAGCAGCATCCTTGACCTTGACCCACTAAATACCAGTAGCATAACCCCACACACACCTCCAATGTGACAGAAAATATGTTGCTTAATGTCCCCTAGGGCAGAGGTGTCCCTATTTAAGAACCATTGTCTTAGATGGCAGGTGCCCGGGGACTCTAGGAGGGGCCCAGCTGAAACTTTGACCATCTGTGCTTCTGCTCTTCTTGCTACCGCCCTTTTTTTTTTAGGGGGAAGTCCCCTTTGAAATGTTGATGAGAATGATGACTGTCTTTCCAGAAGCAACTCCCACCTTTAATTCCAGGGTGGACTCCAGGTGCTTATGCATGGTGTGAATGTCAAGAACATAAGCTCACAGGAAAACAGGCCATGAGAGAAGTGCAGTCATGTGAAGACTGCGGCTGGGAGTATAGGGAGAGGCGTTCAAGGGCAGGTTGATGAGGGAGGAGACACCTGGGCTTTATGGCCATCTGACATGTGTCTGAGGCCGATGGCTGCGTCAACATGATGAGCCTCATGCACATGGGCTGCCCTGACTCAGCCCTCTGGACATGACGTGTGGTTTTCCCAGAAAATGCTTTCTGTGGCTGAATGATCTCAACATCTACCCAGACATACCTGGTCCTGAAGACAGGGGTGTACACCCCAGGAGCTCAGAAGTGACCTTTTGTTCTGGGTTCTAGAATGTGAGGATGATGGGGAAGGGAACGTGAAGACACCAGGAACTTCCAAGCCCAGACTCTGCAGCCTGCTGTAAAGACATTTGGAACCCAGCACTCATATTGTGGGCCTCAATTTCCTTATTTCTATAATAGAAGAGTCGGACTGGATGATCTCTGATAATTCACAGGTGTTGAGAACATCCTATGTGATAGGGTCTTTATGTACATTTTAGCATTTAATTTAGGTATTGCTTTATGAGGTCATTACCCTCACATCCAGCTGACAAAACTGAGACTCAGGTTAGTTAAATAACTTGCCCAAAGTCACACAGCCAGTTAGTAGAGGGCAGGAAACACGCCCAGGCCTGACCAAGCAGCAGCATTATTGAGAACACAAGGAGCTCAGGCAAGAGGCTGGCTGACTGGGCAATGGCAAGGAGCACGAAGGAGAAGGATGGTAGACTGGCCAGCCTAGTAAGGAGGGGCAGGGCAAGACAGCCTATGGGGAGAGGCTGAAGATGACAGGAAGGTTTGGAGCCTGGGGCACTGGGCGGGTGATGACCCTATTAATAGAAACTAGGAAGTCTAGAGGAGGAGCAAGTTTAGGGCCAGGAGATGATGAGTTCATTCTTAGACATGTTGACCCTGATTTGCTAACAGCGGGACATTTAGGCTGAGGTCTAGCCACAGTTCAATTCGGAAAAATCAAGACTTAAAAACACCCCCTTGCCAAACTCAACTCCCTAGCTGTTCACACCAGGGTTCCCCAAGTTACTGGCCATGAGTTGTGGTTGCCTTGTTTGGTTTGCAGCAGCCCAGCCAAGCCCAAGTTCAAGTCCCGCTACGACCGCTAGGGGTCCCCACTGGTGCACAGACCTGATGGAGCTGCCCAGGGTGTGCCTGCCGTGGGGCCTGCCTAGAAGGGATACCATGGGTTTTAGGGAGCCTGGCTCCTCTGTCACAGGGACACAGGTTTCTTCCTCTTGTAGAGGTGGGAGGGAGAGGGGCTCACGTGACCCAGAGCACAGTCTCCCCATCCTGGCAATGCTTTTCTTGGGAGTCTAACATTAACCTTCACCATCAAGTTTTGTGGACCTTAGAACTAGGGAGAGCAAGCTGGGCCCCATTGCCTGCAGGCATCTTGGGGACTGCCAGCTCCCAGCACCCTGGGGGACACCATGTCCAAGGCACTGGGGCTCAGGACCTCAGGCAGTGAAGCTGAGAGCAGGATCTCAGCTGTTCAGACTGCTTGTCTCCCCTGACATTTGCGTCAGCAGCCCTGCCCTTTGACTTTTAATTCCCCCAGAGAGGAGGGTGGAGGTGATCAGGACTAATTATCTGCAATTCAATTCGACCAGCAGGTTATTGGGGTTTAGCCTGGCTTCCTGCCCTCCCACACCCCCAGCTTTATGGCCTTGGTCTCCTTCGGAAGCTGGAGAACAGAGAGCAGGAGGGTCCTCTTGGTGTCCTGGTGTCAGAGTGCCCTGTGGGAAGTTACGCTTATTAAAAGTGTTTGGAGTTTCCAGATAAATGTGTCTCCATTCCCATGCCCAGCCCAGGCCCTGGGCCTTCAAGGCAGCTTCCCACTATGCTGGGGCTTGTTGGGACATGTCCCAACATGGGCCGGACCAGGCGAGGGCTTCCAGCCTCCTGGCTGCCCTCCTGGGTTAGGGGGTGTAGGGCTTTGGAAGAGAAGAGATAGGACAGGCACTGGGGAGTCTGGGGAGCCCCCCAGGGCTGGGGCCCCTGCCAGTGTCTGGTGTCCCTCTATATTTGGCTGCAACATTACTGACATGCCCTCTCAGAGAGGCAGCCAGCCCAAGCCCTGATGTCTGCCTCTAGGGCCTGGACTTTTTGGGACTATCCTTGTGGGGTCTCGGGGAGGCAGAGGTGGGGTTTAAGGGAACATTTCCTCCTGGCTCCAGGGCAGAGAGGAGCTGAGGGTGTGTGGCATAGAGAATTAACCCTGAAACCTTTCTCAGAATTCCTTGTACAGTTACTCGATTGTTCCTTCTGTTCAGGTTTCCTGGGGAGGCCTAGTCTGGGGCCACAGGGACTGCCTGGGCATGAACCCCAATCCCTTCTCCCTCAATTTAAACCAATTCCCTCCATACCAGATTTTAAAAAATTTTTTTTAATATTTATTTTTAGTTTTAGGTGGACACAATATCTTTATTTTATTTTTACGTGGTTCTGAGAATGGAACCCAGTGCCTCACGCATGCTAGGTGAGCTCGCTACCACTTGAGCCACATCCCAAACCCTATACCAGATTTTACTTGGAAGCACTCTAGGGGTAGCTCACTTCGCCATCTTTTGGATTTCTCAGATCACTTAACATTTCCAAAAAAACAATTTAGGATCTGACATGGTCACCAGTTTTTTTTATTTTGCTGAGTTAAGGACATTAAAAGGAAATGTCAAAGGAAGGGTGCTTTTAAATACATGCACACGCTATTGAAAACGCATGGCTCAGATGAAAGGTCGAGTAGATTCAGCTTTCTGAAACCTCACTATATTGTCCTTATTATTCTCATTTTGCCTCGGGCAGATGAGAACATGGCAACAGCTGCCACTGGGCACCCCGTTGCTAGACTCCTGTTCTAGGAACGTCTGGTCCCTTCCACTGCTTAGCCTGGGCCTGTTGCCAGGGCAGCCAGCTGTGCTGGGGGACCCTCCCCAGCACTCTCCCCAGCCATCTCATGCACTTTGGCCTCTTCATTGCTCCTCCTCTCCTCTCTCCCCAGTATTTGCAGAAGGAGGTGAGGAGCCTTCTTCATAGCACTCCCAGACTGAAGAGAGCAGATTGTCCCAGCGAACTCCTGGCCCCCTGCTGCAGCCCAGCATCTGCCCAGGAGAAGTCACAGGGTCGCCATGCTCCCTGAGGATCGCTGCTGTGGGAAGTGCCAGGTCAGGGAGGCCAGAGCCTATGTCCGCCACTTTCTGCCCTGTGATCTGAGACTAGTCCCACAACCTCCCTCCCTGAGCTTCTGTTTCTTGTTCTATAAAATGGGTATATTAGCTCCTCATCACAGGGCCAGTGTGAGGGTTAGATGAGAGAATGTCTGTGAAAGTACTTTGTGAACCATAAAGCTTAGGTAGGGGTAGCTATTATTATTATGGGAAACTAATAAACAGCTGAAGAAAGAGCAGTCCCACAGCTGATCTCAGCATCTGGGTACAAAGACAGGGTCACACCCACCCTGGGGTTGCAAACTGGGAGCCCCTTCCAATGCCACAAAGGAGCACCAACCTGATCCAGGGAGTCTAAGAGGCCCGGGCTGGTAGAGGCCTTCTGCATGACTAGGACCCTGCCTCTGGCAAGTACAAGAGAAAGGGTCCCATGTTGGATGTAAAGGCTTCTGTTATGGTGGCTGCCCTCTGGTTGTTGGTGCTGACTGCCTCCGAGATTGTAGAGAAGTATGTGGAGGGCTTCCCAAGGAGGAGCCTTTCTGGGGTAAGTGGAGAGCATCAGGCCTGAGGATTCACGAAAGGCCCATTCCTGGACACCAGGCCACTCACCTGTCCTCGCCATGTTACCATGGGGCAGAGTAGGGGCACACCAACACCTGTTCCCAGTTCAGCTGGATCCCTTACTCTGAGGAGCCTCAGTTTCCTCAACTATAAAATAGGAACAGGAGGTAATGTTTGCTGTGAGTTTATCTGAGATCACAGGTGAAAGCCTTGCAAGATGCTGGGTCAAAACAAGGTGCTCTGCCTACCCTCCAGGGAGTCCTCACAAAAGGAACCAACAGTCCTGAGAAAGCCCGCACCTGTGACCACTCTGTCTCCCCCCACCTGGAGTGGAGCCCTGGCCTCTGCCCTGACCAGCGGCCAATAGGGCAGATCTCTCGGCCCAGCCAGGCTGTGGCTGCCCCTCCTCCCCTGGCTGCAGCCAGTTGTCATGAGGTCATTGCCACCTTGCCCAGCTGGCATCCCCCTGCCCCCGCCCACCCCCATGCTGACATCCCATTTGGCAAAAAGGTCGGAAAAGCCGCTGACACTTCCAGACCCTGAGTTCATTGACTGGTCAGGGCCCGCAGGCCACAAGCTGACCATGTGGGCAGAGGGTTTGCAGAGTGAGGGAGAGGCCCTTCCAGGCCTTCTGCCTGCCTCAACCCCAGCCCACCCCCACAGGATACTCCCACAACTTCCACGACACCCCTACATTACCTACCGGGACCTACACACCCCCCTCCACACGCTCCCCACAGTCTCTGCTCCCCCACATAGAGTCCCCCCACACAGGCAGCCAGGGCTGAAATGGCTCCTCCGTGAAGCTCCTCATTGCTCATTTGTGGAAACCAAGGCCTCCTGAGAGGGCAAGGGTTAGTCAAGCCACACCATCAGTTTTTCCAAGTGCTTCAAAGTGCCAGAGGGAGTGACAGCATGGAGACTCCCGCCTCCTCACTGTCCCCCATCTCACTGCAAGGAGCCCCTCAGCTGGCCCCACCCCAGGCTTCCTACAGGGTGATTTCCCAGGGTGAAGCTGGGCTCACCCTCTGTCCTGGGTGCAAGGTCATCTGAAGCTGACAGGGGAGGCCCCACAGCAGAGCCAAAGCCTTCACAGCTTGATGGTGACAACAGGCTTCTTCAGTGACTACTCAGCCCAAAGCCTACTCCCCCAGTCACTCTGCCAGGCCCTGCCTGCCTCAGGCTCCCTCCCTGGATCTCACATATCAAGACCCTTGGCAACTGCCTGGCATGTGGCTCCAGGGCTGGAGTCTTCCTTAGACCATCAACTCCCCGAGGCTGGTGAGGAGCAGGGCTGCCACCCAACAGCGTGTTCAATGAATGAAGAGGCCAGTCTCCCCACCCCAGCCTCCCTGTACAAGCCTCCTCCAGACTGGAACTGAGCTCCGAGATCTAGTGGGAAAGGCCCTCAACCAGGAGCTGGGAGTCTGCTGCAGATGGCTGTGTGACCTTGTTCCAGTCACTTCCCCCTCTGGGCGCCAGCTGCACCTAGGAATGAGGGGGTGCTGTTTGGGAGAATGCAGAGTGCTGTGGTTCCAGCACCACCCCCGTGCAAGTGCTCTGGCCACCACAGCAGCCTCTTTCTCGCTGGCTTGGGAGAGGGCACCCTCTTGGGCAGACCCAGGCTAGGGAGTCCTATATTATAAATATAACTGCCACCCAGAATAGCCCAGAACATTTGCAACCTGGGAAGCAAGGGAACAGAGTACTTCTTGCACCTTCCCCCCAACCACACCCCACCTCCCCCACTCACACGTGGCTGGGTCCACCCGCCCAAGGAGCCACTGGGCACAGACTCCGGTCAACATCCTGCTTCCTGCAGGGCCCTCCCGGGAGGCCCGGCCAGGGAGGGCACACAGAGGGGTGTTTGTTCGCAGTGGGCGGCGGGGAGAGATGCTAATCGCTGCGGATCGCTGGGCCCGCTGAAGGTCAGGAGGTAACGCGACCCGCGGTTATAAATAACCGCGCCTGGCGGCTGCTGAGAGCCACTCGCTGGATCTGCGCCCCTCGCCGGCCCGCGGGCACGGATTGATTACTGCCCTCCCCAGCCCGGCCTGCGGGAACCTGAACCCCGAGACAGCCGCAGCGCAGTGACCTTTGGGGGTGGCGCGCAAGGTCAGACCAGGCCCCTGGGCTTTCGCGTCCTCTGCTGGGGGGAGTAGGTGGGGAGGAGTCACTGAAGTCCCACCTTCGCCACCCCTGCGCACCCCGCCCCCCCACGCCCTCCTCGCGCCACCCTAAGGTGAAAGGAGGCTGCAGGACCCAGGGACCCAGGCTGCCCTCTCGCTCCACTCCCGCGTCCCTCAATCCCTATCCGGCTCATGAGGCTGATGGCAGGCAGGCCAGAGGGACCCAGCCAGGGAGGGCCAGCCCACTGCCACACCGGGCCCTGCTTCTAGAGCCCAAACTGTGATGGTGGGGTTGAGTCCAGAGGCCCCCCCCCGCATTCTCTGCTGAATGGAAACAGATCCCCTAGACCGGGGCTTCGGGGGTCTTAGAGGCTTGAGGAGGGGAATGATGCTGGGGGCACCTGGGGAAGCTGGCACCTCTCCCACCTCCCTTTGGAGAGAGTGTGCCATTTATTTTTTAAACTCTATTTCTCCACCACCACCCCCCACCCCCCGGAGTTAAGCACACACACTGAACAGTATACAAAAGTGTTCAGCTGGGTCACTTTGCACTAGCCCTCCAGGCCCCAGAAGGCCCACAAGGCCCCTCCCACTGAGCACCCCCAAAGATAAGGCCTCTGCCGACTCCCAACCTTCCCGGCTCTGGCCTGCTCCTGAGCTGCGCATCCAGGGCGCACACAGTGCGTGCCCTTTGGTGTCTGGTTTCTCTTGCTCAGGGTTGTGTTGCTGAGGTTCAGCTCCTCCCTCGGGAGTCAGGGGCCGCTCATCCTGCTGGGAGCTTGCCCTTGTGTGACTCTCTCACCATTTTTTCACCCATTTTGCTGTTGATGGACATTGGGGCAGGTGCCGGCTCCTGGCTGTCGTGAAGAGAGCCTCTGTGCACACTGCATCCTGGGGGCTTGTGGAGGACAGGGACCGTGGAGCCCAGGTGTGTGTCTGCTCAGCTTTGAAGATCCAGGAAGTGTTACTTTTTCATTGAACATTTCAGCAAAAGTGAATTTTCAAGGTTAATTTTTTTTTTCATTCTTAAAAAAATGACAAGAACACCACTGTTTTTTTAAAAATGGGAAAAGATGGAATTGTAAAAAAGAAAGAAAGGAGACATGGTGGTGCACACACTGCAATTCTAGCCTGAACTGAGGCTGGAGGGGATCTCAAGTTGGGGGCCAGCCCTGGCAACATAGTGAGACCCTGCCTCAAAGTTAAAAATAAAAAACACTGGCTATGTGGCTCAGTGGTAGAGCACCCCTGGGTTTAATCCCCAGAGCTGCAAAAATTAAAAAAAAATAATAAAATAAAGAGCTCCCATTACTACTATTTCGAGTCAACCATTCCACCAGCCAATGGATGTTTTCTCAGAGGCTCGGGGTTTGTCAAACCCTGGGCAAGAGACCCAGTTCCTCCTTCAGGCCGCCTAAGGCCTAGGCCAGGTCAGCAGTGGCATCGCCTAGGGAGAGACCAGGGCCTCTGCACCTTCTGTGGCCTCCATCAGCCGCCCCTCACCCACCAGGGCTGCCCCCATCTGCATCCAAGCTGAGGCCAGAGAGCCAAACCTTCCAGGGAGCTTGCCAGCCAGGCCTTGTCCAGCCAGGCTGTGCCCAAGAACTCAGAGCAAGAGGACTTGAAGCCACAGCACAGTCAACTACAGTCAAGCCAGAAGAGGGCTGGAGCAGAGGAGCAGGCTGGGCTGTGGGCCCCCAGGCAGGCAGCAGTCAGGGGCTGATCCCCAGGGCAGCTCTCAGGAGGAGGGGAGCCTGGTTGTGAGGCCCTAGTGGGCTGGACTTTGGACTTCATCCTGAGGCCACTGGAGGGGGTTAAACCTAGGAGTGAGCTGACCAGTCCGCTTCTAGCAAGATCATTCTGGATCCCTGTGGAATTTGGCCCATAGTGACAAGAGCAGGGCCAGAGACCTTCAGAGACCCAAACCTGATAAGTTAGGGCAGTTGTGAAAGTCAGGGTCAGCATGACAGTGGTGGAGGGGAGTCTATTTCAAATAGGGTGGTCAGGAAAGGCCTCTCTGAGGAGGGCACTTCTGAGCTGAGGCCTAGAGGAAGTGAAGGGATAAAGCTCTTGGGGCAGGGGAGGAGGGGAACTATCCAAGTAAAGGGCACAGCAAGTGCAAAGACCCTGAGGCAGATGCACACGTGTCTGAGAAGCAGCAGAGAAGCCAGTGTGTGAGGACTGCAGTGGGGACTGGAGAACAGAGGGAAGACCAAGCAGGGCCATTGTGAGGGTTTAAGAAGGCAAGGCCTGATCTTGTTTTTTGTTATGGAAGGATCACTCTGTCTGCTCTGAGAACAGACTTGGGTGGAGTGGGGGGTGGGGGGCTCAAGTCAGGGGAAGAGTAGAGGCCTGACTGTTAGTGTGGTAGGAGGTGGTCTCACTTTATGCAGATTGTGAAGGTGGCATCCAGAGCATTTGTGGATGGACTGGATGTGGCCTGTGAGAGGACGCAGGGCCTGGTTGATGGTTGATGGTTGCCCATTCACGTCTTCTTCTCTCCCCTGATCTCTGGGTGTCTCCCCTCTGCCTGTGTCCTCCCTCTTCTTATCTCCCATTCCCTGTCCTCCCCTCCCTCGGCCTTTCCCTTCTCACTCCTCCCCTCCCTCACGGTCTGCCCCGCCTCCCCTACCCCATCTCTTGTGTTTCAGGAGTCCAGTGACTTCATGCTGTCACCTCCCGCAGGCCAGAGATGCCGCCCTTGAGGACAGGCAGCAGCCCTGATGACTGTGGCCAGGGCCCAGAGGCTGGGAGCTAAGGAGAAGGTCGATGTGGCTCCCAGGACCCACCCTGGAGCGCACCTCCCCTGGTGGGAAAGCCCAGTCTCCACCTGGGGCATGTCCATCCCTGGCCCCAGAGGCTCATGGGAAATCCTGGCACTGCAGAAAGCAAAGCCCAGGGTTCTCCAATGCCCTCATGTAGCCCCTGCTCCACTTGGCGGGCTTTGGGGCCAGGGGCTCTCCAGGCCTCCTCCCTGCCCTGGTGGAGAAAAAAATACACTAGCCGAGGACTGGCGTTGTAGCCCAGCTGGTGGATCATTTGCCTGGCATGTGTGAGGCACTGGGTCCGATCCTCGGCACCACATAAAAATGAATAAATTAACCAAAGGTATTGTGTCTGTCTACAACTAAAAAAAACCAAAAAACAAAAAACTGAAGAAACAAAGAAATACACCAGACGAGAGCCTGAAGCATCCTGGAATGCCAGAAAGTCAGGAAGGGCTTTTTAAAAAGAACCACATGGAGGGGATGGGGGTGCTCGCTCTCGTAATCCCAGCAGCTCCAGAGGCTGAGGCAGGAGGATCAGGAGTTCAAAGCCAGCCTCAGCAATGGCGAGGCACTAAGCAACTCGATGAGACCCTGTCTCTAAATAAAATAGGGCTGGGGATGTGGCTCAGTGGTCAAGTGCCCCTCTGTACACCCCCCAAAAAAAAAAGAGAGAGAGAAAAAAAAGAACCACATCAGGCTGGAGTTATGGCTCAGTGGTAGAGCACTCGCCTGGCATGTGTGAAGCCCTGGGTTTGATCCTCGGCACCGATATAAATAAATAAATAAATAAAAATTAAAAAGCAAAAGATCCACTGGCAACTAAATATATACGTATATATTAAAACACACACACACACACACACACACACACACACACACATCAACAAGGGTGCATGAGGTGAGCATAGGAGTCACCCGGCCACAAGCTGGAACAATTCAGTAACAACATAAATATTGGATGGTAACCCAAATGTAAAGCAGATATTCAGGAGTCTATTATAAATATAAGTGATTGAATAAACAAATGGGGGAGAAGAGACAAGGCTTCCAGGTGGAAGAATTTCTAAGGATTTTTGCAGATACTTCACCCTAAGTGGGGGATGGGAAAGGGGCACAGGACTCCCAGCCCTGACACAGCGCAGACAGACGCACTCAGTGACTTCCCTCCAGAAAGTGCAGGGTGGAGGGGAAAGTGACCCTGTGTGGAGACAAGTGGCAGAAGCTTCCCTCAGCCAGGCGTTCAAGGTCAACGTCACTCCTGTTGGTAGTGTAGACCCTTGGTAAGCTGGAAATGGTGACCTGACTCCCCAAACCCAGAGCCCCAGCAAAATCCCGAGAAAGCACGAGGTGAATTGCGTCACACATAATCTAACCAGCACCCCTCAAGACTGTCAGGGTCATCAAAAGGAAAGTCAGAGAACCGTCACAGCCAAAGGGAGCCATCAGAGAAAACGATGAAATGGAACGTGACATCCTAGAAGGCATCCTGGAACAGAAAAGGGACTTAGCTGGATCCAGAAAGTCTAAAAGAACTAGATGTCCATTAATAAGAATGGGTCCATGTTGGCTGGGTCACCACAACAAATGTACACCACTAAGGTCAGAAGTCAATAATAGGAAAACTGGATGCAGGAGGAGGGGTTTGGGGGAAGTCAAGGTACAGTGTGTGTGTGTATGTTGTGTACTCAATAAACAAACTTTCCTGCAAAACTAAAACGGCCCTAAAAATACATTTTATTAAAAAAAAAAATTAGTGGTATGCAGTGGTGCGTACCAGTAATCCCAGCAACCTGGAGGCTGGGGTAGGAGGATTACAAATTTGAGGACAGCCTTGGCAAGTTAGTGAGAGCCCTGTCTAGAGGTTGGCTAGAACTCAAGCTTCCCGAAAGGTTTTTGTTTCTTGGACTGCTATATCTCCAGCACTTAGAATACTCTGACGATTAGGTACCAGGTGCTCCAAAAATATATTTGTTGAATGATAAATTTCCAAAGATAGTCATTGTTAGTTTTTCCAGTTTCGCCTCTGCTTAAATACATTGATTATTGTTTTAAAACAAACACACCTACGGTGTTCTGCTTATCTGTTCTCTTCGCCTAATACCTCCTAATTATTTTTCCTTGTTATTCTTTTACAACATCATTTTCTAGACCATGCTGGTGTTCGCAGGCCCAGCAACTGGTTGTGATTCCAGAGGCAAAGACGGTGGGGGCCCCTGGCTCTCTGCTGGCTCTGCCACACGGCCACATGGGCGGGAGGGATGGAGTGACACCAGGGCCAGGCCGAGGCTACTCCCGCCCTCTGACATCAGATCCGTGGGCACTAGATCCTGCCTGGTGGTGAACCGGCTGCGTCAGAACCCAGGGATTAAATAGATTTCGAAATCCACCAGCTTGTCCTCGACCAGCCAGAGGGCCAGCACACATGCCCAGACCTTCTGTCAGCCCAGGCATAGGGGAAAACACGGGGTGTGCAAGCATCTGGGGCAGCAAGGGAGAGACCTCCCACACAGTTGGCCACAGCCCATGGGGTCCTAGCCCAAGGGGCTCTGAAGAGCTGAGCCCCTGAGAGGCGGGTAACAGACCCTCTCTCCAAAGTTGGGGCTGATTAATCTGTCTTGGTTGTGTTGTTTGTTTTGCAGAGCTGGGGGTGGACCCCAGGTCCCGACAGGCCCCCAAGCACTCTACCACTGGGCTCCACCCCCCCACCCCCGCCCTGCAGCTGTTTTGCTGGTGGGAAGTGGGTGGCCTGGGCAGGCCTCGGGGACCTGATATGTTGGAGGAGGGAATGCTGAGGGGTTCGTGGGGGTAGGGGGAGTCCTTGGCACTTGGAGGCCATCTGCTTTCAAATCCAACTGCTTGTCCTCCTTCCTGGTAGCAACACAGAGCCACATAGACTCTGCTAGACATAGGAGTGCTAAAGATAAAAATACTCGAAGGACATATGCCTTCTGTGAACCACTCCATGCCTTAGGAGTCCTTCAGCTCTCCTCTGCATGCCACTCCACCATTGCATGCCCACCCCAGGCCCCTGGGCGGGGAGACTGTTATGGCCTTGGACGCGCTGTGCGTGTGAGGACAGCGCGTGCTCCAGTGCCCCTGCATCTGCAGTCACCTGATGGAAGCTGTGTGTGTGTGTGTGTGTGTGTGTGTGTGTGTGTGTGTGTGTTTTCCTGGGCGTGCTGTGTGTGTGTGTGCCTGCTTATGCTTGTGTGTGCAGACGCGTGTGCTTCAGTATGTGTCAATGTGTTTTGAGTCCTGGGGGGCAAGTCATCCTGGGCACGTGGCTAGTGTGGGTTGCATGTGGGTGCGTGCATGGATGCGCTCTTCTGTTTCTGTGTGGTGAGCGGCTTGCACCCGAGGGTTCCTGGAGGAGCTGCGTGGGTGCTCTTACTGTTGTGCTTGTGTGCATTCCACGTGAGCACATGCCTGTGAGCTCGTGCGTGCAGGTGTGTGTCCTCAGGTATGTGCCCCAAGTCCAGCTCTCAGAAAAGAGATTAACCTTAGCCCCATACACCTGCTCTGGCAGCCAGGACTCCCCAGCCCCCACAGGTCCTCCGGGCAGGACTGCTCCGTGTTTCCGTCTCCCAGGTGAGCTGGCCTCGACTTTTCTCACACCTTTTTCTACTCATTCTCATCTTAAATTTCCTCAGATTGTGCCTGTGACAGTCCTCCCCCTCTGTGCCTGAGTCCCGCCTCCACTAGCTCATTGTTTTGCAGCTCCCTATCCCCTGGAGATGCTGGGGAAGCAAAGAGCTCCTGAGTCAATGTATTTTTGGTAAAGCTGCAGCTGGCGCTCCACAGAGAGACACCATGTACCCAAGCATGCGAAAGGTCCCAAGAAGTCCTGAAGTAAAGAAGCCCGGTTGCATTAGCTCAACACAGGATTTCCTGCAATTATTTGATGTTGGAACCTGATCTGAAATGATAACACCTTGATGGAATCAGGTTTCCTCCATGACACACGGGAAAGTCTGCAGTGTGCAGTGGGAGGTGGCCCCACTGTGACAAGTGGCCTTCTTGCTGCTTCTCTGGCAATTGTGTGGGTGCTTCCCAATGTCTGGTCGCTTGGGGCTGTGCAGACAGGCTGAGCCCCTCGGGGTTGGGAGCCTTGTGGTTTGGGAAGCCCAAATGACTTGCTCTATCCCAGGCCTGCAGGGAGCCCATGCAGCAGGTCTGGAGCCCTTCTCCAAAGTCCCTGAGGCCTCACACTAGCTCCTACCCTCCCATGGGGCTGGGTGGCATGGCAGCTCCTCTCACTGGCCCTGGCCAGTCAGGGCAGACACACCTGATGCATAGAGCTTGGAAGGAACCTCCTTCCAAGACCCTGAGCTGCAGGAGATTGAGCCATTTGAGTGACAACCCCACCCCACCCAGGCTAGAGATTCTGCCCCTAAGCCTTTGCCCTGCCAGACCCAGCACAGCATTCCTACTTCAGCTTCTGCAGCCTTCTGGGGCTCAGACATCCAGAAGCCCCAGTAGGGGGTGGAGATTGTGAGAATAGCAGGTGCTTTCCTGCAGGTTCCACTCCAGATCTGACCACTGCTTCTAGAGAATAAGGTAGTTAGGGGAGCTCTCTGCTTCCTCTTTTCCCATAACATTAAAGAAAAAATCTTTGAAATTATGCAAACAATGCACGAATACAGTCTCTTTGTACGATTCAAATCATACAAAAGCAGAGTAACGGATGTCTTTTACCCTCCTTACCACTCCTCACCCCCCACCCCTTGGGATCCCTTCTGGGGTGGGGATCCTAGAACTAACATGTTAACAGTTCGATGTATCCTTCCATTTCCACATTTACAGATTTATAAAACAAAAAACACAAGTAAAACCGTATCCTGTATATTTATTTCGGAGGCTTGCTTTTTTAAAAAGAATTTTCTAAACAATCTAATCCACATCACTACATCTTGATCTACCCCCATTGTTAAAAATCAGCTACGCAGAATTCCAGAATGTCCATGTTCCCCTCAATTTGATGACTCCCCGGTTGACAGACGTGTTGTTTCCAATTTCTTTACTATTCCTGAATGCACAATGGTGTCATAACATCTCTCTGCAGATCTGGGGGGGGGGGCAAGCTTGAAAGATGGATTCCTGTGCATGGCACCCCCAGGAATCAACCGGAAAAGAAAAGACCAAGGAGGACGCTGAGGATCTGAGAGGATCGGGCTGAGCCTAGAACGTCCCCCACGTTTTGGGGGCGCCCCAGGCCAGCCCTTGTTCGCTCCCCTCTTGCCTCTGAGCTCGGAGGCCTGCGCTCCCGGGAGCCGTCCAAGGCCCTGGCCGGCCGCCGCCCCTCCTGCGCCCCCGCGGCTGCTGAGCTGCCCGCGCCGGGGAGGAACCCAAAAAAGCCGGCGCGTGGTACGCGCGCGAGCAGCGCGGGGCCCTGGCGCTGCCGTTTTTAGTGTGCCTGGAGCCCAGAATATAGACTTCATCACCCCCAGGAAACGCGGCCATAATATTTTTGGTTGCATAAGCAAACGAAATTAGAAATCTGGAACGCGTTCAAGACCTTTCGATGCGAGCGCGGGGGACCAGCGGAGCGACAGATGGGGATTAGGCGAGTTGAGCATCAGGAGAATAATTTCCTCTTTTAATTTGGGTTCCATCGACAAGTAAAACAGCTTTAGCGGCCCAGTTACGTAACCGGCGCCAGCCCGGGGTCTGATAAGCGGCCTCTGCGAGCCAGTCCGGCCCTCCGGCCTCTGCGCGGGGCGGGAGGGCCCGGGGCGGGTCTTGCCTGCGGGCGCCCAGCGCGTCAGCCGCCCCGGGGCTGTTAAGCAGGGCTATTGTTAGCACCGCTCGACAAAGCAGCTCGCAGAGCTCAAAAGAGTTGGCCCAGGCCACACAGTTTGCAATTTGCAGTCAGGATTTGAACCCGTCTTGCTCGGATGAGGTTCTCCATTGCACAGGAATAGTCTCCTCCCGCGCTGCAATTCCGTGGAGAGCAGAACACCGCCCGAGGGTGTCCCTTGAGCGATTGTACGAAATAATACAACGTTGGGAGCCACTAAAATGTTTGGCAGTGTAAAGAGTGGTCAAATGAACCATGGGAGCACTCGTGCTATGGCGGTGCTATAGAGCAGAAAACAGGGAAGGGGACTGGAAGATGGAAATATACCCTAAGTAGAGAATAGGGTGACAAAGAACAAGTTACAGGATGGTGTGAATAGTGTGATCTCACTTATGGGAAAAGAAAAAACAATACGCGCCTCCCCAGGAAAGCTCTCTCTTTCCCCATCTGCAATGTACCTGAGAGGAGATAATAGAAAGGGGCTATCCACCTGGGTGAAGGTGTCTGTCACCTCTGGAGGGAAGCAAGGTGTAAAGGAATGCCACCGGAAATTTCCTGTTGTACTCTGCACACTTCTGGACCACATATTTGAGTTTCTCATAGGAGAATGTACTGTGTGTGCTTGCATCTGTGAGATGCAAACCCTCAAAGGTAAAGAAGGTGGGCGGCCTGCAGTTTCGCAGCCTGAGGCTGGACTTTGCTTCCTGGTACCTTTTCAGAGGTGAGTAGGAATTAGGCAGGTACCTAAAGTTAGAGCAGCAGGTGGCGGGTGGGGAGGATCTTAGAGGCCTATCTGGGTAAGGACCAGACAGGAGTTGTCCCAGCACCTCACATCAGCAGGAAACAAAGGCTGTGCTTTGTTAGTTGGCTTCTTTCTCCCCCAGGCCACTCCCCCCACCCCTTGCCAGTCCAAAAAAAAAAAAAAATTGCTGGGGTCACAGCAGCAGTGCTGGAGAAAGAGGCAGAAAGGAAGAACTAGGTATTCACGGGGTGAGGGATGGGGTCACTGGGGAGCAATTTGGCATCAGTTCAACCACCCATCCTATGTCCAGGGCTCTGGTGGCTTTTAAGAATGTCTGCAAATTCTTGACGATCTTCCCATTGAAAGAAGGCGTCTCTGTCCCCTTCCCTTCCAATCCGGACCTTAGCAACTCCCCTGTCATCCATAGAATGCAGTAGGAAGCGACACTGCCTGACTTCCAAGCCAGGATCATGCAAGGCCAGGAAGCTCCCCTGTGGCTCTCTGGGGACAATGGCTCGAAGGCTCGGGTGGGGGCAGGGGCGGGCTATGTGAGAAGTCTGATTACCCTTGAGAGTGCTCTACCGGAGAAGCCCTGCGCAGCACTTCGGTGGCAGGCCCAACTGATTCCAGCCAATAGCCAGCGTCCCCTGAAGCTATGCGCATGCGCTGTCTAGTGCATCCAGCCTTTGAGTGACAGCAGTCAGTGACAGACCCCCAAGTGAGAACTGTTTGGCAGAGAGTTTCCTAGATTCCAGATCCAGAAAACCACAAGTGAAATAAAATAGTACCTCCCAGCCGCTAAATGATGGAGTGATTTGTTATAAAGCCATAGTATCTGGAAAGGGGGTCACGGTAGGCCCGGCACTGCTCACAAAGGGGTACGGCAATGAATAAGCATGGTCTCTGCCCCCGATAAATGAATAGTTTAATGGAGAAGCCGGACCCAGAAACAGATAATTATAAAATAACGTGGTAAGCACAATGACGGAGTCACGCACAGGTAATATGGGAGCAGGGCTGAGAGTCTGTAATCTAGGCTGGGTGGAGTCTGAAACGTTTTCCTGGAGCAGATGACTTGGAGCTGGCTTTGAACGGGGAGTAAAAGAGAGGCAGAAAAGGCATCCAGGCAGGAGTAAGCCCCGAGGCCAGCGAGAACAGGTGATGTTAACCAGAACAAGCTCAAAGACAGCTGGAGGTGAGGCTGGAGGTAGCAGGGCCCCAGGTTCCAGGGGCTTCGAGGACAGGCCGAGAGCTTAGCCTAAGAGCAGTTGGGAGGCGTCAAAGGTGGAAGTGGGAGATGGAGACTCCTGGAGACAGCAGGGGGAGGAGCAGGGAAGAGGAGAAGGCCAGGTGGATGGACCAGTGATTGGGAAGAAACTGAGAGTGTGGGGATCCCAGAGCCAGTAGGATGGGAAAGCTGGGAAGGATGAGATGGGAGAAGCATTTGAAAAAAAAATGATCAGATCTGGGTGCCTGTCGTGGACAGGTTTGGGTCTTGCTATTTTTCTTGAGTGACAGCTGGCCCGTGGCACCAGCAACTTAGAGAGCCTTGGATGAGACCTGGGTAAGAGAGGCTGATGGGTGTTTTGTAGCAGTGCGGCAGGTCCAGGTGGAGACAACCAGGACGGGTAGGCCTCCCACGCTGGGGAGGAGGTGTGGCCATAGTAGGCACTCCTTCAGATGTGTGAATGAATAGGTGTAGGACACAGAGGTGGCGGGTGGTTTCATCAGGATAGATGACGCAGACTGAAGATGAGGAACAGGCCCTGGGGGGCAGGCTCTTGCTGCTGAATTTGGCCTGGGAGGTGTAGGCGGGAGCCAAATATGACGAGCAAGGACCTGGTGATTCTGTGTCCCAACAGGTAGGCCACAAAATAAAACAAAACAAAAACCACAAGGAGTCAGATCCCAGGCCCAAGAAATATTAATCCAGTGGTTACTGTGTGCCTGACACTGTGCTTCAGGTATATTATTCAATTAAATCCTTAGGCCAACACATTCATTGATTCCAGAGGCATTTGTTCAACACCTACCATGTGCCAGGCACTGTACTAGATGAGATGCTGGGTATATGCTGGTAGATGAAACAGAAATCACCCTGCCTGCCCCCATGGAGTTTAGGATTCAGTGGAGTTATTGCCATTTCACAGAAGTTCAGACATTAAGTAACATTCTAGGGGAGGGTTTTGCTATCCAAATCCATGTCCATGAAGCTTCAGAGCACCCCAGGATGGCAGGTAGCATAAAAAAAAAAATGGCAGGGCTGAGGCTTAAGGGAAGAGGACAGCCTTGACCTAGGATCTTCAGGGAATCTGAGAAGCATTCAGTACCCTTGGGCTGGTCCAGATCCACCTTTCAAGGAATCCGGCTCCCTGGGGACTTAAGCATATCTATTATCAAAAGCTGTGTCTTGTTCGAGGCACAACATGCCTGTGATCCCAGTGACTTGGGAGGCTGAGATGGGATAATTGAAAGTTCAGCAATTTAGCAAAACCCTGTCTCAAAAGAAAAAATCAGAAGGGCTGGGGATGTGGCTCAGTTGTTAAGTGTCCCTAGGTTCAAGCCTGGGTACCTTTAAAAAAAAATAAAAGCAATCTGCGTTCAATGCCCAGGAACTCCCTACCAAAACAAAGAGAAATTCATCTTGTTGGGGTTGGGGTTGAGATGCGGGGCACGGGATGAATAGGACCTGGGGTACAACTTAAGTTTCTCCTCTTCATAAGGATAATGGTGATGCCCCCCCCCCCGCCCCCGAGCATCTTTTACCCACAGGGCTCTGTGCTAAATGACTTGCAGTCTGCCGCTCTTTGGGTCATCCATCATAGCAATCCACTCCAAGTCCACTTCGCATGGGAGAACACAGAGGCTGGGCTGGTCACAGTCAGGAAACTGGCAAAGCCACAGGACTGGGTCCATGGGGCTCCAGAGCTTGGGGTGCAGCCATTCCCCACAGCGCCTCACATCAGAATTGGTATAGGAACCCGGGTGGGACTCAGGGCCCAGCTTTGGAGAACTGGGATGGCACAGGTTTTGGTTGAGCCAGGCACAAGTAATGACTCCTGGCCAGCCCCTGGCTAGGGGTGACCCAGCTCCAGCCAGCTGAACCTTGTGGTTCAGAAGCTTGTCCAGAGAAACCAGAAAGCCTGGCTACTTAGTATGACATACTCTTGATCTAACTATTAACAAACTCACATATTTCCCCCCTACCATTAACAAACCGTTTCCTTAGCTTCAAAGGCATAGGTGTGAAAATGAGGCCCCAATTTTAAGAATTCTCCCAGGGAACTTCAGAAATCCCCAGGCCCCGGCTGCACACAATTAAATCAAGACTCCCAGAGGTAGGAACCAGGTATCCACCTTTTAAAGAAAGCTCCTTGGGTAATCCCAAAGCTCACCAGTGGCATCAGCGTGTCTGGGGGGGCGGGTAGCTTGTTTGAAATGCAAATTCTCAAACCCCACCCTAGACCTGCTGAATCAGAATCTCCAGGGCGGAGCCAGCACTGGGTGCTTTAACAAGCCCTGCAGGGGTTCTGAGGCTCAATAAAATTGAAGGCACACCTTCTTAGACAGGAGGTGTGAGGCCCGGGCGGGCGGTGCCGGCCAGGAACTGCAGACACTGAAAATAATCAGCTGAATAAGAGACACTGAGTTTTTGTTTTGTTCTGTTTTGTTTTCAGTCCTGGAGATTGAACCCAGGGGCACTCTAACCCTGAGTTACATCCCCAGCCTCTTTGATTTTTTTTTTTTTACTTTTTTAAATGTTTTCCCCCAGTACCATGAATCGAACCCAGGGACACTCTACCACCGAACTACAATCTCAGTCCTTTTTATTTTTTATTTTGAGACAGGGTCTCACTGAGGCTGGACTCAAATTGGCAATCCTCCTGCCTCAATCCCAAATTGCTGGGATTACAGACACACACCACTGTACTCAGCAAGACAGTCAATTTAAAGACACTTTTTGCCAGGTATGGTGGCACACACCAGTAATCCCAGCAGCTTAGGAGGCTGAGGTGGGAGGATCGCAAGTTCAAAACCAGCCTCAGCAATTTAGCTCTAAGCAACCTGGTGAGACCCTGTCTGAAAACAAAAATTAAAATAAGGGCTGGGGGGCTGGGGATGTGGCTCAAGTGGTAGCGCGCTCGCCTGGCATGCGTGCGGCCCGGGTTTGATCCTCAGTCGATCCTCAGCACCACATACAAACAAAGATGTTGTGTCCGCCGATAACTAAAAAATAAATATTAAAAATTATCTCTCTCTCTCTCTCCCTCCCTCTCTCACTCTTTCTTTGAAAAAAAATAAAAATAAAATAAAATAAGGGCTGGGAATGTGGCTCTGTAGTTAAGCATTTCTTGGATTCAATCCTTGGTGCCATAAATAAATAAATAATAAACTTTTTGAAAAAAGATAAAAATTTAAAAATCTTATTCTGATAAACTAAATACCAAGGGTCAGAGAACACTATAATGTGGGCTATCCCCCCCCCCTTATTTAGTTGTAAACCTTTCTCCCTTAAAGTCTGAGTTGTGAAACTATTTTCTTGAGACAAGGCCTCACTATGTTGCCCAGGTTGGCCTTGAACTCCTGGCCTCAGTCTCCCAACTGCTAGGACTACAGGCACAAACCATTATCCTCTCCTTCTTAATCTGGAGCCAGAGACCCTCCCTAGACCTTCATATTTTTATAACCCAGAGATGGCACATAGTAGGTGCTCCCTAAACATCAGTTTCTTTCTTTCTCATTTCCCCTTAGAATTTCTAGAGCAGTGGCTTACATACATCCTACTGCTGCTTTGATTTATTAAGGTTAGCAGCAGAGCCCAGCTGTCCTTTGTGAGAATGGCCAGCTGGTCAGGGATTATGAATTACTGAGTCTCATCCAGTTGGGGCTGGTTGTCCTTAGTTAAAAACCTTACAGATGCCCAGAGATATAAAGGGAAGTGAGTGAATTAGGAGGCAAACTACATTGATGATTTCATTGTATCTCTGCAAAATGATTTTTTTCCTTGACTCCATTGATTTTCCAAGAGGCTTCTAATTTTAGTGGGGAAAAAAAATGCAGACACCTTAAGTGTATACACCAACTGAATGATGATTGTGTTTTGGAAATGTGACAAATGTGTATTTCTGAGGCAAGGAAATAGGATTTTCCTATGAACAAAGATTGGAAAGAAGAATGGGAAAATACAATATAGTGATGTTCACAGGTTATGGATTATCTCTTGGTTACTTTTAGATTTTTTTGCTTTTTGTTTTTTTGGTACCAGGGATTGAACTCAGGGGCACTCAACCACTGAGCCCCATCCCCAGCCCTATTTTGTATTTTATTTAGAGACAGGGTCTGAGTTGCTTAGTGCCTTGCTGTTGCTGAGGCTGGCTTTGAACTTGAGATTCCCCTGTTTTAGCCTCCTGCTGAGCCTCTGGGATTACAGGCAGTCGCCACTGCACCGGCCTTTTAGGGGTTCTTGGCACAGGTACCAATGTAGAATTTATGTAATGATTTTTTAAAAATAATAATTCTGATTGGGCGCAGTAATCCCAGTGGTTCCGTAGGCTAAAACAGGGGATTGCAAGTTTGAGGCTAGCTTCAGCAATTTGGCAAGGCCCTAAGCAATTTAGTGAGACTGTGTTTCAAAATAAAAAAATAAAAAGGGCTGGGATGTGGCTTCTTGGTAGAGTGCCCCAGCCATACTAGCTACAAAGCCTCTTACGGGAGAATAATCACAAAATAATTATAAAAAGTGTCACAGGATATCTGCTATAAAGTGGTCCTAGTTCCCAGGGTAGAATTTAGTCTCTGTGTGACCTCTGGGAAGACCCTGGGGAGCCTCAGTCTTTGCCCATGCAAAATGGAAACCCAGATCCCCTACCTGGCCTGGTTCCTGTTTGGTTAGAGAATCCAACCCAGGGATTATGGGAGAGAAGAGCAGGTGCAGACCCTAATCTGCTTAGCCCAGGAGGGTGTTTCTGAGACTCCTCCCCTGCACCCAGTCTCAGGTCCACAGCCTTGTAGCAGATCCTGGGGGTGTGGGTGGGCAATGCAGGGTACAGCTGGCACCTCTGCTTCCAGAGGATCCCCTCCTATCTGCTTCAAAGGTTTAGACCGCTGCACGATCCCAGGTCCACTGGTTCCTGGGAAAGCCTTCTGGGGACAGCCCCGGCTGGTCCTCACAGCACATATGAATGACTGGCACCACCCAAGGCCAGATGAAGCCTGAAGTACCCATGACCAGGATCTCTCTCTTTGAAGGAAAAAGGCCCCAGTAAAAGCACCAAGGCATTCTTTTAGCAAGTTCAACACTAAAATTTAGAACAGAGAATGTGGCCCGCAGATGGACCACTCTTGGCCTTCACAGGGCCTTGTTAAATGTTTGAATTTCCCACAAGGCCATAATCCTTTTTGTTCCTGTGGTTACTGCTTCGGCTGGGGCAGGACTGGACGTGGCAGTTTCAAAGGGGCTCCCGAGGGCCAGCGCACCAGGAGAAATCCCAGGAACCAGCTGTCAGGAGAGCCCTGGGCTCTGGCTGCAGCCTGTGCTGGGCTTCTGAGGAGCAAGGGGGGCTTCTTGCCCGGATTGTCTACACTAGGAGCTTACAACCCCTGCAGTCGGTGTGGGGAGGATCCCTCCCGGTAAGGGAGGACAGCTTGTGCATTCACAGGGCACTCAGCAACGCTGACTGTATCCCTCCTCTGGGCCAGGTGACATCCCCTAGGGGCCTGAGGGCCAGTTATCTCACTTAATGCAAGAGGTATTATTGTCCCCATTTACAGATGACTAAACTAAGCCTTGGCCAGGGACAATCACATGGGTGCTCCTCCCTTCCAGAAACCTGCACCCCTCCTCTTCCTCTCTGCTTCCTGGGGAGGTGGCCAGAGGAGAGGGAATAAGGCATGGGAGGGGGGGTTCCCTTTTCCTCCGGCCACTGGTTGTTCTGGACTTTCTGATTGGGGTCAGAGTCTTCTGGGGCCCCCTGGACGGGGGCTGTTGGCTCTGGCAGCCTCACCCTGCCGGCCCAGGTGAACCTGGGGAACTTATGGACTGGTCTGGTCTGGGTGTGCCCCTGCTGGGAGGGGGGAAGGGAGGCAGCAGCTGACCTCGGCCCCATTCTCCAGAGCCAGATCCAGGCTGGAAGTGGACATGATTTCTCCAGAGGCCATCACAGACACTCGAGCTTCCTGGGGGCCCCTCAGCTCACCAAAATGGCAACTCACAGCACAGAAAGTTTGGAAAGCAGGGCGAGGATATTTAAGTCACTCCCAGTGCCACCTGCTAGAAAATGGCCATTGTCCGTACCGAAGGCCTGCTTCCCCTTCATCCCCAAGTTAAGCCGGACCTACTGGGTCGTACTCTCCTACCGGCGCAGAGGTCACGGTTATGTAATTTTTAATTTCTTTCCCCTCATTTTCATCATTGTTGGCTCATCTGGGACCTTTTTATTTACTTGTTTGTTTGTTTTTAATCCTTTCTAGTTTAGAGCACAAACTTCAGGAAATAGTTGCTCAATGAAAGAATAGCAGGAAGAGACGGGTAATGGCGTGAGCCAGATGCTGGTCAGCTGTAGGCGGGACCAGCATGGGCTGCGAAGCCCCATCGCCATTCACCCCGCAATCATTCCTGGTATCCCTGGCGTGAGTTCAGCCCTCATCCCACGTCACTGGTGTTTGTTGACCTTCAATAAAGGACATGCAGGTGGCGAGGGCGGAGCTGGGGTGCGGGGCTGTCTGCCTCCCCTGGAATAAACAGGCAGGACGGATCCCAGGTCTGCAGTGCAGGCTCCCCCCCCCCCAGCCCTCTGAGAGGGCCAGGAAAGAGTGCGACAGCCCTGGAGGAAGCAGGCTTCAGAGAAAGCAGGAGGGTGGGGTTGGACCCAGGAAGGCTGACACCGGGAAGCACCCCAGACTCCGCCACCCACCAGCAAAGGTCACAGAGTTTCTCTTCCAAGAAGGGGGTGGGGGCATCTCTGTGGACTGGGCCAGGGGTCACCTACCTTAAGGTAGGGGGAGGGGCTAGTGACTTCAGAGATCTTTTAAGTGAGCAAGGACTCCCAGGGCAGCCTGCAGGACAGAGAACTGGAGACTGAGACCCGGGCAGATGTTGGAGACATGGGCGAGGGCACAGGTTCTCCCTGCCAGGCTGTGTAGGCCGTTGGAACCTCTGCAGGCAGCTAGGTGGGAGGGGCACTGCTCAGTGGGCCAGAGAGCAAACACACTGGCCTTCTAACCTCCTCCCTGGCCCATGACTGGGAAACAGGGAAGAAAGTCCAGGTTTCGTGATTCTCTGTTGGTTGGCTCAATTGCTGTGTTTCAGACTGGTGGGGGGGCTTTGGACAGAGCTGAGCCAGGCTACAGAGGTCCTTTGCAAGCCAGCAGGAGGAGGATGCTACCCCACCAGGCTGCAGGTTGCCGACCTAGACTGAGGAGGCCGCAGTGGGGGGCCTTGGACACCTGGGTTTGAATCCAGGCTCTGCCATGTCCAAGTTGGGGACCCTGAGGACAGCAGGAGATTTAGCCTCTTTGAGTTACAGGATTTTTTTACTGTGAAATGAGGATTTAAACAAACAAAAAAAAAAAAAAGAAAGAAAGAAAGAAAAAGAAAACCTCACTAGTTCTTCTGACCCCTTCTCCCACTCAGGGTTGCCATGAGGATTCTACAAGATATAAAAGGCAAAAGGGCCTGACGTGTATATAGGTACTCGATAAATGTCATTCTCTCCAAATTCTCAGAATTGATGGCCCACTCAAATGGCCCCGGGGATGCATTTAACCCAGCCGCTCCCCGGCTCCCTGCCAAGCAGGTCTGCCTTTTCCACAGGTCCCAGGCCCAGGGGATTCGGGTGGCAGGACCCCAGGAGAGAACTAAGATGGTAAAAGGCTATCACCATGGTGTATGTGAGGGGACACTGAATAGGGGTCTCCCCTGCCCTCACTGCCTTGGCCACCAGCCCCCAGGGGCCCAGTGTGCAGTGCTCGCCTCCCTGTGCCGGGAACGGAGAGTGTTGCTGGGATGCAGTGTGGGTTTTTGTCTGTCTTCCCCACCCTGTGCCAACCCGCCCAGCAGGCCCCACTGCCTTGGTAACGCATTGCAAAGTCCACACAAAGGGAAACTGCGCTGGGGAGGCTGGTCCTGCCCAAAGCCTGGGGAGGGTTTCCATGGCAACGCTGACATCACTGGGCTGGGTTGGCTGCAGAGTCAGGCCCTGAATGGAGGCGCCTGGGTGTTCACACTGCAGCTCCAGGGAGGAAGACAGGCGACCCAGGGCTCCGCTGGGGTGGGTGGGCCTGCCCTAGGTCCAAAACCCCAGCCCTGCCCCTGGACTGGCCAGGTGACTCGGAGCAAACCACAGGGCCTGTCCAAAACTCGGTGTCCTCATCTATAAAACAGAACTCACGCTCTAGCTAGCAGTGAAGACTGAGCGTAATCGTGGATGATATACAGGTCAGGGGTAAATTGTAAAGATCTCCTCCAGGTTGGTGACTTCAGGTGTTTCCCAGGGAAAAGCAGGGAGCAGCTCACGATCTAAGGCGAGGGCCTGGGATTTGGGGGAGAAGGCACAGTGACCTGTGAAGTGCCCCTGCTCCCCACCAGACTGCACCTCTTCTTAGGAGGGAAGGGGGATGTTTGCTGAGGAAAGTCACTGAAAGCCGAGACCTTAGGGACCCGCTGATAGCTCAGGGCTTTTCTGGTCTTTCATCCTTGGTTTGAAGATTGAGGATTCAGGGCCCAGGAAGCAGGTGTGAGTGGCCCAAGTCCTTCCCCTGTTTGCCGATGGAGCTGGGGTGTGAACAAGAGGCCCCTGCGCCCTGTGGGTGGGCCTGTGGGTGGAGCTGCCTGTGTCCTCCAGGCAGGGGGAGAAACACTGGCTCTTCTTGGGGAAATAAACAGTCAGAAGCACAAGGCAAGGAGGGCGGGGCCTTTGAGGTCAGCGAAGCTGCAGGTTGGAGTCCAGCCACAGCTGTGCTCCCTGTGGGGCAGAAGGGAAGCCGGGCGGCAGGGACCCTGCAGTATGTAGAGAAGGTTCCCTAGGCCACAGCCCTTCCCAGCTCTGGCCAGGAGCCCCCTTCTCCCCAATCACACAGTAAAGGTAACTCCAGGAGGCCCCAGGTGTCCACTCACCTCCAGTCCTCCCCCCACACCAACTCCTGTCCCCTATTAAGGTCTGGGACCTCCTCAAATTCACCATCTCCAAGGGAATTGCCCCCCCCTTTCTATTGGACAGTCCAATTCTACCCAGAGCCTGTGTCCAGCCCTCCCTCTGGCCCAAGTGGCCTCCCTGGGCTACTGGAGTGGAAGGTCGCCATTATGACCCAGAATGCTCCTGCCTGTGTTACGAAGGCTGTGTAGACCCTTCTGCGGTTTTTTCCTCCTCCCTGTGGGACTCACTCCGGCTCCCCTCCAGGGCCAGGGAGGGTGCCTCTGATTGGGAGGGGACAGCATGTGTGCCCTCAAAGCCATGATAGGGGCTGGGGATGTGGCTCAAGCGGTAGCGCGCTCGCCTGGCATGCGCAGGGCGCTGGGTTCGATCCTCAGCACCACATAAAAATAAAAAAATAAAGATGTTGTGTCCACCGAAAACTAAAAAAATAAATATTAAAAAAAATTCTTTCTCTCTCTCTCTCTCTCTCTCTCTCTCTCTCTCTCTTAAAAAAAAAAAGCCATAGTAGGGTCACCAGGAAGAGAAGAGAGTCTCGGTCCCTTTGCTAGGCAGGGAGGAGCTCACTGGCACACATGTCCCAGTCGGCCCTGGTTCCTACGCCTTTGCCCCTGTTGGCGGTGAACTTGACTTGTGCTCACCCTGCTGTGGCCTCCTGCTCAGGGGCAATGGGATGCGCCATTGTTTGGCTTCAAACCGGTTCTGTATGGGTGGCTCCTGTCCAGGGTCCTGGGGGTGGCAGAGTCACCCATCAGATGCCCTGGAGGAAGCAGGCATCTGGGGTAGGAGGACTAGCAGGTGCAGGGGGAAGGAAAGTCCCTTCTGATACAGAGGTCCAAGGACCCCAACTAGGGACACACTCAGCAGAAGGGCGCCTCCATTACCTCCCACAGGGATCCAATCTCCTGAAAGGAGGTGGCCAGCCTTGGGTCCCCTGGGGGAAGGGACACACCCTTTCCCTTTGCCTCAGAGAGAGAAGAATTGGGTCAAAGGTTGGAAGCACCTGGCAGGAGGATCCCTCCCTGCTTATTAGGTAATGGCTGCATCCTTCCGCCTTCACCCCTCAGGAAGGGGGTCCCAGGTACCTAAGGCCAGGTGTCCCTCCCCTGAGCACAGCCGGAAAGAGCCCAGGTCACTTGGGCCACCTGCTTTGTCCTTCGCGATGGCCAGACCTGGCTAAATGATGACCTTTGCTGGCCCAGGCCTTTCAGACTCCAGGGGGCAGGGAGACAAGGGGAGGGGTACTTGCGATTGAATCCAGGGGTGCTCCATCTCTGAGCTACACCCCTAGCCCTTTTTATGTTGTCAGGGTTTCACTAAGTTGCCCAGGCTGGCCTCAAGCTTGTGATCCTCCTGCCTCAGCCTCCTAAATTGCTGGGCTTGCAGGCGTGTGTGCCACCACGCCCGGCTCTGAAAACCAAGTCAGCCCGCAGTGTGGGGAGAGCCCCAGCGGCCCTGGACTCGCCATTCCTGTGGCCCTGGCTTCGGCCTCCCACTGACTTCTGTGGAGTCCTCCGTGTGGGGCTTCCCACCCCAACAGGGCGTCCAGTGTCCTGATGAACCAGTGCCAGGGAGCCAGTCAAGACCCTGAGGACACCATGTCCCCTGCCCGGAGGAACCCTGGGGTCTCTTGCTGCTCTGAGGCTGAAGTAGCCCGACATGGGGGTCAGGGCTGTTGAGCACCTACTGTGTGCCAGGCCTGAAGCTGTTTCACACACTTGATGTCATTGTCCCTTCACAAGACCTGCTGTGGAAGGTAGTATCCTTTTTAGGGTACCAAGAAGGACAGTGAGTCACAGCTGGGACTTGATGGGCCCAGGGGTGACCCAGGCCAGTCTGATGGGCCTTCTCTCACCTGGCCTGTCCCCTCGTGTTACCCACACAGCGCTGACTACCCTGTCTGGGAGGGGGCGGAGGAGTGCCTTCCTCCCCAGGTCTCCACACACAGGCTGGAGAGAAGCTCCTCTGCCCACCCGGGGTTGTGAGGTGGGTGGGGCCTTTCTCCCTTCATCTCACCAGAACGTTGCACCGAGCAAGTCTGGGCAGCTGGGTACATGGCAATGGTGGGGCCCGCTAGAGAATGGGCTGCGCTGGCAACCGAGCGGGGCCAGCAGCAGCATGCTTGGAGGCGCAGCAGTCAGGGCCCAGACAGGCCAAACCAGCCCGAAATGGAGTCAAGAGAGGCCTCGCCAAAGCCTCTCTCTGAGTAGCCATGGGTACCCAGAGAAGCCCTCCTGCGTCCCTTGTCTGAAAGGTCAGACACCCGTGGCATCCCGGGGGGCCCTTTCTCGGGAAGCTGGTTCAGCCTGAGGTGAGTCCCGCAGCCCCAGACAAGCCCGGGTCTTGTGCTGGCATCAGAAGCCCGTCTCCCTGGGCCTGAGCAGCTGTGAGACTTGGAACCAGGCCTCCAATCTGGCCGACTCTGTTTCCTTGTCTGTACGTGGGCCTGGCGAAACCTGCCCTGCCTATTCTGCAGAGGTGATCTGTGGGAGCAGATGACATCCTGTGGGCAGCTTCTGTGGCCTCACCCCACCCCCTGTCACACAGCTGGGGGGGGGTCTAGGGCCAACACTGACATCTGACTGTATTTAGAGACTCAGTTTCTCTTCAGAGTGTCAGGTTAAAGCTCCCTCCGGACCCCAGACGGCTCTACCTCTCTGGCTCAGCCATGTCGAGCCAGGCCTTCTGTGACTCAGAGTGACCTCATGCCTCTCTGCCTCAGTTGTTCCTGCTGTAAAATGGGCATAGCCACTCTTGGTTAAGAGATTCTCCCAATGAAAGGTCCTTTGGTGGCTGTGGCACTCTGTCATTAACATTGCCACTCCTCCTTGTTCTGGCTCATCTGGCCAGGAGGACATGTGAAATGGAGGGGGGTGGGGGTTCTGGAAAAGAACCAAAACCAAAGAGAGCCTCTTTTGAGTCCAACGCTAAGCTAGCTAGCTAGCTGGGTCCGACCCTGCTTCTCTGTCAGAACAGGTGGCTGATTCCCTGTCACTTTTCCACAGAGACAAGTTACCATTTAACCGGCCCATGGGAATCGGGGCCAAACTCTCTCCAAATGGCAAACCAGCAAGACCTGTTTGCTGGCCTGGAACAACCCCACGGAGCCTGGAGCAGCGCTGCCCTCCCACAACCTTCCACCCCTGTGCCCAGCCCCTCAGGGTGACCTTGGCAAGTCTCCCAACCTTCGTGAGCTTCCTAGGTCGAGTGGGAGAGGAGGGCTAGGAGGAGCAGACATGGGGCTTGGGGGAGCCACATTTAAATGGGCGAGCGGAACGGGGTTCCCCCAGACTTCAGGGTGCACTGAAGAGTCAGGATGGACGGGAAGGAGAAGAGCGGGAAGGAGAGAGAAGGGGCTCCCTCCACCCAGAGACCACAGGCTGGTGGGCTGGGAGCCAGGAAAGGGAAAGGGCCAAGGTCGGGTTGGCCGTGGACAGTCCTCTCTCTCTCTCAAGCTACTCTTGAGCCAGAGTCAGCTCTCATTCTCCCAGGGCCCCCACATATCTGATACTCCAAGGCACAATCAGTGCTTGTTGCTTAACTGCTGGGCTTTGGTGCTTCTCCCTAGGGGTTCAGGACTCTTGACCAATTCAGCACCCAGGTCCCTGGACTACCAGGGCAGAAAGGGTGGAAGGGGATTGTCAGGGGTGTAGGGGGAGGGGAAGTTACATTTTACTACCTTGTTAGAAAAATTCTATGCTTACAGTGACACCAGATTATACTTATTTGCCCATCTTCAAGTTTTAAATACAGGTAAATGGTAAAATGTGGCAAGCACACAGCAAGGTACAGGGTGATAGCCACATACCCACCGCTAAGCTTGAACAAATGTTAACATTTTACTGTTACTCTCTTCAGGTCTCTTTCAGACAAAAATTAAATATTGGCAGCAGAATTGTAGTATCATCCCTAATCCATTTTCCTTCCTCCCTCTTTAGAAACCATGACCTTGAAATCAGGACTGTGCACATGGGTCCAAAAGCCACCTACAGTTAGATCTGCATGCCTCGAGAGTGACATGGGAAAATGTGGGCTGCAGACGGAGGCTTGGTGCCAGGTTTTCATCCTCTGTGTTTTGGGGTCTGGCCACGCAGGTTCCTCAAGGATAGGAGGTAGACAAGGCCTGGGCCCTGCAACCCTGCCAACAGAGCATCTCCTCTCTCCTGTGGTTTCTGAACTGGGCTTTTGTTTTGTTTTTTGGTACTCGGGATTGAACCCAGGGGTGCTTAACCACTGAGCCACATCCTCAGCCCTATTTTTAAATTTTTATTTAGAGAAAGGGTCTTGCAGAGTTGCTCAGGGTCTTGCTAAGTGCTGAGACTAGCTTCAAATTTGAGATCAGCCTTCTGCCCCAGCCTCCTGCATCACTGGGATGACAGGCAGGTGCCACCACGCTTGCCTAGGCACTGGGGTTCCAGGAGACTTCCTTGAGAATACAACTTCCACTGTTTGAAAGCCATACCCAAGCCTAATGAAAAACATCCACCTGACAGAGAATGAAATTAGGATCCACGGGCTGGGGATGTGGCTCAAGCGGTAGCGGCTCGCCTGGCATGCGTGCGGCCCCGATCCTCAGCTCCACATACCAACAAAGATGTTGTGTCCGCCGAGAACTAAAAAATAAATATTAAAAATTAAAAAAAAAAAAAAGAAATTAGGATCCAGAGAGGAGAGGTGACTTCTGCTGGGTTACGTAGCGGCAGAGTGGCAGAGCCTTTGGATGCCCAGTCCAGGGCTCTCAACTTCCCTACTGGCCTATAAAGAAAGAGAGTTGATTTGTTTCTGGGACAGGGGAAGGCAAGCAGATCTGCGGAGCACCAGGAGAGCTCTAGCCAGAGCTATCCAATATGGCAGCCCTGAGCCACAAGTGGCCTTTGGTCCCAGAAATGACACTAGTTCAAATTGAGATGCGCTACAAGAGTAAACCACACACCAGATTTGGAAGACTTAGTAAAAAAAAAAAAAAAAAAAAAACAATATGAATGCAAAAGGTCTCATTAATTTTTAAATATTTTTTTTTAGTTGTGGATGGACACAATACCTTTATTTTATTTATTTGTTTTTATGTGGTACTGAGGATCGAACCCAGTGCCTCAGACGTGCAAGGCAAGTGCTTGACCACTGAACTACAACCCAAGAGCTTCTCATTAATTTTTATATTGATTACATGTTGAAACAATATCCTGGATATATTGGGTAAGCAAAATATATTCCTGTAATTAATTTTGCCTGTTTCTTTTTACTTTTTTTTTTTTTTTAAATGTAGCTACTAGAAAATTCTCTACATGTAGCTTGCATTATATTTCTGTTGAATAGCGCTGCCCCGGATCTTATGCCCCATGGCCAAAGGCAAAGAGCCTGGGGCTGGAGGAAAGCGTGGGTCCCAGGAACCTAGAGCTGGGGCCTCCACTCACCATGCACGGAGGCTGCGTTCTGCTCAGGAGGGGATGCAACAAGCAAGTGCCCTCTCCTCGTGACCTCTGGTCAGGGGCTACTCTCTCTGGTCCTCCAGGACCCCAGCTTACCCTTGTCTGGAGCTAAGAATCCAGTTGTCTCCACCTGACATTCCCACCTAGGGATCTGCCTAAACTAAGGAGTCAGCACAGTGTGATCCCAGACAATCTCTGACCTACCTTTATCTGTCATGATGAGAGGGATCTCCATTGTCCCATCTTCCCTATCACATGAGAATCGAGTGCTGGGGCTGAGTCCCCATCCCCACCCCATTGATCTCAAGGAGAGAACCCTCTATGGGATCCCAGGGAAGAGGGGGGCCACCAAGGGCCTGAGCCTGTGGACACAATGCCTCTGGACACAATGCCTCTGGTCTGGTTTCCATCATGGCAGATGCCCACCCTGGAGGGTCAACCCCACCCCCACCCCCTGCCAGCTCTGCCTTCTCTTGCACCATTGCCCAGCTCTGTGAGTCCAGCCAATTATTGTCTTCTCCAGAGTTGGCAAAGCATGACACTTCCCTATTGAAAATGCTCTGCTATCTCCCAGAGCAGCTGGGAGCTGTCAGCCAGCAGCTTCTCTCCTTTAGGGCAGGGGAGAGGAGTGGGGAGGGGGCCGCGCTGCCTATCAAAACAGGAGAAAAAATGCCAGGCGCTTAAGTGCATATGGCAGATAGCAACCTCTTCTCTCCCAGTGGGGCAAAACAGAATGTAGGATGTAAGAATTTTTGAGTTTCAATGTGCTGGGGGCCAAAAAAAAGTTACCAACAAAACATCATTCCCTACTGTGTATGTGTGCATGCATGCCACAGAGATAATACAAATGCACATAGTAAAATATTCAAATGATAAGAATGCTCCAAGGGTTTTTAAAGATTGACATCTAATTTATGTCTCATCATCCATTTTTGCAAACCCAAAGGTGGATGCAGACAGGAAGCTCCGAGGCCCTCCCTCCAACCTGGCTTGTCTTGCTTGGGGGCCTCCAGATAACTGAATTCCATAAAACACTTCCCTGGAAATACAACTTGTCGTGGAGAAAAAGTTGTCAACAGAGAACTATGCTCCAGAAAACCACAGACTATGAAGAATGAGCATCCGCGTTGAGAGTTCACTGTTTTAATCAAATAAAACCTACAACAAAGTTAATCTGACACATAGTTAATGAGATAATCATTGTTGCGCTTCATGGGAATTAGGCATTAATGGGAAGCAGTTTTTATAAATGATGGTAATTATATTGTTGCCTTTACTCAGCCAAAATCGAGAAGTTTTTTCCTCCTCATTGTGTTCCTTCTCTCGAGTGTGCATCAGTCTCTGTGATGAAGTTTTCCTGTGGGTTTCTCTGTCATTTCTTCACCGTGGCCGCCACCCCATCTCCATGGCCACAGGCACAGGACACATTTTTCTTAGGCACCTACCACATGCAGCTATGGGAAGCACTTGGCTCAGATGATCTCCGCTATTCTTCACCAGAATCCCCAGAAATGAACATTTTTAGCACATGGAAAAGAGAAAACTGAGGTCTAGGTTGGTTCTGCTCCCCTCAATGACTGACCAAGAGGGAGGCCACCCGGGCATCCTGATTCCATTCTGGAGCAGAACCACCTGCTGGGCAGCCCTGCTGGCCTCTGTGCTTGGCTCTGGTGCTGGGCGGTTGAGGGTGGCAGGGGTAACAGGCTGTGGGTTTGCCCAGAGGGACGTGGGCTGCAGGATGGAAAAGAGAGAGGATGGTGGCAGCACAGGTTTTGCAGCCACGGGGACCAAAGTTCAAATCCCAGAGGCTCATACTCCGACCATGTGACCCAGAGTGCCAGGAACCCCTCTGAGCCCTGGTGTACTCAGCCATGAAATGGAAACAAGAATTCTGGGTTCTCATAATGGGTGTTGGTGAAGGCCTGGAGTCCTGGCCCCTGACCAACCTCTCAGCCTGTCTCTAAGTGTCCTGGTGGGTGGAGACAGTCCCTTGTCCCCTTCCCAGGAAGGCACAGGTGTGGTGGCAGGAACAGGAGGTTTGGCTGTCTGAGAGTCTTGGCACAGTGACTCAGATCAGGGGAGGGCAAGGAACCCACTGAATTTTGATCAGCGGTCACTCCAGAGACACAAAAAAGCACGGGTTCCCTTTGAGACAAACTGTAGAGCGATCAGGTTTCAGGAGCAAGGAAAACCCCACCCTCACTCCCCATCTCCCCCTGAGGTCTGACGTCCCCCTCTTTGTGTTCCTCTGGGTTGGGGAAGGGCTGAGCCCTGTAATCCATCCAGCAGATCTGGAAGGGGTCAGGCAGACAGAAGCCGTGGTGGAGAGGGGGCAGGATAGACAGGCCGCAGAAGCAGTCCAAAACCAACTGCTGCCACTTTACCATTCTGCCCCGGCCCTGCCCTCTGCCGTCACCAGCAGGGGACAAAGAGAGGTTGTGTGTAAAGGTACTTTGTGTTCCTATGGCAGAGGGCCCGTGGGGAACTCTTGTCACCTGGCCCTGCTGAGAATTCAAGGGGCAGGATCCAAACCACCAAGCCAATCTCTAAATGTGGCAAGGCTGTCCACACGACAGGCCATGGTGGAGGTAGAACTGGCTGTAAGACCCGGAGGAGTCCTGGCCCCTGACCAACCTCTCAGCCTGTCTCCGAATGTCCTGTCACCTTGGCTTGCAGAGAGAGCTCAGAGATCAAGATCCCAGATTTTGGAGATAGTTTCTCCCTGGGTGAGCCCCAACTTGGCCTGCCTGGAGCAGCGAGATCCAGAGCAAGCCACTTATCTCCTCTGAGCCCCAGTTTCCTCATCTGTGAAATGGGGCTAATTGTCAGACCTGCCATGAAAACAGGCGCTCCGACTTGCCTGCTGAGCACAGGAGCTGACTCAAACCAAGGCCTGTCAATGCCAGCCACTCGTAATGACAATATAAATATAATGATAATTCCTTCCAGAAATACCTGTTGAGCACCTGAGACAAGCCAGGCACAGGGCAGGGTGATCTTGGAGATATGAAGGTGAGTAAAACAACCCATGCCCCTCCTGGAGGACAGGCACAGGAGTAATTGTAACCCTAGTCTGTGGATACTGGGTGACATGATGAGAGGCATCCAGGGGAGGTGACACAGGCATTCTGGGAGGGCTTCCTGGAGGAGGCAGTGTTTGAATTGGGTGGGGTCAAGTGGCTAGGGCTTGTCGGGGAGGAGAAAAAGGGCAGATTTAGAGAAGAAGGAAGCCAGGAGTGGAAGGGTGTGCAAGTGCCGGCCACACGGAAGTGCCACGTGGCTGCAGTGTAGCATCCAGTCGGGGACACGGGGAGTGGGTAGCTTGCTGGGTGGGAGAGGGTGTCACTGTCCCCCAAACATGCCATCCCGCCTCTGCCTTGCTGGGTGACCTTGAGGCAGCCTGAGGTCTGGGTGTGTCTTTCTCATCTGTAAACTGAAGAGCTTGGACTGATGCACAGTCCCCCTTCTGTTCCCCTAAGAGCTCCAGTTGCCCCTCTTTCCTCCTCGCGCCCCCTCCCACCCTCTGTCTTTGGCTGAAGCAGCCCTGGGGTCTTTGACCTTGGCTGTGAACCATCAAGCACAGGGACCAGGTGGGGCGGGGGAGGGGAGGGCCACAGCCAAGGTCCAGGGAGCCTGGCCCAGAGGTTTCACAGGGGCCTGAGGGAAGGAGGAGTCAGGATGATTCCCGGGTCACACCCAGCTTGGGTGATTGGTGGCCCTGTGCAAGAATGCGGAACCTAGCCAGAGGGGCACCCCTGCTCCCCAAGAGGGGGGATAAGAGGCTGGTTTGAGCGGGTGGAATGTGAGGCCCCACTAAGACATCCAGGTGGAACATCTGGTAGGGAATGAAGGTAGAAGCAGGAGTTACAGCTCTGGAAGTTTCCAGAAGGGCCTAGAAACCCAGATTTGTCCTGTCCAGCTCAGGTCTTTGAATGGCGGGGAAGTGACACTTCTGAACCTCAGGGTCCCCATCTGTGGAACAAGGAGGTCTTCAGGGGCTTAAGGGGATGGTTTTCCTCTGTACCTTTGGGGCCCGGGGAGACTTGGGGTCACTGCCTATTCCCTATTGGGGTCACTGCACACGGCCTCCGCCAAGGCACCTTCTCCCTACATCAGTCTTTCCTGTCTCCTGGGAAGAGCTTTCTGTGCTCTCTCTGGACCCATGGTCATTGGCTCTGAATTTTAGTGTTAGTTGTGGGCTGGGCTGGCAGGAGACAGGGAGGGTGGATGGGGTCTTCTGGCCAGGTCCGGTTCCCGCCCATTTTCTGCTGCTGAGTGGGAAGCCAGGTACAGGGAGATGGGGGCCTGATGATTGACTGATGCTTCAGCCAATGAGACACAGACAGGCCTACGAACCTGGGTCCACCCCCACGAGGGGGGTCTTAAAGACCAACTATTCCTGGTCCTGACTCTGCACCCCAGACCAGAAAAGAGGAGGAGGAGTCCTGGAGCTGCTTTCATCTTTGGACAAGCCTAACAGAAATAGAACATTTATCTGTGAGAAGGCTACACAGGCTTAACTAAAATGTCAAGTTTCTTTGCAGGAATTTTAACAGGGAACATGATAAATGTGCATTTATTCAGTAATTACTAATTCGGGATTGTGTTTCATATGAAACAAAACCCTGACATGCTCCTCTGAAGCTCTGATTGGTTTTGTTTCAGACAAAATCAGCTCTTGAATTAATAATTATTGAACGGATGTCATCTGATAGCCCCATTTGAAAACATGTCGTGTGTGGCAGGCTTGTGTGTTTCGGGGTGGGGGCCCGGGACTGGGATGATACAGTAAAGGTCTCTCATTGTACAGATGCAAGAGCTGAGATGCAAGGGATGGGTCGGTCAAGGTCACAGAGTGAGGCAGGGGTCACCCTGCAGAAGGGCCCAGACCCCAGACTTCCTGAGTTGTCCACCTGGGTTCTCCCTGCTGCTCCTGGCTGCTGTTTTTTTTGGGGTGTGCAGGGAAGGGAGGAAGAGGGAAGAGGAAGAGTTAACTGAATTTGTCCCTTCAGGCCATGGCTGACAGCTGACTGGGAGATAAGAGGAAGGGACCCCTGGGAACAAACAGCCTGTGGATTGGAGAGATGGAGCAAATAAGGACAGGTGCAGGTGACAACAGGGACGGAGGCGGAGAAGCAGAAACAAAGAGAAACAGATGGAGCTCTAGAGAGAGAGGAGATGGAGCTCGGGGGATCTCTGAGGACGCTGTGTGGCCTGAAGACACTGGCGAGGCCACGTCCTACAGGGACCAGGCTCTGGCTCCAGGCCACATTTTCTCCAGGGTTAACTGAGCCCAAGAGAGGGCTGAAGGGCAGAGCCAGAGGAGGCAAAGAGAGCGGTGGCCTCAGACGCAGGGCAAAGGCCCACACCTGGGGGGCAGGGCTGCCCTTTGACAAGCCCTCTGGCCTCTCTCTACATTCCTCTACCCACTTGTCCTCCCCGTGAGCTTTCTGTCCCTACAGGGAACAGTCCCTTTGGTTGGTTTGTTTCCTAGGACCTGCCCCCAGAGAGTTTTTCTTCAGAATTCCTCATTAAAAATCCCTTCCCCAGGGGCTGGGGGTATAGCTCAGTCGGTAGAGTGCTGGCCTCACTTGCGAAAGGCTCTGGGTTCAATCCCCTGCACCACCAAAAAAAGAAAAAAAAAAATTCCTTCCCGGTGTGGGGGAAAGAGTATTGGGCTAAGAGTTCAAGGTCCAAGGCTCCAGCCTGTTCTTTCACAGATTCCCTGACCCTCTCTGGGGGCTGTAAAACCATCCCTGTTCTTGGAGTAAAGGTCTCCATGACTCTGAGTTGGGGCCCGGGTGGGTGCTGGGGTTCTCCTTCTGTGCCCTGTGAGGTTGCTCTGCTGACTGAGCCTGGCATGCACAGAGGGCTGGCCTTCCTCCTGTGCCCCTAGCTGAGGGCCCTCTGGCTCTGTGCTTGGGCAGCAAGCTGGCACCTGGGAGGGGTGGCTAGGCCTCCTAGAGAGCCAGGGAGAAGCTGCCCCCGGGGACTGGCGCAGGCCTTCTGGTTCAGCCAGAAATTCCAGCCTTTGAAGGATCCAGGGCAGCAGAGGGGCCTTTCTCCAGGCTGCCAGGGAGCTGTTTTATAGCTTGGCATATCACCCTGGCCTTGAGGGAGGCATCCCTGGTCTTTGGGCTTTCTGGAAAGGTCTTGGCCTGTGGCCACTTCTGACAAAATGAGGCTCCAGCCCCATCATTTAGGCTCTTGGGAAGAAGTTATTTATCAAGGTCTCACTTATAACAGTGCACACTTTAGGAGCCCTGTTCAGTCAGTTGACAAATGTATGTGCTCATGTACCTACTGTCACCCTGAACAAGTCCCCATGCTCCCTCCTCAGTCACCCCCTCCCTCCAGGGACCCACACAACCAGGATCACTACAGATTAGATCTGCCTGGTTCACATGCAGTTTGTTCTCTTGCACCTGACTTCTTCCCTCAGCATGATCTTTTCAAGATTCGTCCATGTCATTACAGCTATCAGCTCTTTCTTTCTTTTTTTTCTTTTTTAGTGCAGAGTGGTGTTCCACTATGGGTCTATCATGGTTTGCTTATCTGTTCTCCTGTGTCTGGACATTTGGGTTGGCGGGATTTGTAGCTCTCGTTTGTAAAGAGCTTGTGAATATCTGCGTGTAAGTCTTGGTGCGGGTGCGTAGTTTGATTTCTCTTGCATTAATAACTAGGAGTGGGGTTGCTAGAATGGTCCCTTTGCAGCAGCATTCGCTGATAACTCGGGGAGGTCATATGTGAGCTGGAGAATTTTGCTTTCTGGCTGGGAGTGTCCCACCCACCAGCTCTCCTTGTCCTGTCTGACCTCTGGTTCCCCCTGGCTATCAGTCACCAGAGAGCTTTGGGCTTCCCTAACTCAAAAAGATGCAGTTGCCCAGAAAGAAAGGAAGAAGCTTCTGTGTGTGTGTGTGTGTGTGTGTGTGTGTGTGTGTGTGTGTGTGTTCAGACACCTAGCTAATTGCCAAGAGGTGGGAAAATTCAGGCAGAAAGATCCACCCTCGGAGCAAGAGTAGGGACACATCACAGCCCAGCACCACACAATGGACAAGCTGGGCCTCTTCCTACCCATTTCAAATTCTTTAGGGTTGAGCTGACCAATGGCTCTTGTAGGATAGATGACTATCTTCTTCGTTGTAAGACTCTTGGGATATGCTCTCTCTCTCATACCTCAGGATACCTAAGACATCTGCTTGGGAAAAAAACCACTGCCCTTTCCTGGAGCCGCTCATTTAGTGCTTTCGTGCGGTACCTTCTTAGAAGGCACTTGCTACAAGATCTCTCCAGTCCCTGTATGTTTTAAACAGATGATGTACCGCTGGACTACCAAAAATTTGACTGGAGCTGGGTGCCATGGCATCTGTCTGTAATCCCAGCTACTACTCTGGAGACTGAGGCAGGAGGATGGTAGGTTTGAGAACATCCTGGGCAACTTAGCAAGACCCTATCTCCAAATAAAATAAAAGGGCTGGGGAGGTAGCTTTATGGTAGAGCACCCCTGGGTTTAATCCCCAGCACCACACAAAAAAATAAAGAAAAAATTTGGCGGGGATGATGAGTTTGCGATTTGGTACCCGTCTGAGCTGTCCAAAGGTTTAATTCCTTATTTTATCACTGCCATTTGTTTTATTTAAAGATTGCAAGACAGCTGTCATGTTAAATTTGATACAGGTTGCCTACCTTGTAACCCTTATTCCAAGTTGGCTTAACATAAACCTGAGCTATCCAATGTGGTAGCCACCAGCCACAGGTAGCTATTTAAATTTCAATGAAGTTAAAAATTTAAGTTAAAATTATTTAAGTTAAAGTTAAATCAAATTAGCAAATTTGGTATCTCACGTCTGTTAATTTCAGTGATTTGGGAGGTTGAGCAGGAGGATCGCAAGCCTGAGGTCAGGCAACTTAGCAAGATCCTATCTCCAAAAAAAAAAAAAAAAAAAAAAAAAACCCGGACTGGGGATATAGCTCAATAGTAGAACACCCTTGGCTTCAATCCCCAGTACCAGAAGAAAAAACATTAAATAACATTAATTTTTCTTTCCTTCATTGCACCAGTTGTATTTCAAGTGCTTAATGCTACCTGTGGACATGCAGATACAGGATGTTCCCATTGTCATAGAAAGTTCTATTGCGTAGAGCTGGTTTAAACACTTAGCCCCCGTGTGTGGCAGCCGCTTATCACTTGGAACATGTTGTACTCTGTCTACATACAGACCTTATCCTGGCTGGGCCTCAAAGGGAAAAAAAAAAAAAATCTCAGTGATAAAATCCCTGTCCAAAATGTGCGTTGGCAGATTCAGAATGACACACGGACACAAGGACTGAGGGGAAGAATATTAGGCCAAGCAATCATAGACTTGTAGAAGCAAGAGAGAAACAGACCAATAAAGCATTCCCCGTGAGAGGAATGGAAAGTAGGAATTCTTGTGGGAGCTTGAAGGAGCGAGGTGACGGTCCCAGGGGTCTGCAAGAATCCTTAGAGAAAGAGTTATCTGAACTGGGCCTGGCAGGGTGTGGAGGAGCTTTCCATGTGAAGAAGGCCAAAGGGTATTCAAAGAAAAGAGAGTTGTCCCTGAGATGTGGGGGGCTGGCCGTGTGTGCTTGGGATTGTTTTAGAGGGCTCCGGCAGGACTGTGGCAGGGAGACAGAAGGCTTGTGCCAGGCTAAGGGAGATCTCATGTATTCTAAAGAGATCTAATGTATTCTACGGATCCCTGGAAGGCTTACAGGCAGAGGCAAGTCAGAGTTATCTTTGCTGTTAAGAAGATCATTTTGGAGACAGTGAGATGGGGAGATATGCACTGTGGAATAATCCAGGTGGAAACTGAGTCATTTTGAAAAAAGAAAATCTGGACAGGGGGTTGGAGAGAAGGGGAGCAGATCACTTCTCCTTCACCCTGTGGCTAATGACCTTGTCCATTCGTCCTGGATGTTCTGGGAGGGGCCCTGACCCAAGAGCAAGGAAGGGCTTCTGGTCCAGCCCCCGCAAGGCGGGTGGAAGAGAGTATGTCCTGTGCCTGGCCTGGGAAGGTTATGTGCAGGAGAAGGCATGTCTGGAATTGATTGCATGATCTTTCAGTAAACACCAAGCTGGTTGATTCCTAGAAGAGCAAGGTGACTAAACCTAGTTCCTTGCCCATGGCGAAGTGTGAGGGTCCTCGGAGACCCCAGCTTCTCTTTTGAGTCAAGGAGGAGGTAACAAACCTATTGGAAAGTGGAGTGTGGGGAAGGTGCAGGGGGCCTGGGCTCATTACTGTGCGGAACACATACGAAGCTGCTGGTCGTCCAAACTCTCCACTTGGCTTTATTTGTAATCCCAATTACACCCTCCAGGAAGAACGATTGCTGATCGACCTGGTTACAAATTAAAGTTAATAAAGTGAAGAAGCAGCAACGAATGGTGAATGCAAAGGCTGCCAAATGCAGGGGTGCAGCGGAGAGGAGCCCACAGTGATCATGGGGTTCCAGCTGCCTTAAGATGCCTGTTTGGTATTGTCCCCTCTCCTCCCATGTCAACTTCCTTCCTGTGGGGACTCAGTCCACCTGTTGTCCTCTCCCCTGGGGGGACATTGGACATCAAGTTCCCCCCGGGGTTCAGAAACAAAAGCTGTGCCTGGTTGGTCCCCCACCCCATCTCTCTCTGCCACCTCTGCCTCTCTGAGGGACCATATCCCCATCTCTGTGTCTTTGGGTGAAAGGAGGCTGCTGTGAGCTGATCCGTGAGAATTCAGAGGCAGGAGCTGGCACGTGGTGGCCTCCTGTAATTCCTGGGACTAGGGAGGCTGAGGCAGGAGGAGCTCATGTTGGAAGCCAGCCTGGGCAACTTAGTGAGACCCTCAGTAACTTAGACTGTGTCTCATTAAAAAAAAAAAAAAAAAAAATTTAAAAAGGCCTTGGGATGTGGCTTAGTGGTAAAGTGCCCTGGGTTCAATTCCCCAGGACCCCAAATAAGAAAGAAACAACAACAACAACAACAAAAATCCAGAGGCAGGAGACAGGGCCTCACTTCTCTCCCCCTTCCAGCTCCCTCTGCCCTGGGCATTCCCTCTGGGTTCACAAGCTCTTGTTTTCCCTACTCTTTTTCTCAACCCCTCTCCCTCGCCCTGTGGCTAATGACCTTGTCCATTCGTCCTGAATGTTCTGGGAGGGGCCTTGACGGAGGAGCAGGTCCTGCCACTGTGCTTGGTCGGTGGCAGGGGCCGCTTCTGCACGGCCTCTGGATTCCGCTGACCCTGGTCATTCCTTTTTCTTTTTTAAAAAGAGGAAACGGACCAGGGAGAGCTGGGGACAACGCTGTCCTCACCAGCCCTGTCGTCGGTGCCCTTGGCTCCTCTCTCTACCTCCCTCAGGCTCCTGCAACTGGCCTCCTGCTGGCACAGAGAGGGTCAGCCTCATTCCTTGCAGTCCACGGCGCTCCGAGTGGGCTCCCTGGGAGGTGGGGAAGGATGTTCTCTGCCTGAGATTGGAGAGATCCTCTGGTGACAGGCCTCTTTAACACCAGCCCGGGAGGGAAAACAGCAGATTCCCCCCGGGGTGGGGCAAGTGGGCCCTGTGAGCTCCAGCTGGCTCTTGACTCCTGTTTGCCCAGTTCTCCACTCCAGGTGCTGCTTCCCCCGCCCTGGGACTTTGGTCCAGGGGTTTCCATCCAGCGTCAGTGGAATTTAGCTCCCAGATCTCCCCAGGGGGCATTGACAAGACTCACCCTCTGGGGTGCCCAGTGTTGGCACTGCCCTCAGCGGAGCTGTGCCCTGGCTCCAGCCCTGCAGCCACCAAATGTCCATATCAGGCTCTTGGTCTGTGCCCCCGGGGGCAGCCAGGCTGGGCCAGACCAAGGAGGGGAGCGAATGGAAGAAAACAGCACTGCCTCCGGGGTGTCACGATGTCACCACCAGACCGCAGGGACTCTGGCTCCCCAGCCCTGTGCATTGTCCTCAGTCTGTTTACTGACGTGCCTCATGCTCTAGACTGAGGGCTCTGTGAGGGCAGGTGGCATCTAGATGGCTGCTGCGTTCCCAGTTCATGGAGCTGTTCTGGTTCTCTGGCCAAGTGTCCATTGAACAAAGAAATAGATGAATGAAGGAGGCCTTCTTCCTTCCTTCTCTGCCATGGTTTACATCATCCTCATCACACAGGCCCAAGGGGGAACCTGAGGGTCATCGAGTTTTATTGATTCTACTCCTTAAAATGGTTTTCCAACCAATTCCCCCTCCTTCGGGGGACTATATGTTTCTTGCCTGGTTAATATCAACTGCCTATTTTTTTTTTTTTTGGATGCTGGTAATGGAACCCAGGGCCTCGTGTATGCAAGGCAAGCACGCTGCCAACTGAGCTAGATCCTCAGCCTTCCAACTGCCTTTTGGTTGATTCCCTGTATTTCTTATTCAATTCTCATCCAACTGTCAGTCTTCCTTATGGGTATGACACAAATCTAGTCATATGACTCTTCTTGTTTAAATACCTCCAATAACCCTCCATTTCTCAATAAATTACCATTCCTTTAGGCCCCAACCTACTCTTCCAGTCTATTGATTGCTGCTTCTCATTGTAGACTCTGCAAGCCAATCTCTCAGAAGTTCTCACTGTTCCTCAAGGAAGTTCTTCTTCTTCTACCTCCACATGTTATGTATTCTGTCTCCTCTGCAAAGATGGCTGTCCCCAACCAATCCTACTCTTGTCAATTGATGGAGCTCCTACTTGTCCTTTAAGACCCTGTTAAAATGTCACCTCTTCTAAAACTCCCGTGAAGTCATCAATTATCCATGAAACATCCCTTTTTTAGGTTTCTGTCTTAGTCTGTTTTCTTTTGCTATCAGAGAGTACCTGAGACTAGGTTATTTATGAGGAAAAGAGGTTTGGGTTGGCTCATGGTTCTGGAGGTGGGGAAGTTCAGACTGGGCAGCCGCATCTGGGTGAGGCCCTCATGCTCCTTAAACTCATGGCAGAAAGTAGAAGGGCAAGTGGGTGCATGCAAAAACAGAAGCATAAATCCATTCTTGGGAGCTCTGGTTCCATGACCTAAACTCCTCCCACTAGACTCCACCTTCTAACACTGTTGCATTGAAGAATTAAGTTTCTAACACGTGACCTTTTATCCTCACTTCCTGACGATAGTGCCAATGTCATGTTCACTGCCACAGACATCAAACTGGCTGAAAGCCTTGTGCACGGCGAGAGAGGCCCAATACTGTAGGCAAGTTAGTTACCCTCCCTGTTTCTCGGTTTCCTCATCTAGAAAGCTGCTATGACAATAGCTCCCATCTGAGCAATGTTGGGATTAAATGAAGCAGGTAAAGCAGGGTCTCTCGAACATTAAGCCCTTAGCAAATGTCAGCTACTGTGCTGAAAGGTGATTACCCGGCCCTCTGTAAATGTTTTGGGGTGAATGAGTGAATGAGAGCCTATTAAGGTGAACGAGGCAATTTTCCACCCATAGAGGACATTTGGCAAGTGAGTCCCTCTGCCAAGGTCTTCAGCACAGGTCTGTGTACTGTGTCACCTGGATTGGTAATACCTTGTCTCCTTGGTGGGTAACAATCCAGTAACTGCTTCAGTGGAGCAGAAAATGGCTGAGGGAAGGTGACTAGGAATAGTTTATCAGACTTGAGAGATGAAGAGAGGGCAAAGGTTTATTCCTAAGCCCCCTAGGGACCTTTGAGGAGGATCTGAATCCATGATTATTCCGCTGCTAAATTCTGAGAAACCAGATGGGGAGGAGACCCTTTCTGGGGATACTCCTTAAATGGAGACAGTTTCTGCATCTAAAAACAAACAAACAAACAAAAACCTTGAAGAGGGCTGGGGTTATGGCTCAGCGGTGGAGCGCTTGCCTAGTACGTGTGAGGTACTGGGTTCAGCCCTCACCACCCCACATAAAGGAGTAAAATAAAGGTATTTAAAGAAAACCTTAAAGGCAATGGAATCCCAATCATTTCTTTAGATGGTGAGCATAATTTTGACTTTTGTTCAATTTCTGGTCCCATTATTTACTATTTAGAAGATCCTGACATGTTCCTGTGTCCTGCTGATCTCACATGGAAATAACTCCCACCTCACATGGCTGTTGTGAGGTTGAAATGAGATTAAATTAAATGATTTACATGAGATCATTTACATGATGTAAACCATTGTGATCTTAGGTGATCTTAGGTGATCCACAAACTTAGCATGCGGATCAAATTTAAAATTCATGCCACACCTGGTTCTAATAAAAATGCTCACCTTCTAAGCAAGATTGACATTGAGTAGCTTTATTTTTTATTCTCTCTCTCTCTCTCTCTGTGTGTGTGTGTGTGTGTGTGTGTGTGTGTTACTGTTTTGAATCCAGGGGTGTTCTACCATTGAACTACATCCCCAGCCATTTTTCTTATTTATGTTGAGACAGTCTTGCTAAATTACTGAGACTAACCTTGAACTTGCAATCCTCCCGCCTCGGCCTCCCAAGTGGCTGGAATCATAGGCGTGGGCTACTGGGCCTGGCCTGTATTTCTCATTCTTACAATTCTAATCAGAAAATCAAAAGGGTCTTTGATGGGGGTGGGTTGGTTAGGTTTTGTTTGTTTAAGGTACTAGGGATTGAGACCAGGGGTACTTTACCACTGAACTACATCTCCAGCTCTTTCTTTCTTTTATTTTGAGACAGGGTTTCACTAATGCTAATTGCTAAGGCTGGCCTTGAATTCGTGATCCTCCTGCCTAAGCCTCCCAAATTACTGAGATTACGTAGTTCCATTCTAGGAAAAGCAAATTGCCTGACAAGGGTGCATATAGTGGATGCCTACAGTGAGGAGGCAGGCTAAAAAAAAAGCTACAAAGGCAAGGGTTTTAGTTTGCTTTGTGTTGCTGTAACAGAATACCAAAGACTGGATAACTCATAAAGAAAATAAGTTATCTTTCAACAGTTCTGGAAAGTAGGGTGTTCAAGGTGCAGGCATCTGTCAAAGGCCTTTTGTGTCATCTCATGGTGGACAATGGAAAGGTGGGGGATGAATTTATTCTTTGTAAGGATGCCTTTGCCACTGTAATGAACACCTCCCCCCTAATGACCTATTCATGAAGGCAGACCCTCGTGGCCTAATCATCTCTTTAGGCAGCTGCCCTGGGATTGGGTTTCCAGTACCTGAACTTTGGAGGACACGTTCAAACCATGGCCTCATGTCATGAAGAATATGGTCAGTGAGAACCCTGATTCCCTTCCCATATTGGATAAAAAGCCATTGAAGTTTGCAAGTTTAGGACTGTCTGATGGCCTTAGGATCTTGGGCTGCTTACTCTGGAGGCCACATACAGGATGGATGGGAACCCAGATACCTCTTCAGGAGGAGGTTGTTCTAGAACTGCAAGCAAGACCCTCTCACCTGGAGCCAGATGATTTCCCAATATGGAGCCACATGCAAGTGGACAAACATATCCCATGCTGTACTATATGCTCCTTAGGAAGTGATGCACACCTGTAATCCCAGCGACTCAGGAGGCTGAAACAGGAGGATGGTAAATTTGAGGCCAGCCTCAGCAACTTGAGGAGATCTTGTCTCAAAAATAAAATGAACAAAGGGCTGTGGCAGAGTGCCTCTTGAGTTAATCCCTAGGACCACCAAAAACAAACCAACAAACACCAAAAAGTGGCATCTGCCTACTTCCAGTATACCAGACTCATCAGAGTTGCCCCAGTCAGGAAGAGCACAGAATGTGGGGTCCAAGAAATTGTACCCTGAAAATGTTAACATGGATTATTTCTGGGTAGCAGGATTCTGGATGATCTGTGTAATTTTTTCCAAAACAAATAGGAGTTATTTTTAATTTTTTTTTAAAAAAATATATTTGTCAGTTGTAGATGGACACAATACCTTTATTTCTATTTATTCTGATGTGGTGCTGAGGATGGAACCCAGTACCTGACCCGTGCTAGGCGAGCGCTCTACTGCTGAGCCACAACCCCAGCCCCAGGAGTTATTTATATATTCAGCTTGAAGGTGAGATTTTTGGGGTGGGGGAAAGAACAACAATCTGCCCACCCCCCAGGAGGTCTCAAGCAGGAGAGTAAGTCCCTTGCTCACCAAGCGAATGTCCCCACCAAAGACCAGGATGACATTTGGCATGTGGCGGAGGGATGCAGAGCGCATGCGCCTGGCAGACGAATAGTTTCCGTAGGTGGCTGACAGACAGGCGGGAAAGATTGTGTAACCGAGTCGTGGGGAAGAATAGTGGCCTATTGTTGGAGACCTGATAAACAAATGGAGAGCGTTCATCTTGGGGGTGTGGGCCTGAAATAAGTTCCAAGGCAGCTTCATGATCCATCTCAGGTCCTTCCTAGGAGTGAGTCACTGGCCCATGACATTAACCCGGTTCAGCCTTCCTGGCCCCGGCGCCTGCGACCAAGCCAAGCTGCTCTCACAGTGGAGCCTCGGGGCCTAGAGCTTGGGGAAGACGCAGCAGCCAGCCTCATCAGTCATTCCCGGGCAGGCCACCGTCTCCCTTTCATTTCTCAGGTTCAGGTTCACATAATTAGGCACCCCATGGAGGTAAATGTTCTCCCCACTGATGGTTGTAATTCTGCAGTGCTCCATCTCGGAGGTGTAAGTGGACAGCTGCGGAAGCTACCCGGGTCTGCTCCCAACAGCAGCAGTGCCCCTTAGGGAGCCTGGCTTTTGCAGGAGCACATTAATGAGGTTGGAAACTGGTGGCCTAGAAATCCGAGCCAACTGCTGTCATATCAGAAATGGAAATAAGGGGGCTGGGGATGTAGTTCAGGAGTAGCACACTGGCCTAGCATGCGTCAGACCCTGAATTCAACCCCCAGTAATGAGAGAGAGAGAGAGAGAGAGAGAGAGAGAAATGGAAATAAGGAACTACTGGAAGAAATAGAGAAGCTGGTTAACCTTTAATCAGAGGCTCAGAATTTCAATTCTGGATCCACTCTGCAAAAGCTGTGTGATACTCCTGGGTGCAGTGGCACACCCCCATAATCCCAGCAACTCAGGAGGCTGAGGCAGGAGGCTGGCAAATTCAAGGCCAGCTGCAGCAATTTAGTAAGGCCCTAAGCAACTCAGAAAGACCCTGTCTCAAAATAAAAAATGAAACCTGCTAGGGATGTAGCTTAGTGGTAAAGGGCACCTGGGTCCCTCCCGCCCCCCAGGACCACCAGAAATAAATAAATGAAAACATACATATATACATAAATACAGGCTGGGCAGACAACTTCGATGTGTAGTGCTTGCCTAGTATGTGTGAGGCCCTGGGTTCTGTCCCCTGTACTGTGAGAAATAAAAAATCATACCTTCTTGAAGTCACACACCAACTGTATGTAGGACCCAGAGTGCACCCTCTGAGCCCCGGGCAGCTTGGCTTCTGCTTCAATGGGGAAAGGGAAGAAGAACATGTGGGATCAGGTATTGGCAGGTATGAGGTCCCAGAAGATGGGGTGGTGCATGCAAAGTTCCAGGTAAAATCAGCTGTCAGGTCAACAAGCTGAGTCTAGGGAACACGTTTTTTGCCAAAGGTGAATGGAGTCAATGGGTCAGGCTGCCAGCAACAACAGGTAGAAATGAGAATTTGAACTGGAGGTTCCTTCTTCCTCAGGGAGGAGGCATTTTTACACACTTCTCTTTGTGACCAGCAACTAATCTCATGATATGACCAGTGGCCAGCTTGGGATAGGCCGGAGCAGGGAGGGTCCCATCAAGGTACAAGGAAGATATAGTGGGCAAGAGGTCAGAGCTGGGGAGGAGTGGATTTGAGCAGATAAAAGCTTAGGGTGGAGCTTGTCTCAAGGTGCAGCTGCCCCTTGCTGGTGGCGGTGATGATGAGGATGACATTGTCCTGGCAGCCAGGACCTGAGGTTCAGGGACTGGATTTCAGCTCCTGATAGCAGACGTAACCAGACTTGGATTTGCTGTTTTATTAATAATTTTGCCTCATAAATCTAGGCACCAATATTGCCAACTTTTTAAATTTAGCCAAACAAGACAATTCAAACAACTCAGACCCTCATCACCTACCATCACCATGATTTCATCAAAGAAAAGCTGTCTTATCGCCAAATGGAAAGACAAACAGAATCTCAGAATTGGTAGCCATTTAAATTGAAAATGAAAATCAACTTTATGAAAAAGATCACTTATGTTCTTTTTCTCAGATGGCACCCCACAGGGTGAAGCGTTGTCATGGAGCAGGGCTGATGGCAGGGCAGAACATAGGACGGGCTCACACACAGGGACTCGGCTACCTCCCTCCTGGGCTTGGGTGTGAGGGCCATGGAAAAGGCTCAGTGGCCAGGTACACGGTGTCTGTCCTGGCCCCGAGTGCATGTGCTGACCTCACCCATTTGTGCCTTCCTAGCTGGCACCTCTGAGGTCCTGCTGTAGATATTTCAGGTCACCCATGGAGGCAGTGGCCTTCTCACTTCGGGCCCAGCCTACTCCCACTCCATTCCAGGGCCACCTGGGGCCTCTCCCACTCAGTTGTCTCGCCTGCCATTTGTGCCTGGCCCCTGAACGGCCTTACTCTAGCTGGACCTGAAGGACTTGGACAGGATCCTACATTCTGTTCCTCTTGCTTCTGCCCACTTTCCATTGGAACCCCCTCTGGAACCCCGGGACTTGACCTCAGCCTCAATGACCCAGAACCAGCACTGAACGTGAGAACTTAGCTCAGCCCTGGAAACCACAGATACAGGCCCAGCACTTCTTTCCACCTTCTCCTGTTGTGCAGCTGGGCTGCAGTGGCCCAGTGGGAACAGGGGATGCAGTGAAGAAAGCTTTCTCAAATTGGGAGAAAATATCAAGGAACTAAATGGTCATTAACCCAGATCTGTGTGGGATTCTGCCTCTTGGACCCATGTGTAAGCTATTGAAGGCAGGAACATCTTTTGATCATTTTAAATTGCCTGTTTCCTCCCCATTCCTAACTCTCCATGCCTACCCCTTCGGAAAAACCCAACAAGTGAAGACCTTTGTGGATATATTTGTGGCTATGAATGTGATTCCCTTATTCAACACACATTTGTCGATCGCGTGCCGAGCATGAGCCTCTGTGACAGGCACTTTGAGAAGTGCACTTTGAGATAGGGCTCCACTCTCTAGGGGACCTCAGCCCCACAAGGAGGAGGACACAGACATCTCAGGAACCAGAAATAAAATTGAAAATACAGAAGCTTCAGGGACAGGATGAGGGCTGGGTGGAACTGGTTTCTTCCTCGAGTGCTTGGGAGTTTGGCCCCTCTGGGCCTCCTAATGGGCACCAGGGAGTCCCATCAGCCCTGAGCTGGGCAAGAGGTCAGAGCAGGGGAGGAGTCCATTTGAGCAGATAAAGGCTTAGGGTGGAGCTTGTCTCAAGGTGCAGCTGCCCCTTGCTCACGTGATGATGATGTGGATGACATTGTCCTAGCAGCCAGGAAGTGGGAGGGTGAGCGTCTCAACTATTTTGTTGGGTGTTCAGAAGTTTATCTCTTTCGATCCCCATTAATCTGGTGGTTCTCTTATCCCTGACCCTCCTTCCACATTCATCCCAAACAAGACACCCTTCCTTGCAAACAAACGTCTCCTCTTGCACGGCAACAGAGGGCGGCCCTTTGTGTGCTATTGTCTTGTTTTGGTGCTTGTTTTCTTGCTGCATTGGACTGGCCTTGTACTGCCTTTGTTGAAGCAAAAGGGCACAAGAAAGGAGAAAGCAGATCAGAGAAACACTAAACTCACCAAAAAAAAAAAAAATGTTTTAATGAGTTGATTTAGTAGCATAATGTAGTTTCCCAAGAACAGTCCATATGTAGATTGGTGGGGAGACCTCTCAGGTCAACAATCTGGATCCGAGATCCTGCTCTATTTCACTGCTAAAGGCCATTAGCAGAGGTCAGAGTTTCCTCTGGGGCCTGGGGTTGTCCCCAAGGGGGTTGGTGCTATTCCCCACCAAGCCTGGGCTCCTCCTAGCAGGCTGCCCTGATCTGCACCCAGTCTCCCCACGGTGAGGCCCCCAAACTTCCGAATGCTTTTGAGGGTACAACCATCACTTACTTCCTCATAGGAAGCTGGATGGAAGTGGGGCAGCCTGGTGGCTGGGGTGGGGGGGAGAATTAATGAATTCTGAATCCAAAGTCCAGAGACCTGGATTCTAGTCTTGGTTATAATCTGGACAGGGGCAAATTCCCTAATTTATCTAGGATGAAGTTTTTCCTGAGTCTGGTAGTTCAATGAGTCTATGTCTATTTAGCTTTAATTACTTAATTATAAATCTAATACATATGCAATATAAAAAAGTAAAGATGATATAGAAATGTATCAAGAAAGGTCCCTTGTTTCCACCTACCAGCACCTCCAGAAATAACCACTGGTAGCCAGGTGGGTGCCCTGGGATGTCATCTGCAACCAAACAAACATGTCACCAGGTGTGTTTAGAGCCCACCACTTTCCAAACCTGCCTGTTAGCTGTACAATTCCAGATTCCCCCAGAGAAGACTGTCTTTTAAACACATTTGTGTTTGTGTGTGTGTGTGTGTGTGTGTGTGTGTGTGTGTGTGTGTTTAGAGGAGGGAAACTTTATTTTGGATCATGGTTTCAGAATTTTAGTCCATGGTTGGCCAACTCTGGGCCCCAGGTGAGGCAGAACATTATGGCAGAGGACATGGCAGAGAAAAGTAGCTCAGGAAACGATGGCCAGGAGGCAAACTTGTTTTTTTTTTTTTTTTTTTAATATATTCACTTTGTTTTAGAAAATTCCAGAGATAAGTGAAAGGTGTAAAGTTGGCTCATATAGAACTGAGAGCTACTTTATTTTTACATAGCTATTCTGAACTCTGTACCTGGTATTGTCACATTGGTAGCTTGCAATGACTGGATTGAAGCAGCACTGATACCATAAAAATTGGCAAATGTTACAAACCAGGGCTCCCCCCTCCCTGCCCCACCCTTATCCAGTCTAAAGCTGTTCATTACCAGACCTGGCGAAGAACATGCTCTAACGATTCAAGAGGCACCCAGACATTTGATGGGCTCTATGGAGTCAAGGGGACTGGATTTGTGGGCTATATCCTGCGGGCAAAAGTTAACAGACCCCTGGGTGAGATCATGGAAATAGATGACGGTAAAGGAGTTGGGCTACCAACTCCCCTCTGCTGTCCCTGAAGCTCTCACACTCGGTCCTTGGAAATCTTTAACCTCTGTGGTGATGTCAGTGGTCCCCATGAACCACACCCCTGTGTACACACCCCTTTGCAGTTTGACGGGGCTGCTCCCCCATTGAGGAGTCTGCTTTGGTATTTCCTTCAATCTGGACTGACTTCATAACTTTTTCTGACCAAAGGAATGTGGCAGAAATAGCAATATGCTAATTTGGGTGCCCAGGCCTGAAGGGGTCTTCCCATCTCCTCTGTTAACCTCTGAGAATCTAGAGATAGCCTGGTATCCAGTAAGCATACTGGAAGGTGACAGGCCACTTGGAGAGCTAGCAACCATCACCAACTGCCATGCATGTGGACAAGGCCATATTGGATCCTCTGGCCCAAGCCAGATGATCCCAAATGAGACCAACAGAATTACCCATGTCACCAACCTGGCTTTGCAAGAAACATATCATTTTTCAAGCTGCTACATTTTGATATGGTTCTTACCCAGCCTTAGCTAACCTCAGTTTCTGGAGGATGTGGTAGGGCCTACCTGGAAAGTTGGCTGCCCCTCCCTGCTCCGTTTCTGGCCCACCGTGGGTCTCCTTGGCTGTAAACACACCTCTACTGGAGTTGATAAGTGGTCAGAATTGGAGACTTTATTCCTTCCCAGGGCTCATGCACATCCAAAGGAATAGAATTATAATCTATCTTATAGATTTGAGGCTCTTTTCAGGGACATGTTTGTGGCAGGGACCCACCCATCTCCTCTTCAGAAGTCACATCTTGGCTTTAGGCCTGTGAAAGGCCTTTCCCAGATGAAGGAGGAATGGGGCAGATCTGATTCAGGTGAGGTTGAATTGATGGATAAGAGGAAATTTTGAAGAAATTCAGGCACGACTGCCATCTTTGTAGCCAGACAAATCAAAATAATACCAAAATGTGGCTGGAGGAAAACAACAAAATAAACAAGGATTACAACAAGATAAAATGTTGGGTCACACATGATAGTCATGCACCCGATATGGCAGGTTCATAAACACGGTATAAAGTCGGATGGATTCCACTGGAATTTGACCTCTTCTGAGGTCTTTACAATGTTTTATTTCTGTTGGTGCCAGGCCTGGTGCACAGACTTGTAATTCCAGCAACTTAGGAGGCTGAGGCAGGAAGATTGCAAGTTCAAGGGCAGCCTGGGCAACATAGCAAGATCTGCCTCAAAATAAAACAAAAATAAAAAGGGCTGGGGATGTGGTACAGTGAAGGAACATCCCTGGGTTCAATCCCCAGCACTAGAGGGAAGGAAGGGAGGAAGGGGAAAGATAGAAAGTTCTGTTTGTGTCTGTTTCCCTTGCTAGTCTGTTACTTGAGAGCAGGAACCATACATTATTCGTCTTTATGACACTTGAACTTAGCACAGAGGGTATGAACACTGTTTAGTCCAGAAGCTCAAATCCAAACCAAAGAATAGCATGGGAAACTTAGAAGCCAATATGTCTCCTGATTTTGAAATTGTGAAAGTTTTTGAATGTTGGCAGAAGAGTCTGGAGAGCAGGGGTCTCAGCCCACAGAAAACTGTCTGGCCATGTGGGCACTTGGCTCCCATCTTGGGCCAGAAGTGAGTGCCCCTCCCCAAGTACACAGGTACAACTTCAAGGTGAAGCTGCGGGTCCTGGGTGCAGTGCCACCAACCTCACTGTTCAGCCAGAAGTGACTTTGCTTGGCTTTGGGCAGCACAGAAACTGTTGGAGTCTCAGACCTGGAGGCCTAGTGTCATGGATTTCAAACCCTCGATTGTCCTGAGGCAAAGGAAACAGGACAGGAGAAACAGCCGCTGCTCTGTCAACTTGCCTTGTTCTCACTTTTCCCTCCACTCTTGCCTCAGCATCCACTGAGGCCTGGGGTGCTTTGGAGATTCCCAGGCACATCTCTGGGTGAGTGGGTGGCTCTGGGGAATGTGTGTCCCTCTTGCAGTTAACTCTGGGGACGAGGCCAGGAAGAAGGGCCCACTGAGCCACCTGGACCCAACAACTCCTTGTCAATCCCTCTCTCCAGGAGGAAGGAGAGCAGGGAGGGAAGAATGGAAGGAGGAAGGGAGTGGGAGAAGCTTGCCTGACACACCTGGGCAGGTTCCTCCATTACCTACAGAATAAAGTTCAATCCTTTTTTTTGGTATGCAGAGCCCTTCCCAGGCTGGGCTCACCCACAATCGCAGCCTTATCTCTGCCTCTCCCGACTCTGCCCTGCCAACCACTGGAGGAGTCTCCTCAGGCTCCTGTGGGCCTTGAGTCCGGAATGTTCTTTACCTTTCCTTGCCCACGAAAGGATACTACTCTCCCTTCAAGGGCTCCCACTGCTCTGCCATGCTGTCCCTACGTGCAGGCAAAGCCAGCCTCACCTGCCCCAGCCTCCCTGTTGCCCCTACCACCACCTATCTGATAGCTGGACCACCCACTCACTCATGCGTTTGTTCATTCAAAGGCTTATTGAGCACCTGCAGGAGCCAGGAGCTGTGATTAGTTCCAAGAACACCACAGGGAGCAAAGTAGACACAGTGCCCACCCTGCCCTGATGGACTTTATAGCTCTGTGGTGGAGACAGCTGTGGAGCAAATAAGAACATAGGAATTCGGACGGCAAATAGCCAAGGGTTTACTCTAAGAGTGAGGGTTGGGGCATGAAGGAGAGAATAACAGGGAAGGGGCTACTGAGGTGAGGGGCTGGCGAGGGGCTGCAGACAGAAGGACCAGCCCAAGCAAGGCCCTGACGTGGGTTCAAACATAGTGTTTGAGGAAGTAAAGGACGGTAGAGGGAGGTGTCAGCTCCGGGCTGTGCTCCTAGAGTCTGATGGACAGCAGTGAGGACTTTGGTCCTTATCCTCAAAGAAATGAGGGACACTGCTCAGGTCCTCCAGTGGGGGTGGAATATGGGGACATGTCTGAGTTTCATCTTTAAGAGGCCCCTCCCTCAGTGGTCACATGCAAAATGGGTCAGCAGTGGTGGCAGGAATGAAGGCGGGAAGTCAGGGCGAGGGTGGGGACTTCAAGTGTCCTAGGGAAGAGATGTTCAGGGCCTGGACAGTGGTGGGCAGACTAGATCAACAGGGGGGCAGACTAACGGGCCCAGGGGCAGGTTGGAAATAGGGACAAAAGAACAAAGGATAGCTCCCCGGCTTCTGGCTTGAGCCATGTCTGTCCTACGGGCCTGGGCTTGCTCAGTCTTCTATCTCCCTGACCTAACAGAGCATCTCAGAAAGAGTAGGCCTGTGGACATCGCTTGCAAAAGGAAAATCCATGCACAGAAATAGAACTTCACAAAAGGGCAAACTCTCTAAGGGGGTGCCATTTTAGCCAAATGGTTTATAGAATTTCCATGACAAAACCAGATCCCTTCCAAAGTGATAAATTTTATCAAAGTTCTTCCATTCTTCCTATCCTCCCCCATTATGGATAAGTGTCTATTTATCAGAGAGAACATTCAGCCTTTGATTTTTTGGGATTGGCTTACTTTGCTTATCATGATATTCTCCAACTTGACCTATTTACCTGCAAATGCCATAATTTTATTCTCTTTTAATGCTGAGAAATATTCCATTATGTGTATATACCACCATTTCTGTATCCTCTCATTTACTGAAGGGCATCTGGGTTGCTTCCACAGTTTAGCTATTGTGAATTGAGCTGCTATAAACATTGATGCAGCTGCATCACTATAGTATGCTGATTTTTAAGTCCTTTGGGTATAGACCGAGGAGTGGGATAACTGATAAATGATGGTTCCATTCCATGTTTTCTAAGGAATCTCCATACTGCTTTGATTGGTTGATTCTAATTAGGTATATATGACAGCAGAATATACTTTGACTCATTGTACACAAAGGGAGCACAACTTTTCCTGGAGTATCCCTTCAACTTTCCACTGGTAACAAATAAGTCACTACCACTAGCCCAGATGTGTTCATCAGCTTTCTATTACTGTGACAAAATACCTGAGAAAAATAAACCTACAGGAGGAATGGTAAAAATGGAAAAAAAAAAGTGATAAATTAATGGTCTGGGGGATGTAGTTGACAGGTGAGAGACCGGTATGCTCTTCTCTCATTATATGTATGTATATGTGTATAATAAGTTGTAGATGGACACAATACCTTTATTTTATGTAGTGCTGAGGATAGAACCTAGGGCCTCACACATGTGAGGCAAGGGCATCACCACTGAGCCACCCACACACACCACAGCCCTCTTCTCTTTCTTTCTTTCTTTCTTTCTTTTTTTTAAAGAGATAGTTTGAACTAAAGAAAGCTCTTTGGAAACACACACTACCTAAACAAGAAAGTGAGCATCCAATATAAAGGATATAGAGATATGTAAAATATATAATAAATACATAATACATTTAATATTTTGTTTTTAATTGCAAAAGTAACTGTTCAGAACTAGAGTTATATGTGGAGAATGAAGTCAAAGTGATGTGCCCCTTTACCTGTCAGCAAAGCTACCCCTCACCCAAAGTGACCACTTCCTTCCTAAGCACTGATGTTTCAGTGTTTTACACCTTTAATAAAAATGAAAATTTTCTCTTTTCTGCTGTTTTCTTATCTTCCCAGGATATCATAGTTCTATGGAAGCATGGCATACGTAGGGGCATGGCTCAGCCACAGGCTCTGGCATCAAATGGTTGGTTCAAATCCTAGGTCTGTCTCTTAGCTGAGTGATCTTAGATGAACGATGGACTTCACTGTGCCTCAGCTTCCTCAGGCATAAAATGGCACTTCTTGGTATTTTCCTAATAGGGTTTTTGTTTTGTTTGTGAGGATTAATAGATGCAAAGCAGGAAGAAGGGAAAGAAGCAGTGGTAGAATGCCTGCCTAGCAGGCAGCAGGCCCTGGATTTGATCCTGAGTACTTTGAAAAAGAAATTAAACCTGGAAAGCAGGGGGAACCCTGGCTGATACATAGTATCTTCCCCATAATTAATGGATTCATCTAATGGATAGCTACAAAGTATAAGATGTATCAAAATCTTTCAATCATTTCTCATTGATGGATAGTTAAGTTGCTTTTTTCCCCTTTGCAATTCTAAATGGTTCCAAAATAAGTGTCTTTAAAGAGATATCTTCTGCACACAAGGAGATTTTTATTTGCACTCCAAAGCAGTATCAATTTCCATTCTGATGGTCATACTGAACCAAGGCGAACTCCTTTCACATTCAATGTGAACTCCTTTCCCATCTCCCTTTGGTCAATACTAGCACTTAGCAATTTTTATTAAGTTCTATCAAACCAATGCATGAAACAAAATATCTCACTGTTTTTATTTGTATTCCCCATGTTTTTAGTAAAATTGAGATATGTAACTTCTATCCCCTCAAATTGAAAACCAGTTGTCTCAACCTCATCGTCCTTCACTAATTACAATTGCCATGTTTTTTGTAAGCTGATTTCTATTTATACAGGATGAATTTCAGGACCCTCTGTTGTTTCCTCATCCACTTGGCTATTCCTACAGCCATAACATGTTGTTATTTTATCTCTTAAATCTTTGCTGTATTGTCTTGATATATGGTAGGAGGTACTCCTGTCATTATCTTCCCATTTCAAAATGTTCTTGGTTATTCTTGAGCACTTTCCAGATGAATGTCATTAGGAATTAATTTGGAAGAAGAGTGTGTCTTTTGAATACTGAGTCTTTTCATCTGACAATATAAGCACTTCCTCTATACATACGGAATTTGCCTTTCAAAAATATTTTGTAGTTGACTTCATAATAAATCATGTATATTTCTCAATAATTTGTTTCTAAATTTCTTATCATTTATTATTAATGTAAATGGCATTTTTTTCCTGTTTCCTAATTTATTATTGCTGTTGTGGAGGAAAACGATTATTTTTTGTATGTTTTCTAGCTGACCACTTTCTTTGTATTTTTATTTTGGTAGCAAGAATTTGAACCAAGGGTACCATATCCTCCTTCCTTTTTATTTTTTGTCTTGAGAGTGAGATGGATTTTGGGGGTGTCAGGCTTATCTTACCCCACCAACCCTACCTGCAGTACTGGGGATTGAATCTTGGGTTTCATGCATCTTAGGCAAGCACTTTACCACTGAGCTAGTCCTCAGCCCTTTTTGTTTTGAGACAGGGGCTCACTAACTTGCTTAGGGGCTCACTAAATTGCTGAGGATGGCTTTGAACTTGGGATCCTCCTGCCTGGGCCTCCCATGTGGCTGGGATTCCAGGTGTGTGCCATCGTGGCTGGCACCTTAACACCTTATAAAATTACTTAATAAGCTATTGGTCTCAGGTGGTTCTTGGTAAATAATCATATCATCTATAAACAGTCATTTTTTTCTCTTCTCATGTTGATATGTACCCATTATTTCCTTTCCTTACACCAGACAGTTATTAAATAAAAATGATGGATTATGTTAGTTGATCTAATATATCAGATGCCCTGACCCTGATGCCTTTAGTTCTTTGCTTCCTATTTTTTTTCTCCATTCTCTTAACTTCTTCCTAGAATTTCTCTGTTGATCAATATCAAATCTCTTGGGAGTTTTTCTGCATGTCGTTTAACATTTTTTCATATGAACCGTACTGAGAATAGAATTACAATGATTTGGCCTTAAAATCCAAATGCCACTGAATATATGAAATCATCTGATGACTAATTCTCTAAGTATTGCCCAAATAATAACATTTAGCAGGTTAATGAAATAGCACATATTGGGAAAGGCACATTGGAATGCAAACCATCATATAGCAGAATGCTGAATTTGATGGAACTTGAACACTCACTTCACCAAAATACTAATTATGCATCTTGTGAATGGCATGGCCCAGGGCAGGTACCTACTGGCATGTTCTCATGGTAATGTAGATCTCTTGGAGCAACAGGACACACATCTGTGTAATATAGATATGCAGGGATTGGGGGAGACAGCACACACTTTCATGCCAAAATGAATGATCTAGACAGTAAGTGCTATAGCACCCAGGGGTGGGGATGAGGGTTATGGACATGGAGTTGCCTGTGTAGAAACCCAATTGTAGCTGACTTTGGCCCAAAAGGAACTTATTATCAGCTCCTGGGCATCCGCTGCCACTGACGCACCACTCCAGGTTCTCTTGGCTTCACCTTCTCTCCCTCCAGCTGCCGCCACTGTGTCCAGATCTACATGGGCTCTGGCTGTATTGCCACGTGAACAGTTTGACAGCTCCTCACTTCACATAGTGTCTCTTGCTTCCTGCCTTGGGACTTCCCTGCTGACACCTGGTTGCAGGTCTCCACCTGGCTTCCAATATGTACAAACTGGAAATGTAGGAGAGTTCATGTTCCATGGCAGAAATCCTTGACCAGTGGGAGATGACAACCAGAGGATACATTCTTCCCTGGTATACAGTTTATATGGCTCCTTGGGGCACCGGCCCACAGGATCAGCTGGCTCAGTGAGGCAACCCTGAACTGGCTCTCCCTCCCTCTCTGTTTTGCTCTCTTTTGTCCTCGCTCCTGCTCCCTATAAAAGTGATAGTGCTAAGCCCTTCATCTCTGCTTATTTAGGCACTTAGGTAAAGACACTCTGCAGAGCTGACCTAGGCTTGAAGGCTGTTTCCAGGCCCTGGTTTTCTCCATGTTTGTCCTGGGTTAGTTCATTCTCTGGCTGACTCTCTGCTTGTGGTACTCAAAATGGCCCTACAGGCACTTCAACAAACCTTCAGGTTTATATTTCATGAGAAAGAGTCCTTATCCTGATACTTCAAATAGGAAGTCCCAGAACTGGGTATTATTGGCTCTGGTTGGCCTGATTAGGACAACGGCCAACCTTGAACTCAGGAGAATGCCGAGGTCCCTATGGAAGCCCAGGGATGGAGAGTGGGAGAGGGATGAAGCCTTAAATGAAACTCAGGACTATTGCTGGAGGAAAGGGGAATGTCTAATAATGACAGGAAAGGTAGCTAGTAAAAACCAAACTTCCTGGAGCCTCAATAAAATTATCTGTTCAGAAAGTTTTTAGATTTTCCAGAAACCAAAAGCCTTTGACTTATACCCTGCCACAGAATTGTCTCCATGAAGGGTCCATTTCTTCCCTGAAAAACGATATTTCATCTTCAGAATCACCAAATAATGGAAGAATATTCCATTGAGTGATAAAATTAGGTCGAGCAATTGAATAGTCACTGACGGGGCAATACCTGGGTGTTAAATACTGTATTAGGCTCTAGGGGTTTGGGGCTAAATATGTTTCAAACAGAATTCCAATAATGTCATCTTCCTATTTTAAAAAAATCACTCAACATCTTTCCATCCATTAAAAGACAAAATTTCAAATTTCCAAATAAAAGGCCCTCAGTAATCTGACTTTTGCCCATCACTAATCATCCTCTCAATTCTCACTTTTGACCCATATTACACCAGCCACTCTGAACCATTTGCCTTTGCTTAATTATTCTGTGTTCTTTTGTTGGCTTAGGCAGCCGATATAGCAAAGCCATTAGTCAGTCAATATTGATTGATTGCAAGGTACAATAAATTTGTGAGCAAAAGTGCAAAGAAGAATAAGACCCTGCTCTTAAAACAAAATCAAACCTTAGAATTTAACATAAGAGATAGGACATAAAAACCTGGAAAGCCAGACAAACTAATAATTAAATAACAACCTAAAACACCATTGAAAGGCAATTTGAAGGTGGAAATGAGAGAGCTGCAGACACTGTATAAGACAGAAGAAAGGGTTAATAATACTCATTTGCAGTTTAAAAGTAATGTCACATATTTTCTTTCTTGAGCTAAATCAAATGGAATCTGAGTTTCTGCCAGATATGAGAAGCAAGAAGGAAGAGGAGGAGGAGGAGGAGGGGAAGGGGAAAATAGAGAGGGAGGGGAGGAGGAAGGAAGAAAATAACATCTATGTAGGGCTTAGCAGTTCCAAAGCATTTTCACAGGCATCACCTCATTTGATTCTCACACAGCCCCAAGGATAATTATTGCTTCTATTTATTACATGAAGGCTGAGACTCGGAGCAGCCATACTTAGCTAATATCTGGTAGAGCAAGACTCCAACACAAATCCTCTCATTTAAACCTCATATTTTTCTACTATGCCTCACCATATCTGAGAAGTGAGGAAGCAGGAATCACGTTGGAGTCTCATGTTGATATAAGAACATGCAAAGTCTTAAAAGTGAAAAGGGAATATTTTAAGTAGTTACCAGCAAACAGTGTAAAATGTGGTAGAAAGGAGAAAAAGGCCTGAGTAAAAATCATTAGAGCTGTTTTTGTTTTGTCCCTTTAAAAAACAAACCAAACAAACAACTCATTCATTGATAACCTTTGAGCCAGTCAGAATGTTATAAAGTGAATCAGTAAGTTGGAAACCAAGGTTCTAGGCATCCAAATACATATTTAAAACACTTGGGCAAATTTTAGAATGACATTTTTAATATACCTTGAATATATGTAAAATGCTTTTACAAATTGAAGAGAAACACACAAAGACCCCTAACAGAAATGTGGAGAAAAGGAATGAATAATAATGTCACAGAAATAGCCATGTGCAGTGGCACATGCTTGTAATCCCAGCTATTTCAGAAGTTGAAGCAAGAATATCCCAAATTCAAGACCAACCTGAGAAATTATTGAGACCCCATCTCATAAGAATAATGAAAAAAAATTAAAAAGACTGGGGATGTAGCTCAGTGGTAGAGCCTTGTCTAGAATATGCTCTGGGTTCAATTCCGAGTACTGAAGGGGGGGGAGGGAGAGGGAGGGAGGGAGGGAGAGAGAGAAAGAGAGAAAGAGAGAGAAATCACAGGAACAGTAATATAGAGAGCTGATAAAGTATGTGAAAATATATTTACCCTACATGTAATAAAAAATTAAAACAATAAAGAGATATCATTTTACTTATCATATTAGCCTAGAAAAAAAAAGTTTGGTAGGCAATACCAACTAGGAATGAATTGAGACTGATATGAGTCTATAATTGGAATGTAAAATAATATAATCTTTCTGGCAAGTAGATTGCCAGTGTGTATTAAGAGCTTTAAAAAATATCCCTTCCTGGCCTGGGGACATGGGTCAGTGGTAAAACACTCACCTAACATGTATTTCAAGAAAAAAAAAAAAAGTTAAAATGGACAGGGACTGGGGTTGAACACTTGCCTAGCTAGCATACATGAGGCCCTGGATTCTATCCCCAGTACTGCAAAAAAAAAAAAAAAAAAAAGTAAATAAATAAAATAATGTATATATAATATTGTATAATAATGTGCATTATTATATATATTATATCATATTATATATTGTTTGTGTGTATATATATATATATGTTTGTATATCCCACATATATCCCTTCTCTTTAATCTGGTAAATTCACTTACAGAATCTGTATCAAGGAAATAATCAGAGATGTGGTTAAAGATTTCCATATAAAAATAAAATTTTTTTCTGGGCATCTTTTTTGGACTGAGGATTAAACCAGGGGTGCTTAACCACTAATCTACATCCCCAGCCTTTTTTATTTTTGTATTTTGAGATAGGGTCTCTCAAAATTGTTTAGGGCCTCACTAAGTTGCTTAAGCTGGCCTCAAACTTGTGATCATCCTGCCCAGTCTCCAGAGTCTCTGAGATTACAGGCATGAAACTACCATTCTTGGCATGTTTGTTTTTAAGATAGAATTTCAACAACTTACATGTCCAGCAATGGTTAAATAAATGATTCTAAATCTATAAAATGGAATATGGTATGCAGTCATTAAAAATTATCATATGAAAAAATGTTTAATATTGTGGAAAATAGGACTAATGTAATGTTAAAATACGGCAGGAAACAAAAATGTGTATGTGATAGAAACTCATTCAGAAAGAGATGGAGCAGGATGCACGGTTATCATAGTTCAGTGAGATTAAATGTGATTGCTGTTTTCTTTTTACTCCTGTTTGTGTGTTCCAAACTTTCTATAATGAGTTCATTTCCAGGCCTTATAATGAATTATTTCCAGGCTTTATAATGAAAAAAAAGCTGATATTTTATACTGGGAAAAAAAAATTTTTTAATTTTTTTTTTAGAATCAGGTTCAGGTTTCCTTAAAAGATGTTAAATTGGTGTTTTTTCTGGGGATAGTTTCAGTTGGGAGTCATAGAACACTTAAGGTGGTTTAAAAAGCAAACCAGACCTAGGCAGTTACTTGCATTCATGAGAGCTCCTATCTCTGTGATTAACTTGATTTTTTTTTCATGCTTGTAAGAAGGCTTCAGAAGCTCTTGCCAGCAGATTCATGTTCAAGGCAGGAAGAAGGTGAAAGTGCCCCAGTGCAATTTTTAAAAATGATCCCAGACTCTTTGACATTTCCCCTCAAGAGGTAGGAGTATGTCCTCTCCTCTTGATTTGACTTGTAATCACTCGCCCAAAAGAGCATGGTGGAAGCCGTGCTTTGTGGCTTCTGAGGCTGGGCCATAAAAGATCATGCAGCTTCCACGTGGCTTTCCTAGAAGCTCCCTCTTTGGAAGCCTTCCTCATAGCTGCCTTGGCTATGCTGTGAGAAGCCCAACCCCAGGAGGAGTGCAGAGTTCTTGCACAGTTGCTCCTAGCAATGGCAATAGTGCCGACTGAGCCCAGGTGCTAGACATGTGCATGAAGAAGCTTCCAGATCTGTGTTGTCCCTTCCAGAAGCTGCTGGCCACATGTGGTTATTAAAAGATAAATTTAATTAAAATGAAACACTAAAAATTCAGTTCCTCAGTCATACTGGCCACATTTCAAGTGCTCAGTAGCCACATGTAGCAAGCACACTGGGCAGCACAGATGTAGCATATTTCACCATTGGAGGAAGTTCTGTTACACAGGTCTGCTCCAAATGAGTCTACCCAGCTGAAGTTCCAGACATTGTGGAGTGGAGACAAGCCACGAATTCCCAGGTCCCCTGTCTGAATTCCTACCCTCCAGGATCCAAGAGCATAATAAAAGGAGTATCTGGGATAGCTTGTTATGCAGTAATAACAACTGGTGCAAACCACTTTGATAAGAAAAGCAAAGCTTTCTCTAAAACCATTCCAACTGACTTCTATTATGTGTCATTGGTAGAACAGTGTCACAATGCCACCCCTACACAATGAAACCTAGGAAAGCACACTTAGCTCTTATAGCCTCTTTAATCAGGAAGACAAGGGGAAGTGGATGGGAGCATGGGAAAATGGTAAGTTAGCAAGTATCTGCCATAATTGGTTATATATATTTAACTATATTCTAATATATATATATAACTATTCTATTTTGGTAAGCAGAGCTGCAATATTAACATATGCAAACCATGTTTTAAATGTATTTAAAGTACTCTAATAACATTCACTCACAGAGGACTTTAAATAAATGTTCTTTGTACTTAGAATGTTGTGAACACTGTATCATTTCTAGAATCTGCACTATAATCTCTTGCTAAAATCAAAATCCTCATTCTTGGCTAATGGAAAGTAACTTCAAGATTTCAGTTGGACTTTTGTTCATCATGATAACAGGGAGTGAATGAGTTTTAAGAAGACATTTTCCTTTCAGACCAAGTTCCTTCAGTTTAATTGCTTGTTCCAAAGATAAATGGATTTGTTGAATGTTATCTAGTTATCTTTAATTGCACAGATCTGTGCAACAGTCTGTTCTGAGGAACGTATGACGCTCTTCTACAGACTTCAGTAGAAGCCACAGGAAACCACACTGAGGTTTCTTTAGACAAGTATATTGCTTTCCTTTGAGAAATGATTAGGAAAGAAATTGTTTATTTGATTTTTAATAACTCAATGGTTAGTTTATAATTTTTTATTAATTTAAATGCTATGGTTTGTGTTGCATGACTATCTACAAAGAAATGAATAACAATATTACATTTGTGTAGGGGATTATTTCCAAATAAAGGTAAAGGTAGGTTCTCTAGAACTAAAATGAGTCTTAGTAAATACACACCATGTTTATACTTGTATGGCCATTCTCCTGTAAGCCCATCTCAGCTGACAAAGAAACAGAATGAGAAGTAGAAAATATAGGGCAGATGTCTCTCAGAATTAAAGAAGGGGGGTGTATTGTGTGTAAATAAAGGTGCTTTCAAGAACTGTGTTTTACAATGATATTGGAATTTGTTTCCCAAACAATTCTAATCTTTTTGTAAGGTACCTCTAGGATTCCTGTGGGATTTGAAAAGAAGGATTGTGATTTCTAGTGATCACCATTTGCTCAGAAAAGGCAATATCTCTTGATTTTGATACTACTTAGAGTCTAATATCAAATGCTTTTTTCTCTATAAATCTAAATAATCATTTAACAGTCGACTCCCCTGCACAATTCCAAAGTAAATTATTAAATAGGTATTAGCTATATTAGGGGTTATTTGAAGTTCAAAACTTGTATAAAAAAAAACTTGTATGTCTCATGACTTATAATGTTCAAAAAACAGGAAACTGTTTCCTTTTTTTATTTGCAATCCATTTTTGAAAAAGAAATATATTCTTAGTTTAAATGTGGATTAAAAAAGTAAATTGATGTTAGAAATTATCTAATTCAATTTTTTATACATGAGAAAACTAAACATTGATAGAAACTGATGTGATACTCAAATTTCCCAATACCTACACTTCAGTATTTTTTTCCAGAATGCCACAGGGCCTTAATGTGTGGGGAAGGTGTGTGTTTATATTTATATTGGCTTGATAACCTCTTATACCCCTGAACTAAGCCACAATAATTCATATACTTTTGACATCTAAATTTATGACTCAGAAATTCAATTTACTGCTATTGATATTTAATCAGTACCCAATGGCTGCTCTAGTATTTTATACCTGGGATTATAGATTGAAGACATTCAGAAAAGAAAACCTGTGCCTTTCTTTTAGAGAATTCTTGAAAAGTATAGATAAGCTTAAAATTATGATTCATCTATTTTCAGTTAGACATTTTAATCTCAGCCAAGCCTAATATGCTCCCTAATTATAGTGATGTATTTTCTAAATAACAAATCCAGACACATGGCCCAACACATGGTCCTACAATTCAGAATGTTGGGTACAGTAACGTTATTTGCTTAATGTTAAGAAATTATGCTTCTGGGGCACGCGAAAAAATCAAGGGGTTTCTCTTGGTAAGCCATTCTCAAAATATCTTACCTAGTTTCTTGCAATTTTTTTGTGCACAACTAATTATAAAATTAAAAATGACTCACTTTTATTGCAAATAGAATTAATGTTCATTGTAGGAAACCAAAAAACGTATCAATGAACGAAAAGAAGAAAACACTGAGCGAATAATTTACATTATAAAATATTTCGGGGCTGGGGAAAGAGCATTTTAACTTAAAACGCTTGCCATATTTTCACAATTCGATTCCACTTTCTGTCTACAATTAAAAGCCCCAAACATTAAAAATATATCAGAATTTAGAGACACTGAGTAAAGCTTCTATGTTCTTGCCCCTGCCCCCCCTCCAAAAAAAAAAAAAAAAACACAACACTGAATTTTAAGAGACCCCTCCCCACCCTCTGTCCACTCCACAAATCCATCTTCCCTCCCTCCTCACATGCACTGAGACTTTAGAAATATCCTTTCTCAGCGTGGTTTCCTCTAAGAGGGGAGGCGAGAGGGCACGAGAGAGTCAGTCGGAGTGGAGAAGGGTACATCCAGGTTTTGCGTACATTAGATGAAAAGCCTTTTAGGCCCGACGCATAAAGCGGGTTTGTGCCCGAGGAGCCCAGCTGGTCTACACAGGCCCGCCCGCGGACACCCCACTCCACGGTGAGTTGCGGTTCAACTTCCTTACAAGCAGATTAAGAAGGCAGGCCCCGCAGTTTTAAGGGGAAGGCGGCACCCCAACTTGTGTTTTTCCAGGAAGCGCTCCGTAAGTGCAGAGGACGGGGAAAAAGGGAAGGCCAGGCGATGGGCGTTTCATTCATTGCTTCTCTTTCTCCCCCTTTCCTCCTTGGCACCCCCCTAGACTTTCTCTCCCCTTTTCCCAGTCCGAGTTTGACGTCCGTCTCCTAGAAACCAGGCAGCCAATCGCCTGGTTGCTAAGGGACCCGGGCGGCCAATCAGGCGTCGTTGCTACCTCTGAGTAATATTTTTAGCCGAGGGGGACGCCCCATTCCACTCCCAATGTAACTTCGTGAATTTCTCGGCTGCAGGTTGTGGAAAAAAGCCCCCCCCCCCGCCGCGCTTGAGTCTCCTTTTCCCCCATTCCCTAGACACCCGCACATGGTTCAGCCGAAAATTATCTTTACACGCGCATCACAGGAAGGCACAGTGTTTATTCTGTGCATCTGTGTTAAAGCCCTGGAAATGAATAGGTATATTTATATTTATATAGTCCCCCCCCCCCGACATACATACGCAATTTGGCATCGTGTTGCCACACCCTGGGCCCGGAGGCCTGGGCTGGGACATTTGGAACAAAACGTGATTCTTCTTACACTTTCAAGCCACCCCCATCTCCGAGCTGCCGCCGGGTCGCACGGGGAGGTCTGAGGTGGCACTGCGGAGGCAGTTAAACTGTCACCTGGGCGGGAGGAGCGGCGAGGTGGCCTCCCTTCCCCACCCCCAGCCCGGCCCGGCAGCTTTGGGTTCTGCAGTTGCCCCTCTACGGCAGTTGGCCTAGGCCCTGCAGGGATTAATATTCAATGAATCGGGTGCACGCTTCTCAGTCACAGTTTGCCTTTTCTCTAGACTCCGCTGGGGTGGGCTGGAGTCCGACTTGGTAGCCCGTCCACGAGTGGGATTTTCCTGGGCACAGTCCTACTCGGATAGGGCATTTTTGTGTACACTCTCCCCTCCCGCTCCAGGACTTGAGCTCTCCCCCGCCGCTCCGCCACCTGCTCCACTCCCCTCCCCCTTCTCCCCGGCGCTCACCGCCTCACGGAGCGTCAGAGCCCCGCCCCACCCCTTTCACCTGCATTGGCGCGTCTCTCCTCCAATCCCTTTCCAAATTTTCTCTTAATCCCGCCCACGCTCTCTCCAGGTCGTGGGCTCATTGGCCATCTCGGATACAGGGGGTGTGGCCTTCCCCACCCCGGTCGTCTACCGCCCGTCAGGACCAGGGCAGGCGGGACTTGGCCAATGGCGTCGGGGGGCTGGGCAGGGGCGGAACCAGCAACTAGGGTCCGGAGTGCGGGGAGGAGAGGGCGGGGAATGGTTACGCCGCCCCGAGTTGTGTGACGCGGACGGGCGCGCGCACCCCCACGGAGGGGATGGGGGGCAGGGAGGAGAATATAAAACGAGAGGCGGGGCGCGCGCCGCGGCAGAAGGAGCGAAGCTCTGGCCCGGCGCGGAGTGGGCGCAGTACGGGGACGCTGGGCCGGGGCACCGGGCTGTGTGAAGTGAGCGCGCTCACCTGACCCTGATCCCCGCCACCCCGAGCCAGAAACGGCGAGCTCCTGAGGCCCTCCCGAGGCCTTCGTTCCCCGTCCGGCGGCAGCGACGTCTTGCACCCAGCCAGCTCGCCGCTCCAGACCCTCTCGTGCCCCCGCCCTGCCTCCCCTTTTCCCCAGCCCAGCCGTGGGTCTGTGGCGGACGCAGCCCGTAAGTATCGCGGAGCGACGGACGGGGCGACCCGGGTCGGGAGCCGGAGCCGAGGCAGCAAGGGAGGGGCTGCAGTGTCGTCGAGCCCCGGGGCTCGGGGATGACGGCGTCGCTGTCCGGGCGCGGAGGGGCGGCAGCTGCCGGGACCCAAAGGGAGCGGCTCCGGGGACCCGGCCCGAGGCGTGGGGCTCGACCCGGACCGGGTGGGTGATCGGCGGAAGGCGGCCTGGGCAAGCTGACGGGAGTCGGGGGTTGGGGCGCCCGGGAGGAGCGGCGAGCTCGCGGGGCGCGCTGGGGTCCGAGGGGCGGGTGGCCGCCCAGGCCGAAAATGGTGTCGGGGACCGGTGCTTCCCCGGGCGCTGGCCGGGTCCCAGGCGCCTGGGGCGGGGGGCGGGGGGCGGGGAGCGGCGGGTCAGGTTACGGCGGGGGAGGGGAGCGGCTGTCCCGGCTGCAGCCGGCGCCCCGACCTGCCCGGTGCCCGCTGCCCGGCCGCGAGAGGTTGCCTTTCCATTTCCCGTGGCGGTCCCCCTCCAACAGCAGGCTGGTACTCTTCCTCCTCCTCCACCTCCTCTTGCTGTTGCTGCTGCCGTAGCGCTTGGGCTCCCAAGGCTGTGAGCAGAAATCTAATGAGACCCAACTAGCTGTTTATGTAATTCTTCACACTCCTGTCTTAAGGCATTGCTTGAAACTATCTTCCACCGAGCCTGAATCTCGCTCGGCTGCACCTTCAAGCAATTGAGCCTAATCAGCTGCCTTTGCCGACACTCGGGTTTGGCTTGGAAAGTGTTTGTAGTTTGGGGGCAGCCAGGGATTCTTTTCCCTTTGTCACCGCCAGTATGGAAAATGGAACAGACGGATTAATACCAACTTGATTTTTAAATGTCCTTTTTAATCAACCTCAGCGTACAAATAGATCTCCTTTGCAAATATCTTCTGTTTGCCCTTGTTCTTTTCTTATCCCCACCCAGTGCTGATCCAGCAAACGTTTAAAGGTCGACCTTATCATACTTGTCTCTCTGGGCTGTTTTCTTATCCAGAGAGGGAGGGACATAGCTTTTAAAATCGGAATAAAACTGAGAAACCCTGCCCTTTAAACAGAATAATCAATAAGAGTTTTTAAGTTGATCATTGTTTTTGTTATACTTGCTGTTTAAAAGGCACTTCAGATTTGGGAAAATACATGCTGAAAAGGAAAAAAAGAAGCACAAAGAAGTGCAACTATTACATTGTGTGTTCTTAGTGTGTTTTAAGGCCGCAACCATACGGAATAACTTGGGCGTAATTATTTATCGGGTGACAGTTCATTTAGGATAGAGTACTTTTAATTTGGCATCATGAACTTCAAAAATTAAAATAATTTTTCTAACTTTTCAAATTTCTAAATTTCTAATATTAAAGAGCAGATTTAAACAAGATATGTCCAAAATGAACAAAAATATAGGATTCACTTCAAAATTGATGAAAAGGAATAAAAATTAATGACCAGAAAAAAAATTAATGACCAGCTTCTTAAAGTGGCATATGTATACATGGGAGTGGATGGGCGAGTGGGCATGTCCATTACACTTTCCAGCAAATATTATTGTGAGACTTGAGGAAAGGAAAAGAAAGAACACTTTACAAATATACTGGAGATGTTTTTCTTCTTAATATTCTACTCAGAAAAGGAAAATAAGTTTTTTTTAATACTGTTTTAACTGCAAATCTACCTTTTCCCATGAGACTTTGAACTTTTAAGTTTTTTATTGTGTATTCCTTTATTTCTACTGAGTATATTTTCCAGGTTTTCCAGCCTATTAGATCTTTTCAAAAGTGAAATTACTCTAGGGATTAAACAAAAAAGGTCATGGGACTTACATTACATTTATCTTATTTGGACATGTTTGCTTTTGTTTTGTTTTGTTTTCTTAAAGGAACAAGACCACTCAAGGTGAAGGATAACCTACTAATACCAGCACTTTGAATGAGAATTTGTTTCTCTGCCACAAATTGAACTTTTTTTTTTTTTTTGGTGTGTGTGTGGAGGAGTTGAAACGAACCTAACTTTGTGGCATAGCAGCTATGCAGCTTGAAATCCAAGTAGCACTAAATTTTATTATTTCATATTTGTACAATAAGCTTCCCAGGAGACGTGTCAACATTTTTGGTGAAGAGCTTGAAAGACTTCTTAAGAAGAAATATGAAGGGCACTGGTATCCTGAAAAGCCATACAAAGGATCAGGGTTTAGATGTATACACATAGGGGAAAAAGTGGACCCAGTGATTGAACAAGCATCCAAAGAGAGTGGTTTGGACATTGATGATGTTCGTGGCAATCTGCCACAGGATCTTAGTGTTTGGATCGACCCATTTGAGGTTTCCTACCAAATTGGTGAAAAGGGACCAGTGAAGGTGCTTTATGTGGATGATAATAATGAAAATGGATGTGAGTTGGATAAGGAGATCAAAAACAGCTTTAACCCAGAGGCCCAGGTTTTTATGCCCATAAGTGACCCAGCCTCTTCAGTGTCCAGCTCTCCATCGCCTCCCTTTGGTCACTCTGCTGCTGTAAGCCCTACCTTCATGCCCCGGTCCACTCAGCCTTTAACCTTTACCACTGCCACTTTTGCTGCCACCAAGTTCGGCTCTACCAAAATGAAGAATAGTGGCCGGAGCAACAAGGTTGCGCGTACTTCTCCTATCAACCTCGGCCTGAATGTGAATGACCTCTTGAAGCAGAAAGCCATCTCTTCCTCAATGCACTCTCTGTACGGGCTGGGCCTGGGTAGCCAGCAGCAGCCACAGCAGCAGCAGCAGCAGCAGCAGCCATCCCAGCCGCCGCCACCACCACAGCAGCAGCAACAGCAGAAAACCTCTGCTCTTTCTCCTAATGCCAAGGAGTTTATTTTTCCTAATATGCAGGGTCAAGGTAGTAGTACCAATGGAATGTTCCCAGGTGACAGCCCCCTTAACCTCAGTCCTCTCCAGTACAGTAATGCCTTTGATGTATTTGCGGCCTATGGTGGCCTCAACGAGAAGTCTTTTGTAGATGGCTTGAATTTTAGCTTAAATAACATGCAGTATTCTAACCAGCAATTCCAGCCTGTTATGGCTAACTAAAAAAAAAAAAAAAAAAGTGTATCGTACAAGTTAAAATGCACGGGCCCAAGGGGACTTTTTTCATCTCCTTGAGATTTTTTTTTTAAGCTTATAGTAAGGATACATTCAGGCTTGGTTACAAAAATAAAACATGCATCATTTTTCATTTGCCAACCAAGCACAAAGTTATTTTATACTGACTGTATATTTTAAAGTATACTCTCAGATATGGCCTCTTACAGTATTTAAGATATAGCAAGGACATGGCTGATTTTTTTTTTTATAAAAAATTAGCACTAATAAGTGGGTTTATTGGTCTTTTCTAATTGTATAATTTAATTTAGTACAAAGTTTGTAAAATATCAGAGGATATATATATTGTTTCTACGACATGGTATTGCATTTATATCTTTTTACTACAGTGATCTGTGACAGCAGCAGCTTCATGTTGTATTTTTTTTACTGAAATTGTAAAATATCCATCTTAAAGACATCAACTATTCTAAAAATTGTGTACAGGATATTCCTTTAGTGGTGGAATTAAAATGTACGAATATTTGCTTTTTCAAAAAAATGTATTTTCTGTTAAAGGTTTAAAGATTTTTGCTATATATTATGGAAGAAAATGTAATCGTAAATATTAATTTTGTACCTATATTGTGCAATACTTGAAAAAAACGGTATAAAAGTATTTTGAGTCAGTGTCTTACATGTTAAGAGGGACTGAAATAGTTTATATTAAGTTTGTATTAAAATTCTTTAAAATTAAAAATTCCTATTGTGTGTGGTCTTTGTTTTTAAGCCTTTTGCTAAAGATAGTAGCTGGAGTTATGTTGTAAATTCTTTTTTTTTTTTTTTAGTTGTAGTTGGACACAATACCTTTATTTGCTTTTATGTGGTGCTGAGGATTGAACCCAGGGCCTCGTGCTCAAGCAAGCTACCACTGAACCACAACGCCAGCCCTTATGTTGTAAATTCTAATGATAAAGAAAGTTCTGACTCATTGAATCACAAAGGAATAATGGAAACAATTGCTCTTCTAGTGCATCAGATAGTGGTTTGCCACATAAAAAGTTGTCCTACCAAAACTATGTAGCCTGACCAGTGCTTGGGACAGCATTATTTGTTAGCAACCCTCAGTCCATGTTTGTCTCCCCACAATGGAGATATGATAAGACTACTTAACCCTATTTTATAGCAAATTTTAAAAAACCATGCTGATCTCTGAGAATAAAGTGATATGATGAAGTTTACTCATGTAATAGAGGATTTATTTGAAATGCATATGGAAAGCCCATAGTATCAATTTTCTGTTTTGTAATGAATAGTTCGATAGTTCAGAATACTTGGACAAAGCAGCTGACCTAACTTTAGAAAAAAATCTGTATATTAATTCTTACAATTAAGTTCAGACATTGTATATAGCTAGAGTACTTGTGATCAAATCTAATCATGTTTAGACAAGATGTTAAATGTTAGTATCTGTGTTCACTTTCCCAGCAAAAATGTTTTTGCAAGTGGTAGCTAATCTGTTAGTTTGGGGGTTTTAAAGATGAGTTGCAGACAGTGTATCAAATTTAGGGTCTTGGTAAGGATGGAATTTTTTTGTTTGTTTTTGTTTTAACTGGTGAGTTGGAAGAATACCTTTAAGTAAAATGATGAGTCATTATACTGTTTAAATTGTTCATTGATGCAGTGTTGACATAGTATTAGTGAGAATATTATCTTGAACTTTAAGAAAAAAAAAATAACTCAGTGCTTTTATAGTAAGAAACCAGCACATCTGGGTTACCAGTGAAATAAATTTGGTCTCAAATGAGTTTTTTTGGACACCAGTCTACAAAAGCCTTTTGTTACTTACCCATGCAGTATAGAGCAATAAAAAAGTTTTAAGGAAACAAGCTCTGAAAATAACAAGAGCTAAGCTGTTCCGCCAGCTCCATGGTGAGCCCTTTGTCCTTTAGTGGACAGAATGAGGCTATGAAGAAGCATTGGAACAGTTAGTGGAACCAACAGAGCTGGTCTGCCAGCACTTCCAATTATGTGCCTTTGTGATCACAAAGTTGGAATAGCTATCAGAATGGGGAATGGTTTAAGCACTAGTTGCCAGAGAGCTTGGTGAAGTTATCATAGGCTTAACTTGAAAGAAAACTGGCCATTGAGTAAAGAAAGGCTATCGTTAACGTTTTTCTGAAAATCAGAATTAGGCAGCTGGAGAGTACATACACAATCATTTGTAATGGACTAGACACATACACGTTCAGATTTTAAATATTGAGCTTAATGTATGAATGTTTTAGTTCTTGGGGAAAATTTATCTTGGTACAGATAGTTTTGCACTTGAGAAGGATTAACTCAAATTTTACTTGATTGATTTCATGAAACTTGGTATGATTTGAGCTTCATGAGGACTTTTTTTTTTTTTTTAAGAGAATGAACAAAGGCCTTGTTTTCACGTCTTTTTTGCTCATTAGGAATGGAAACATTTTAAAAGGTGCTTTTGTCTAGTACATCTTAGAAAGCTTATATCTTAGCCCCAAATCTTTTTCTCCCCACTATGCCATCAGCTTTTGGCTCTTTGCATATGAAGACTGTTAAGGTTTAGGTTTGAGGAGTTAATTATCTTCAGAGGTCTTTTCCAGCTTTTTGACCACAGCAGCCTCTGAGTGTTCTCTTCTGGGGTCCAACACACTGCTTTATAGGTTGTGTAGCTCAATGATAACCAAACAGTAGCTTTCCTAGTGTATTTCACTGCCATATTTTTATTTTTTCTAAAATCAGATGCAGTGAAATCTTCGAATAGCTTTTACCTACAATAGATGACAGATGTTGGCTTTCTTCAGCCAAAATGTCTCTTTATAATAATGTTCATTTACTGTAATTAGTTAGCTGTTGAAGGTGGGACTAAAGGTGCCCCTAAATTTGTAATATTTTTCTAATGAGTGTTGTCATTAATTTCATTCACATACAGATGTCTTAGATGCTGGCATCAGTTGAGAGATTTGACCTAACTTTTAGGACTTAGGTTATGTTAAAATAAGTCTCTAACATATAAAGAAAATAAAGTATGTCTCTTTAGAAATATATAAGCTAATGAAATAAAAATACTGGTTGTAGACCTTCCTCCACACCATTTCTTACACCAAATAGCATAGGCACAATGGCACAATACCTCAAGAAAGCAGTCATACCTAGTATCCCATAGGATTGGTTCTAAGACCCTCCACAGATACAAATTCTGAGGATGTGCAAGTCCCTACTATAAACTGGTGAAGTATTTGCATATCTTCTACTTTAAATCATTTCTAGATTACTTCTACTATCCAAAACAATGTAAATGCTACATAAATAGTCACTATACTGTGTTGTTTAGGGAATAAGACAAGGAAAAAAAGTCTACATGTTGAGCACATTTCTCCCCCCCACGTATCTTGGATCTGTGGTAGGTTGAATCCATGTATGTAAAATCCACAGACATAGGACTGACTTGTTTGGCTGGAATGCAGGCTTTTGTCAGAGGTTGTGTAACAACTCTAGTGTGAGAACGGATAAGAGGAAAATAGCCCTATTAGAAACAAGTATGTGAAACTGTCATCACTGAATAAAATCCATGTCATTGTTTAGAACACCAATTAATTGATGCTTAATTAGTTTGGCCCAGGAGGTCACTTGAGATCAGGGTTCCTTAGTCGTAGCATATTGGTAAAATATTATTATCTTCTTGTTGAAAGGATCTAGGATCAATATCTGTGTATGCAATTGGAAAAGTAGTAGCATGTGTTCACTGAAGTCATTTTTTTATCTTCTAAATGATTCATTTAAATACATAGCACTATATGTCAAGCACAGTTCTAACCCAATATGAAGACCAGAGAGAAGAGGGGTTGAGGAGGGCCTGAGGTACAAAAAGCTTACCTCACCCAAGATTGAATGGCTAATACATGGCAGACTTGGTATTCAAATTTGAGTAATGATTTCAGAGTTCATACTTTTTTTTTTAAATAAGAGAGAATTTTAATATTTATTTTTTAGTTCTCAGCGGACACAACATCTTTGTTTGTATGTGGTGCTGAGGATCCAACCTGGGCCGCATGCATGCCAGGCGAGTGCACTACCACTTGAGCCATATCCCCAGGCCCGAGTTCATACTCTTAAGCCCTATGCTTTGTCCCCTCAGATTAGCTGCTATGCTGATTTAAAATTGGAGGATAAAAACCTTTTTTTTTTTTTAAAGGTATGACTTACAGAAAACCTACAAAAGTATTAATGAGAAGGGTCTAGTGGAAGCCTATTTATATTTACCAGATTTGTTACTGTAATGAAATACCTGAGATAATTAATATAAAGAAAAAAGGTTTATTTCACTCAAGTCCTGGAGGTTCCTGTCCAGGATTGGGTGGCCCCCTTGCTTTGGGCTCTGGTGAGGGCACCAGATTGCAATGATGATGAGCACCAGCTAGAGCAAACCACTCACATCATGAGCCAGGAAGGAAAGAGATATAGGCTGGGGTCCCATGATCTCTTTAGAGGACACAGTTCCAGTGACCTAAGGACCTCCCACTAGGCACCACCTCTTAAAGGTCCACAGCATTTCCCAAGAGGGCCACCCTGGGAACCAAGCCTTTTACACAGGGACTTTTGGGGACACTATACCCAAAGCAAAGCACAACGATCATAAGTTATGATGATGTTTTGAGAGGGATACTTTGTATTTCCATTGGCCAAAAGCTATATATCATAGGATATCTGGAAATGTTTCTAGAAATTATAAGTCACATCAATGCTGTCATTTTGTTGGTTTTCTTAATTCAATCATGTAAATTCTCATTTTAGAACTACTGATGATTTCCTGGTGTTAGAGACTATAAATTCAATGGACATATTACTTTAACCATTGATCCTGTGGCTATTTTCCTAAACATTTCTTATCTGTGGTTACTGACAAACACTCCAAAGAGAGTTCAAAGTAATGTTTAACAATATGTTTCTTGTATCGATGATTTTTAAAATAACTTAAAATTTATTTATTTATTTATGTGGTGCTGAGGATCAAACCCAGCACCTCACATGTGCTAGGCGAGCACTCTACTGCTGAACCACAACCCAAGCCCCTATTGTATCTATGATTTATTTGTAAATTACTGAAGTTATCTTAAGGCAAACCTTTGTAATGTGTGATTTCTATAGGTTATAAGTTCTGAGAATTTTTTTTCTTTTATTTCAAAATGTTAAGGAATCCAAATGACCTCTTATTTAAAACTTGTTTTTGAAAAATTCAAAATATGTTTTGATTTAAAATAAAAAGTGGTTACATTTTAGAAGCATTAGCTATTATTTATGGACTTATATATCTTTTATTGTTACTATCAGTTTTGAATATGTTTAAAGTGCACAATAAACAGAAACATCCAATTTTAAAATGAACCAGAAGAATTTCTGTAGTTTTGATATGAACTAAATCCCATTATACTAAATTACCTTATATTTAGACTTGGGGATTGGTTGGAATTTAAACCAAATACTGCTGAACACTTCTGTGGGCTACTAGAGATTTAGATTGGACTAATAGTCTTGCTATTAATGGAATTTCACTTGTAAGTAGTAAATCTCTACTAACCATTTTTATATCAGTATATCAGTTTTAAGATTTATATATTTTAGAACACTTGATATATATGTTAAGCATATTGGTAAGATATTATCTTATTTAGGATCCAGGATCAACATTAACATATATTATCAATATTAACATATATATATGTTTATATATATATATCAAGTCTTCTAAAATGTATATCCTGTTAGATTTTGAGATCTTCTCACAATTAGGCAAACTTTAGGGGAAAAAATTTTAATCAGAAGGCAATTCATGTCTGGAGACTCTTTGAAATTATAGGTCTATTTCTTTGCTTAATCTTATCGTCTTTTGGCTCAGATGGCTCAGGTTATTCTTCTGTAAAGCAGCTACAGTGATATCAGTGTACTTCTTAGGAAGCAATAACTAATCCCTTGCCATTGAAAGTTGTTAGAGGACTAATAGAACGTGTGTCTTCAAAGGCTTATGGTATTTAAAAGCCGTGGAGTTCAGAACTTTAGACATATTTGTTGCCCTTTAAAATCAGAAAAGTAAATGAAGACCTGTCTTCCCATATCAATATTTCATTGTCTAGTAGTTACTTGTATCAGTGAGTAATTTATATAGTAACATCCAAAAAGCTATTCTATTCATGTTTTGGTAATAAATGTCACTGAGCTCATATTTCTAGTTGTTGCCCTGAGGTAAACCAGTGTTGAGCGTTCTTTTTCATGTCATTGGCAAGTTGATTTAAACCAATATACCGTTTGACATTCCTATTGAGAGCAGCCAAAAATGTAGGCTACATTAAAGTCCACGATGTTGAGAAAAAATATTGAACAGTAGTTGTTGTCCTTTAAACGACAGTGGCCCGGGAATAGGAGGAGTTGAAAGGTAGCTCTGGTGATAGAAATGTCCTTTGGAGAGGGATGCTAGCTGTATGTTAGTGCAGGTAGAAAAGAAGTGGAGGTTTGCTTTACAGACGGGAAAAACATTGAGGACTTGGAAGGAAAAACACATTCCCTCTGGCATTATGAGTACTTACTTCACGGACAAAATATGACCAGTGTGCAGAACAGAGAACAGGTGTAGAATATTTTTAGACAAACCTTGGCATATATCGTAGGTCGCATCCCTTCTGTCTATACACTCCTCAAGTGTTTCAAAAATAATTGTGGAAAAGCCACATTGACAAAAATGAGCTAGACATTGCTTTTATGTTCTTTTTTTTTTTTTTTTTTACACTGAATGACTGAATGTTAAAGTCAAACATAAACTTCCTCCCCAGCCATCAGGTTGCAGCTATTTTTAAATGTTGTTTCTCTACATGTCCTTCTATAGTTCTTGAGGTTTCTTTCTTTTCCTTCCTTTGCCCTATTGACAGAATTGGGAAACTATGGTGCCATAGACTCTTAGGAATATGAAGGCTGGGTCGTGTGTTCCCCCTACAACCAGATTCTGATTTAAAACAATGTCATCCTTCCTCTAGGGCACAAATAAAGTGTGACAAGCATGGATGTGGTATTGGCCTAGCCGGATATCCAGCCAATGGGTATGTGTGGATGACTTCTGGATACTGAGAGAAGGGAATACCATCCGTGTCTCATCAGTGTGGCTTAAGAAAGGGACCCATAGGCCCATGCATATATTGTCCATTTTAGTACAGGGGTCAGTTACCTTGGACACAGGCCAAGTAGTTCCTAGGCACAGTCCCTTTTCCTGTTCTGCCCTACATGCAGGTCCTCCTTTCAGATGGCTTTTCCTTGCCACCTCCTCACCACCCATCAATTCTTTTCTAGAAGGATGAAGGCTGGATTTTGTTTTGTATTGAACGTGCCTGTTCTTTTTTCCACTCTTGATTTTCCACATCTGCCTACTTGCTCTCAAAGCTCTTTTCCCCAAAATAATTCTCCTTGCTTTGTAAACTACCTACCATTCCAAACCTCATTAGAGCCCAAGTGGCTTACTTTCTGTTAACTCCTTTCTATTTCCAGGAAACACAATGAGGATCCCTAAACCACTTCAATACAATGCTTAAGACAGCCGCAATCCCTGGGCAGCCTTTCTAGAAACTAAGGTGTCACCAGAGGCTCTTTAACTAAAGCTTTTGAGCACAGCCTAGTTTTCATATGGCTATAAGGATTTTATCTGGGGAAATAGCATTTCTATGAATCTTGCAAAAGATTGAAAGAAGGGAAGAGAAAAAATTGGGAGTAGGGAACTTAAAAAAGAGAAATGTTTTTTGGAAGAAGACTCTTATTATCACAAAATTTCAAAGATGTTTTTAGGTACTGTGGAAGTGTAACAGAGAGATGAAGGTAGATATCTCCCAGGAGCATCTGCCAGGCAAAAAGGAGGCTAGGGTGTGTGTCTGTTGCCTTTGTTTCAGGATAATAGAGCAGGGAGATTCTGCACCGATGCCCCCGGGGTTAACCCTGCAGATGGGTTTCCTTTGGCAGAGGCTCTGCAGTTCTGAGATCCAGGACCAGAACCCCCAGTCAGGTATGCTTCAGGGTCCAGATGACTCTGTTTTCTCCCAGATTTTGAAGGAAGGTAAGCAGTTTTTATGTGCTGCCTGTTTAGGAACTCTAGAGGCCATGATGCCTTGTTTGTCCTCAATAGATAGGTGTGTATGTGTGCGTGTGTGTTGCTGGGGATTGAACCCAGGGCCTGTGTATACACGGCAAGCACTCCACCGACTAAGCTATATCCCCAGCCCCAATAGGAGGCTTTATATAAGAATCACCTTCAATTATTTAGGAGGCCATATAATATCAGTTTGTGCCAAGTTTCCCTCTCCTATAAGTGATTGCTTGCTTCAACTCCAAACTCTTTTTTTTTTTGGTGCTGGGGATTGAACCCCAGGCATTTAACCACTGAACCACATCCCAGCCCTTTTTATTTTTTGAGTTGAGACAGGGTCTTGTTAAGTTGCTTAGGGCTTTTCTAAGTTGCTGAGGCTGGCCTTGACCTCGAAATCCTCAGCCTCAACCTCCCAAGCTTCTGGGATTACAGGCATGTGCCACGATGGCCAGCCCAAATTCTTTTTAATATCAACATTTTCCAGGCAAAATTAGGACAGAGAAATGTGTTGTAAGATATTAAAGTTTGAGAGCTATGTGCTGGTTTCATTTACCCACATCACCACTGCTCTCTGGATCATCAGACTCTTCAAGAAATAATAGGCACTTCGGTTACTGGTGTGTTTGTTCCTGGGCTTCACTTGTTACAACAAAAGGGTTGTATGGACTCAAGTTGCTGCCCTGGGCTCAGATTCCATTCATGACCCTAAACTTTCTTTCAAACAAAGTGAGATACGACTGAACAGCCATTGTTTATTCATTCAACACATTCATGGAACTCATACTGGGTTAGGAACCAATGTGCTCACTAGCGTGCACGTTCTCTCTCTCTCTCTCTCTCTCTCTCTCTCTCTCTCTCTCACACACACACACACACACACACACACACACAGTTGGAACCTCTCAAGGAGCTACAGTCTAGCAGAAGATAACACCCAATCCCAAAGGAACACCTAGAAGTATGAGCCAAAAGGAAGAGACACGCCTCTCTGAGGTGTTCTAGATCTAGAAGGAGTTAGCAAGTCATGAAGAACAGGTCAAAAATTCACGGGAAACTCTTGAGAAGCCTGGAATCCCTCAAATGCCCCTCTCCAATGGAGGGACAGCCAGTGGAGAGAAAGAACAAGGTGGTGGATCTTTTTCTTCTGACACGTTCCCAGGGAGCAGAATGTGCTCGTTAAAAGCAGAGGAAGCCGGACCTGGAAGTGTGCAGCCAGCCCATCACTCTTGGGAGACGCTGTCTTTGAATCTGGACATTTTAATACATTGTTCACTATTTCAACCTTTGTACAGTAACATTATGAAGAGAGAGGGAGCTTAGAATTTCCTTAGCCACCAAACCCAGAGGTGGGATGGGGAGGGAAAGTAAGAAGCGGACAGCAGAAGCTGTGGGATGCGGGAGGGAGGGAGGTTGGATCAGGGGGTGGCTCTGATTCCTATCTCTGAAGATGGATTTTTAGTTTAGTTCTTGTCCTAGAAACCTCCTCAGGTTAGAAGCTCCCCAAAGATCATCGGGTTTGCTTTCCTCTCTTTAGTGACAAAATCTTTTTGGTTTTGTGATGTCACAGTTCACAGCAGATGCCACCCTTCCAGAAGTTGGTGGAAAATGTGTGTTCATTGCACAAACTTGAACACCCCCAGGTCATTCCCACGTGCCATCCTCATCATCACACCCTGCCCCTGGCCAAGATAACAAGGCTTTGTGGATTTCAACTGTTCTGTCTTCCAGTTTGGTTATTCGGATGCCTGAAATATTTTCCAGTTCAAATGTAAATCAAAGAATGAGGCTTTAGAAGGAAAACTCTGCATAAATCTCTTCCAAAAATTAACAACCCCAAATAACTTCTACTCTTGGTAACTTGTCCTGGGCCATGTCCTTCCCCAGGCTCCCTTGGTGGCCAAGCACTCTGTCATCCACTGAAAATACCACCACAATCTGGCCAAGCTCCTCCACATGACCTGGAACTGTTCAGAGAACATCACTGCTCTGTACAAAACACGGATTCTGCTTGGGTGTGAAAACACCAGCATCTGATGCGGCCTCACACCAACTTCACCAGCAGGATGTTTAGGCCACACAACTTTTATTCCAGACTCCCTTTTAACTGCTAAGAACTAAATAAGAATGCTCACAGTAGAGTAAGGATCTGCATTAAGCCTCAAAATAACCTTACTCCCAGTGATCCTGCACAGGAAGAATGTGCTCTCTGGGCTCAGACTTTGAATTGAACCCCAAACTCACCTTTACATAGCTAAACCTAGTCAGCCTTTTATTTCCTATCTATAAAGGAGGATTGAGAAATTCTACTTGTTAGGTTTGTGTGATGTACATAAGATGTATAGCTGGATGCGGTGGTGCATATGTGTAATCCCAGCAGCTCAGGAGGCTGAGGCAGGAGGATCATAAGTTCAAGACCAGCCTCAGCAACTTAGCAAGACCCTGTCTCAAAAGAACTGGGGAGGGCTGGGGATATGGCTCAAGCGGTAGCGTGCTTGCCTGGCATATGTGCGGCCCGGGTTCGATCCTCAGCACCACATACCAACAAAGATGTTGTGTCTGCCGAGAACTAAAAAATAAATATTAAAAATTCTCTCTCTCTCTCTCTCTCTCTCTCTCTCTCTCTCTCTCTCTCTCTGTCTCTCTCTCCGACTCTTTCTTTTAAAAAAAAAAAAAAAAAAAAGAACTGGGGATGTGACTCAGTGATTAAGTGACCCTGGGCTCAATCCCCGGTACCAAAAAAAAAAGGAAACATACACACACACACACACACACACACACACACGTATATGATTTATGTTAAGCATATTCGTTTTCCCCACATAGAATAACTTGAATCAATGGGAGGTCAGCTGGCCTTAAACATGCCTTTTCATGAGAGCCCTAGGAGACTGACTTCCTGGTGGATTATCAGGGAGAAGGGAGGAAGCAAAGGTGAGAGAAAACCACACTTGACTATTCTCAAATCATTGGTGGAAGATATTAAACACACTGTTAAGTGCATGGGCTTTAGAGTCACAGACACTCATCTAGGTTTGGTTCTCTGTTTGACCAAGGACCTTGGGCGAGTTCTTCCACCTCCCGGAGCCTATTTCATCGTCTCTGAAATGATGAGAATATTAAATGCAGGTGAGTAACATATACCTCACAGGATTGTAAATGTTTAATGGGCATAATGAGCACATATTATGTGCTGTTAGCTCTTAGTAATAGAAGTGATCAACTCTGCCACCAGGGCTTCTAATTGGTAAAGGGAACCCTCTTTCTAGGAGGCCTGGATGAGAATAGGTCACCATCTGTGTCTTACTGGAGCTGTGTTCTGTGCATCCATAAATACAAGCTTTTCCTCTTAGTAGGGTAACAGGGTGAAATCACTGTTTGTGAGGATTGTGGAGAATGTTTGGAGTCTATTATTGATCATGTCAGGGCCCTAAGGCGGTTGCTTCTTGTGGCACATTGAGATGGGGAGTGCTACCTGAATAAGGAGTCAAAGCTGAGCCCTCTCTTCTGAGGCATTGAAGCTGGCAGTGGAGGGTGGAAAATGTTTCTAGGGCCTCTCCGGGGGGTCCCAGAGGCTTCCCATCTCTACACAAATTACACACTATCTTTTCTTGCTGGGCCACCAACTGAATAACCCAGTAGGTGTAGGCGTGGGAGGCCTCTCTCTTTCTCTCCCGTCTCTTCTCTAGGCTGCACAACTTTTATTCCAGACTTAGGCGCCCTCACCTGCACTCTTCTCTGCTGGCTAGCTAGATTGCCTCTACTCTCACTTTGCTCTCCAGGGGAGAGTGGGAGTGGGTCCACTACAAAGGCCCAGCTCTGGCTTCTTGTTCCAGCCATGGGCAGAAACACGCCACAGCAATTATCCCCGGCCAACTGGAGCAACCAGCCCTGGGAAGACTACTTCTGGAAGACACTCCTGGTCTATTATTATTCCATTTTATAGGTGAAGGAACTGAAGCTCAGAGAGAATAACTTACCCAATGTCACATAGCCAGTATTTGGGCTCAGGCAGTCTGTCTCAAGAGCTCATTCTACACTCGTAGTGCCATGTATTCTGGAAGCTGAGGTGGGAGAATTACTTGAGCCTGGGAGTTTGAGACCAGCTTTAAAAATATGAGACCTTCATCTTAGGAGGAAAAAAAAAAATAAAACACTTATGCTCTTCCACGACTTTGACCTTTGCTCACTGTCACCTCCTTGGACATTAAGATTTAAGAACTCTTTGCCCGGTGTGGTGGAGCGTGTCTGTAATCCCAGCAACCTGGGAGTTGAGGTAGAGGAATCACAAGTTTGAGATCAGCCTCAGCAACTTACAAAGGCCCTAAGCAACTTAGTGAGACCCTGTCTCAAAATAAAATCAAAAAAGAGTGGGGATGTGGCTCAGTATAGTTTAGTTTCTCCTAGAAACCTCAGAATAGAAGCTCCCCAAAGATCATCTGATTTGCTTTCCTCTCTTTAGTGGCAAAATCTTTTTGGTTTTATGATGTCAGAGTTCATAGCAGATGCCATCTTTCCAGAAGTTGGTGGAAAATATGTGTTCATTGCACAAACTCAGACACCCCCAGGTCACTCCCACATAAAACGCCCCTGGGTTCAATACCTGGTACCAAAAAAAAAAAAAAAAGGAGAGAGAGAGAGATATAAGGATCCCCACGCCTAAAATATCTGCTCTTTCTTTTTAAAGGTTTATGTAATGCAATTATAGCAGCAATGACCACTAACAAAGTAATCAAAGTAATTCTTAGACCTTTAGTCATTACTTCCATGTAAGAAACAAGATTATAGCTGCTGCACAGGTGTCTTTGAAGAGCTGTTGAGTAACTGGCCTGTTGTCAGCCTGATTCCTGGGAGGCAGCATCTGTCACAGGCTCTGAGCTGTGTGCCACAGGAGGGCCTCGCCTCTCGCTCCTGCCCTCCCCCTTTCTGTCAGCCCCTCTTACCTTATTTAACTAAGAGCTCAGTAAATCCAGTTTCACCTGAGCATTGTGACAGTTAGTGCTGTGGTGGTGGTGGGGGTCATTTGCCTAATTTTTCAGGAACTCTGTTATACTGAGGAGGAACATTAAGAACTTTATTTGCCTGAAGGTCTGTGAGCCTTGTGGGAGAAAGATGAGGGGATCTTGAGGTTTAGATCTGGTCCTGTGACAACAGGGGTAATTAAAGGGCCCTGCATTACTATCGGCAATAGGGCCATGAACTGCATACCAGCACGTGGCTAAAAAAGGAAATCCCTGGAGTCTCTGGCAGGGCAATAACTTAAAGACCATTAGAGATAGTCCCTCCCCAACACCCCTCCCCCCACAAGCCCTCTGCCAAAGAAAACAGATTTCTATATTAATCCTTTATAACAGGGCTATGCAATAGAACTTTCTGTGATGTTGGAAATACTGTGTTATTCAACATAGTGGCTTCCAGCCTCATGAAACGTGGACCTAAGATGTGGCTAGTGCAAATGAGGAACTGAATTTAAATTTTTTAAAATTGCAGTTCATTTACTTGTTTTTATTGCTATCATATTTTATAGTGCAGTTTTATAATCTTTCTGTAAAGCCTTGGTGCTTCCTGAGGCCCAGGGGCGAGTCAGAAGTGGTGGTGTGGACGTTCAGGAGGAGGACCGCCATCTGGGTCCTCAGCCTTTAACTGAAATGGTTGAAATACATATACCACCGCCCTGTTAAGAGCATGGTTACTAAAGTCAGGCAGACCTGGGCGGGATCCTGGCTCTTCCATTTTTTAACCCTAGGGTCTTGGGCAAGTTTCCTGTAAATGTTTAAGAGTCTCAGCTTCGCATCTGTGAAACGGGAATAATACCTCCGAGAGCATGTCTTCCTCCACAAGGTCCGTAGGGCTTGTTCCTTTCATTCATTCAGTAAATATTGATGGAACACCCTGAGCGGTCAGGCTGTGTGCTGGGTACATAGAAGTGAACAAAACATACATTGTCTTTGCCCTCCTGACAGCTGTAGCCCAGGGTGGAATCTATCAAATGGTGACACAATAAAATAATATCTAACTTTTTTATTTTTTGTGAGGATTCAATCAGACAATATGTGTAAAGTGCCCAAGACAGGTTGTTAGAACTCAAATATCTGTTCTCTGGAACTCTGCTTCTCTCCTGCTCAGGGTCCTTGATAATACTCCAGGCCCCCTGACTGACCACACAAAGAGAGATGCCCTGACCTGCTCCCTTAGATTAGATAAAATTGAAATTTCCCTTTTACCAAATCAGAAAACAACCAATCAGGATAGGTCAGGGCTCCTGCAATATCCTCAAGACATGGAACAGGCAACACCCCAGGGTCCCACCACCCCACGCCTCTTCTCTGCATGCTGGGAGGAGATCTCTCTGGCAGAGCCCAGGCTGGGACATGCTAGTCCTGTCTCCTCTCATATAGGTGGGCTCAAGGGTGGCCATGTTGCTGGAGACCTGGATGCCAGGGTTCCGGGTCCCAGGTTAATCTGGGACATGAATGTAGAAACTCCAACTTGACCTTGAACTAGAAGTGCTGGGAGCTGAGGAGCCTGGGAGGCGGGAAGGAGAAGGTTAGTAGGCTTGCCTACCTGCCTGCCCTATCCTCTCCCCCAGCAGAATGCCAGCCGGAGGCTCGTTCTTCCTTCCTTCTGACACAGCCTGAGAGAGGAGTGTGACCTCAGGGCAGATTCCAGAATGAGGGCACAGCCAAGAATAGGACCCAGGAACCCTGCCACCCATCCTGCCTGCATTAATCACACATTCCCCAGAGGAGGAGGGAGGAGGGAGGCTTCAGGCTCTTTGGGGAGGTGGCAGGAAGAGGAGGAAGGGAGGCGTGCTGAGGTGGAACTGGGGAAGAGGAGGGAAGACCTGAGGAACCCCTTCCCCAAGCTGCGGTCATCCAGTGCCGTGCACGCCAGGCCCATGGTCCCTGGATCCCGTTCCTCCAGCAAGCTCCTGCTGAGCTCTGTGAGCTGGGCACTCCTGGAGCCCCTAGGCAACCATTCTGATCAGGATCAGTGCCAGCACAGAGGGTGACTTGAAGAGGCCTAGGCAGCCTGGGGACAGCAAGGCTTCCCCCAAAGAGTCACGTCTTGAAGGACAAGTAGGCACAGGGCTGATGTTGCACTCGGGAATCTAGGCCATGACTACGTATGTGTGTGATGGAAATACATGTCACATGGCGAGGTCGTAAAGAGCCTGGGTGGTGCGCATGCGGCTGGCTGGAGGCAGGCTCTTCTGTGGTATCTGCAGTCCTGACGGTTCGCCACATTGCCCAGTCCAGAGCAGGGTGTGTGTGTGTGTGTGTGTGTGTGTGTGTGTGTGTGTGTGTGTGTGTGTGTGTGTGTGTAAAGCATAACATAAGCATTAGGAGTTCTGATATCAGATTAGCAGGTTCCAAATCCTGGCTCTGCCACTCAGCAGCTGTATGATTTGGGACATGTTTTCTTTTCCCTTCTAGCCTTAATTTCTCTACCTACAAAACAGTATCCTGTCTCATGCAGCTTCAATGGAGATTACAAAGAGACAGTGCCCAGTGCCTGTCACACAGTAAGTCCTCACTCAGGCTGATGTAACAGGACAGTTGGACAGAGGGACACCTCCATAGTGGAAGGAAAACACCATAAGGCTATGTATTATGGTTCCCCTTCCCTGGTCAGGTTCCATCTCTCATCCCTCCTCTCTGGCCCCACTGTCCAGGGGGTGACATCAGACTATGGAGCAGCTGGCCACACAATGGAGCAGAGTGTCCTAGGAGGCTGGAGGTGCAGGGAGGGGTGCGGAGGGGGGGGATGCAGAGGGTGGAAAAAGCCAAGCTGCCTGGCTCAGAGGCCCAGGGGCTGGTCTAGAGAGACGGTGGGCCAGAATGGGCTGGAGGGGAAGAGATGCCCTTAAAAGAGGGACAGTGGGGCCAGGGAGACACAAACACAGAAAAGGAGGCGTGAGTGTCCAGTATAGACTGGGAAGTGGGTGAACCTGGCCTCTGGGAAGGAGACCTCAGGCTCCCCATGTCCTGGGGCCCCCTGAGGCCAAATCTCCCAGACTGAGTGAGGTAACCTCCACAGGCTGCCTGGCAACCCAGCCTTGGGAACTGGCTTGTCCTTGACTGAGCCTCTACTAGATTTCAGGCATTGCATAAGGCCTAGGGTGGCAGAGATGAAAGAGTAAACACGGTTTCAAGGATAGGAAAATAAATGCCATGCAGTATTCAGAAATTGCAGTAGATTCCCAACAACCCATTCCCAAATGTCATGTATTCTGAGCCCCAAATCAGCCCATGTGAAGAGCCCAGGCTGGACATACTCTGTGGGCAACAGAATAAAGCATGGAAAAAGAACAAGGGTTGAGCTCTAGGTCCTGGGGCCTATTCTTGGCCAGGGAGCCACTGAGGGTGAGAAGGTTCCAGGCAGCCCTTCTGTGCCAGGCTGTTTCTCAGGTTTTCCAAGCTTCCAAGGGATACAGGCTCAACCCCCCACCCAAGTCTCTGTAAAGTGCTCTTCCTGCTGTCTTTCTTACAGATGAGGAACTCAAGGCTCAGAGAGAGTGGATAAGTGGCAGAGTTGTGATTCAGAGCTGTGTGAGTGCCCCCGTGGGTTGTGTGGTTTCTGACTCTGCCAGCCTGGCACTGTGGGTGGCTCCCCTGAACTTGCACTTCCACCCAGAAAACAGAACAATGACCTGGGCCCTATGGTCCAGCCACAGGGCTCAGGCCCATATTTGTGCAAGTGAGGGTAGGCAGGAGGTGACACTGGCCCCCTTGTCCTATTGCTATAGGCTATTTGTTTAGGCACCCTGGGCTGGAAACAGGTGCGACAGAGGTCCCCAGGCCTAGGGAGGGGCAGAGTGAGGAGACAGACTTCTCCCTCCCTGATCACAGCAAGTTGGGGCTGGTGGTTCTGTTCATGCCGTCTTGAGGGCTAAATTTTGTGCTCAGTGTCCTCCCAGGGACAACTTGAGATCTCCTGTGGGTGGCTCCCCTGAATCCACACTCCTCTGGCCCTTCTTGTTGGGGAACAGCTTGTCTTCCTGCTCCTGGCCCCCCTTTTATTTATTCTCTTATTGCAGTGAGAATGGCTGACCTGGACTGGGCTAGTTCTAGCCTGGATTCATCCTTTGGGTCATGGCCCAGGGACGGGTGTAGGGAGATGTCTCTGGTGGGGACACAAGTTGTGGGTGTGCTGTAGTTGGACGGCTCTGGACACATGCCAAGAGGTGGGGATAAGCCATGAGCCTCCTTGAGGCCAAAGGTGCTGCTGGTCTCATTCTCAGAAGCCAGCTCCATGTCCCGAGCATACAGGAACCTGGCCTCACCCTGAAACCCAACAAGGAGTCACCACTGGGCAGCACGCCCCTGCCCACCCCTCTCTTGTCTCTTCCACCATCTGATCTCAACACCACCTGTGGTAGGTCGACTCCGCACCTGATCCACCATGCATCCTGGTGGGAGGGGTACTGGGATGGAAGTGAGCACCCTGGCTGGCCTGAGCCCCACCCCTCCTGCCTCTCTGGCTCAGCTTTCTCATTCCTAATCTACAGAGTTGTGCTGAGCGCCATAGTTAAAAATTCACAGTGGGCCTAGAATATTTGCAGTGTCCCTCCAGCACCCACATATGATGCCCCTGGCCTGACTTCCCTCCTGGAAGGTCATCGGAGCAAATGACACTAACCACCGGTCCTCCCTCACTTCCCCACAGTAGCCCAAAGGACACCCAAAAAGAGCTGTTGATACTATGAGTTTTTAATTAGTGTCTTCCTCCTACATTTGAGGAAGAAATGAGGATGCCCCCCAATGGCCTTCTTTAGCTTTGGAGGAGCATGGACAGAATGAAGGACTGAAGAGGGGATGGGGGGGCAGATGCAGAGCTGACAGTGGGGTTCCCAAGTGCTCTATCTTAGTAGTGGGGTGGCTGGGCCCACACAGGAGGCTGGAAACACACACACACACACATGCCACACACACACACACACACACACACACACACACACAGCACAAATGAGCTGCCACATCCCCAAACCTTTCCTCCCAGACCGGTTTACAGCCTCCCTCTGGGTCCCTGCGGGCTCGCGAGGCTGCCACCAGATGGGAGCATCGAGCAACATTCCTCCTGGTTCCAAGCTGCCTCCTCTCCCTTCATTCTTCCACTACCCCCTTCCCAGCCTGCTCTTCTCCTCCTTTATTTTTCTTGCTACCAAAGCAGATCCTGAGGCTTCTATCTGCTTATGTCCAGGGAAGTGAGTGGTATGTGGAATCACACCATCCATCGGACGGGAGCACATGACAGCCGGGAGGGCTTCTGGGGGGCCTTTGTGTTGGGGCATCATGAGCTGGAAAGGACATCTCTCTGTGGTTCTAGCACTGGGCACCCAGGAAGTGCTCAGAAAGCATACACTGAGATGAACTGAACAGAATCAAATCAACAGACCAAGGCAGCCCAGAGAGGAAATAGGTAATCTGCCGGTGCCATGGTGTTAGACACAGGCTAACCCCACCCCAAGGCACCTGTCCGGCACCTGTCCGGCAGCCTCCACTCAGGGCTGGGTTGGACTATGTCTCTGGCTTCCCACTGCCACGACCCTTACCATGAAGTGCTCTCAGTGATCTAAGAGGCTGTGGGGGAGCGTGTCCTGCTGGGTTGCAGGGCCTTCTTGTCACCACACACCTTCTTTGCGAGCCAGTGTGTTCAGCCACCAGCCATCTCTTGAACTCTGGGAGAGCCAGAGGAGGCAGGTGGCCAGCAAAGGGTGACCGAGAAGGCCTGAGCAGCCTGGTCACCAGGAATAACATACATGTATCCATTGACTTCTCCTTTGTTCCCCTCAGCTAAAAAGGGCCCGGCCCTCTTGTTGAACTCAAAGAATAGAAGCGGATCTAAGACCCTCTGGTAGCTTTTTTGTGACATGTTGATAGCCGTTTCCCTGCGGGCCCAAGACTGTCGAATCTGATCTTGCCCAGTTTAATGACGGAGGGGCACCGGGGTGGGTAGGTGGAAGAGGACCAGGGAGAGGTGCATGGGCTTCAGTGCAGGCCCAGGAACTCCTTGAGGACATCACAGGTCTTCTTGTGCATGACCTCTCGGAGCTTCCTGACCCGCCGGCTGCTGGATGCTCCCACGAAGCTGTCGGGTCGCAGCATGGCCATACCACCATCCACCTCGCCCATGATGATGAGTGGCGTCTCGCCCACTGTCACGTTGGGGCAGGGACAGGCCCAGTCCACGTGGAGCAGAGTGACCTCCAGTGGCTCCCGGCCCAGGAACTTGAGGCCCATCTTCTCATCCTTTAGAACCTCGTCCACAGTCACCAGAGCACGGCCGGAGTCAGGCTCCTCGGTCAGCTCTGAGACTCGGCCCAGTATGACAAAGTCACTCCGACAGAAGCTGGTGACGAGTTTCTGCCGCGGCTTGCAGGCCCGACACTGCTGGTTGCCCCGAGGGAAGGGGCACGACTCCTCGCAGGCCTCGCGGCTCTCAAAGTTGTTCCCATTGCCCTCACAGCCGCCATAGACGAAGGACTGGCACTGGCTGGTCTGGCTGTTGTAGGCCCAGCGTGGCGCGTAGGCCTTGCAGGGCCCCTGAAGGGCGGGCAGGCTGCACACGGCCAGGGGCCCGCTCATGCAGGCCACCATGCAGGCCTCGTAGGTCTCGAAGTGGTTGAGGTTGCGGTGGCAGTGGCCAAAGGTGAAGGTCAGGCAGTTGTTGGCCTGGGCATCGAAGTGCCAGCGGGTCTGCTCCTCGCCACAATCCTCGCTGTCCGGGGGCTTCAGGCACTCGGCCACTGGGAAGGCTGTGCCGTTGGGGCTGCTCTCTGAGGTGGCCACAGCCTGACCCCCCCTGACCACGGACAGCGGGAAGTCTGCCCTCAGGACCCCAGCAGCATTCCGGGCCGTGCAGGTGTAGATGCCAGCATCCTGAGGCTGGGCGTTATAGATGACCAGCTGGGCAATGTTGGTGACCACTACATTGCCACGCACATGGTTGGGCCGCATGACCACGTTCTCCCGATCCTCCAGCTGCTTCTCCCAGGTGATCTCAGGCCGGGGCCGGCCCACCACGTCACAGAGGAAGCTCACCGTCTCACCCACGGTGACTGACTGGTGCACGGGGTGGTTGAGCAGCGCCGGGGCCGCCATGTCCAGCCCAGGGGTCTCCGGGGAGGCTGTGGTGGGGTGCACAGTGGTCTCGGGAGGCAGGGGACTGGTGTTGGGCCAGGTGAAGTGATAGCGGCAGGTGACGACAGCCAGCGTGATGCCCCTGGAGCAGGCCTCGGCGTCCATGTAGCAGCGGTTGTAATAGGTGAGGCCGTCAGAGGCACAGGTAAAACTGGGCTCCTTCTCACAGCGATCTTTGCACTTACACACGGGCTGGCCATCCCAGATGTCACACTCAGAGCCCTGCTGCAGACACATGAAGTGGTCACACGTAGCCTCCTTGGGCATGCCCACCGGGCCCTTCTTCCCTCTCACGTCCATGTAGCGGGCCGCCACACAGCTCTTGGTCCCACACACATTGGGGCAGCACTTCTCATAGGTCTCACATTCCTGAAAGAGCCACAGAGAGAGCTCTGAACAGGGAGGGGAAGGAAGAAAGGACACAGTCCTGCCCTGACCTCAGGGTTTGTGGGGAGGGGACTTGCCCGGCTCACCACTGAGTGTGAGTGGAACCCCTGGTGGTGAGAGACTGAGCTCAGGCAGACCCGGCTCTGCCAGGTGCCAGGCCCTCAACTTCGAGCTGACAGGTAGCTTGCTGTGCTCCTCACAAGCCCGCGGTGGGTGCAACCATTATTCCCACTTCATGAATGATGCTACCGAGGCACAGAGAGGTTACAGGTAGCAGACGCCTGTAATCCCAGCGGCTTGGGAGGCTGAGGCCAGAGGTCCATAAGATTAAAGCCAGCGTCAGCAATTTAGCAAGGCCCTAAGCAACTTAGTGAGATTCTGTCTCTAAATAAAATACAAAATAGGGCTGGGGATGAGGCTCAGTGTTTAAGTGGCCCCTGGGTTCAATTCCTGGTACCAGAGAGAGAGAGAGAGAGAGAAAGAGGGAGAGGGAGAGATATTAAGTGACTTGCCCAAGGTCATCTCCATGACTAGTGTGTGGAAAGTGGTGGATCACGGATTTCTAAGAGGGGACATTCTCTTACCACCATTCTATATATGAGTATACAGAGATGCAGAGAGGTGACAATCATGTCACAGCAATGGGAGGTGGCAGAAAGGGACTGCAAAGCCCAGTGGGTGGGATTCTGATATCACCAAATGAGCTCTGGGCTCACAGTGATGCTGCATTCGGGTCTTTTCCGTTGGCTTGAGGATGCCCTGGTGAACTGGGAGACGCCACCTCTGGAGTCTGTCCACACCCCGTCACCCCTAGATCAGGATGTGTTGGGCCCAGGACACCAGGTCTCAGCCTATACCAGAGCCAGGTGCTCGGCTCCGTGAGGGACACTTCATGGAGAAAGCCACAAGAAAAAAGTCCCTTGTGTGGCAAAGGTCAGCAAGTCCATCAGCGAGGCATTGCCAGACCATAATCCCCTCTGATTTTCTGTGGAGCCGCCTAAGGCATTAGTTTAATTCCTCGAAATTAGCAACATGCTCCTGTCGCCGGCACAAACAGGGATTTCATGTGGTGTTTTCCACAATAACATGCCGTACCCACTGGGCAGCGGGCAAGCCTCCTGATCCTCCACCAGCTAGTGGCTCTGTGAGCTACTCCCCACCAGGGCTGGCCTCTGGTCCTCCCGACTTTTGTTCAGCCTCTTTGACATTCCACATCAACTAAGGGGGGGACCCCCGCCCTGGCTCTGCAGGGCCTGCCGGCTTCCCTTGTTTACCCTCTGCCCCTTCCAGCTCAGAATGGGGACTTTGTTTTGCAGCCCTTGTTTGGCACAGGCTTCTCGGCCATACAGGGAGGCTTTGGGCAGGGATGGGCCGTGTGTGTACCACTTGGGTCTAAGGGAGAGAGACCCCAAGGAGAACTGATGGCAGGTTAGGGAACATGGGGCAGGAGAGCCTGCTTCTTGACCTGAGGTCATCCATCTCCTAAGATGACAGGAAGCTCCCTCGGGGCCCAGAGGCCCATGAGTGGATGGGCCCTTGGGAACTGGGGGAAGGAACCTGGAGGGGATCCTGAGAAGACTTTCACTTAAGGGACTGGGAGGCACCCAGGGGCTATCTGAATCCCCAGCCCCGAACAGGTGCCTTCTCTCCAAACACACAAAATCGGTCCTACTGTCCCCAAGCCCCACCTGACTTTTTAGGCCACCCTGTGCCAATCACACAAGCTTCTCTGCAAATGTAGCCAACTAGTGAAGTGACCTCAGCCTGTGGGAATAGCCCTGTCTTTCTTGCTCCTTATCGTTTTTTCTAGACACTACCATGGCCCACTAGAAGCATCTATCCCGAGGGGACAGAGAATTGTCCCCTGGGCACTGTGAGGCAGAGGCCACTTTCCCCAGGGAAGCCCTGTACTCTCCTGTGGGTGACCGAGCATCACAGGAACACCGGGTCTCTCATGTTCCCTGGTGATGTCTGGCCCAGACCCAGACCCAGAGCCCCAGGGGACTCTGTTACCCTCAGAGCTGGCCAGGACAGGCAGCAGGTAGCTGTGCTCAGAGCAGATGTGGGTACCACAGGCCCTTTGCCCTGCCAGAGTGGGAGGGAGTGGCCTTCAGGGTGCCTTGGCATTGAGGAGAAAACTGCTCTAGAATCAGCCCTGCCCTGCAGTGTCCTCAGAGAGGAGCAGGAGGAGGACTGAGGAGGCTGGCAGGCTGGAACTCAGTCCACTTCCCTCCTGAGGATGCCTGCCCTGACCCCCAGTCTGGCTGCTCTCTGGGTCTAGGCCCAAAACCTGGGAGGTGGCTGGAGGCCAGATGAAACTTCAGCTTTGTCTGGCAGATACAGGCTCCAAGCCCACCTGTCCCTCGCTGGCCATGGTGCCGCTCTGAGTGTCCACTCTCCTACCTGTGAGTGGGCAGCTGACACACATCTGCCAATTCTCTCTATGAGCCTGGCACAGTGCTGGCCCACAGCAGCCCTCAGCACCCAGGAAGGAGCAGCAGCTCTGGTGAACTTGGACATCACACCCTCTTTCAGGCCTCAGTGACAACAGACAGGCATCCATCGTGCTCTGTTTATCTCCTGGCGGGCAGGGCCTGTGCTCCTTCACGTTCCTGGAGGGCACTCCCCAGTCGTCCCCAGCCCACGCCCCCACCCCCTCACTCACACCTCAGGTCCATCTGGGGCTCCGCATTCCCAACTCACCTGGTCCGTCTCACACTCTCGCTTGCAGGTGCTCTGTGCATCCACCCAGAGGTTGGGGTTCATGTCGTTGGGGCAGATGCCAGCATGGGAATAGCGGATGGGCGGCAGTGCCAGGCCTGGCGGGGACACCCGGAGCAGCAGCAGCAGCAGCAGCAGCAGCCCCCGGCAGGACCAGAACCGGCGACACCCCAGGGCCCTCATGGTGCGAACTGCAGCTGCGGAGACCTCCCCTGCGGCGACGCCAGGGGCTGGGGCCCACCGGGGCCTTCTCCTCCGGGGCTGGAGACACCTGCCCTCCCGGCCCCGCAGGTCTCCTTGCTGAGGCTGCTGCTGCAGCGGCTGCTGCCTCCACCAAGAGCAGCCTGCTGGGCTGTGCGGCTTCAGATAAAAGAAAGGTCTTTGGAAGGAAACTCTGTCTCCTGAGTGTGCAGGGAGAGGAGCCGCAGCAGGGGCCCGAGCCTGGATTTCTATCCTGGGCGCGCCACCCGAGTGGGAGCGAGCTAACCTGATGCCTGTCACAGGCAGGCTGCTGGCGCCTCTGTCCCGTGGCCGATCACAGACTTATTGCAGAAGGGGGAGAGAAAGCTGGAAGCAGTTTAGGCAGCGTATCTGGCACGGTGGGACACCTGCTTGTTTTGACTCCAGGAGGCCTTTAACCCCTTCAAGGGCCAGAAATGGCATGTGCTTCGGGGGAGCTGGCTCCAGGACACGCACGCTCCCTGTAAAGAAGGTTTGTTTCCCTTTCCCCCACCTCCCGGGGCTGGGCCCCCTCCTCCCTTTTGGCCACCTCTAAAGAACACACAGTCGCTTGTTACAAGGAGGGACCTGAGCGGGCTGAGTCGCGTCGCCCAGCCGATAGTACATTTGAGAGCAAATGACGTGGAAAAACAACAAGTTCACGGCCGGCCGTTCCAGGGCGGGCCTGAACTGCGCTGAGCCGTGTAAGCCGACTCCCACCCCAGCACCAGGTTCCCTGGTGGGGGGTGTGCACACGGACAGCTCCCTATCTCTGGGTCCCGGGCGGTTGGTGTCTGAAGTTCCAACTTCGGTGAATTTTCCCCAAATCATTCCAGAGACACATACCAGATACGCTCCGGCTCCCCCCGGCTCCGGGACGTATCACATTCCTCGCTCCTCCATCCACACACTCAGCTCCAAGAACCCCCCCCCCCCCAGAAAGATAGCAGCATAGCGCTGCACGGCCCAGCTGCCCGCACCTGTGGCCACGGTGGCCACTACTCAGGGAACCCTTTCTGAGTGCCAGGCACTGTACAGGCACCATCTTGCCCCCACCAATCCCCTGCACAGAGGACTGAAGAGTGCAAGACACTTGCCCAGGGTCACAGTAAGCAGCGATGGCAAGGCCAGTCATTCTTAATATGTGCCCGACTCGACATGCATCACCTCGTTTAATCCTCACAGAAAACTGTACCTCCGTCTTAGCTTTGAAGGGACACACAGAGAGGCTAAGCAATTTGCCCTGTGTCACACAGCTCCAAGACCTTATTAAGCTAACCCTCCTCCATCCTCTGCCAAAACTGCTTTCGAGGCACCATCCAAAGTCTTGGTTTTTGTAGGGTGGACAAGAAATTTTTGAAGATCAGGAGCTTATATTTGTGGAGGAACCTGGAAGAGAGCCAGAAATTGCTGGGGGGCTGGGGGCACCCTCTCATTGGAAAGGGCCTGCATCTAAAACAGAACAGCCAGCTGTGTGCTGGTGTTGGTCACTTGGCTGAGGCAGCAGCAGGGGCGGGGAGGGGGGGATGACAAACCACAAAGGGTTCGAGGAGCAGTGACTGAGCAGCAGTGTCCCCAGGATGGTGTCCCCAGGATAGTGTCCCCAAGATAGCAGAGATTGAGCACCACACATCGGAACCAGAAGGGGTCTCCAGGCCCTCAGCAGCCCTCTCAGTTTCCAGACGGGGAAACTGAGGCCATAGACCACCCCTAATTGGACGGTAGGAAGGCCACATGGTGCCCCTCCCCCGCCCACTTCCTCTTCCCAGCTGGGTGGGGTGGCCCTCCTCCCCCGGAGCTGATTCCTTCCTGTCGTGTGGGTCCTTCTGCAAGATCCGTCTTTTCTGCTTATGTCAAATCACTAATGAAGGGTGTCAGATCCTAATCCTCTAAATTATTGGAATAAACCTCCCTCCGAGGCCAGGCGCAGTAATGAAGCCAGACAGCGGGCGACGCTGGCTGCTTTGAATTCCCTGTAATTTCATAAAGTGTGTTCCAGCTGCTCCGTCCGAGGCAGGGCCTCCACACAGCCCGCGCACGGCCTCCTTTGATAATCCAAAGAGAAATGGACAGTGACACATTTCTAAGCAGCACTTAGAGACACTGTCACAGCCCCATTATACAGGGATAGGCCTCCAAGGAGAGGAGGCTGATTTCTGGGGAGGTCACTGAGAAAAGATGGGGGGGGTAGAAGAAGGGTGTCAGGAAGACAGAGGACGACTGACCATCCTGCCCCCGCTTCATTCCTGGGGTCAGTGCAGAAAACCCTCCACCCAGCGTGGTGCTGGCGAGAGCCACGGTACCTTTCCGGGGCCTCCTTCCTAGCCATTCACTCAGGGAAGACAGGGCCCTAGAACACTCTGACTCCCTCTCGGCCCTTCCAAGTCTCCCACCAGAAACACAGCTGAGAATAATAAATAACGGCCCATCAGGGCTCGCAGCCCACGGCATCTCCACCTCTCTCAGCCCTGCTGACCCTCGCAGCAGCCCGGGGAGGGCGTGCCCTGGTGTGGGTGAGGAAACCAAGTCCCAGGGAGGTGGGTCCCCCGGCCCACAGAGCAGGGGGAGCACTCCCTCCCTCCCCCCTCCCCCGGCCTGCGCTCCTCACACCCCACCCCTGCAGAAGGCCCCTCTCAGCCCTGCAGCCGTGTCTTCCTGGCTAGACCACGGGTTGGAAGCTGTTCTGGGAGAGCTTTGAAGTCCCCTCCTTGCAGGCCCCTCTATTCCAGCTTCTTCTCTCGTCCCCGCCAGTCTCCCTGGCTCTTCTGACAAACCCAGGGTACAGAAGACAGTCCAGAGGCCCACTGCCGCTGTCCCACAGGCCCCGACCTGGGCCACCAAGAGCAGAGCTTGGGCTGAGCTGCCTGGAGGGGCCTGGCCTCGGGACGATCTGGCTGGCCTGCGGGCATCCCCTGCCTTTTACCCATTCCCCAAGGACATCGGGCACCACTCGGCCTTGCTGGCCACCTGGGGTAGGAGGTCAGAGAGAGGGCTGAGCTCTGACGTGTCTGACCCTCCAAGGGAGCTTTTAGGTACAGTGGCAGGAGGTCACCCCCAGACAGTGAACTCTGGGTGATCCTTGACCTGAGACCCACCCTGAGAATATCAGCTCCTGAGCCACTCAGGTCTTGACAGGACAACCCAAATGACACCCTTTCCCAATGGGCCCGCCCCGACCCCCGGCTTCAGACACACACGGGGTGGGGACCCACAGAGACCCACAGCGCTCCGCAGATGCCCCATGGCTTGCAGCAAGCCTCTTACTTGGCGCTGCATCTGCTCCCTCTCTCCCTATCTTATTTCTGTCCACCATTTTTTTAAAGTACCTACTATGTGCACATAGATCCACAATAGTCTCTCCACACAGAGGGCACAGTCTGGGCCAGAAGGCAAGAATGCAAAACGGATGTGGATGAGCATGGCGAACACTGGGCCGGGGGGTCTTCACGGGCCTGGTGCTACAGACAGCGAGTTGGGGAGGCTGGGCCTGGGGTCACCTACACGCACGGGTGGGGCCAGGCCTGAGCTGCAGTCTGCAAGCGAGGGAGTGAAGGGTTTGCTACACCTCTCTGTGGAAAGGCCTGGCCAGCAGCTCAGCCTCCCTGGCCAAGGCCCTCCCTCTGTGGGGCCCAGGCCTCCAGGAAGGGGAGGAAGGGGAGGTGAGCCAGTCAGCAGGTCTAGGAGGGCAGTGGGGGTGGGAGCTGCAGCCCCGGCAAAGTCCAGCCACCCTGCCTGGGCCTCAGACTGGGGCAGCCTTGCCTTCTGCAGAATGGGTGGGGCAGGCAAGACCCCTGGGAGCGTTCCTGCCCTGATCTCGGTCATTTCCACACATTTATGTTTGGGGAGGGGAGAAGATTCGGGAAGCAGAAATTGGGGTTCAGGGAAGAAGGACACCCTGGGTGAGTTGCTCAGCAGAGGGGTGGTGCAGGCTGCCTCAGCAGTGATTAGTGAGTCCCACGCCAGGGAATTCAATAAAGCGCCAGGCTCATTACCCAGCTGGGGACCCCCTGCCCGAGCAGCCCCGGGCCTGGGTTACATTACAGGGCTGCATGAACTCTCCCCTCCAAGTGAGGCTGCACGGGGCCTGGGGATAATTGCGGGGCCTCAGCAGATGGTGGAGGTGGATGGGGACGCCTTCAGCTGTGGGGCACGTGACCCATCCGCATCTGTGCGGAACAGGACGAGGGAGGGTCTGCACTGATCTGGGAGTGGGGGGCACCGAATCAAGATCTGGGAATTATGGGGTTGGCAGGGGTGGGCAGAGTCCAGTGCCCTGGGCCAGCTGGACCTCCTTGGAGACCCCTGTCTGGGCCAGGGGCACCTGCTGGTGTGGCCGAGGCCCTGGTGTGTGAGGGCGTCTGTATGTGTAACAGGCAGAGGCCGCACAACCCAGTGCCAGTGCCTTTGAGCCCTCGCGTGTCCTCCTGGCCTGAGTCTTCCTTGGCCCGGGTCTCACCCCTCCGTGGGGCTTGGGCCACCAACTCGAGCTGGGACGGTCTCTTTCCCCGTCTGAGGCCCCTCCAGCTCTCTCCTCTGTGATCTCATGCCCTGATTCTTCCAGCTTTGCCTTGATGAAATCAGCTTCAAAAAGCCGCGCACAGACCTCAGCCAAGACCTCAGCCAACACAAACACGGGGAGAGCAGGAGTCGGAGGCCCAGGGCTGCGGGGCTGGGGCCGGCCCGCCACTCGGCTCTGCCAGGGGACGGCAAGGGCCGGTCTCCACTTTCCCCAGGCCTGGGAGATCGGTAGGAACACAGAAGTGGGCACGGCCTCCCACCCTCTCAGCGCTCCCCATCCTAAAAGCTACTGCCCTTGAACTCTGCTCTCCTTCTTGCTTTCTTCTTCCTTTGGATAAGAAAGACACAAGCTCAGACTTGGGTCTCCCTGCTGCCCCATGTTGCCAAGCAAAGGGGCTCACATTCTGTACACCCAGACTCACCCCTGATACTCATTCTAGAGGTCCAAATGTAGTGTGTGTGTGTGTGTGTGGGGGGGGGTGTCCAGGGGTCAGGGCGGGATGAGAAACAGGCCTTTTCATGACTGACCATTATTCCAACACTTCTGGCTTAACCACAGCCAAAGTACGCAACCTGGACCTCCAGTTTACTTCTCCCGGCTTATGGTTTGCAGCACCGCCCAAAACTCTGGAAGCTGCCACGCTGCTCCTGCAGGTCTTTCCCTGTAGCCTCTCACACGGATCTTGTCCTCTGCCATGGACTTTCTCACCTCCTGGAGAGTTCCAGCTTCTCCTGCCCCATGGCATCTTGACCCATCTCAGAAGCCATATCTTTTTTTAAAAAAAATATTTTTTTAATTGTTGATGGACTTTTATTTTCACTTATTTGTATGCAGTGCTGAAAATCGAACCCAGCCTCAAGCATGCTAGGCAAGCGCGCTACCACTGAGCCACAACCCCAACCCCAGAAGCCATATCTTGAAGGCCAAAGCCACTTCCCATCTGGCAACTTCCTGGTATCGTTTTTAAATGATAAAACAAAACACCACGCTGGGTTATAAAACATGTGGCTAACTTCGGTGTTCAGTGGAGTGAGTTGAATGGAGGCCTCTCAAAAGATTTGTCCAGCTGAGCATGGTGGCACACGCCTATAATCTCAGCAGCTTGGGAGGCTGAGGCAGGAGGATCGCCAGTTCAAAGCCAGCCTCAGCAAAAGTGAGTCACTAAGCAACTCAGTGAGACCCTGTCTTCAAATAAAATAAAAAGAGAGCTGGGGATGTGGCTCAGTGGTTAAGTGCCCCTGAGTTCAATTCCTGGTACCAACACCCCCCCAGCTCAAAAAAAAAAAAAGAAAAAAAAGATTTGTGCATATCCTAGCCCCAGAATCTGTGTGACCGTATTTGGGAAAAGAATCCGTGCAGATGTTATTCAGTAAGGGTCTCGAGCTGGGATCGTTCTCCATTATCCCAGAGAACCCTAAATCCAAGGCTCTCACTAGAGGAAAGCAGAGAACACTGAGACACACAGAAGCCCCAAGAAGACGGAAGCAGAGCTCGAGGTGATTAAGCCACACACCCAGGAATGCCTGGGCCAAATGCAGGAGGATGCAGAGAGATTGTCCTCCCGAGCCTCAGAGGGAGCAAGGACTTGCCAACATTTTAATCTTGGATCTCTGGCCTTCAGAACTGCGAGATAGTATATTTATGTTGTTTTTAGCCATCAAATTTGTGTTACTTTGTTGCCGCAGTCACCCCCCAAATGAACAGACCTACCTAGAATTCTTCAGTGACCCTTCCCGGTCCTGGTTAAGTAGCCCGGCCAGCAGGCTACTCAGTGAAGTGCGCTCAGCAGCGGGTTCTCTTTTCTGACAAGTTTGTCACCTCAGCACTTTCTTTTGTAATCCAACAAAAATTCATAACTTTTTATCAATAATAGAAACAACATAAAGTTCAAACCAAGCTTCAAATGCTCTTTTGAAACACACACACACATGCTCACAAGCACCACACACACACGTGCACACACAATGCACACACAGAGGACTACGTTCTTTGTTCCTCGCACACCAGCTCATACGTCGTCACTGCTGCTCTTGAGGGCTCGGGCTGCCTTTGCTCTTCACACGGTGGCTTCTGGCGTGGCCAGTCCTTGTCCTTGCCGCCCACATCTGCCTCCCCCACCCCTCCCTCTTTGCTCTCCTCCTGAACAGTCGGGGTCTGTGTGTTTCCCTGGGTGTCTGAGAAGCTTCACCTTGAACTTGGATTGCTCAGAGCTGCTCACTGCTCGCTGAGCCCTCAGCCTTGATGTCCCCCAGCTCTGTCAGTGTCTGAGGCAGGGCTCTGGCACACATCTGCTTGCGTGAGGACAAAGGGCAAGTTCTTGGATTTCAGGGTTAGCGGCTCTCGTGACTGCTGTGGCCTGTGTGGATCCAGGCATCGGTGCCTACTTTTCGCTCGACTCTGTTGTATTTTACTGACTGGTTCCTCAGTGACTGCGGCTGCCGCCAGCTGGGCCTGTCGTGGGTGCCAGGGTAGAATCCGTTTTCTGGAGCTCTGGTACCAATTCATCACTGTCGGGTTCTGTTCCAGATTCTGTCTAAGCCTAGGGCTACAGCAACTCCTCCAGCGGAGCAGGGATGGTTTCTGGGCCTTCTCCAAGAATTTTGTGCATAGAATGTGGAATCCACGAATGGTGAAAGAAAGTCAGGACCCTTAAAAAAAAAAAAAGCTATGATTTTTTTTTTTGGCCGGGGGGTACTAGGGATTGAACTCAGGGACATTCAACCACTGAGCCACATCCCCAGTCCTATTTTTGTATTTTATTTAGAGACAGGGTCTCACTGAGTTGCTTAGCACCTTGCTTTTGCTGAGGCTGGTTTTGAACTCGAGATCCTCCTGCCTCAGCCTCTGAAGCCTCTGGGATTACAGGGGTGCACCACCACGCCCAGCTTATGATTGTTGTTTTTACCGGAAATGGACGGTCAACATGGTTTTAAAGACACCCGGTAAGACTTGGGTGACCAGAGCGGTGGAGAACTGAACCCGGCAATTGGGAGCCTTGCTCTACTCCACGGGACAAGAGTTGCTGGTGACATGGGACAACTTTTAGGAGGTAAGCATGGGAAGAGAGGACAAGCTGAACCGATCTGACCTTGGATCTGTGACCCTTGGGGAAGAGACCCCCTCTGTAGCAGATGCTTTCAGAGGTTTTGACTGCAACACATTGGTAAGAAATGTATTTTTCAGCGGGGCGCAGAAGTGCAACCTGTAATCCCAGCAATTTGGGAGGCCGAGGCAGGAGGATGGAAAGTTCAAGTTCAGCCTCAGCAAACTTAGTAAGGCTTTTAGCAACTTGGGAGACCCTGCCTCAAAATAAAAAATAAAAAAGGGCGGGGGATGTGGTTAAGTGCCCCTGGTTTCAATCCCTGGCACCAAAAAAAAGAAAAGAAAAGAAAAGAAATGTATTTTTCATTGTGATTCTGTGTACATAGACACAAGAATAACTGAAATAAAAGTTTTACAAAGTAATGGTTACCCTTCTACATGTCACGCTTCTTGAGCATTCCAAAAGCTGAAGGTCACTTGGGAAGCTTGGGAACAACCAGAGCTTTGGGACTTCTGTTGCCTTTTTCAGAAGCCTCAAGATTAATATATGAACTATTGGAATTTGAAATGAAACAGACAAAAACCAGTTACGTTAACATTTTTTAAATGACGCATTTAGCTGCTATGGTTTTGTTTTAATATCTGTGTTTTAGTTAGAGGTGGACACGGTGTCTTTATTCTGCCTTATGCGGTGCTGAGGATCGAACCCAGGGCCTCCCGCACGCTAGGCCAGCGCTCTGCCTCCAAGCCTCGACCCCAGCCCCTAGATGCTCTGTCTGGCCATGTTCCTTCCACGCATCAGCAAGGTGTGATGTCACCAAGGTGTGATGTCACCAAGGTGTGATGTCACCAAGGGGCCAAACAGATGGGGCTGCCTGATCTTAGACTTTCAGCCTCCAAAACTATAAGAAAAAATGAGCTCTTTTACTTTGTTTTTAAATTTTATTTATTTATTTTAATATTGGAGATTTAACCCAGGGGCGCTCTACCACTAAGCTCCCTCCCCCAGCCCTTTGTTTTGTTTTGAGGCAAGGTCTGGCTAAGTTGCTTAGGGCCTCTCTAAGTTGCTGAGTCTGGCCTTGAACCTGCAATCCTTCTGTCTCGGCCTCCTAAATTGCTAAGATTACAGAATTGAGCTACCACACCTGGCTCTTTTTCTTTATAAAATATTCAGCTTCAGGCATTTTATTACAGCAAGCAAAAAATGTACGAATGCATTAGGTATAAAGCTTAAAACAATGTCCAGGATCTATATATACCAAGCAGAACTACAGAACTTTGATGAAAGAAAATCTAAAACATGAAGAGATGTTCCATGTTTATAAATTGGATGATAAGGTTGATATGATGTCAATTTTTCCCAACTTAATATATAGATGCAACAAAATCCCAAACAGAATCCTAGCACACTACTTTGTGATTCTAAAATTCTAAACGGTTCTAAAGTTTATATGGAAAGGCAAAAAAAAAAAAAAAAAGCTAACACAATACTGAAGAATAAATTTGGAGGACTGATGTTACTAAATTTCAGAACTTCCTATAAAGTTACAGTGATCAAGACAACATGGTCTTGGTGAAAGAATAAACACTTAGGTTGATGAAACAGAATACAAGGCCCAAAATAGACTCAACCAAATGCAATAAAAAAAAAGGAGACCTACTCATGCACAGGTGGGGGGCGGGCAGAGAGAGAGAGTCTAGACATAGCAGGCGCCACATTTTCAAAAATTAACTTAAAGTTTATCAAAGAGCTTAATGTAAAACATAAAACTATTACATTTCTGGAAAATAATAAGAGAAAATTTAAAGGACCTTGAGTTTGGCCAGGAGCTTTTAGGTATAATATCCAAAACATGATTCATGAATGAAAAAAAATGATGCTCTTTCCCTGAAAAAAAAATATTGTTAAGAGAATGGGAGATGGCGCTTACAAATTGGAAGAAAATCCAGTCACGCTTTGCGCTCCTCTGGAGATTGGTTCCAGGATCCTCTGTGGATACCAAATCTACGGATGCTCAAGTCCCATATTTAAATTCCACAATCTTTGCATATGCATATCCTCCTGTTTACCTTAAATCATCTCTAGATTAATTATCATATCTAATACAGTTTTTAAAAAAATTTTAATATTTATTTATTTTTTTTTTTAGTTTTCGGGGGACACAACATCTTTGTTTGTATGTGATGCTGAGGATCGAACCCAGGCCGCACGCATGCCAGGCGAGCGCGCTACCGCTTGAGCCACATCCCCAGCCCTCTAATACAGTTTAGATATTATGTTATGTAAATAGTTGTTATAGTGTATTGTTCAGTGAATAATAAAAAGAAAAATATCTGCATTTGTTCAGGTCAGATGCAACATATCTTTTTTAGATTGGTGGTTGAAGAATCCACAGAGATGGAGGGCCAATTGTATTTGTAAATCACATATCTGATAAAGACCTTGTACCAGAATGACAGATAGATAGATAAATAGATAACGATATGTCTATATCTATATCCCCCTCCCCATATCTATAATCCTTAGTGTCTCGATGTTGCTGAGGCTGGCTTTGAACTCTCAATCCTCCTGCCTCAGCCTCCCAAGCCAATGGGATTACAGGTGTGCACTGTAATCATGCCCAGCCAGAATATATTTTTAAAGCTCTCAAAATTATATTATGGAAAAAAACAACCCAAAGAAAAATCAGCAAAAGATTTGAATAGACACTTCACCAAAGACAATGTATGAATAGTAATTACATTAAAAAATGCTCACGATCATTAATAATTAGGGAAATGCAATTTTAAAAGACAAGAGTTCCTTACACACTAATTATAATAGTTAAAACTAAAAAGCCTAGCCATACTAAATGTTGGCAAGATGCAGAGGAACTAGAACTTTCAAACACTGCTCATGGGGAAATGAGTATTTTCTGTTACCAGTGTAAAGTGGTTTAATCACTTTGTAATATCGTTTGCATCTCAAAAGTTACTATGATAGTCAGCTTTCTGTTACTGTAACAAAATGCCTGAGATAAACAATGAATGGTTCATTGTGACTCAGAGTTTCAGAGGTCTGAGTTCATGGTCAGTTGAATTCATTACTTTGGGGCCTGCGGCAAAGCAGCCCATTGTGACCCAGAGCATGGGGGATCAAAAGTGCTCCCCTCGTGGCTGCCAGGAAACAAAGAAGAGCCAGGGTATTAATGTCTCCTTCAAGGTTACACCTCCTTCAAGGTTGACCCAACTTCCTTCCACTAATCCTTACCTACTAAAGGTCCCACTACCTCCTGATAGTATCACCAGGTGGGAACCAAGCTTTTAACAGAGGGGTGTTGGGGGAACATTCTAGATTCAAGGTATACGAGTTACACATACATCTGTCATCCCACTCCCATGTATGTACCCAAGAGAAACGGAAGGACATACCTGTACAAGACTGGAACATGAACATTCACAGCACCTTTATTTGTATTTATTTATTTACTGTGGTTCTGGGGATCAGGCCCATGGGTGCTCTGCTACTGAGCTGCGTCCCCAGCCCCTTTTTAATTTTTAATGTTTTTAAATTTTGAGACAGAGTCTACTAAGGTGCCCAGGCTGGCCTTGAACTTGCCATCCTCCTGTCTCAGCTTCCTGAGTAGCCAGGATTACAGGCGTGCGTCACCACACCCAAATGGCAGGTATGTTTTTATACATGTGTTTTTTTCTGCCCAAAGATCTCTTCCTATAATGTTTTTTTTTTTTTTTCCCTCTGTTCAGTTTCAAAGACTCCCTCTCCTCAACCGTTGTGTTTACAATTGGGAACACACAATTGTTCCCACCCTTTCCCAAATCCTGTTATATTTCACCTGCTCTCCTTTCTCTCTGGCACTAACCACTGTATCAGTGGAGGTTCTTTCGACTGCAAAAGTAGTAATGAAACAACCAACTAAGCACATATCGTCTATCAAGGGGTCCAAGAACGGTCAGTATTAGGGCTGGCTCTGCTGCTTAACAATTCTAGGGATTCAGTTCAGCATTTCTGGGGTTCTCTTGACCTTTTCCTCATGGTCACAAAACAGCTACCATCCCCCCAAGGGCCAACATGACAATATTCAAAGAAAAGAATATGTCACCAGTGCAAACCAAATATCTCACGTACTTCCTGTATGTCCCAGCCTTCCGTGCCCTTAGGTTGAAGCCATGTAACTAGTTCTAGACCACAGACTGAGGATGGAAGCAATATTGGTAGGTGGAAGCCGTTATCAGGGGTTTAAGGGTTTCATGACCTCCCAATCCAAGATCCCATGCTGGTATTTTCTTTTTCTTTTTTTTTGAAAGTATTTTTGAATCTATTATGTCATGTGATATTTACAATAGTCTTTTTCTTCTTTTTCTTTTTTTTTTTTTTTAGAGAGAGAGAGAGAGAAAATTTTAATATTTATTTTTTGGCGGACACAACATCTTTGTTGGTATGTGGTGCTGAGGATCGAACCTGGGCCGCACGCATGCCAGGCGAGCGCAATACCACTTGAGCCACATCCCCAGCCTCCATGCTGGTATTTTCAGATGGCTCCAAACCCTTGGCTCCCCACACAGACATCACGTTCAGGGTTACAGGATGGACGAGATGAGGATAGGAGCCGCAGCTATTGCTTCACCCAGGAATCTCTCCGCCCACAAGGCTGGCTCTCAACTTAGAATTTCTAGCCCCCAAAGTGAACAGTTAAAGACAAACCCTGGGTGTGCTCTTGTGGGAAAACCCTGAAACAGGGCCTGAGGCTCACATCTGGCTCAGCACTGCCCCCTTTGGCCTCATGGGGGCGTTTTCCTTGACCCTCCTGAGACAGAGGGGTGGGCTGTGTTTCCCCTGCCCCTGAACCTGGCTGGTCCCGCAACTGACCTTGACCCACAGAACGTGACAGAAGTACCACTTCCAAGTCAGGCCTCAAAGACAACAGCTTCCTGGTTGGCTCCTCTTGGAAGCCAGCATGATGAAAGGGAAAGAGGTCTGACAGCCCCAAGCCAACCCGCCACAGGAAGTCCCCACAAGCCCCGTGAAGGAGAACACAGAGGCTCCGTGGAGCGCGGCCAAGGCACCAGATGAGTTGGATGCTTTTTCTGGGACCTTCCAGCCTAGCGCAGCCACCAGCTGAATGCAGTTGAGCCACTGTCCCAGAAAATGTCACAAAGAGCAGAAGAACAGCCTCGCTCAACTCTGTCCAAACTCCTGACTCACAGGACCACGAACAAGTAAAACATGTTCTATGTCACTGACTTTGGGGATAGTTTTTTGGAATCTGTCAGTGGAACAGGCTTGAAGGAGCCGTGGGGGAGGCCGGGTCTGCCGCTCAGCCTCAGTGCTCCGGCTGCCAGGAGGCAGACACGGGAACGAGGCCAGGAATCCCTTTAGGTACAAGAGGATACTTGGGGCTGTTCCCAGAGTCCATGCCTTTGGCGATACGGTTGGAGGGTTTGCAGAGAGGCTGGGAGGAAAGCACCGCCCCGGAGACTCTAGCACAGCACACCCGAGTCAGGTGGGGTTCGCGTGTTTACTCAGCAAACACTCTTGAAGCACTATTGTGTGCCCTGCCCTGAAAACAGGGAGATGATGGGAAATCCAACAGTCATGGCGTCCGGTCTTCATGCATTTGCAGTTTCAGTGTGGGCTGCAGACATGAGACAGTCACACACGTGGATATAAATGACAGAGGATGAAGGACGTCCTAAGAGGAGGGTACTTGCTGGGCGCGGTGGTGCACACCTGGAATCCCAGCAGTTCAGAAGGCTGAGGCGGGAGGATGGCAAGTTCAAAGCCAGCCTCGGCAACTTAGTGAGGCCCTAAGCAACTCAGCAAGGTCCTGGCTCGGAATGAAAAATAAAAAGGGCTGGGGTGTGGCTCAGCCGTTAAGCCCTCTTCCTGGGTTCAAGCCATCTTCCCCTCCCTGGGTCTCTTCTCCACTGTGAAGGGTGGGAGAGGAGCTGCCCTTGACTTTGAACGCCTGGCCAGCTCAGACTCCAGGGAAGAGTGTTGGTGGGCAGGAGCGCTGTTTCCAATTAGGAGAAGAGGTCAGGGGAGGGCTTCTAGAGGAAGTCACCCTGACGCTGAGACCAGAAGAGCAAATCGCCGCCGAGTACAGAAGGAGCAGCGTGTGCCGTGGCTGGGAGGTTGGAGGTGGCCAGGCTGCCGGGGAGGAGTGAGTCCATGTGGGTCCACGCAGGGCTGAGCCTCCGCCACCATGAAGGAGGCCCTGGTTTTACCTCCCACTTCAGAACTTTTGCCTCTGCACTACCGTCTCTGTTTCGTGTGGGTGTTGGGAGGTGGAGATTCGAGGCAGAGGAAGAGCCCACTGTGTCTGTAGGTGAAGAGAGAGACCCCGGGGACACATTGCTCTAACTTACCACAAGCAAAGTGCCAGCGACCCTGAGAGCCAGCGACCGCGTCGGTACTGGGCCATCTGTACCCAGGAACGGCTCGAGTGCAGAAAGCTACTGACCATTTCACGTAGAACGTTTGGAGATACTGCTGGACACAGACGATGGGCAGAAAATGGGCCAGGCCCCTATGTCACGAGGGATCAGAAGGACTTCCTGCCAGTGAGGGGCCAGGACAGGTGCTTCTCTAACCCTGAGCCTGCGGCAGGTGGGCAGAAGGAGAGGCTCTCCCTGAGGACTCAAGAGGCCTCCTTCATTTGAAGTTGCTGGCCAGTCACCAGTGTGGCTTCAGGTACAAGAGGATCAGGGAAGCAAAGACACCCACCCTCACTGAGGGTAGGAGGTATCAGGGTGTTGGGATGAGGGTCAGTGCCCAAGTCCTGGGGCGAATCCCCTCCTCTCAGGGGCATCTCAAGGGGACAGGGCACACTCAGAAGTCAAAGGCCATTTGGGGTACAGTGGTGCATGCCTGTAATCCCAGTGACTCAGAAGGCCGAGGCAGGAGGATCTCAAGTCTGAAGCCAGGCTCTGCAACTTGGCAAGACTCTGTGTAAAAATAAACCATGTGTAGTGACACATGCCCGTAATCCCAATGGCTGGAAAGGCTGAGGCAGGAGGATCACGAGCTTAAAGCCAGCTTCAGCAAAAGCGAGGCACTAAGCAACTCAGTGAGACCCTGTCTGTAAATAAAATACAAAATAGGGCTGAGGATGTGGCTTGGTGGTTGAGTACCCCTGAGTTTAATCCCTGGTACCAAAAATAAAAAATAGAAAGTCCAGGGATGGAACTCAGTGGTACAGTTCCCCTGAGTTCAATCCCTTGTACCCAAATAAATAAAAGTCAGGACCCAAGGGACATCACATAGTGCCATATTCCTTAATCCGCAGGCACCTTGGTGTCTAGGTCCCTATTTCGATCCCAATGCAAAGACCCTCTAATAAGCTGGAACCTGCCTGGGCATGGAGCACAGGCCACGAGGCTCAGGCCAGGCTTCCACCTCCTGGCTTCCTTCCCCAGGGTCTGAACCACAGGGTGGACACTGGCCGATTGACTTGATGCCAGGCCACCACTGGAGAAGACAGACCAGGAGAGGGTGACCAGGCCCTCACCAGCTAACTCAATATTGGGACGGTGGCTTCCTTGTCTGGCTGCCACATGGAAGAAGAGAAAGAAAGGAAGAGAGGAAGTGGAGAGAGGGCATGGTCCAGGCCAACCATAGGTGACCGATTGGCACCCACCCAACACACACACTAGCCACCTCAGAACCTGATTTACTCTCTCCACCTCCCACCCTGCTGCAACCCAGGAGGTGCTCCAGCCGTCAAAGGTCAATGCTGCGGACAGTCCAAGACCCCGTCCTCCCCTCCTCGGTCTTACAACTTGATTCCCTCAGTTCTGCCTTCTCCCTCCCTAACACTCATCACCTCCTCCCAACGGGGCCTTTCCCCAGGGCATCTGGACATACTCAAGTCTTCCCCAATCATCCTTAGGTCAGTCCGCCCACCCCACAGTTCCCTCCGCCCACAGCCCAGCCTCACTCCTCCCCCCAGAGGCAGCCTGCCTCTGTCTCCTCACTCTCATCCTCCAAACCCTGAGCCACACTGACCCAGCCTCCCACATCCACCTCTGCTAACGCCGCCAGGTGACCGCTGCAGGCCCAGATGACACATGGGTGCTCGGTCTCTTGGTCTCTGTTGACCACTTAGTCCTCCTTGACTGCTCTCCCTGGGGTGTCGGTGAAGTCACCCTCTCCTGGTTTTCCACCCTCTCTCCTGGTGGCTCCTTTCCAAAAGCTCCCCCTGGCACCCAGATATTGTGCCTGAGGGACATCTAGGCTGCATCCTTGCCCCCTCCTCTTCCTGTACCACCTGCCCTCCACCCACAGGCAGAGGCTCCAGCGCCAGCATGAGAGTCATCTGGAGATGAAAGTGCCTGCCACGGGAGCACCCCAGCCCGGCCAGCGACATCAGGGTCACCGAGGTGTTGACCGGCTGTGGTGGACATAAAACCCAGATGGTTGTGGACAGACAGGTTTCAAGCCACTGCCTCAGTCGTATGTGCTGATCCTGAGCCGTCCAAAGACAGGGCGCCCTCCCCAGAGACAGGCAGCCAGTCACTGGCTTCCCCTGAGCCTTCCCACGGGCCAATCAGAGCCCAGTCACATGGGGCTGAAGTCACATGGCTCCTCCTTCATCTCTACATTTACATATATTTGCATATGGAATACATATTTGCATATTTTCACTATGGACCCATGAGGGAAGCAATTCTCTCTGAGACTTTCATAGTCTTCTAAAACAAGTTCACTAATGTTTGTCTCTCGAGTCATTATCCCCCCTTTGCCCCCACAAACACCGGGGATTGAGCCCAGGGGTGTGTTCTGACAGTAAGCTACATCCCCACCCTTATTTCCTATCAGTTTTTAATTTGAGTCAGGGTCTCCCTAAGTTGCTGAGGCTGGCCTCCAACTTGCAATCTTCCTGCCTCAGCCTCCAGAGTCACTGGGATTCCAGGCATGCACCACCTTGCTGGGCCCTGAGTCGTGTTAGCAATGCCACCAACTGGCAAAGAGTCCATAGTCCCCAGTCAAGAGCTCCTCATTCAAATGCAGATTCGCGAAGTGAACTGAAGAAGAAAACTGCAGCCAGGTGGGAGTCCGGAAGGAGCCAGTCAGGAGCAACTTCCAGGCCCTGGACTTGCCCCCGCGCCCCCTGCTGGACAGCCGGGGCACCCAGTGGGCACTCAGGCGTTGTAGACGCGGCTCCAGGGCTGTGCCAACCCCCAGGCTCCTGCCAGACCAGGAGCCTCCTGCCTCCCCCTGGAGGTTCAAAAAAGACACGGAGTGGAGCAGAAGACCCAGACCCTGGGGAATCTCACCCATGATGACCGGCTGCCCTGCCCCATCTCTCCCGCCTCCCTTATCTCAAGCCCTCACTAGTACTGTGGCAAACTGCAGGTGGGGGTCCGTGTGTGTTTCAGGACTGCAGCATCTCCACAGAGCAGCCAGCCTTACTTGTACTCCGGGTTGTATTTTTGCAGCCCCTCCCCCCTTCCACGTACCTGTGCCTTGCCAAGGAGGGTGACTCACGGCTTCTGGTTCTTTCCAAAGCAGAGGTGAAAATGTGGCACATCCATACAGTGGAATACTATTGAGTCATAAAAAAAGGAATGAAGTCCTGACACATGCTGGAACACAGGTGGACCTTGAAAACATTATGCTAAGTGAAAGAAGCCAGTGGCAAAGGCACAGCGATCGATCGTTTGGTTCCATTTATGTGAAATGTTCAGAACAGGTAAATCCAGAGACAGAAAGCAGATGAGTGGTTGTTGGGGCCTGAAGGAACCAATTAGAAATGGTGATAAGAATGTTCTGGAACTAAAGACTGGTGATAGCTGCACCCCCTTGTGATCAGTCCTCTGCTTGACCTAGCTGCTCCAGGCTCCAGCATCCCTCATTTCCAGCAGCCAGCCTTCTCCTCTGGACCAACCCCAGGGGTCCCCAGCCTCTTCCCCTTCCTCCTTGTCCCAGGGATCTGCTGCAGCATGACGGAGGTGACCAGGGCTCTCTATGAGAGCTGTCACCCCTCGATGGTCATTGATCTGTCTCTCCTCATCATTATAACTTAGCAGTTCCAGCCTCCAAAAGAGATGCATTAATGGAGAAGGGAAGTGGGTGCTGGCTGCAGCAGCTCTTTCTAGAAGAAGAAGCCTTTCTCAGGGGCTCCCCCTGCAGGCCTCCCCTCAGGTTCTGTTCCTAAGCCCATCACTGCCTCCCAAGCAGGACACCAGTGCTTCCCTGCCCTCAGCCTGGAGAAGATGGTGAAGCCCTGGGCCACTGATATCAGAACCAGCCAGAAGGTGGGGATGGGGCTGCGGCCGTAGCTCGGTGGTGTAGCCCTTGCCTTGCAAATATGAGGCCCTGGGGTCGATCCTCAACACCACATAAATAAAATAAAGGCATTGTGTCCATCTACAACTTAAAAAAATTAAAATTAAAAAATAAAAGAAGGTGGAGATGACTTTCTCTAGGGCAACAACAGGTCTCAGTTTTCCTGCGACCTGCCTTTTTCCGTGCTAATCCATTTTCCCTGTCCAAAATGAACTGATCTTGCATAAGAACACTTTTCTTGGCGGTCATAAGCACCTCCAGAGGCCCTGAAGCATCTCTCCTGGGCATCTGTGCAGACCCCAGCCTGGTCCTCCAGCCAGCAATGGCCAGGCTGGCACGTCCATTCCTCTTCCAGAAAGTACTTCCAGTCACTTGCTGTGTGAAGCCTCGCTTTTCGGTGCCATTCTGCTGAAAGCAAACAAAGCTGGAACCGCGATGTGCTTCCTGGCTTTGTCCTCCCGAAAGCCAAGACTCTTCAACACGGCCCTTCAACCGGCTCTTCAACACCGGCCCACTCCACCTCCTGACCAACCCCCGAGTCTCACGGCACTCGACATGGAGAGAGAGCCGTGCCGCTTTTCTTATTAAATAAACAACTTTGATGTTGGTTGGGGAAAAATACTCAGGGAGCCCGGAAGGATGTGAGACACAGGACTGCATTTCAAGTTCTCGCTGCGTCTTCTCACCTCTACAGGGGTGTGATTGTTTAGAAATCTGTTTTTACCTAGCTATCATCTATTTACCCGCCCCTCCGTCTATCCACCTGTAATGAATTTTAGTTGCAAAAAGGATAATAAATGTTCAAGACTTGTTTAATTGGGAATGGGAATGGAAAAGGAATCTATTCCCCAAAGGAATATCGAGGCTCCCTTGTCCAAAGGAGGCCTACATTGCAGACATTAGCACAATTCCGAGGGCCTCTGGAGCTGGCTACTGCTAATTCCTAAATCCCCTTTCCCACCTCCCACCCCTGCAACACAATTCAGTTCCTGGGAGCTGCCAACCCTCCTGAGTGCCTTACTCTCCCACCAGCTTGTTCCTGTTTGTCTACTGGGTCTTGGTTCAGATGCCATTTCCTGGAAGTCTTCTGTGGCCCTCCGTTGGAATTCCACAGACCACCCATGAGCACCCACATATATTTCTATTTTATCTAACAAACATTTGGTGATCACCTCACGAAGAGATCTCCTGGGTTACCCCTGTCTGTATTTTCCAATAGATCATTAGCCCTATAGGGACTGGTATCATGTGTCTTCTCACCAAAAAATCTCCATGAAAGCCAGGCACGGTGGCACAGGCCTATAATCCTGGCAAGTTGGGGGGGCTGAGGCAGGAAGATCAAAAGTTTGAGGCCACCCGGGGAAACTTAGCCAGAATCTGTCCCAAAATTTAAAACATAAAAAAGGGCTAGGGATGTAGTTTATGGGTTAAGCTCCCCTGGGTTCAATCCCCTGTGCCAAAAATCAAGACAAAACAAAAATAACAAAAAAACTCTTGACAAGGGATGTGGTAAACATGCTTGTAATCTCAGTGACTCAGGGGGCTGAAGTAGGAGGATCCCTAGAAGTTGAAGCTTGGGCATCTTAGTGAGACCCTGTCTCAAAATAAACTTTAAAAAACTTTGGATATAGTTCAGTGATAGAGTGCCCCAGGGTTTAATCCTCAGTACTAAAAGGAAAACAAAAAAACCTTTGTGACAGTTAACAACAGTACATAAGGCACAGTGTCCCCACTCCAAAAATTAAAGCCCCCTCCCCCTTTTTTTTGGACCAAGGATTGAACCCAAGGGTGCTTACCCACTGAGGCACAGTGTCCCACTCTGAAATTAACCATTTTAAAGTGAAAAATTCCTTGGCATTTAGTCATAAAGTTTTGCAATGACCTCTGTGTAGTTCCATCACCCCAAAAGGAAACCTTGTTTCCACTAAGCTCTGACTCCCATCCTCCTCTCCTCAGGCCCTGGCAACCTCCAATCTGCTATGAAATAATTTTTAAATAAATAGAAGCTGGGCTGGGGATGTGGCTCAAGCGGTAGCGCGCTGGCTTGGCATGCGTGCGACCTGGGTTCGATCCTCAGCACCACATAAAACAAAGATGTTGTGTCTGCTGAGAACTAAAAAATAAATATTTAAAAAATAAAAAATAAAAATAAATAGAAGCTGTCTGTGTTTTAACTGGACAACCAAGTAATTTATTTCGGGACAGGAGATTTACTCTAAGGCACGCCGATTCGGGTCTGTGATGGGGCCCTCCTTTCTACTGCCAATAGCGCTTGCCTATGGGTTAAGGCCCCAAGCACGCTGGACCTTCCTGTCTAGAAGGAGGATTCATCTCTAAAAATTCAAGGCCTGGCCAGGTGTGGTGGTGCACACCTGAGAGTGACTCAGAGGCTGAGGCAAGAGGATCACAAGTTCAAAGCCAGCCTCAACAGCTTAGTAAGGCCCTAAGCGACTTGGTAAGAACCTGTCTCAAATTTTAAAAAATAAATAAAAAGGACTGGGGTTGTGATTCAATGGTTAAGCACCCCTGGGTTCCATCCCTGGCACAAAAAAAAAAAAAAAAAGAAAAAGAAAAAGAAAAAGAAAGAAAAACACAAGAACCCCAAGGTCTTCAATCATGGTAGTACACACCTGAAATCTTGGGTATTCAGGAGGCTAAGACAGGAGGATCTCAAGTTGGAAGCCAGTCTGGGCAATTTAGCAAGACTCTGTCTCAATATTAAAAGAAAAATTTAAAAGGCTGGGGATTAGCTCAGTGGGGCAGCACCTGGTTGGAGGGGGGGGGTGATTTTTTTCAGAGTCGCTCAAAGCCCCTGCCGGCCAGCCGTCGGGTCTGGTTTTCTTGGAGAACTGAGCCTTGAACACCTCCCAGGGAAGGCTGAGACTCTCCAGGGGACTGGTGGGCCGAGGCAGGAGGATGCAGATGGGAGGGGGCAGGCAAGGGATGGGGGACAAAGAGGGCTTCGCTCATCACTTGGTGGAGATCCAGAACTACAGGTAAGGACAGAGCACAGGCCTCCTGGCCAGGGCACCGACCCTTAGGATGGAGTGAGCCTGGCTCCCCAACCCCCAAGCAAACTGTGGAGTTCAGCAAAAGAAGGGGCGCTCTGGGCCGGGAAGCAGTGCTGAAAGTCAAATGGATACGCAGCAGAGAGCACTGCCCCCCAGGAGCCATTTCCTCGTACTGACTAGGCAAGGCTCTGCCCTGGGCTCCCCCCCCCAGACCCGGGCACACCCTTCTCCGCGCCCCTGTTCCCCTCCCTCCCTTTTTACCTTGCCCCTGTGGCCTGGCTTTCAGTGAACCTAAGGGACTTGCGATGAGGGAAGTGAATAGAGGGACAGAGGCTACGGGGAGGGTGGCCCTGTCCTTAGCTTCCTTCAGAAGAGGGTGGGAATGGCAAAGGGGCTGCAAGTAGAGATGACAAGTCAGCCCACCCACCCACAGCTCTGGGCCTGTGGGAGCCTTCCTCCTGTCATTGCTCCTAGATGTGGCCATCCATTGCACTGTCCCCAGGCAGAGCAGGCAGGTACATAGGCACGAGGCACAGCAGGATTCAGTGTAATCTATCATAGTATCAGTTAGTGTCTGCCCTGCTTTATTCACTCACCAAGTGTCTTTTCCTGGTGACAATACAACCGTGTTTATTTCTTGTGGCTACAGTAACAAATTACTGCAAGTTTTGTAGTTTAAAATAAACATATTTATTCTGTTGCCATGCTGGGGGCTGGAAGTCCAAAATGAGCCTCCCAGGGTCAAAGCCAGGGTATCAGCAGGGCTGTGGCTTCCAGAGGCTCTAGGAGAGTAGAGTGGGTTGAGTTGCCCCCCAAAAAAAAAGACATAAGGCATGTACACTGCCTAATTCCTGGACCCCCTGGATGGTATTTTCTGAAAGAAAGAGAGAGAGAGAGAGAGAGAGAGAGAGAGAGAGAGAGAGAGAGAGAAAATAAATGAAAAGAATGGGTTATACAGAGCAGTGGATGATGATGATGAAGTTGAGCACCTTGAGAGTGGGAGAGAGTGACTCCTAAATGCAGTCACATGTATCCTTACAAGTCAGACACATGTTACATAACCCCTGCAACCCAGGAGGCTGAGGTTGGAGAATCACAAGTTCGAGGCTAGCCTCAGGAACTTAGCAAGACCCTGTCTCAAAATAAAAAATAAAAAATTACTGGGGATAGTGCTCAGTGATTAAGCACCCCTGAGTTCAATTCCCAGTATACCCCCCCCCCAAAAAAAAAAAAACCACACACACAGACACACTGAGAAGACAAAAAAAATGGACATGCAATTGACCATGGTATCAGATACGGGAACAATGTGGCCATGGGTCAAAGAATGTTGAGGGCCACTGGATGCTGGGGGAGGCAGTGATCAGAATCTCCCCTGGAGCCTTCAGAGGGAGTGACGCTGCTGACGGCTTAATGGCAGAGTTCTGATCTCCAAACCTGTGAGAGAACAAATGTCTGTTGTTTGAAACCACCAAGTTTGAGGTCATTTGTTACAGCAGCCACAAAAAAGGAAGGGTGTGAAGCAGGGCATGGTGGCACACACCCATAAGCCCGGCAACTCGGGAGGCTGAGGCAGGAGGATTGCAAATTCAAGGTCAGTCTCAGCAATTTAGTGAGGCCCTGAGCAATCTAGCAAGACCCTCTCTCAAAAAAATAAATAAATAAATAAAAAGATGGCTCAGCGGTTAAAGTGTCCCTGTGTTAGTCCCTGGTACCAAAATAAGAGGTGGGCAGGAGCAACAAAATGAGAATCAGTTTCTTTGCCTTCTCCAGCTTCTACAGAAAGAGTACCTGTATTTCTTGCTGTATGAATCTCCCCTGCATCTTCAAAGCTGGCAGTGAAACATCTTTTCTCCTCTCTGACATTCTGCCTCCCCCCTGGGTAAGGGAGACGAACCTTCCCATCTCAAATTTCTTAACTTAATCCCATCTGCAAAGTCCTTCTTGCCACTTAATGTATGGACATATTCCTGGACTCCAGGGATGTGGATAGGGACATGGGGACTGGGGGGGGGGGTCACATTGTTCTACCTACAACACTCAGGAACAGGGTATGAGGGGCTTTCTGGTGCTGGTCTCTAGGGTTCACCATTAGGATCCAAGGGGCCTCCAAATCTGCCAAAAGATCCTGCAGACTGTTGAGCTATGTTCTCCCAGGAGCTTCAGCCCTCCCCTCCATCTCCTGCTGGGAGAAGCAGCCTGGGGCCTCTTTGAATGGAGTAGGAAGGATGCTGAGGGCCTTTCCATCTTACAGCCGCTCCCCCACACCCCGGAACCCACAGCCCTGAAAAGTGCTTCCCCTCTCCCCCAGCCACCCCCCCTTCCGCTCTCCCCCATGCCTTCACCACCACACTCTGGTCCGTCCCCCCACCCCAACCATGTTAAAGGTTGCACATGCCTTGAGCCTCCTGCCTGTCTAGGGTCGTGGCCAAGCCCCCACTTGCTCACTCAGAACCATGTCCTAGGTAGCACTCGATGGGGGGATAAGTAGCTGGAATAGCTCAGGACAGAACCAATAGACATGGTCCTCTTTATCACAGTCAGCTGGGGTCACAACAGGGCTACTGGCTCTGCGTAGTTAGATAGGAAATGTCCCATGAAGATTCACATGTGGAAGGCTGGTTCCCAGGGCAGCAAGGATCAGAAGTGGGGCTTCCAGGAAATGACTGGATCCTCAGTGAAGTAGCACCCCCTTTCTCAACTGAAAAATCTTAACTGGGCCTCTCCAGAAATCTTCACCATGGCTAATTTTAGGACTGTCAGCAAAAGAGTCTCTGCAAAAGAGTTCAGTGTAGATAAACTTCCATTTTCGTGTCACCCTGTTTACTTGGCCACTGGCCGGGAAGATACCAGCACTCCAGGTGCTGGACATCCCCTTACTAGTTTTCACAAACATATCCAGTATAGTACTTTGTAGAAATGTGCAAACATGGCCTTGAGCTGGGCTTCACAGAGATGTCTACATTTTTAAGATAAGTTACAATTGGGCTCCATGGTAACAGCTGGCAGGGGGAGGAAAGAAAGGGGAGAAGAAGCTCTCCCCTTCTCAGGTGTTGTCCTTGAAGAATTAACTTGCCCAGAACAGTGAGAGAAAAAGCTGCTTTTATGTGAACTTCTGCAGACTGTGAACTTCTGAGCCCCTCCCCTTATATACTAAGTATAAAACTCTAAAACTCCCTGAACTCAGGGTTCAGGGGATTGATTGATTACAGCAAAGGCTGTACCCTCTGAACCTGGCTGCAGCCAAATAAAACTGTTTCCTGCTATCTTTGGTGCCTTGCCTCGTTTGTCCCTACAACATCAGGACTCTAACTTCATTGAAGGACTAGTCCATTTGTTAGATGAATAATTTTTGGAGGTTAGGGGGTGCTGGGGATTGAACCCAAGGGTGCTTTATCACTGAGCCACACCAACCCCTCGCCCTCTGTATTGTTTGAGACAGGGTCTGGCTAAGTTGCCTAGGCTGGCCTCGAACTTGTGATTCTCCTGCCTGGGGGTTGAGGGGCAGTCACTGGGATGATATGCCTGCACCACAACATCCTGCCTGGATTCGTCATTTGAATGGACCACTGGAAGGTGGTGGAAACAGATGGGCATGGTTGGAGCAAGTGTGTCACTACAAGCACACACCGCGGGACTATGTCTTGCCCCTGGTCTCTCTCCTATCTCCTCGTTCTTTCCTCTCTGTTCTCTGTCCCCTCTCTCTCCTCCCCAGCTGATGTGAGCTGAGCAGCTTTGCTCTCTCATGGCCTTCTGCCTTGGAGCCAGCAATCATGGACGAAAACCTCTGAAACCTTGAGCCCACTTCTTCTGTCTAGCTAGCCCTGAACTCCACCCATGATCTCCAGGAAAGGCGTGGGCCTGCCATGCCTCCTCGGGAGTGAATTTCAATTTGTCCAAAACAACTGAGGCAGCTCCTGTCTCTTGCCAAATGATTGGCTAGGAAAGGGCAGAGGAAGCAGTTCCAGCCAGTGAAATGTGTGTGTGGGTGGGCGGTTGTGTTTATCTTTAAAGGGAGAGGAAAGGTAAGGAAGATGTACCATTACCTCTGGTCCTGACCTCTACAACAACAAAACCTGCCTCTGGGCCCACAGGAGCCAGCGAGAGCCAGGCAGCAGGCAGAGGGGACAAAGGAACATCAGTATCCTCCCTTCAGGCTTCTCCATGAGTGCCCCCATTTGAGCAGGGTTTTCACCATTTTGATGGCAGACCCCTCAATCATGTGCCTTTCTGCTGGGCATGCTTGGGAGGCTGAGTCAGGAGAATTGCAAGTTTAAAGCCAGCCTCAGCAATTTTGTGAGGTGCCGCAGTCTGGCTGGGCACAATTCAGGAGCCACTTGTCAAAAGAAATGAACTTTATTTTTAGAACCACACACGCCAAACAAAACAGCTCCTCAGGAAAAACCCTCAGAGCCCAACTGCCACCACCGGCTTCCCACAAGCCTCTCATACAAACACAAGCTTCACCACCTCCCACAATCCTCCTGCTCTTGAGGCTGATTGGCTCGGTCATGTGGGCGGAGCCAAAGAAGTCCCCCAATGAGCATCACCGCAGAGGAGCCAATCAGCTAGATGTTGCTGGGGCCTCTGGGAGCCAATCATCAGCTGGCAGCTGGAAGTTTGCTGGGGCCCCTTCCGCTGTGGCTCTCAACAGTGAGGCCCTAAGCAACTCACTGAGACCTCATCTCAAAATAAAAAATATAAAAAGGGCTGGGGATGTGGCTCGGTGGTTAAGCACCCCTGGGTTCAATGCCTGGTACCCTCCCTCCCCCCCAAAGAAAGGTGTGCCTTTCTTCAGGTGCTCTCTTTTGCTCTGCTACTCCCCACCTGTGGCCCTCAGGACCCTCTGTGGTCTCTGAGCATCTTTGCACAGCTACTGTTCCACACGAAAGTCACCCTGTGCCCGCCCTTGCGGGTGCAGACTTCACAGGAACATTCTGTTTTCAACCTGACAGGAAGGAAGCCTCCGTGAAGCTCCACAGAATAGAACCACCTGTTCTGAATGCTGGGTGGGAAGTGGTTAAACCAGGCTGGTGCAGGGTGGGGAGGAAGGAGGATGCACCCGGAGCTGGTGGCTCCCTGCACAGCCCAGAGAACTTTTCATTGTCAGTCAACTGGGAGGTTGTTCTCTTCCTGCCCTACGTCAGGGCGGTCTACACAGCCCCTTCTGTGGCTGGGAGTGGAAACAAAGCTGAGAGAAATGCAGGCTGGCAAGAGAGGACATTTCAGCACAGTGACCCAGGCAGGTTAGGAGGAGCAGCCCCCGGAGGGTCTAAGGCTCTGCACCCGGCAAAGCCTGCATGGCAAGGCATCAAAGCCAGGAGGCAGAGGCCCATCTGCTGTGCTCTTCTTGCTCAGTGTAGACCAGCTGGGGTCAGAGGAGAAGGTCTAGGGATAACAGAGCCAGGGTAACCAAGGACAAAGGGACCCCAAAAGCCAGGCTCCCATGGTGAGGCAGGGATGGTTGTTTCTGAGGACAGGTTTGCAGTTGAGACCCAACTGCCTTCCTGGTTACTAGCAATTATACTCTATTGTAGTCTTTGTTCAGGATCTTAAAGTCACCAGGTCCCCCAAGCGAGACTCACCAGTTATCTTTTGGCCACCCTCTTTTCCTCTCTCACCCTCCATCCAGTCACCCATTCCTGCCTGGGAAACACACACACACACACACACACACACACACACACACACACACATGCAAATATACACAAATGCATGTGCATTCATTTAAACATAAACACACACACATGTGCACATAGTATGCACATAGATACATGTACCAAAGATCCATGTGTATACATGATTATACATAAACACAAGTGCACACTTAAAAAAATACACATGTGCAAAAAGCACATGAAGATATTTGCATGCAAATATGCATGTATAGATATAGATATAGATATAAATATATGCACACACTTATGCATATATACACACATGCAAACACACCTCAAGGCACACGCTGTAATCCCCTGAGATGCTGGTTAGAAATGAAGCTTCTTTGATTTCAGCCCCACTGGCCTGGAGGACTGAGAAGCTGAAGGGGAAATCAAATCTTAGTCTGTTCCTGCTGCTATCATAAAAACAAAACAAAACAAACAAACAACAACAACAACAACAAACCTGAATGGACAATTGATAAAGAGAAATTTAACTGAGCATAGCGGCACACACCTGTAATCCCAGCGACTCAGGAGGCTGAGCCAGGAGGATTGCAAGTTGAAAGCCAGCCTCAGCAATTTAATGAAGCCCTGTCTCAAAATAAATAAATAGGGATGGGGATGGAGCTCAGTGATAAAGCACCCCTGGGTTTAATCCCCCATACTAGGGGCGGGGGAATAAAAGAGGGAGAGAGAGAGAAGGGGAAAGAGAAAGAGCGAATTTATTTCTCACTGTTCACATCACCTGCAGGGGTGGTATCTGGCAAGAGCTGCTCTCAGCTCTCAAGATGGCACCTTGGTTCTGTGTCCTCTGGAAGGGAGGAGCGTGGTCTCACATGGCAGAGGGACTGAGGGCAAGGAGTGCTCCTTTCAACCCTGGGGCCTTTCCCAGGGTGCTAACCTGATTCCTGAGTGTGGAACCCTGATGGCCTAACTCCCTCCTAGGACATGCCTCTTACGGCCGCTGCACATGAGTTTTGAGAGGGACATGGCCATTAAACCAGAGCAAAACCTTTCATTTCAAAGCCCCAGAGCTGCTCCTGCCCCACACTGCAAGCCCCACTGGTAAACTGGGCTCTGGACAGGCTGCCATTTCCACTTTCCATTCCAAGCCACCACCTGTGACTCGCCTCCCTGGCTTCCAAATGCCTATTTGTCCTGCCATCGGTGGCCTTGTCCTGCTGGAACCTGACAGCGTGGCGCCTCTGGCAGCTCCTTTCTCTTCCCCACAATGCAGATGTGGCTCTGGCTCCTAAGGCCACTGGAGAGGCCCCAGCTGCACGCACCTGTACCCCCATCAGGGTTTTGGCTTCTTGGGGAACCTGCCAGTGTCACTTGACTGATAAAAGAGGACCCAGTGAACCGGCAGAGCAGTGCCGAGTCTCACCCCATGCCAATGCAGCGTCGGTATCCCCGGGTGGGAACGGTTCCCCAACCCCACACAACGCTGGTGTCATCACCCCCCCCCAGCCTCCCTGGACATGAGAATCCAGTGGATCCCACAAAGGTGAGGTCTCTGCCTGCCAGCACCTAAGGCAGAAGGTCCCATGCTTCAGAGGCAGAGTCCCCAGGACCTTCAGGGGTCTCTAGCTCTGCCCAGCAACCTCTAGGCTTCAGAACCAGCTGTGCACTGGATGCCAGGGAACAAGAATGGGAAGGCGATGGGACTGGCCCCATGGAGCTGGAGAGAGCCCAGGGGGGCCCTTCAGGTTACCAACGGACTGGCTGCTTAGATGTGGCTGGAGGAGACCTCACCAGCCCCTGTGACACGGAGCCACCCTTCTCGTGCACAGAATGGTGGATGGGCCAGAGTGCCAAAGGGATCTTTCCAAGGTCCACACAGGGACCTCTCAGGAACCAAAAAAAGCCCAGACTGAACCCCTGTCTGAGGCTCCCACGATGTTTTTTATTTATTTATTTTTTGCTTGATGCTGGAGATCAAACCCATGGCCTCGTGCATGCGATGCTCTCTACCACTGACCTATATCCCCAGTCCTCCAGGGTGCTTTTTTTAAAGTCAAGAAATACCAATAAATAAAATAAATAAATAAATAAAAGCTGGGCTGGGTTTGTCCATGCATACCTGTAATGCCAACATCTCAGGAGGCTGAGGCAAGAGGCTCTCAAGTTCCCAGCCAATCTCAGCAATTTAGAGAGACCCTGTCTCAAAAAATAATAATAATAATAATAATAATAATAATAATAAGGGCTGGGCATGGTGATGCACACCTGTAATCCCAGTGGCTGGGGAGGCTGAGACAGGAGAATGGTGAGTTCAAAGTCAGCCTCAGCAAAAAGTGAGGCACTAAACAACTCAGTGAGACCCTGTCTCTAAATAAAATACAAAATAGGGCTAGGGATGGGGCTCAGTGGTCAAGTGCCCAGAGTTCAATTCCAGTATCTAAATTTAAAAAATAATAATAAAAATTTTTTAAAAATAAAAAAAAAATAACAAGGGCTGGGGATGTGGCTCAGTGATTAGGCATCCCTGGGCTCAATCCTTGGCACCAAAAATAAAAAGGGCTGGGAATGTAACACAATGATAAAGCTCAGTGATAAATTAGTAATTTGATGCATATGCACAAAATGAAATATTTTAATCCTCTGCCCAGAAAAGTGTAATCATTGATATAGTTTTGAGTGATGCAGAATGCCAAAAGGTTATTAACTTTGTAGTTGCAATAAGTCAGAATATTATAGTAATTATGGCTTAATGGTAACTATGTGTCACTGTGTATTAGTTTTCTTTGGATGCTATAACAAATTACCATAACTGAGTGGCTCAAAGCCACAGAAATTTATTCTCTCACAGTTCTGGAGGCCAGAAGTGTGAAAGCCATTTTTACTCAGCTGGGGCTCCTAGGGGAATCCGTTGCTTGCCTCTTTTAGCGCTTCTGTTGGCTCCTGGCTCCTCAGCAGCATCACTCCAGTCTCTGCCCAAGTGGCTACATTGCCATCACCTCTTCCATGAAAACACTCCAGAGGCCTCCTTCTTAGAAGAAGATTTATGGTGGCATTCAGGGTCCACCAGGGAATGCAGGACAATCTTCTCTTCTGAAAACTCTTCACTTGATCGTCTCTTTTGCCTTTTAAGGTAACATTTACAGGTCCGAGGAATTAGGGTACTTTCTTTCTGCCTATCCTTTTGTAAATCTGAGGGCTCTGCCAAAGGGCACTCCTGCAAACCCACACACTCTGGTAATTTCCATTCATTCATTTATCTATGGCACTGGTGATTGAACCCAAGGGCACTTTACCATTAAGCTACATCCTCAGCCCTTTTTATATATTTTTTTATTTTGAGATAGGGTGTTGCTAAGTTGCTGAAGCTGACCTCAGACTCGTGATTCTCCTGCCTCGGCCTCCCAAGCTGCTGGGGTTACAGGTGTACACCAACACGCCTGGCTGTGGACTTAACTCTCTTTAAAAAAGAAAACAGTGCTACCCACAGGTGGTGCAGTCCTATAATCCCAGTAGCTTGGGAGGTTGAAACAGGAGGATCACAAGTTCAAAGGCAGCCCCAACAATTTAGCAAGGCCCTAGCTCAAAATAAAAAAAAATTAAAAGGGCTGGGGATGTGGCTCTAGGGTTAAGCACCCCTGGGTTCAATCCTTGGTACAAAAAAAAAAAAAAGAACAACTGTAACAGGGGTTCGTTCACTTGATACTTTGACTATATCCCTTGTTGCTTTGAAACTTTGGTTTTTTTTCTTTTTACCAAACTTCTCCTTCCTAATCTTCTTTTCCCTAACCTTCTTTCTAATCTTCTATCCCCTGATCTTCTCCTTCCTGATCTCTCCTCACTAATCTCATTTTTCTCTGAATCGCCTCTCAAAAAACCCCTGTTCCTGTGATGGGCAGAGTCACAGCCTTCGGGACAGGAGTCCCCTGTGTTTCTCCTTTGCTAGCAAAGCGATAAACCTTCTTTGACTTTTTCTCAAAACCATGTCCTTGTGTTTGGATCGGCATCAGGGACAAGGACAGAGCTTTTGGCAACAAATTTGGCACCCCAGGTGAGACCCAAGAGCAGTCCCTGCTCCAGATTTCCTGGGCAGGTCTGGCTTTCCAACCGGCCCCCACTTCTATGCTGAGGATTCAAGGTGCAGATGAGTCTGGGGGGAGCCAACCGCTGGAGAGACTATGAGTTTGCCCAGGATGAACCAGAGGAGCTGTTCCTGTGGGTAAAGGGAGGGACTGAGGGACCATCCCAGCAGCTGAGGAAGCTCTTTTTGCTTTGGGAACTCCCACTTTCTCTCCCTGAACTGACACGTTGCTCTCAATTTCTCCATTTTGAGAAAAAGGAAACTGAACTCAGGAAAGATGTGACAGCTTTGGCCATTGGGTAAGCTCCCCTGGTATACACATCTGGTTCCCCTTTGTGGGAACATCTGGTCCCTCTTCTTGGGGACATCTGTGGTGCTGCTGGTGTAAAAGTCACGGTTCAGCAGGAGTTGGCCGCTTGGGGTTTTCCCCTCTCTAGTCTGTCTCTAATTTTAAAGTTCCCCTCTGTTGGCCATGGTTTGGGAATCCCCTCAGGTTGTCTGCTACATTGTATCTGCTACTGCCCCTTTTAAGGCGGCTCCAGTGCTGAATTGATTCTATGGGTAGTCTCTTGGGAAAGATCTTGGCTGGTTAATTTTAAAGGTTCTGGTCTGTTGGCCATGGGTTTGGGGCTACCCTCTGGTGGTCTCTCTGTGTTTCTTTTTGTATAATCTTGCAGTTGGAATTGGTCTGTCAAAGGTAAAGGAAGCAGAAGAAATTCGTACACGCAGGTCTGTCCCTTTTAAAGATTGGCGTCTGTCAGTTCTGGTTTCAATGATCCTCTCTTGTCTTATACTGGCCCTTTAAGAAATGAGCCAGGCTGCGTTGATCTTCCCGGAGTCTCCTGAGTAGAGAGATCTTGCCTGTGGGCCACCTATAGGTATAAGCCTAAGAGAAAGAGGGTTTGCTGTAACACAGTCTAGCCTTTAAATGGTATTTCTGGATCACAATGCACAATCTTGACATTGAAGTTGGTGTGTCAGGGGTCAAGTATATGGAAGAGAGTCTGTGTGTACAGGTATTTATGCAGTTGCGTGATAAGGGGTCTGATGTCAGGAGCTAAGCTGAAGGTGCCCAAAGGCACTGCCTATGGTGTGCAAGGATAGCAAGCCACCAGAAGAAAGGGTTACAGAGATTTAAATCTCTTCAACCCAGTGCTGGCGCTCCCAGCACCATTTCTCAGCTTGGCCCCAGGCAGCCACAGATCATCTCACTGTGGTCCAGGACACCAGCCCTAAATTGGGAAAAAAAAAATCCTAGAAAATCTTCCTGGGATGTAGAAAAATGGCTAAAGAAAACCTGGCCTCTGCCCTGTTTTCCAGCCCTTTGACCTCTGGGGGGTGGAGCCTGCTGGCCACAAAGGATGTGGCAGTAGGATCCAGCACTGTCCGTTTATGACCTGGGGACAGGAATAGTCTCCCCTTTTAAGATCTGACAGGAGACCCCATTTGGCCAGGGAATAATCATCACTGGTGCAAAGCAATTTTGCTATAATAGTTTCCCATCAAACTAAATGCCTAGGGAGACTGGCCGAATAAATAACTGCACCCAGAGAAGAAAGAGACAGAAACTAGGGCCAACCTGTGTTTTTTAGGCAGCCTCTGCAAAGGGCTCTTCAAGGAAGCCTAAAGAAAAGGGTGGAAAGAGCCTCCTCCATTACACATCAATATGCCTAGTATAAGAAAAGGCCCCAAAGGAGCCTCTGGGTACAGTTGACAATGGGGAACGCACTTAAGTTGATGGCATTGTGATAATGATAATGGAGACAGGTCAGACTCAAAAAAAAAAAAAAAAAAATCCTGTGTGCCAATCCCTTGAATGCAACCTGGGAGAAAAAAGATTAAGGCACACTTTTTTTGTTTGTTTGTTTATTTGTTTTGTATAAGCTAGATTGTCCAACCCTCTCCTGGGATGAAATTTGTTGTGTAAATTAAACACACAGATAACATTCCTAAGGTCTGTTTCAGAATGTAAATTTAAGAAAGGTTCTGAAACTAGAAAAGATAAAAGAAAGTTATAGGTATGGAAATATATTTTATTTATTTATTTCTTTTTAAAAAATTTATTTATTACATAGATGACAACAGTGGAGTGCATTTCCATTCATAAGGAAATATATTTTAGTACAGAAAATTACAAGGTAAAAGAAATGTTTCTGGATGAGAAAGTATTTTGTCTGGTAAAGTAATATTCTTGTGCTAAAGTCCAAGATGAAAGAAGACATAACTGAGGACGTAAAGGAGTTGTGAATGTTTAAGCAAGTTGCAGAAGGGTTGTGGAAGGTAAATCTCAAAACATTTGTGTTTGATTAAATTGGTCATAATTAGAACAGTCAGTTAAAATTATTTGAATTTTACTGTACTGCTATAAAGCAAAGTCTGAAACATTGATCTGCTCTTATCTATGGATAATTTTCTTGTATTTATCAGGCTTTATTACTTGGGGAAACTGTCTTAAAGAAATTGTTTGGGGCTGGGTTGTGGCTTGACGGTAGAGCAAGTGCCTAGCATGTGTAAGGTGCTGGGTTTGATCCTCAGAATCAAATAAATAAATTAATTAAATTAAGGTGTTGTGTTCATCTACAACTAAAAAAGAGAAAAAGGAATTGATTTGTTCCTGTTTTAAAGTCATGTGATTATTTTGTAACTGATTGAACCACAGTAATTTAGGTTTTTAACAATATAGTTGAAATCCAAAATGTGTCTGAGTAGGTATATGTATGCATCTGAGAACTATCTGTCTAAGCCTTGCCTAAATATTATGTAAAAGTTTATAAAATGAAAGTTTATGTAAGTTTACTGGCAAGATAACCAATAAGTGCTCTCTTTTATACAGTGTATCTGAAATAGAAGGGCCACACTGTCATTTAAAGACCTATCTTATATCTGATTGCTGTGACTAAGTCAATTTTTGATGATTAACACTGTTTCCTAAATGTATAAGAGATTTAAGGCTATCTTTTGATTTTTGTTAACCCATTATTACCGTACACTCTGGATTCTAAATTGTACTTTAAAAACTCAACTTAGTTAAATGTAAAACTGAAGAGAGCATTTTGCCAAGTTGGTGTTATCCAAACTAAAATTATGTGCAGCAAACATCTTGGATTTGAATAAAAATGACAAATCTAGTTGGTATTTATTCGTGTATTTGTTGTTTTATAGCTGGATAAAGTAACCTGTTGTCAATAAGGTACATATACAATTTTGTGTTTCTCTTCACACTGGAATTGGAATTTAAATGCATTTTTGGAAGATAATAAGGAGATCCTGATCTGTTTAAAGGTGTCATATTAAACAAGGAAGCATTTTGCCACTATTTCCACAAAAAGAAAGTTAAAATCTCTCTTAGCCTGTCTTTGATTCAAGTTTCAGGTGTAATGTTGTATTGTGTTGATTGTGAAGAGCCCCACCTTCCCCGAGATAAGACTCTGCCTCCCACCTCACCTCATGGTAAAATGGCTCTAAAACAGGCTGGAGCCTATTCAAAGTTGTGTTCAAAAGATTGATTTTTATTGTAAAGATTACTGTGATCTCAAATGGGAGAAATAATGTATAATTAAGTACAGTTTCAAGATTTTTCTTTGTTCATAGCTATTATACAAGCTGAATGTAATTTCATTTTGTATTTTCCTTGTAATTTTATAACTGTTACCTGTTTTGCAGAGGTACTGCTTCTAAAAACAAAACAAAACCAACCTGGGTTAATTTGAGATAATAAGCTATCACCTACAGGACAGATACTATATAATGCTGGCTCCCAGTACTAATTCAGACCCCAATTAAATGAAAGGGGTAACTGTAAAATTATAGATATTGAAGTTACAATGTGTTACTCCCTCTTTAAGCCTGATTAAACTGGCCTGCTGGGTGTTTAAAACCAAAAACTTGGAGACCAAAGTCAAGGAAGTAAAAGAGCCAAGGAAAAAGCAGCCAACATTTTGGCCCTTGCCCTCTAAGGTTAGCCAGGACCCAGAGAATGACAGGAGCCCTTTCTGGGCGCTGCAACTCTGGTGAGTCACCCAATCTGCCGATCAGGGAGATCAAGAGGACCCAAGAGAACAGGAAGCCAACCAGTGCACATTTTGCAAAGAGGAAGATCATTGGAGATGCAAATGTCCCTGATGCTTCCAAGAGAAGCCATATTTGGTCAGCCAGATCCCAACCCATCCTGGTAAGTGGCATCACTGGTAGAGAAAAGCTAAAGGAGTCAGGAGGCTTCACATGTGTCCCCAAGAATGATCTCTAAGGAATCCCAGCTGACTCTTAAGAATAGATAGGAACAAGTTCAGTTCTGACCAACTTGGTCTTAAATACCTGGCAAAAGAGTATAGCCTAAAAGCACCATCCAACCCGGACATTTAAAAGAAAAAACAATGGGTTTTAAAGATGTAACTTAAGATGAACACTTGTGTCAGCTCTACCAAAAGTAAGTAAAGCTGGAGGCTATAAAGGATGGGTTCTTGTGTGAGAGTGAATAATAGTAATGATCACAAGAGTCCCAAATTTGTCCTGAGTTAATTTGAGTCTTACAAATCTTCCTAACCTCCTATATTGATGAACTTGATCTGATTTTCACTGATAGGATTATGAGTTGCTATCCTCGTGGTTTTCAGAAACTGGCTGAAATTCTAATTTTTTTTCTAATTATTTACAAAGATTTAATACTTTGATCTTTATTGTTGTATTAGCATGATCCCTGAACTACACAGGTCCTTATCCAGTCACCTGTCATCTGCCACTATGCACCTTTGGACTGCTCTGATGCTGAATGCCCTTATCTGTTCATGCCCCACGTGATGGAGAACAAGGACTTTGGGTTACTTCCCCCAAATTTGTCCCCTTTCAGCAGGAAATAGCTTGGATATGTCATCATCCACTGTCCATAGAAATGGAAGCTAGAAATTGACAGTGGGGAAATGTAACAGGGCTTCACTTGATGCTTGGACTGTATCCCTTGTTGCTTTGAAACTTAAGTTTTCCCCCCAACCTTCTCCCTGATCTTCTTTTCTCTAACCTCCTTCCTAATCTTCTTTTCCTTGATCTTCTCCTTCCTGATCTCTCCTCACTAATCTCATTTTCTCTGAGTCACCTCTTTAAAAGCCCCCTGTTCCTGCTGATAGGCAAAATCACAACCTTTGGGATAGAAGTCCCCTGTGTTTCTCCTTTGCTAATAAAGCAATAAATCATTTATTTCTTTTTTCTCAAAACTGTGTCCTGGTTATTAGATTGGCATGGGGACAGAGCTTTCGGCAACACCTCCAGAGCAGTTACAAGCAGCATTTTATTCCCTTATGTGCAGGGTGCCTCCTCCGTTCTCCCTGGCTGAGGACTGCTGGTGTACAGTCTTTCTGGATGTTGCCTAGGTTTGACTCTCTCCTATGGGGTCTCCACTTCTCTGTGATCTCTTGGGGTAAGTGCACGTATGTGGTTTATCTTTGCTGGTCAGATCAGCCTCCTTCCCCTCACCTCCTGTTTGGGAAGGGGCTGAGACTGTTACATTCAGGTGTGAGCTGCTTCTAACCATCGTTCCCTTTCCCCTTTGGCTATTTTCATATCCACAGCAATTTTATATTTAAAGCTAAATACTGTATTTGAAAATGGGCCACTGCACTTTTTATTTATCACACTTACTCAATATAAATATTTTGAAGACTTTAGAAACACACATTACCAGGGCTGGGGGTATAGCTCAGTTGGTAGAGTGCTTGCCTCGTATGCACAAGGCCCTAGGTTCAAAATCCTAAAAAAAAAAAAAAAAAAAAGGAAGGAAGGAAGAAGGAAAGAAAGAAAGAAAGAAATAGAAAAGAAACACATTACTTAAGAATTGTGCTTGACAGGAGGATGGCAAGTTCAAGGACAGCCTCAGCAACTTAGCCAGACACTGTCTCAAAATAAAAAATAAAAAGGGCTGGGGATGTGGCTCAGTGGTTAAGAGCCCCTGGGTTTCAATATGGAAAAATTAAAAGATTCTGCCTGCAGCTGGGGTGTGGTAGCACATCCCTGTATAATTCAGCAATGCATCAGGATGAAGCAGGAAAGCAGGAGGATGGCAAGTTCAAGGGCTGGGGATGTTATCAGATTCCCAGGTTAGAGACCTGACTCTAGGGATCCAACAAATCAGGTCGGACACTCACCCCAAAACCAAACAGAAAAGGTAATGCTGAAAAGCACTAGAGGTGCTATAGTCAACGTAGCTGCACCAGGAAGACAAGAGGACCCAGGTTCCTCGCTGTCTTTGAGGGGCTGACAGTGACTTTGAAGTCTCAAAGAAAGGGGAATGAGGGCAAGGATGGGGGGCTTTCACAGATGCGACGTGGTCTGTCCATCATCTCAGGATTGGCTGGTTGGGGCTCTGTTCCAAATAAGAAAGTTGCTCTTGCCTGGGGTGTAGCTTTGACTCATCACAAGATGTTGATCAGATCAGTCCTTGTTCAGGGACTCCAAGGTGCCTGGGAGCAAAGAAGATGAATGCGAAATGGAGGCAGAGATGCCAAGTCTTTAATCCTGCTTTCAGCCACCTGTCAGACATTTGCAGCCAAAAGGGAAGAGTCTAAGTCCTTGTTACAGGAATGGAGCTCAGTGGTAGAGCCACCAGTCAGTACAGAACTGAGAATAGGGTTGAGGGGGGAACTGTGCCTGGGAGCCAAGTGTGGATTTGACTGTAGTCTCAGCACTTGGGAGGCAGAGTCAGGAAGATCTCCCCTCCCCACCCCCCTGGGCACTGGGGATTGAACCCAGGGGTACTTAACCCCTAGGTTAACCACTTAGCCGCATCCCCAGCCCTTTTTATTTTTATTTTTAGATAGGGTCTTGCTAAGGCTGGCTTTGAACTTGCGATCCCCCTGCCTCAGACTCCCAAGTCCCTGGGATGACAGGGGTGCGCCACCACACCTGGCCAGGAGGATCTTTTGAGTCCAGAAGTTGGAGACGAGCCTGGGCAACATAGCAAGACCCCATCTCTTAAATTAAAGGAAGAGAATGGGGCCTGAAAATTAGAAGCAAGAAACTATATTAGTCAGTATCATGACCATCATCATCGTTAGAACTCTCCAGGTTGAAAAGCACAAGTTAGATAACTGAATGAAATCACAAAACACAGCAAGGACAGGATGCAGAAATATAGCCTATCGCACCCTGGTCTATCTCTTAGGCCATAAATAAGCTTGTGGAACTCACTGGATTCTTTCCCTTCTTTGTTTTTGTACCATCTAAATCCGGTTCCTTTGTTTCACATGCTCAGAGAGAGCTGGAGAAAAACACTTCTGCCTGCTGTTCTTTTCTGTGGATGCCGGTCTTAAAATGAAGTTACCTCTGGCTGCTCCTGAATGTTGAAGAAAGCAAAGCTATTTCTTCCACTCAGACCCTGCCCCTGGTGTGGGTAAGGCTTCGACTTGGACTGAACCCCTCCCTCTCCTGTCTAGGGCCATTACCTGGCCAGATCCTTCGGACCCTTCCTCAGACCCTTCCTCGGGCGGTGGCACTGGGAGGACATGGAGCTGCTGACATCTTGCAAGGCCACATGGGGTTGGGTCCCTGGCTCTGGCTTCTGGGGTCTTCAGGGACACCCTGGTTGCTACCATTCTCTGGGACTTTCCTTACTGCCCTTCCAGGGTGGGGCAGGGGTGGCAGTGGGTGGGGGGAGGCCTGCTTTGTTTCAAGTAGATCAAGTTGACTTTCTGTCCAAAGGGTTCACTGGAGTCAAGAGAAAGCCCATCACCATCGTGCTCTCCGTTACTGGAACAACCAGCCCCCCCTGGGAAGGAGAAAGGTCTAGTGGCCGCCATAGGCTGCCAGGAACTAAGAAACCTGTTTCTGCTTCCTGCCTTGTTCTCTGAGCCACTTCCCCTAAGGTGACACCTTCTGTGCTTTGGTCGGGACATCAGGCTCCCTGTGCTTCTATACCAGTTCTGTGGGACCTGACGGCTGGTCCCAGTTGAGACTGAGATGTGAGTTTGGGGATGCAGGAAAAAAAAAAAAAAAAGACTGAGTCTCAAAAGAGAGGTGCCTGTTGGAATGCAAAAGAAACAACTTGTCCCATGTCCTTGGCCCTCCTTCTTGGCCCCTGTCCTTGCCTGCAAAAGGTACCATGGCGCAAAGGCAAGGAAACTGACTCTACCCTGACTCCACTTCTAGTTGTTCCAGCCCCTCATACTGTCCCCCTAAATTTTCTTATTTATTCTTGTCCTGGGGATTGAATGCTCAGCCACTCTATCACTGAGCCAGGTAACTATGCTTTTTTTTTTTTTTTTACATTTTTTTTACTTTTATTTTGAGACAGGGTCTTACTAAGTTGCTTAGGGTCTCACTTATTTGCTAAGGCTGGCCTCAAACTTGCAATCCTCCTGCCTCAGTCCTGCGTAGCTGGGATTACAGGTCTGTGCCACCAGGCCCAGTCCTAGCTACTGTCCCTGTAAATATTAACATGCCAGACCAAGAGGTTGCTGTTTCTCACTCTCAAGATGGCTCACATTCTCCCTTGAATATGTATCTGCTTTCTTAAATAAATCCGTCTCTGGTGTATGCCGAAATTCTTTCCCATCACATATGCCAAGGACCCCACTTGTCCTGAGTCAAATCTTCCCTCTCCAGGAATTCTTCCAGTGACAAGAGCACTGATAGGAACAATCGTGGTCCCTTCAAGGGCACTCAGACCACTTTACAGTAGCCTGGCTCTCCACCTTGGCACATCAGATCACCATAAGTTAATCATCCAAAGAAACTGACTTAGCTGGTGTCTGGTGAGAGTTCAAGTTCCATAGCTGATACAGTCTGGGGAACCAAAAGTGCTGAACAGATACGGAATATCTAGAAATGGAAGCTACGGGATCCCGTGGCCTAGAACCTTCACGGCTGTTCATATTGGACAGGGTAGGTTAACTCTGTAATAAGCCCCACACACACACACAAAAAAAAAACAGTGGCACAAAACAGTCAAATCTAATTTCCATTCACATAACCAGGTAGCTTTAGTCCCACCAGTACGAGTTTAGCTCTGTGACACACAGTTCTTCGAATCCCCAGGCTCTGTTGTCTTCAATGCCTTGCTTCTGAGACCATCTTAGATGTTGACAACCAGCAATCAAAAACAAAGAGCCTGGAGGACCATGTCTGTGGGATGGTTTTTATAGTTTGGGAAGGGCCTGGGAAAACAGTCACATTTCCTGGGCTGAACTCAGTCCCGTGACCACATGTCACTGCAAAGGAGCTGGGAATAGAGTATGGCTGCACAGAAGGAAGAAGAGACCAGCTTGGAGAGCAGATAGCCATCCCCGCCACATTATCAATTGTGGGCCACAGATGTGAGGGTCTCTTGTGAGCAGTGTCCACGCTCCCAAGTTCCAGCACCTCCTGCCACCCTCCAAGGAGTGACTCCTAGGGAGCCTAGACATGAACACCCCTAGTTGTAGTCCACTTCTCCCTGGGGATGGTCACCACTCCATGCTTCCCTCCTCACAGTGCATCCTGAACTGTCCAGGAATATGGAGGCTCTCATCTTCACAGGGGATCCAGGCTAGCACTTGTGACCCTTGACCCTGACCCAAGACTGGGAGCCCCTCTAGGGAACCGTGGCTAAAGACTTTCATCCACCCTGTACCCCACTGCCTCCATGTCTACACTGCCACCCTAAGAGCAGAGGACCCCTCACAAAGATGGAACACCACCTTCCTTCACCTTGACCCCACTCACCCAAGCTGCTGATACCTGCGTGGTGGAAGCGCTCTCTGTCCATGAAAGATGCTGCCACCTGAAGTCCAGTTCCTATTCCAGGTTGGGTAAGCACTGTCACCTGTCAACCATGTCCTTCACCAGCCAACAACCAATAACCAAAGAACTTCTCAACTACCTTATCTGGGAGGGGATCGGCAGAATAAAGCCAAAAAAGCTTTCTTTGGGACAGGTTGTTCCGACTCCCAATCTCTCCTCCACCACCAACTAGCAATTTCTTATCACTTCTCTGTCCCTCAGCACAGTGGGTGATAGTACCTTTGTGCAGGATTTGGTGACACAAATCCCCAGGCGGGTTTGGGTGTGCTGTAGTCACCCACCATGCTCTCTGCTACGATAATTAAGTATTTTTTTTTAATACTGAGGATTGAACCCAGGAGGGGATGGTCACCCTGAGCCACATCCCCAGCCCTTTTTTATATTTTATTTAGAGACAGGGTCTCATTAAGTTGCTTAGGGCCTCGCTAAATTGCGGAAGCTAGCTTTGAACTCCGGATCCTCCTGCCTCAGCCTCCTGAGCCATTGGGATAACTAGGGTGTGCCATCATGGCTGGCCCAATCAGGTATCCTTTGTTGCTGCAAGTGTGGCCCCTTAGAACTTGAGGGTGACAACCCAACTCTTTATTTTATTTTTTTTATTTGTTTTAATCAGTTATACATGACAGTAGAATGCATTTATGCAGTTTGATATACGTAGATGGGATATAATTTCTCATTTTCCTGAGTGTACATGTTGCAGAATCCCATTGATCATGCAGTCACATATAAAGTAATAATGTTTGTTTCATTCTACTATCCTTCCTATCCCCATATTCCCTCCCCTCCCTTCACTTCCCTCTACCTAATCTAAGGTAACTCTATTCCTCTCTAGTGCCCCACCCGCCCTTATTGTGAATTAGCATCTGCATATTAGAGAAAACATTCAACCTTTGGTTTTGCGGGGGGATTGGCTCATTTTGCTTAGCATGATATTATCCACTTCCATCCATTTACTGCCAAATGCCATAATTTCATTCTTCTTTAAAGCTGAGTAATATTCCACTGAGTATATATACCACATTTTCTTTATCCATCCATCTATTGAAGGACACCTAGGTTGGTTCCATAGTTTAGCTATTGTGAATTGAGCCTCTATAAACACTGACGTGGCTGCATCACTGTAGTATGCTGATTTCAAGTCCTTTGGGCATAAGCCAAGGAGTGGGACAGTTGGGTCCAATGGTGGTTCCATTCCCAGCTTTCTGAGGAATCGTCATAGTGCCTTCCACAGTGACAACCCAACTCTTGGGGCTCCCTGCCTCTGCACCCTGGAGGGGCCCCGTCCTGCACTCTCCCTCCTCTGAATGCTGCTCCCTGAAACACCCGTCCGGCCCTTTTCCTTTTGCCCCCCTCAACACAGCAGCTGGCACCCAAAAGTAGTGAGCGAGCTTCTCGGTGGGGCAAGGAAGGGATTCGAGGACCCTCTGGGCCAGCCCTGAGTTCACTTAGGCCCCTTTCTGTCAGAACTGGCCTGGAGCTGAAAGGGCTTAGCGCCCTCTGTCACCCCAGCTCCCGCAGCTAGCCAGGGACTGTGGGTCAGGAAGCACAGGCCAGAGCCTGGGCCCCTCCTCCCTGCTAACCCCCCAGAGCCCAGTCAAGGGGGGAATTCTCCACCAGCGGGGAAAAGCGCTGGCGCCAGGCTCCTTCCCGCCTTCCCCAGACGACATTCATGGGGTCCAGCAGCCCCCCCACCTGCCCCCACCACATTCCTGCTGAGTGGGAGATTACCAGGAGCTGGCAGCACAACCCAGCTGCCCTAAGCTGCTTGCACGCCTTAGCAGCATGTTGTCCCTCGCAGGAATGCCCAAGGAGGGAGGTTCGGATGGCAGGAGCCAGCTTTGGTCTCCTGGCCTCCTGGCAGGGGCTGTGAGAGCCCCGCAGTTCCCAGCTCAGCCAGGTCTTCCGGTGCCGAGGGCCGGGGCAGGGAGGCACTGAAGTGCAGAGGCTGTGGAGGGTGGCAGCAGGCTAGATTGCCCTGCAGGGTGTTATGGGTTGAACTGTTTGCCCCCATAATAATACGTGGAAGTCCCAACACCCAGCACCTCAGAACGTGATTTTATTTGGAAACAGGGTCCTTCAGATGTGGTTGGCCAAGGAGCCGTCAGGCTGCGGTGGAGAAGATGCTTCATCCATCACGACTGGTGTCCCCATAGGAGGAGACACAGATACAAACGCAGAGGGAGCACCTGGTGGAAACTGGAGGGGAGCAGAGATCTTTGGCCACTAGAAGCTGGAAAAGGCCAGGAAGCCTCCCTATGCCAGTGACCTGCTGGCCGTCCACAGGTGCCCACAGTGTGGGCTTTGGCTTCAGATGGGCCCGAGCTCACCTGCTCAGTGAGCTCTGCCCGTCTCCCTCCAGCTCCCCAAGGCAGCGTTTTCCTGCTAGGCCCTTCCCCAACCCCTCCCCAGGTTCTTCTGAATTGGCAGTGAGTCCACACAGCTGAAGAGGAGCATGGTGTCTTGTGAAGGGAAAGACACACCTGCTTTGAAACCCAGGTATCACACTTGCAGCCGTGTGGCTCTGAGCGAGTTCCACCCTGCGTCTGTTTCCTCCTAGGCAAAGGCAGTGATCCTTGGCAGGGCAGGATGAAGTTGACTCACGTATTTAGTCAAGGTTTCAAGCAACCTTGCAAAGCAGAGGCTCTTTCCCTGGGACCCATGGGCCAGCCTTGGAAATTCTAGAAAGTGCTGAGCCTGAGAGGACAAGATTGTGTTTGCATACACCCACTCTGAGGACAGGGTCCTTATCTCTGGATCTCAGAGGGGTCCAGGACCCCATGCAGACCCCCATGTAAATCTGCCCCAAACCCCTTGGGTGCTCCCTTTAGCCCCTGCACACCTTACATCTTGCTGTGCATCTCATCTACCACAGGCCCTGGTGACCTGTGCTCCACACAAGTCTCAGGTAGAAAGGGACTCTCACAGGTCCACCCTTGTGCCCTGTACCTGACCCAGAATTTGTTTGCAGAATAGATTCTTTTTTTTTAATATTTATTTTTTAGTTGTAGGTGGACACAATACCTTAATTTTATTTTTATTTGCCTCACTCACACTAGGCGAGGATGCTACCACTGAGCCACAACCCCAGCCCCACATCATAGAATCTTCATAGTGTTCCCTCTCGACTACCCCAGCCCTGCTTGCCAAGCGCCTTCCAGCCAAGGCTGTGACAGAGCCCACCAGCAACCTCAGCACACCATGGAAACCACCATGTTTACATCTCACAGATTTGTCAGGGATAAAGGCTAATTAGCGAAGGAAGGAAAAGAACTTGCTGGATTTTAGAAACATCAAAAAGCTCCTCTGGCTGTGACAAAATAATGAAGCACCTGGACCGGCACCAAGATGGCAAGGCTGGCTTCTCGAGCTGCTGCTGGCTAATTGCACCCTCGACTATTTTGCAGTAAGCATAAGACAGAAGGGAAAGAAGTAAGGGGGAGCACATGATTGCTCCCCTTAATAAAAATCCTTCCAAGGGTTGCTTAAGGAATCTGCCCCACAACTCCCCCATACAAGGATTTCACGGGCAGATCAAGATGCTTAGAAAATGTACCCAATGCCCGCTTTGCCCATTGGACAAGCAAAGACAGGAAAGTTCATTAAATAAGCTTTTGATTTTTAAATTGTTTGCATCTTTTCCCTCTTGATAAACAAAGCCTTTTCAGAGTGGGGGAGGCAGAGATGTGTGTGTGTGTGTGTGTGTGTGTGTCCCTCTATACCCACCACATTCCTTTTCTCCTAGAGGCCCATCCCACCCTCCTTCTCAGTCTCCTCCTTTTCTTCCGCCTCCTTTCCACCCACCCTTTAAACATGTTGGTGCTCCACAAGGTCTCGCCCTGTTCTCTCCCTGCCCCTCCCTGCACGGACTGTTCTCCTCCCATGGCTTCAACTCTTCTTCAATTAAGGTAACGCTAGCTGCTACAACAAGCAGACCCCAGTTTCAGTGGCTTAGTATAATAAAAGTGTATTTTTTTATATACAACCCAATTGATCTGTGTTCCACAAAGTCACAAAAGGACCACCATTCACATGTGGCTTCCACATTGACCTTGAACATTATTATATACAGTCAGCAACCAGGAGAGAACAAGACTAGAAGGGGGTGGGGTAGGAGGAAGAAAAGTATGGAAGGTTTTATGGGTTTTATGATAGACATGTATGTCCTTTCCACACAGGTTCCACTGGCTGGAACTCCACCCATGGCCACATCCACTATAAAGAAGATAGTTTAAGCCAGATGTGGTGGCACATACCTATAATCCCAGTGGCTCAGAGGTTGAGGCAAGAGAATCACAAATTCAAAGCCAGCCTCAGCAACTTAGAGAGCCCTGAGTAATTTAGCAAGGCCTTGAGCAATTCAGTGTAGACTCTGTCTCACAATTAAAAAAATAAGAAGGGATGGGGATGGGCTGGGATTGTAGCTCAGTGGTAGAGCACTTGCCTAGCACATGTGAGCCTCTGCACCACATAAAAATAAAATAGGTATTGTGTCCACCTACAACTAATAAATAAATAAATAAAAAGAGCTGGGGATGTGGCTCAGTAGAGCACCCTTTGGTTCAATCTCTGGTACCAAATAAAAGAAGATAGTTTACCAGGTGTGTGATAACACAGACTTATAATCCCAGGGACTCAGGAGGCTGAGGCAGGAGTATCATGGGTTCAAAGTCAGCCCCAGCAACTTAGTGAGGCACTAAGCAACTTAACAAGATCATGTCTCAAAATTTAAAAATATTTTTTTCATAAGGAAGTGGGGGCGTGCTCGCCTGGTATGCGTGGGGCCTGGGTTCGATCCTCAGCACCACATACAAAGATGCTGTGTCTGCCAAAAACTAAAAAATAAATATTAAAAAAAAAAGAATCTGCCACAAAACTACTGGCGCTAATCAACAAGTTCAGTAAAGCTACAGGCTACAAGATCAATATTAAAAGGAAAAAAAAAAAATCAAGTGCAGCTCAGTGCTAGTGCACTTGCCTAGCCATGTCCAAGGCCTTGGATTCAATCCCCAGCATCACAAAAAAAAAAAAATAATCAATTATGGGGCTGGGGTTGTGGCTCAGCGGTAGAGCACTCGCCTCTTATGTGTGAGACCCTGGGTTCGATCCTCGGCACCACATAAAAATAAATAAACAAAATAAAGATATTGTGCCCATATATAACTAAAAAAATATTAAAAAAAAAAGGAAGTGGGGGGTGGAGATCTGGCTTAGTGGTTAAGCACTCCTGGGTTGAATCCCCAGTACAAACCAAAAACACTCAAGTTTGAGGCTAACCTGGGCAAATTAGTGAGACCCTGAAGCAGAATAACATAAAATACCTGGGGATATAGCTCAGTAGTTAGAGTGTTCCTGGGTTCAATCCCCAGCACCACTAAAAAAAAAAAAAAAAATGCAAATGAAGAATGTGGTCTAACTGGGCTTCTCAAGGAAGGCAGAGGAATTAGCTTTGATGAGCAGCTTGTCAGTCCCGGCACAGGCTGCCCAGGGTCACCAAATAGCCTTTCACACAACTCAGTGCTCCCCAAAGAGACAGCGGAGTCCCATCCCCTTCACGTCTCCTGGGACCTCAACACAAACAGGAGCGTCCAGAGAGGCAGGGTTCTCTCCTCCTGGCTCCCAAAGCTCCTTGAGGCCTAGAAATCAGGAGTCTAAAGAATAGCTACTGGTGTCCATCCTTCCCCCTCCAACACAGGCACTCACTCCAATACCTAGTGGTAGGGCTCAGACAGGAAAACCACAGCCCGACAGCAATCTCAGAAAAGAGGTTGAAAACAGAAAAGATAAAAACAGGCTCTGACCATCCTCGCCCCTGGGAAAGGCCAGCGCAGGGACTCCGGCCCTCTGGGGCAAGTGCACCCTCCTGGGCCGCCACTCATCCTTTGCAGCCCACAGCTCCTGCTGTTAGAAGTTTGGAGGCCTGAAGGTGGTTTGGGGGCCCAACGGGTCAAATAGATTTTTCTTTTTTTAGTTCCAGCTTATGGCTAATTTGATGATGCAGTTGCTCAAAAACCTGAAAAGTTATCCTCATCTATTTGCTTCACGAGGTCCAGATGCCAGCAACCACACACAAAATTCATTTTTAGACACTGTTCTCCAGCCAGACTTCCTATTTCCTGCCCTCAGGCCATTCCCTCTCAATGTCAAGGTGGTAAAATGAGGTTCCCAGGCTTGGGAAAGGGCACCCCTATCTCTGATCTTGCACAAGACTGAGGCCTAATGGCCCTTTGTTGCTCAAGACTTCTTATTTACTTATTTTTATTTTTCAGTGCTGGGGATCCAACCTAGGACGGCCACGGAGCTACACTCCTAGCCCCCCTGGATCTAAGACTCTTAAAATCTGATTTCCTTCTATTTGGCATCTAGAAATAGTCAACTTTCCCAACCAAGCCCCCAAGTTTCCACAATCTTTATTTCATTTTAGTTTTGCTTACAAATCAGCCGTTTCTTGCCTCGGCCCATTTTAAACTTCTTAGACCTTGTCAAAGGGAGCCAGTGACAACCAAGGTGGGTATGGCCTTCTGCATCACAACCCCTTCCCAGAGAGCTACAGGCTAGGAGGATGGTTGGCCTGCTTATCTCAAGCAATAGTTATTTTGTTTGCTTGTTTGTTTTTTTGTTTGTTTGTTTGGTGTGTGTGTGTGTGTGTGTGTGTGTGTGTGTGTGTGTGTGGTGCTAGGGATTGATCCCGGCCTTGTGCATACGAGGCAAGAGCTCTACCAACTGAGCTCTATCCCCAGCCCGCAAGCAATATTTTGTTGTTTGTTTTTGCAGTCCTAGGGATTGAACCCAATACCTCTCGTGTGCTAGGAAAGCACTCTCCCACTGACCTCCATGCCCAGTTCTCAAGTGATAATTTTACCAATCTTTTTACCCAGGCATAGCTGAGTGTCCATCTTTTCAGACCCTGATCATGGATTCTTCACCACCAGACCCAACTATACAGCCATGTCATACTAGTACCCGTTTATGAGTTAAAATAACAAATTCGTGCAACAGATAAACCCCCAGTTTTAGTTATCAGACACAATATGAGTTTGTTCTCACTCTATAAAAGGAGAATGTAGAGGTGAAGTGTTGGAACCACTGTTCCTTACAGCCATTCAATGACCCAGACAGATGGAGCTGTGGACTTCTAAGGGAAAGCTGGACCTCAGAACCCACATGGCTGATAGGGAGTAGAGGAGAGCAGGAAACTGGCCTCTTTTTGTAGATAAAGTTTGACAGGAACACAGTCAGACCCATTCATTGACACATGGCTTATGGCCATTCCCACGCTACCAGGGCAGAGCTGAGAAATTGCAATAGAGATTGCCTGGATGGCACAGCCCGAGATGGTCACTCTCTGGTTCTTTGCAGAAAAGTCAGCTGACTCTGGAGGAGGGGGGCATTGGTGGGCTGAGGGCCGATTTCAGGGGCCAGGCCTGGAAGTGGAATTCTCACCTCACTCACTTTCCATTGACCAGTATCCCCAACTATGAGGGAGGCCAGAAGGAAACCAAGACAGGCAGAGTCGCCATCTGGTCATTCTTTGCCATAAACACGACTCGGGCCTCGATGACTTCTGTTTTCCCTAAACGTCAGATCCATATTTTTAGCAGTGTGTCAGACATCTTGCACTTGATATCCTCAAACAGAACTTGACCCCTTTCCCTCTAAACCTGCTTCTTCTGGGGTTCATAACACAGTGACATCTTTCCCCGCCAAGCGCCCAAGCTAGAAATTCCAGGAATGTCCTCCCCGTCCCTCCATGCTCACCCTCCAAGTGCACTTGAACATATGTCTTCCAAATGTCCCTCTTACTCTATGTGTCCCCTCGGTCCAGCTAAGCCTCTGTATTAGCCTCTCAGGTTTTCCCAGAGACCCCACTCCCACCCCTAAAGCTGGCCCGCCATTGTCTGAGCTGCCATCTTGAAAGCCGGTTCTAAGTTGCTGTCCTGTGTAAACTTGGCTGTCCCCAAAGGACACAACACATCGCCTGGTAGAAATGAGAAAGGGATTTGGGCTTATGAGCCTTCAGAGACCCTTGCTCCACTCGCCCATTCCTTGCAGGATAAAGCACTAAGAAGCACAAAGAAAATTCTTCGCATAGCAGAAGCCCTCAAACAGTACAGAGTGAGCAGCGCCCTGTGTACGCTCGGAATTGTGCAGTGGGCAGCAGCTGTGCTCTGCAGGGCCTCAGTGTGCCCTTCTCCCAGGTTCTCTGTGCCCTGACCTCTCTAGGTGCACCCCGTTCCAGGATCCGAGATTCCTAATCCCCAGAGCTTGGCAGGCAGGGCATGTGGACAGAAGCAGCTCTGCCGCAAGAGAGGCTTCCCCTGGGGCCAAGCCTTTCCAAAGACCCCTGAGGGTCACTAAGGGTCCACTTCTCTCTCCTCCTTCTAAAGAAGCCATTTTGTGGGACAAAAAGAAGACATAGTGGTCCTGGGGAGTCTGGGATTGGTTCTTGAACATGCCTGGGAAACCCTCCTGCCCAATCTTTTCTTTTTTTGTACTGAAGATTGAACCCAGGTGTGCTTTACCACGAAGCTACATCCCCAGACCTTTTTATTTCTCACCTTGATGAGACAGGGTCTAGCTAAGTTTCCCAGGCTGACCTTGAACTTGCAATTCTCCTGCCTCAGCCTCCCGAGTTGCTGGGATTACAGGGTGGGTGTGCTCCCACACTTGACACCTCCTGCTCTATCCTGATGCCCCCAGTCACTTGCCGCCACTCTCTGTTGTCCCTTATAATGCTCATCCTTTTGTATAATAAAGTCTCTTTTGTAAAATAATCTCTCTTGGCTGGGTGAGGAGGTGCACGCCTGTAGTCCCAGGAACTCAGGAGACTGAGGCGAGAGGATCACAAGTTTGAGGCCAGCCTGGGCAACTTAGCCAGACTCTGTCTCAAAACAAGAAACAGAAAGGTCTGAGGATGTAGCTCAGTGGTGAGTGCCACTGGGCTCAATTCCCAGCACTGAAAAAATAAAAAAATCTTTTTTATTGATATTTTCTTGTTCACTCCCTGTCTCCCTCACTAGAAAGCTAGGTAACATTTCAGAGTGGCAACACTGTCTCTCTTGTTCCCAGCTGCTTTCCCAGGACCTGGAAAAGTGTCTGGTTTATCTTTGACACTCACTAAATTTTTGCTGAATTAAAGAGTGAATGAATGAACGAAGCACCTAGTGACACTCGGGTGGCCTCTTACTTCCCCCACACTGCTAAAGGTGAGGTTCCCCAAGCTCCCACCTTCCCCCAGATACTAATCCCTCTGTCCAGGTTCCAAAGATACTTTTCTCCCAGAGGATCGTGCATGTCTAAAACAGAGCCTCCACTGCCTCCCCCCATCTCCATACACAGCAATTCATTTGCCCACTTGTTCATGTCCAAAATATCAGTCACCCTTGACTCCTGCCTTCTTCCCTCCAATGCATGGGCAAATCCTGTTGGTACAGCTTCCAGGAATTTCCTGAATCTAACTCCCTCCCTTGGCAACTATCATTCCCACCAACTTTAAGGACAACTTCCTAACCGGGGCTCCTTCCTTCCCCTTTCCCCTCTTCTATTATATTGTAATTTATTCTTCCTCTGCAGATGATGTAGATATTAATTAATTCATTATTTATTTATTTATTTGTTGGTACTGGGGATTGAACCCAGAGGTGCTCTACCACTGAGCCACATCGTCCCAGTCCCTTTTATTTTGAGACAGGGTCTTTCTAAGTTGCACAGGGCCTCTCTAAGTTGCTGAGGCTGGCTTCAAACCTGCGATCCTCCACCGCAGCCTCCCAAGCAGCTGGTATCACAGACACACACCACCACGCCCGGCCAATGGGGTAGCCTTTTGAAAATATAACTCCGATTACCTCTCTCCACCCCACTGACCACCCTCCAAGAGCTCCCCTCGCACCTGGAAGAGTCCAAAGTCCTCTCTGGACCCACTGGTTCCTACACAGCTGACCTGGTCACCTCCATAAGCTCATTTCCTTCCTCTGTGCTGCAATCATCAGTCCCAGCCACCTGGGCTTCCTGCTGTCCCTCAAGCATACCAAGCACATTCCAGTCACAGGGACTCTGTATTTGCTGTTGCCCTGACTTGGCACTTTCTTCCCCCCATAGATCCCTTAGGCTTATTCTCCTGATCAAGGTCTTCCACGCCTCCCAGGATCGGCCGGCCCTCGCCCACCTCTTTTTTCCTTCAGAGCACATTCCAGTGTTGGTTTTCTTTTTATCACATGGCACCTAAGGGCTAAAACAGAGATCTCCACCAGAGCCTCTGCAAATGCTCCATGAATACAGAGCCAATGAGAATGAAATGGTGACCGAGGAGAGGGACGCCTGGAGGTGGACCCCGGAGCAGGAGGGAGGGTGGGATTTGGAGCCCAGGTAAAGGGGCTGTGGGCTTCATAAGAGTGGCAGTGCATCTTCCTCATGTGCCCTCTGCCACCTGCTGTCCCCCCACTCGGACTCAGGTCCCACCACGTACTTGCTTTAGCATTTAGGATGTTCAGGCATGAGATACAGGAGAGGGCTTTTGCCTTCTGGTCTGCTCTGGCCCTCGGCTCCACCGTGAGAGTGTGCCCAAGCAAGCCTGCAGGAGAGGCGAGGACTCTGGAAATGAGGGGCAAGAACATTCTGGCAAGGGGACAGTCAAAGCAAAGGACCTAAAGGTCAGAGAAAGAGCAAAGGATCAGTGTGACTGAAGCCAAGTGAGAGGGAAAAGTTGTAGGAGCCACAATTGGGGAGGTTCTAGGGGCCCGGACCTGGAGGGTTCGGAGACCACGTGACACTTCGGCTTTCACCGGAAACCCAAGGAGAAGCTGAGGGGTTGCAAGGTCTGATTTACAGGATAAGAGGCTTCAGTGCTGGTGGAGTATCATACAGGGCCAGGTAGAAGCAGGGAGGCCAGTGTGTGCGGGGGGACCAGATAGGATTCTTTTGGGGAGGGGCAGCACTGAAGAATTGAACCTGATGCACACACTCAGCCCTTTAAAATTTTTTTTCTTTCTTTCTTTCTCTTTTTTTTTGGTACCAGGGATTGAACTTGGGGCACTCAACCACTGAGCCACACCGCCAGCCCTGTTTTGTATTTTATTTAGATACAGAGTCTCACTGAGTTGCTCAGTGTCTCGCTTTTTCGGAGGCTGGCTTTGAACTCACAATCTTCCTACCTCCTGAGCTGCTGGAATTATAGGTGTGTGCCACCATGCCCAGCTTAAATTCATTTTTATTTATTTTACTTTGAGGCAGGGTCTTGCTACATGTGATCCTCCTGCCTCGCCCTCCCAAATCCCCAGGATCACAGGCATGCACCGTCATGCCCTGCGCGTAATTCTCTTCATTGACTTAATGTCTGTCTCAGCTGGATCACAGGAGAGCAGGGCCTGACAGGAGTCACAGTTCATAGCCCATGTTCTTCTCATTTAGACCCGTGTGAACTCGGGAAAGCTATAAAAACCCCTGGCCACAGTTTTCTCCTTGGGAACCTGGGTGAAGGACCCCATGTGATCATCCGTGTGAAACAGCCTGGCCCGCTGCTCCGTAGATGTTAGCCCTAAGGCTAGCCGTGGGAAGAAGACTGTAGGAATTATCTAGAAGCACTTGGTCTGTTAGGATGACTTCACTGTGCTTGGCGAGCTCCCTGAGCGGCATCAACAGGCAGCACTCTGGGTATGGGCTGCCTACATGAGACAGGTTTGAAATTGCCTCTTGGCAACTGCAAATTGAGGGAAATTAGAGACACTGTGGCACTGGTGGCTTTGGGTTACATAGCAGCCAAACACGCATGTTGGCGGAGAGGTGAATCCCAAGAGGCCCTGGAAGCAGGATTCCCCCTACAAAAGTTCAGGGCTGCTGAAGCCCCTCCACCCGGCCCCAGATCCTTGAAGAGAACATGTGGGCACTCAACCTGAGCTCATCCCACCTAGGACTTTGACTGATCAAGAGTCACAGGAAAACGGGGACCTCTGAGATCTCATTCCTGTGTTGTTGGGAGCCCTGCAGAGGAATCAGGGGGCAGCACTGACCCTGAGAGCAGCAGGAATATCCTTGCTAGACCCTCCCTATGGCTCTGCATCTCAGTGTTCTGGCTTCCTACCTGATTTATAAGGCTGGTTTCCAGTGCACCCTGCCCATCATCCTTCCAGAAAATTCTCTTCAAGTAGTAGTTAGCCAGGGCTGCTCTCTGTTGCATGCAACCAGGGAGCTCTGACTGACTACCCTCCCAGAAGGGCTGACCACCAAACCTCAGAAAATCTCTTCCATCACCAGAGGTTCCACCCTATCCTTTACCAGGAGCACAAAATGTCCCTGGGGTGCTATGGGGTGTGAGTCAGTCTGTACTCAGAGTACCCAGAAAACAGAGCAAAAGGTGTGGCACGCTGATCTTTGGAAATATTAACTGGGCTTCTTTCCTTAGTGTGTCATACCACCCTGCCCCATCACAGACGGCAGCAAGGGTGTCCTCGGGGCAAGAATGTTCCAGAAGAAATGAAGAGAGAAGCAAAAGAAGCTAGGTCTTGAATTTTGAACGTCAGAGTTGAGGTCATTGCTTTGATAAAAATACTCACCGTGCAAAGGCATTCTCCCGCCTCCACCCTAGGCCCACTCTCTGAGGTACCACAGAGCTCAGGGGTAGAGAGGCCCTTCCTAGGTGAAGGGACGGAGGTGCCAACCTCTCAGAACCTTGCACATAAAGCAGATGTGGTAGCGTGGCTTGTCCTGGCAGAGAGGGACTGAGGCAGCCGGCTCACCAAAGTTTGCCATAGAAGGTTCTAAAAGAGGGTTCTGAGGTCAGAAGAGGATGCTATGTTCACACACACACACACACACACACAAAAAAAAAATCAGGTGGACCCATGAGTGTTACGGAGAGTTGTGGAGAGAGAGAGATCTGAAGACCTGGTCAAGTGATTTGCTTTCATTAGGTACCTACAGTATTTTAGGCACTGCATAGAGTTCAGCATGGGGAAAGTTATTGTTCCCATCTTGTAGATAAGGAAACTGCAGGAAACAGGTATTGAATGAGGGAGCCAGGATGCATGGGCTGATTTCTCACCAGACAATTTGTTTCATGTCTGCTACAAAGATGGGCTCCTTTCTTTAGTAATACTGAGAATACTGCTCTGGAGCTTTAACCTGAAGGTGATGCTGGGAAAGATGGGAGGACCCAGGAACTCTGACAGGAGTGGGAGAGGGGTGCCCCCTGGTGGATATGAGGAGAATGACGGCTCAGTGGCACGGACCTGCCCTGTCAATGGCCTTGCTGGGAAGCAGGAGGGTGCCAAGAGGCCAGGAAGGGACCCAGTGCTGAGAGAGTCACTGGTGTTTTGTGGAGCTGAAACTCAGGAGCTCAGCCCTGTGACAGCCATCAGTACTCGAGTGGGGTCCCAGTCTGAAGAGGGGCGTTCTAGGAGGACAGAGGAGGCAGGAAATGGGTTTTCAAGAAGTATTGACTATAGGATTAAAAGAGACACATGGAAAAAAGCAGTATGAACATTAAAAATGAACAAAGATATCGCCGTACTGAAAAACCAACAGAAAATTAAGGTTATGTCATGAAGATCAAAGTTGATCTTCATAAAAAATTACCTGGGACAAAGTGGATTTTTTTTTTTATAATACCCAGGGGGACCAAGATCCCAGAAGATAAACCACACCTAGTAACATAACATAAAAGCACATGTACATCAAGAAAATGAAAAGACAACACACAGAATGTGAGAAAATATTTGCAAAGCATATATCCGATAAGGGACATATCTAGAATATGTTAAAAAAACAACAACTTTTATAAACCAGCTCCCAGCAACTCAGGAGGCTGGGGCAGAAGGGTTGCAAGTTCAAGGCCAGCCTCAGCAACTTGATGAGACACTCAGCAACTAAGCGAGATCCTACCTCAAAATAAAAACTAAAAAATAAACATAAAAGGAACTTGAGACATAGCTCAGTGGTAGAATGCCCCTGAGTTCGATCCTCAGTACAAAACACAAAACACTCTTACAAGTGGGGTATGGTGGTGCATACCTGTAATCCCCAGTGACTAGGGAGGCTGAGAAGGAGTAGCATAAGTTTAAAGTCAGTGTGGGTAATTATGGGTAGGCCCTGTCTCCAAATAAAAGGGGCTGAGGCTGAGATACAGCTCAGTGGTAAAGCATTCCTGGGTTGAATTATTCAGTCCCCAGCACTAAAATAAAAAAGAAAGAAAAGAAGGAATTCTTAGACCTCAATAAAAAATCAATCCAATTTTAAAATGGGTGAAGAAGGCCAGACATACTTGCATGTGCCTGTAGTTCCAGCTACGCAGAAGGCCGGGGCAGGAGGATCACTTAAGACCAGGAGTTTGAGGCTAGTCTGTGCAAAATAGCAAGACTCCATGGCAAAAATAAAATAAAAATGGGCAAAGGAAGGCTGGGGTTATAGCTCAGTTGTTAGAGTGCTTGCTTTGCATGCACAAGGCCCTAGGTTCAATCCCCAACACCACAAAAAAAAAAAGAGGGGGGCAAAGTATTTGAGTAGATATTTCTTCAAAGAAGATATGCAAGCAGTCAATGAACACATGAAAAGATGTATTTACTGACATTTAATCTTATTTAACATTGTATTAGAGAAAAGCAGATCAAAACAAAAACGAGATGTTACTTCTGAGCTGAGCAGCTTTCTTCAAAATGTCCTTCTGCCATGATGTTCTGCCTGATTTCAGGTCCAGAGAATAAAGCCAGCTGACCATGGACTGAAACCTCTGAAGCCGTGAGTTAAAAATAAATCTTTCCACCAGTGGTGTGGTGCGTGTCTGTAATCCCAGCAGTTCATGAGGCTGAGGCAGGAGGATTGCTAGGTCAAAGTCAGCCTCAGCAAAAAGCAAGGCACTAAGCAACTCAGTGAGATCCTGTCTCTAAACAAAATACAAAATAGGGCTGGGGATTTGGCTCAGTGGTTGAGTGCCCCTGGATTCAATCTCTGGTACCCAGAAAAAAAAAAAAAAGTTTACAGAGGAGGAAACCAGAGTCAGGTTACCAGGATGTTTTATAAGTCGGCAATAGGCCCAACTAGCCTTTGTCCTAGAATAAGGCATTATCTTTATTACTAGAAAATAGGTAAACCTACCATTTTCTCTGGAAGGAAACATTATTTCTATCTTTAAAGATTGTTCAGTACAAACAGCCTTGAAAAAAAAAAAAAAAAAAGTCCAGGAAAAATGTAGTTAGTATCTCTGCTCCAATGAATTGCACCCAAAGACTCATAAAGAATTGTCTCCCAACAACTAAAAAGCCCTACTAAATCATAAACATAACTCAGACAAGATGAGAATTCACATAAGGCAGGACATAAAGCCTGCAAATCAAAATCAGTAGACTTTTGGGCACGTTGGTGCACACTTATAATCCCAGGGATTCAGCAGGCAGGAGGATCAAAAATTCAAGGCCAACCTGGCAACTTAGCAAGGCTCTGTCTCAAAATAAAACATAAAAACACTTTGGGTTGTAGCTCAGTAGTAGAATGTCTCTGGCTGTATCTCTAGTACCAAAACAAAAACAACAAAACAAAACACCATAAACAAAGTCAAAATACAAATGACAAACTAGGAGAACATATTGTTTGGGAGGACATAAGTGTAATGCATTCTATATTTTTCTATAGCTATATCTCAAAAATTGAAGGAAGAAATGAAAATCCTATTTTTTAAAAAAAAAATGGGCAAAAGCTGGGCATGGTGACCCCACTTAGGAAGCAGAAGCAAGCGGATCACAAGTTCAAGACCAACCTGTGTCATTTAGCAAGGTCCTAAGTGATGTAGAGAGAATCTGTCTCAAAATAAAAAGAGTTGGGGATATAGCTCAGTGGTAAAGCTCTCTGGGTTCAATCCCCAGTACCCATCCCCCCCCCAAAGAAATGCAAAACTGAACTGAGATATCTTTTGTATTAATGCTTCTCTTGTTATTCTGATATTTTGACTTAACCTGTTCAGCCTGGTTACCCGGCCACATCCATTCTTGCCCATTTTTCCCTCCTCTCCCTCTGCCTTTTCAGCAACACTGGTGCCTCCCCAAGTGGCCCTGCTTCACATGGTATGCCTCCTCCTCCAGGGAACTGTGAGTCACAAACTCTTCAATGTCGGTCTACAGGTCTGTTGGTCTCACCACACTTGAATAAAAATAAAGCCTCCATTTGACATCGCATCTCATATCATCTGAATGGAAATAAATATACAGATTGACAACATACTATTGGTGTGACTAACAGGAAACAGACATGCTCACACATGGGAATGCAAAATGGAAAAGATTATTGAAGGGAAATTTGGTAAGATCTACTAAAACTAAGTGTATTTCTCTATTGACTCACCACTCCCGCTTTTAGGATGTTACCCAGAAAAGATGCCACTGAACAAAATAAAAATGTGTAGGCACTAGATTATTAATTGCAACATAGTTTGTGATTGCAAAATACTGGAAACACATAAAATGCCTGTACATAGGCTATTTGTTAACTATCAAGTTTACTGTTGCTTTTGGGGGAAGAGAGTGAGAAAGGTCTCTATGAACTGATATGAAATGTCTTCTGGGATATATTGTTTAGTGAAAAAAAAAGAAAAGTAGAAAAGAACTGGGTGCAGTGGGGCATACCTGAAATCTCAGTGGACTAGGAGGCTGAGGCAGGAGGATCTCCAGCCTCAGAAACTTAGTGAGGCTCTAAGCAACTGAGTGAGATTCTGTCTCGAAATAAAGAATAAAAGGGCTGGGGATGTGGCTAAGTGGTTAAGCCCCCCTAGGTTCAATCCCCAGTACGGGGGGGGGGGGAGGAAAGAAAGAAAAGAATATATGGGAGATGGGGTTCTGGCTCAGTGGTAGAGCGCTTGCCTAGCATGTGTGAGACACTGCATTTGATTCTTAGTACCACATATAAATAAATGAATAAAATAAAGGTCCATCAATGTTTAAAAAAAGAATATGTGTACTATCTTTTACGTAAGAAAGGAGTAATAAAAATATATGCACCTGTTAAATTTTGCAAAAAGAAGTCTGAAATGAAGATTGGTTTCCTACAGGGAGTGGATGGGAATGAAATGGAAGAATGGAAGGGTTGACATTTCTTTAAATTTTGGGGTAGTTTTGACTCTTGGAACCATGTTAATATTTTAGTATTTTTTTTTTTTTTTTTTAAAGAGAGAGTGAGAGACAGAGGGGGACAGAGAGAGAGAGAGAATTTTAACATTTATTTATTTTTTCTTAGTTCTTGGCGGACACAACATCTTTGTTGGTATGTGGTGCTGCTGAGGATCGAACCCGGGCCACACGCATGCTAGGCAAGCGCGCTACCGCTTGAGCCACATCCCCAGCCCCATATTTTAGTATTTTTAAAGTCTGTTTATTTATTTATTTGCAGATTGAACCCAAAGATGTTTTATCACTGAGCTACAACCCAAATCCTTTTTTTTTTTTTTTTTTTTTTTTTTTTTTTTTTTCCCTTTTTAATTTTGAGACAAGGTCTGGCTAAATTGCCCAGGCTGGCCTTGAACTTGCAACCCTCCAGCCTTAGCCTCCTGAGAGCTGAGATTACAGGCATGCACCACACAGTACCTGGCATGTTAATATTTTAAATGCTCAAAAATAATAAATCAACAAGAATTGAGAAAAATTCTGAAATGCAAATAATGAATCTAATTGTATTTCATTTCTTTCTTTTTTCTTTTTCTTTTCTTTTCTTCTTCTTCTTCTTCTTCTTCTTCTTCTTCTTCTTCTTCTTCTTCTTCTTCTTCTTTTTTGTTTGTTTGTTTTGTTTCATTTCCTCCTTTATTTTGGCAACACAGGATTGAGGCCAGGGCGCGCTGCGTGTGCGAGGCAATTGCTCTACCACCAAGGAGCATCCAGGGCCCTCCTAACGGCATTTAGCAGCAGCAATTCTGAAACTCTGTCTGTGTGTAGAGGATTGAGCAAAAGAGTGAATATAGTAAAGATGTCAGAAGCCAGATTTTCCACTGTTGAAGAAGACAATTACAACATGGAATTGAAGAAAGCTAGGACAAGAAAAATCAAGATTTTGGCAACCATCAAATAGGGAGGCAGGGGGCATTGTCCCTCAGGAACCGCTAGGAGGAACCAAGGCCGTTGACATCGTGGGCTTGGATTCTGACCTCTAGAACAGAGAATAAATTTTTGTTAAGGAAGAAGAAAGGGGGCTGGGGTTGTGGCTCAGTGGTAGAGCGCTTGTCTAGCATGCATGAGGCACTGGGATCGATCCTCAGCACCACATAAAAATAAAAACAAATAAATAAAGATATTATGTCCACCAAAAACTAAAAAATAAATTTAAAAAGATGAAGAAGAAAGGGAGGGAGGGAGAGAAAATGAGGAAGTGGTGAGGAAAGCAGGCAGGTGAGAAAGAGCCCTGCAGCGTTGAGATGGAATCAGAAGCACAAATTCACACACACACACACACACACACACACACACATGCAAAAAAAAGAAAAAGAAAAGAAAAAAATATATATATATCAGCAACTCAGGAGGCTGAGACAGTAGAATTGCAAGTTCAAGGCCAGCCCTAAGCAACTTAGTGAGACCCTGTGAAAAGGCCTGGGATGTAGCTGTGTGGTAAAGTGGTAGATTGTACAGATGAGCTACAGATACATGTGTATATGTGCATGTGTATTTGTGTGCTCCCAGATCTGTACACTGAAGAAACCTAGAAGAAATGACACTTCCATAGGAATGACCACCTATTCCTCACTAAATAGAACCTGGCTCCTTGGGGATCTGTCTGATTCCACCACTGGGGTAGGGAAAGACCCAGTGGAACCCAGAACATCTTTGTTTCAGAGCTGGGGCCTTCTGGCAGCTCCGAGACTCCCCTTCACATCCTGGTTTTGGGGATCAAGTCACAAGAATTCAGGCGAGTCATTCAGAGTTACAGGCACGAGTTTATTAGAAGGGACAGAAAAGGGAGAAAAGAAAAACTCTCGAGGGAGAGAGTGAGCCCTCTCAGAGAGGAGAGGGACAGAGGACCTCTCCTGATCTTTGGTTTTATTAGGGGTCCCAAGGAAGTTTCCAGGAAGTCCCACCCAGGTCTACCTCCTGACTTTTGACTGACAGCGGGATGACGTCAGATTTCCAAGTCCCCACTACCATGACAACTCTAGCTCACTTTGGCCCATACTGAGCAGATCTAATTGAAACCTACTCTTACAAATTTTATGGTTAGGGGGAAGTATCCTTATCTCCCTGAATCCTGAGATATGATCAGCATAAGAGTCACACAAATTCCCTTCTTCAGGGTAACTTGGGCTCTTATCAACGATTCAGGCCTGTGATTCCCCTGTAGATAATAGGTAGTTTGCTAAGGAATGAATATGTCCTGTGAATTTAAGCCAGACAGGAACGCAAGTAAATTGCTTAAAAAAAAAAAAAAAATATATATATATATATATATATATATATATGTATGTATATAGTTAGTTGGTTAGTTAGTTAGTTGTAGATGGACACAATACCTTTATTTGGTTTAGTTTTTTAATGTGGTGCTGGGGATCAAACCCAGTGCCTCACGCATGCTAGGCAAGTGCTCTACCACTGAGCCACAACCCCAGCCCCAGTTAAGTTGCTTTTTAAGAGTGAAAGCATGTGGGGGTCAGCACAGTGGGTCCATTTTATAGAATGAACTCCATATTCCCACAGCTCATGCCTCTCTGTCTCTTTTCTTCTCGATGTGCTAGAATCTAAGAAAAGTCCTAATTAAATGGTAGGGATTTGCAAAGATTATAGGGAGCAGCTGTAAGGGAACCCTACTAGAAAAAGTTGGCATAGTTTTGCATCAAACTGAAGTGGCACCCCCTTTCTCCACAGAAAAGCCTTAACTGGGCTTCCCTAGAAATCTTTACCCAGACTGTTTTTAGGACTGTCAGCAAAAGGGTCTCTGCAAAAGAGTCCAATGTAGATAAACTTCCTATTTTTGTGTTGCCCTGTTTACTTGGCTACTGGCCGGGAAGATACCAGCACTCCAGGTGCTGGACACCCCGTTACTAGTTTTTCACAAACATATCCAGTGTAGTACTTTGTAGAAATGTGCAAACAAGGCCTCTGGCCTTGAGCTGGGCTTCACAGAGATGTCTACATTTTTAAGATAAGTTACTAGTTGGGCTCCATGGTAACAGCTGGCAGAGGGAAGAAAGAAAGGGGAGAAGAAGCTCTCCCCTCCTCAGGTGTTGTCCTTGAAGACTTAACTTGCCCAGAACACTGGAAGAAAAAGCTGCTTTTATGTGAACTTCTGCAGACTGTGAACTTCTGAGCCCCTCCCCTCACATGCTGAGTATAAAACTCTGAAACTACCTGAACTCAGGGTTCAGGGGATTGATTGATTACAGCAAAAGCTGTGCCCTCTAAACCTGGCTGCAGCCAAATAAAACTGTTTCCTGCTGTCTTAGGTGCCTTGCCTCATTTGTCCCTACAACAAAACTAAATGAGACTGATGGATTATGACCCATGGAATAGAATAATAATTTATGAGTCCATACTGACAATGAGATTGTTTTCTATGAAATCCCCAGAGCTAACTGATGCAAACTCCACCACCCCCCATCCCTTTTCCTGGTGCTGGGGATCAAACCCAGGGTCTTGTGCATGCTAGGCAAGCACTTTACCACTGAGCTCTACCCCCAGCCCTCCATACTGAAAACGAATGAATAAATGAGAAGGAAAGGGCTTTCTTACAGTAGAATCTCAGATAATTAATGTAGAAAGAAAAATGGAGTTAGAGAATTTTTTTTCCCCAATCATCTTAGTAACAACTGATTCAGTTCAAAATCAACTATTGCTAAAAACTAAAGGGTGAGGTTTTGAAGAACAGGCTATCTACTTTGGTCTCATAGTATCTCTGCGTTAATTATAGTTAAAGCTTTTTTATATGAAGCTTTGCTTCACAGTGCGAAAGCTTGGCAGACACCTCCTTCCACAAGAGACTAAAGTTATTGTCCTAAACGGACACACCTGTGTGAGCATCCTGATAGACGACACCAAGAAGGAGAGGAGATCACTGCTGGGGTGTTACTGCCCAAACACACAAGCCACCTAAACATGAGGCAAACCCAAGGATGTCAAGGTCATGGGGGGGTGGGGAAGGAGGAGGCTGAAGAAGTGTTCCGGATTAAAGAAATTTAAGAGAAATGAAAATAAAATGCAAGGCATGATCCTGGATTGGATCTCAGACCAGGTAGAAAAAAAAAAAAAGAAAAAAGAAAAGCTGAAAATGATATGGGTAGGTTAAGTGATAAAATTTGATCAGGGACTGTGATTGATCTCATAGTGTTAATTAATGTCAGCTTTTCTGATTTGGATCATTATGTCTTAGAAATCTTAAAAAAAAACACATTGATATTAAAAATATAGTCTGGCTGGGCATGGTGATGCACACCTATAATCTCAGAGGTTTAGTAGGCTGAGGCAGGAGGATCTCGAGTTCAAAGCCAGCCTCAGCAATGGCGAGGTGCTAAGTAACTCAGTGAGACCCTGAGTTCAGTCCCCAGTACCCCCCCAAAATATATATATAGTCTGCAATCTTTTTTTATACATTTTTTGTAGTTGTAGATGGATACAATACCTTTATATTATTTATTTATCTTTATGTGGTGCTGATTATCAAACCCAGGGCTCACACGTGCTGGGCAAGCACTCTACCACTGAGCTACAACCCCAGCCCTATAGTCTGCAATCTTTGAGGGTAAAGGAGTATGATATGTACAATTTAGTTAAATGGTTTAGGAGTTAAATGTGTGTGTGTAAGGGTGTATGTTATACATATAAATATATCCAATATACATAGAGAGATTTGTTTGTTTTTCTGAACTGGGGATTGAACCCAGGGGCACTTTGCCACTAAGCTACATCCCTAGCTCTTTTTATTTTTTTTATTGTGAGACAGGGTCTTGTTAAATTGCTGAAGCTGGCCTTGAACTTTCCATCCTCCTGCTCAGTCTCCCAAGTTACTGGATTCCAGGCATGCACCAAACTAGAGGGACCATTAAAGACAGCATAATGATAATAGTCAGTAAAAGGTTTATGTTCTTGCAACTTTTCTGTAAGTTTGAAACATTGTATATCAAAATGAAATGCCACCTCCCACAGGCACACAGACAGTAGCTAATATACAGATCAAAGGAACCACTAAGTATCCAGGTAAATGAAGGAAAAAACCCACAGAGGCCCATGTGGCAGTTGGTCACTTCCCCAGCAAACACTCCTTCCTTGCTACTGGGCTCTGATTTTTAGCATTGTTAGATTTTTTAAAACTGGAACATGCAACACTTTCATTTAAAAAATAAAAATTTTAAAAGAGTGCCCCCTGAAAAAGAAAAAAAAAGTATTATGAAGGAATGCCTGAATGGGGAGTGGGGGATGGATGAATAGACAGGAGGTGAGCGAGGGAATTAGCAGGCCCACCCATCCAGACAGGCCTTCATCTGCAGTTCCTTTGCACCTCTGGGCCCTGCCCATTCAGGTGCCCTTTTTATGGCTCCCCACACCCTGGCAGCCGGGTTAGCCAAAGTACATTTTCTTCCCCATTCTCAGATCCCTCTACTTCCTCCTCCCACAGCCCCCACCTTCCTCCATTCCTGGCAGGAAGAAACCAGCGCCCGGCTGGGGAGGTCAGCTTGTGCGTGGCTGGCCACGTGACTCTCAGCATTTCACTTTGCAAGGCCTCAGTTTCCCCAGTTGCTTCTTAAGCAGGTTGGCCAAATTGAGCCTTAGCTGCATCTTACCATCAGTTGGGGAGCTTTAAAAATTCCAAGACCCACAAGGCAACCCAGACCAACTAACTCAAAACTCCTTGTAGAGTGGCAGAGTGGACAGTCACAGCTGGGGTATTTTAATTTTTGTTGTATTTTTGTACTGGAGATTAAACCCAGGATGCTTAGCCACTGAGCCCAGCCCCAGATGAAGATTAATCCTTCATCTTTTTTTTTTTTTCTTTTGGAGACAGGTAAATTGGTTAAGGGTAAGTTGCTGAGGCTAACTTTGAACTTGTGATCCTCCTGCCTCAGCCTCTCAAGCCACTAATAGTTATTCTTTGTTTTTTCCTTTCCTTTTGTTTTGTTTGTGGCGCTGGGGATTTAACCCAGGGGTGCTCTACCACTAAGCTATTTTTATTTTTGAGATAAAATTTTTGAGACAGGATCTTGCTAAATTTCCCAAGCTGGGCTAGAAATTGAGATCCTCCTTCCTCAGCCTCCCAAGTCCCTGGGATTAGAGTCATGCACCTCCAGGCCTGCCTCCCTCCAGCTTTTTCTTTAAAAGAAAAAAAAAATTAGTTGTAGTTGGACACAATATCTTTATTTTATTTATTTTTATGTGGTGCTGAGGATCGAACCCAGGGCCTTGCACGTGCCAGGCAAGTGCTCTACCACTGAGCCACAACTCCAGCCACAGCTCTTTTTCTTTTTTAGTTGTAGATGAACACAATACCTTTTATTTATTTGTTTGTTTGTTTGTTTGTTTATTTATGTGGTGCCAGAGATCTAACTCAGTGATGCCTCACGCATGCTAGGCAAGTGCTCTATCACTGAGCCACAACCTGGACCCCCCTCCAGCTTTTTGATGCTGAAGCCCACTGGCTGTCTCATCGATTTGACCATCCTCTGTCTCAGGAGGGTTAAATGAAGTGGGTCACCCAGACACAAGGTTCCCATTGCTACGATGCCTCCTGTCTTCATCTGGCCTTTGAGACAGGACTTTGTGCTGCCCCACCCACCCATCACGGAACCTCCTGCTCCAGCCTGCCTTTTCCACTTCAATGCTTAGAATCAAGGGATCCAGGATCATCCACAAGGCTGTCTGCCCAGGTATGAATTGGGAGCTTCCTACTTCTTTCTTGTCATGCACAGCTGCTGAGGAAGGGGCTGAGAGAAAAGGAAGAGACAACAGGGGAGGAGGCAGAATCTGTTCAATCCAGAAACTAAGTATTGGATTTATTTTTTACCCTTAATGTAGTAGCTTCTAACTTTTTCCCCAAGGTGGGCTAGACTCCAGGCTAGGGTTTGGCTGGGTGCCTGGCTGTGCCCCTCAGGTCTCCCCTCTGAAGGGTGCCATTCCTTTACATAAGTACATTGGCCTGGTCTGCACCATTCCCAGTGGACAGTCTGGGGAAGGAGTGAGGAGCCTTGAACTTCAGTCTCTTTCTTCATTTGCATCACCCAGTGCAAATCATACAACACACCCAAGTCTCAGTTTGCTGAGCCGTAAAATAAAAATGACCTTGCCCCATCTTATGGGGCTAATGACAAGAACATACTGTTTTTATTGTAGGCAGATGTGCTGAGGCTTTAGAAAGCACTTTTTTATTTGGTTGAAAGTTTGTGCATAAAGGTAAGAGGGGCTGCTGATCTGTGGACCACAGAGGTGACCCATGGCTGAGGCGGAACTGGATATCGGAGAGAAGTCAGCAGGTGAGTCTGGAGTTCTGCTTCCATCCCAGCCCTCAATGAACATGTGGAGGGGAGTGGGGAAGTCTGGTCCAGAGTGATCCTGTGCCCAGCAGGGCCCATGACCTCTCGCACTCTGACAGTCTGTCAGAGTGGAGCAATTGGACCGAATGTCCCTTCTGGGGGATGCAGGTAGCAACAGCTATGACAAATACTGGTAGCAGCCAGCAATTCCTGGTGCTCACTTGTGCAGGAGTGCCCACCTTTTGTGGACTTCCTCCTTGCATTCTTACTGTGAGCCAGAGATGATGAACCTCATTTTCAGATCAGAAAACTGAGGCTCGGGCTGGGGATGTGGCTCAAGCAGTAGCGCACTCACCTGGCATGCATGCGGCCCGGGTTCGATCCTCAGCACCACATACAAACAAAGATGTTGTGTCCGCCGAAAACTAAAAAAGAAATATTAAAATTCTCTCTCTCTCTCTCCCTCTCTCTTTTTTAAAAAAAATTAAATTAAAAAAAAGGAAACAGGCTCAAAGAGGTTATATAAACTTGTCTATGCTGTCACTGCTACTAAGTAGCTGAGGAAGAACTCAGACCCAAATCTCTCTGACTTCAAAAAGTGCTCTTGGATCTCTGTGAGAGCCTACTTATCCATAGGTGATCTGATGTGCTAATTGGACCCCCCAAACACTTTTATTTTGGGTCCTGGAGACTGAACACAGGAAGCTTTACCATTGAGCTACATCTCTAGCCCCCATTTTTATTTTTTGAGACAGTGTCTCATTAAGTTGCTTAGGTCCTCGCTAAATTGCTGAGACTGGCCTCAAACTTGTGATCATCCTGCCTCAGCCTCTCAAGCCGCTGGGATGACAGGCTTACCCCAATGCACCCAGCAGACAATGAGATATTTTTAAGCATGGTGGACTAGGGTGGAAAGTTCTTGCATCATGTGTCGGGTAAGTTGAAGTGACAGGAAGGTATCTTTCCTGTCTTGGACTGGTGCCTGAGTCACTGCCTGGGAAAGGGGTCTCAATGTGTGCCGAGCCACCTCCATGGCTCAGGGTGGAAGGGCAAGGACTAGACTGTGCAGAGCCCCATGTACTGGGAGAGGGACTTTATTGCTGTGCAAAGAAAGGCTAATAAGCCAGGAACGATGCATCTTTGCTGGAGGGGCTTTTGGCACAGTGGCACAAGGGTTGCATTCAGAAAGGCCCAGGATTGGAATGTCATGTTCTTGTCATTGACTTGAATTTTTTTCTAATTTTAGCTTTGAATTTGTATTTTAAAAAGTGGAATCAGGTAGAACAATGGAGCATGGAGGCATTGTGGCCTTCACACCTAGGCCAGCCCCAGCTGTAACCATCTGCCAGAGTCCCTCATCTGCTGTCATCTGCATCCTTGATGGGGCTCAGACATAAGAAGGATCAGGAGTCAAGGAAGGGGCAGGCAGCACCATGGCATGCTGCAAGGGTGGCCGCAGGAAGAGCTGGCCTCTCAGCTCCCCCACCAGGCAGCCAGGATGTCCAGGGGGTGAGGCTACAGTCCCTCGCAGGTCAACCATCTGTGGAAAGGGGAGACTGCCTTCCTCACTTTTCTTTTGTAACTGGCTCCACAGATAAAGTAGCCAGGCCCAGCTGTACACAGGTCTTGCCATTTACTAACTTGGAGCAAGATCTTCACCTTTTAGCCCCAATGTTTTAGTCTGAAATGGAAATTATGTCTAATCTTCACAGGATTCTTTTGAGAGCAGTGAGTGTCCCCTTCCTCTCTGCCACAACCTAAATGCAAGTCTGATTATGGCAATTCCTGCTGAAAATTGAGAAGAGACCAAAACCTTTCACTAGAAAGGTATGTTGCTGGGCAACATATCTACAATTCAAGCCAAGTTTGCTTTTAAAGTTCTCTAGGAGCCACATTTTATAAAGTAGAAACAAATGGAAGTAATTTTGATAATATGCTTTATTTCAGTGGGGCTGGGGTTGTGGCTCAGCGGTAGAGTGCTCACCTACTTCATGCAAGGCCCTGGGTTCGATCCTCAGCATCACATTAAAATAAACAAAAATAGGGGCCGGGGATGTGGCTCAAGCGGTAGCGCGCTCGCCTGGCATGCTTGCGGCCCGGGTTCGATCCTTAGCACCACATACAAACAAAGATGTTGTGTCTGCCGAAAACTAAAAAATAAATACTTTAAAATAAATAAATAATAAAATAAAATAAACAAAAATAAAGATATTGTGTCCAACTAAAAAAAAATTTTAATGCTTTATTTCATACAATATATCCAAACCATCATTTCAATATGTAATCAGTAGCAAAAATGAACGAAAAAATTTTTTCCACATTGTCTTCAAAATCCAGTGTGTATCTAATTTCAAGTGACAAGTGGCTACTTAACTGGATAGCACAAGGCTAAATCCCATAATCAAGCTGCTACCGCCTCTCTGCCCTGCAGCCACATTGGGGCTGTTTTCCTCTCCCACAGGGCCCGGAAGCTCCTCCCATCCTCTGCCCTTTGGAACTGGTTAGAACTCTTCACCCTCTACATGGAAGTCGGTGGCCCCACCTTCAGGGAAACCTTTCTTGACCCCTTATATACTTCCACAGTACTGCGGGGCTCACCTTCAGCACACCACACCAGGTGTGTGTGTACTTCCCCACATTATACACCAGGTGCCCTCATGATTTCCCCTTTAAGAATGTGTTTCTGCTGCCAGCCTATAAACTCTAGAATAGAGATCTCTTGGAGTTGTTTCTTAATCATTTCCCCAAGGGCTTGGCCTGGTGTCCAGTATAGGTCAGGCTTTCTGAGTCCGATGGATAGGAGAGAAAGAAAGAAGTATGTGAAAGGACTGACTCATGCAAAGCACTATGCAAATACTTCTCTTCCCTCTGGGTAAAAACGTTTCTCCTTATTAAGCGACCTTTTTTAGCTGTGTAACTCTGCTAGCGATCTAAACATAAAACACTCAGGGTTGAAAATATTTAAGTGGAATCCTAAGCACACACATTATAAATATTTCTTCCCCACATTATACACCATTAAAAATACCGTCCCAGCTCCCTTTCATGATCTGGGTGGTGATTAAGGAAAATTACTGTTCAAGATTGGAAGTAATTACTGCCCTTTTCCTGACCTGGCTTTCCGCCTAAGAAGGGGAGGATAGGCTGCAAGGCAGGACTGGAGAGCATCATTGTCCCTCATCTGACCCGCAGATCTGGCCACCAGCCACATACTGAGGTGCTGCTGCTTCTCAACTTTTCCTTCTTTTAATTCTCTTCCAGGTGAACATAAGCAAGAAGGCACCAGTCCACACTCGACAACTGCCCCAAGTGTTAATGCCAAACCTGACAACACCTGCCTAGGTGAGGACTCAAGCTCTCCACCATGTTGCAAAGTCAAATTCACCAGGTGTCTTACAGTGCACTGTTAGGCCACATAATTCTTCGCAGGACAGTAGATTGAAGACTTACACTTAGTACCACTATTCCAAAAGAGGGCAGACTCCTCCTCTCAGGGGGTGAAGTAGGAATCACAAAATTTGTACTCTGCTCAGTGAGACATGTCCCTGAAGTTTTCCAAATAACCAGGGTAAAAACAACTGCTATGCATTGCCCAGGGGTGAGGGATATAAATACCCACTGCATATTTTAAGTCCTTGGCTGTGAGCTGGAGGTGTAGCTCAATGAACAGTGCCCACATGTGTGAGGCCCTGGGTTTGATCCCTAGCCCTGAAACAAAATTGATACCTAAATTGTTGGCTGCTTTCAAACTGTAAGCTTTCTGTTTTTGCAATACATCCTGAAGTTTGCTCAGCATGCAAGAAAAAAAAAATTCAGCTTATGAATGAGAAACATTTAGTCTATGGAAGCTCCATATCTACTTATTATTCAGTACTTAGGATCATCTATGCTGTAGTAAATGATAATGTCCAAAGTCTCTAAAATGCGTATTTTTAAATTTTAATTTATGGGCGATCTAGAGTTGGTGCTTAAAGTAAGAATTCAGAGCCCCAAAGAAAATGACTTCATTGAAATTGAACTGCACAGACAAGAGCTGAGTTATCAAAACCTACTAAAAGTGAGTTGCTGTGAACTGGGGATTAACCCAGAGCAAGTGGAGAAGATCAGAAAGCTACCTAACACTCTGCTCAGAAAGGTAAGGTTTACAAGTTTCTAAACGAGGTGGGAATGTTCTGTGAGTCAACTGTTCCATTTCTAATATGAAAATGAAATTAAAGATATTAGAAATTCAGCCTATAGAATGATCAAGCAAGGTAGCAGATAACATTGAATAACTACTAATTCATGACCTCTTTAAAAACCTCTAAATGACAAGTGATTTCCCAACTTAGGAGTTGCAGTTCAGTATTTTTGGCACTGCAATCTCTGCACATCTGCCTGGCTGAAAAAAGGTGGCGTAGTCCTCAGGACAGAAAACACAAGCCCACTCTTTGTTTAGCAAAGGTCTGCCTCTGTAATTGCAGAAAACCAAATTCATTTATTTTCCAGATTGAAAATGCAGACCTCTGGGCTGGGGTTGTAATTCAGTGGTAGACCACTTACCTAGCACATGTGAGACACTGAGTTAGATTCTCAGCTCTGCATAGAAATAAAGGTCCACTGACCAAAAAAAAAAAAAAAAAAAAAAAAAATTGTGAAAAAATAAAAAAGAAAATGCAGATCTCAAATTTTAATTTCAGAAGGAACAACTTTTCTCTTTTGGCAGTATTGGGGATAAAATCCAGTGCCTCACACATGCTAGGCAAGTGTTGTTACATCCCCAGGTCAGAAAATTTCATTTCTTCAGATAGTATTTTTTCAAAGTGCCTTGGCAATTTTTATTGGTGTCTCAGCTATGGCATATTCTTGGCAGTTAGCTTTAAAACATGTTTGCTCTGCCCATTGTCTTCAGCAGCATCAAGTGGGACAATCATCCCCTTAGAAACCTCCAATAGGAGCCGGTGCAGTGCTGCATGCCTGCAATCCAACCACAACTACTCAGGAGGCTGAGGCAGAAGGATTCCGAGTTGCAGGCCAGTCTGAGCAATTTAGCAAGACTTTGCCTCAAAAAATAGAAAAATAAAGGGCTGGGGATGAGGGATATGGATGAATACCTTTGGGTTCAACCCCCTGTGCAGAAGGAAAACACCACCACCACCACCACCAACAACAACAACAACAACAACAAAAACCGCAACTCTCAAGTGCTAATGGTTTACATAAAGACAAAACAATGAGAAACAGAAATAAATAAGATGACATGACTTCATCGAGTATTTATAAACCATTACATAATTTCTTTTCCACATTTAGGACAAAGACATTCGAAGACTACAGGACTTTGAGGAAATAGAACTCCTTTTAATGAAAAATGGAAGCTCTGAATGGATACAGTACACACCATCTCTAACAGAAAAGTCCTGCTACAATAGTAATGCTGCAAAAATGACTTATTAACCCCTCAAATTAAACAGGAATCATTATTTTATAATAATGCTGGATACATATGAAGTTTGACTTCATGATCTCCAAATTCTGAGCTGGGAGAAAAGTAAATTCAAAAGGGCTTTGACGGTAATCTCAGTTTCTTGGGAGGCTACAGTAAGGCACAAAGAATAAATTGGAGGCCAACCTGGACAACTTAAATACATCCTGTCTCAAAATAAAGAGGGCTGGGGATGTGGCCTTTGACAAACACAGCTATCACATCCACACCAAAGCAAATTATTTTGTAGTGTTGCACCCCAATCAGAATTAGGAATCAATATGCTTTGCTGAGATTCAGCCAGAGCAAATGACAGGGGTATCCTTCATGTGAACCCCATTAATGGCAGAGCAACAATACCTATTTTTAAAAACACTTGACTTTCTTTTTGTGTGATACTAGGGATCCAATGCAGAGCTTTGTGTATGCTAGGCAAGTGCTGTTACCAATGAGCTACATCCCCAGTCCTATCTGCATACTTTTAAACTTACCCATAAAATGGCATGATTTATATAACCCAAGTTAACTACCTTTAAGACTTTTTAAAAGAAAACTTACAGAATAGTCAAGCATAGCCCAAATCACTGAATTCAGTCAAGTGAGGAGATAGCACAGCTGTTAACCTAACATCTATTCCCAAGGTCAGTTGTCATCAAATATATGCTAAGTTCCTCCCTACACTGCCTAGAATCTGAGTCAGCTCTTCTAGGTGACTTCTAGTACAACTACTTGTATTTTGTTAAGCACTCATTAGCTGCTCGCTTACCCACTTTTTCTCACACACACTACACTACCGCTTCTTTACATATCCATAACTTCTACAGACTATGATGTCATCTCTGATCATTATAGAAGAGGTATACATAAATAGCAAAGCTCCCTGTGGGCAAATTCAATGCTTTAATTTTATCTTCAGCATATGAAACTGGTCACTGTTTCTTTTTTACTTCTCACAAAAGCTCAGTGCTGATCAAGAGTGAGGAAAAGACATAAAAGCATTATGCAAACACTTCTACCCAACTGTTCAAGAGGAAATGGTTAATGGTATAGGCCTGGGAATCCCATCGCACCATTTCATTCATGGAACGTAACAATGTTAATGCAATTCAACTGGCATGCTACATCAATGAATGTAACTAAGCACCTATGCCACATATTCTTTATTTTACTTTTGAGATAGGATCTTGCTAAATTTCCCAGGCTGGTTTCAAATTTGCCCCCCACTCCTGGGTCACTGGGATTATAGGTGTGCACCACCATGCCAATCTTATGCATGTTTTAAAAAACATAGAAATGAAAAAAAGAAAAAAGATAGTAATGACCTACCTTGGGTGTTGTGGCACACCTATAATCCTAGATGCTCCAGAGGCAGGAGGATTGCTAGTTTGAGACAAGCCTCAGGAATTTAGTGACACCTAAAGGCTTAGGGAGACCCTGTCTTGAAATAAAACAAACAAATAAAGGGCAGAAAATGTTTCTCGTTGGTTCAATCCCTGGTACCAAAAAAAAAAAAAAAAAAAAAAAGCATGACCTATAACACAAACCAACTTGAATGCCCAGTGTTCCAATGCCAAGAGATTGTGGTGGTGACAGGACAATCCCCAAATGACACCTTCCTAAAGTATTTTCAATTTTACTTTGAGGAAAATTTAGGCAGGGGCCCATGGGTTGAAAAACAGCCTGAATTCATCATTTGTGGAAATACAAGATTTTTAGATTGTTTTTAAATGCATCTGATAAGCCTATTACTTGAAACAAAATCACTGTCAGGATGAAAGCTTCTACTACTCTAATATGCAGAACTTACACAGGTGCCTCCTATGATCCACGAGAGAATCCATTTAATCACAAGGTTCTGAGCAAACTCAAAACCCAAATTAATAAACAGTCTACATCCCAAAAGGGAGGGAAAGAACCACACAGCAAAATATAGTTTCAAGTATAAGTTAACAGTAGTTGGGGCTGGGGATGTGGCTCAAGCGGTAGCGCGCTCGCCTAGCATGCGTGCGGCCCGGGTTCGATCCTCAGCAGCACCACATACCAACAAAGATGTTGTGTCCGCCGAGAACTAAGAAAAAATAAATAAATGTTAAAATTCTCTCTCTCTCTCTGTCCCCCTCTCTCTCTCACTCTCTCTTTAAAAAAAAAAAAAAAAAAAAAAAAAAGTTAACAGTAGTTTTTTACCTAAGTCATTGATTGTAAAATTGTATACAAGGTACAATTTCACTTTATGACTTTTAAATTGTTTTACTAGGGTAGGGAGCTACATCTGTTTTACTATATATGGCACTTGGAAGGATGTTGAGACCTCACTCCATGTTTCCTCTGTGGCTATGCTCGGTGAAGCATGCTTGCAATTCTAGTGACTCAGGAAGCCAAGGCCAGAGATCTTAAGTTCAAAAGCAGCCTCAAACGTGGATGTGTAACCGAGGTGATTCTGCAATCCGTATACGGGGTAAAAATGGGAGTTCATAACCCACTTGAATCAAATATATATCAAGAGCTTTGTAATGTTTTTTAACAATTTTTTTAAAAAAAGCAGCCTCAGTAACTTAGCGAAGCCCTAAGCAACTCTAAATAAAATGTAAAAATGGGTGGGGGACGTTAACTCCGTGGTTAAGTACTTCTGGGTTCAATTCCCAATACCCCCCCCCCCGCAAAAAAAAAAGGTCTCATCTGGAGAGCAGGACTGGGGGGGGGGGAAGAAGGCAACTAGTAACTGATGATAGAGGCCTTATGTGAACCTAATGCATCTGCAGGTGCTTTTCAAGTTTCAATCACTTTTTTCCTTTTAAAGAGAAACAGCTATATTAACTATTTCTTATACCCCTACTAAAATCAGAGCAAGTACCAGAGATTAACTCTGGTACAAAGGGGAAGGAGTAGGGCGTGGCTCAGCAGATTCCCCCTCTGGACTGGCTTATGTCTGAGAGAAAAGCTTCCCTTCGAACTAGCATAAACAGAAAAGATCCACTCCGGGGTTAGCACCAAAACTAAAACTGTTTTAAAGATTAAAGGGGGGTAAGAAGATACCACAAAGAAACATAACTAGGTCTTGTTTCTAGCTTTTAGTAACTATGACTATGCCTCTGAATTTGGCAGTCCAGAAACAGTACCTTTTAATCTGCCAGGCATTTAAGGATTAATTCTATGAAGTACACTATGTTTACATGTTATCAGTTACTACCTATACCAAGACCTTTCCCACACTTTTTAAATTTAAATTTTATTAAGAAATATCATACATACAAAAGCAAAGCACATAAACATAATTTTAAAAAGAAAATGCTCATCCAGCTTCAGAGTCTGAAGACCCTTTTGCCTTCCATGATCACATTTCCTTCCAAACTTCCAAAGCACCAGCTGACATTGAATTGTGTCAATCATTTCCTTTTCTTTCATTTACCATGTATATAACAGCCTGTTTTTAACCAGCACAGTAATGGAACCACAGTGGATAAATCCTTCTGTAACTTGCTCTTTTGACCATTATTATACTGTTGAGTCATCCAGGTTCACACGTGGAGCTGTAGTTCAGTTTCACTTCTATGGAATTCCATGGTAGGAATGCATCACACTATATATCCAACAAAGGTGTCGACTTGGGGTCTTCCCAGCATTTTTTTTCCTTTTCTTCCTGTTACAAATGCTGCCATTATGACAATTTTATATCCATCTCCTGGCACATATATAAGAGTTTCTCAAGGGTATGTACCTATGGATGAGTTATGGCATACCCAGTTATGACAAACCATTTCTGAAGTTGTTGTTCCTAAATGTTCTTACATCTATTGACAACTGATCTACATGGGATGGCTGAGGTTAAGAAACACATTATCTATGAAACTCTCAAAGTGCATTTTTAAAACAGAAAATTAAAAATTCTGATACAACAATGAAAAATACATTTACTTCTCTGCTTTGGCTTCCTTGAAATATATTTTTAAAAGCCAAATGTTCAACTTAAAAGTGCTGTCTTCTATGTCTCAAAATAAATGCTTCTAAATAGGCTAGTGAAGATAGATTCAGAACATATGGGTAAACATATATAAAAAGACATCTAAACGTATTTTGCTCAAATCCCTCACTCCTATTCAAAAGGGGGAAAAAAAGTATGGTGGTAACAAAAGTGTTCCTACAAGAACAGAGGAACAGAAGGAAATCATACATCACCAAACAATTCTGTTGTTTTTAAATCACCTGCAAGCATTTCAATTGTAATACAAAATTTTATATATATATATATATATATATATATATATATATATATATATATATATATATATATATATATATATATAAAGAAGTTGTCATTTGGGGTCCTTTCACTAACAACTAAAAATTAATCAGAAATGCAAACTTTGAAAATCAACCCTGAATGAAGTCCCATGCCACAGAATGCATATACAACTTCAAATGTTTTGTTTCATGCATATAACAGAAAACATACATAGCAGTGGGGCTGGGGACATAGCTCAGTCAGTCAGTGGTAGTGTTTTTCTAATATGCATGAGGCCATGAGTTCAATCCCTAACACCAAAAAATAAAATAACATTGATCATACATAGCTCATCTACAATCCATTTTAAAAAACAGAATGAAGTTGAGCTCTAAATACTTCCACTAGGTGTGGTGGAGCTTGCCCATAATCCCAGTGACTAGGGGGTTGAGGCAGGAGGATCACAAATTCAATGCCAGCTGCAGCAGCTTAAGGAGACCATGTCTCAAAATAAAAAATAAAAATTGTATATGACTCAGTGGTTAAGAGCCCCTGGTCAATCCCTGGTACCAAAAGAAAGGGAAACAAACCCAACTTCCAAATGAATTTTTTAGTTTTTATATTTCTAAAATCTTTAATCAGAGTTCAGAGCTCAAAACATATGTGATTCAGTGTTCTTAGACCCTGGAGAGATACGGTTGGTTGTCTTCTGAACCTATTTAAGGAACCAGAATGCCTACTCTAAGGCTAGGAGATAAACATCTAAACTGAATAACATGACTAGGTTATTAACAACTTAAATAAAAAATGCAAGAAAGGTGTTTTCAGACCAAACATAAATGGACCTTTATCTTTTTGAAAAACAAAATAAAAAAAAACATTTTAACAAAAATGGTCTTCATGGATTCTGTCTCTATATTACAGAGAAGGAAAGCTTGACCAGCAGATTCCATTACATGGCCCTCTGGAGGGGAGCAAAACAAATGACTCTACTAAACCATTACTATAGTTTGATAGCTTCAGCTAATAAAAGCTTATTCAATTTGATATTAATGAACTATATGTTTAAGAGTTTCTTTTATACATACATGCTGAATTATTTACAGATTAAATGGAATAAGAGTTTTTTTTTTTTTTGAAAATGAGAGGACAGGATACATACACAAAAACACTGGCCAATGAGTCTTAATAGTCATCAGTTGACAGTGATTAATTATACTGTTCAACTTAATTATACTGTTCAACTTCTGTGTCTTAAAATTTCCAAAATATCAACCACTGTTCTAATTTCAGTTCTTATTAAGTCATCTTCTTGATTAAAATCAGCTTTCCAAAGAGAACAGACACAGAACCATTAGCCAGCTGGTAACTTTTTGGTCAGCACAGCAAAAATGCGTACAGAAAAATTAGCCCTTGGCATCTATACTAGATGTGATTTTGGTTAGCAAAAATCAGTCCCTCTGTAGTCAGATCAACCTGGGGTATAAAGTATAAAAGCCAGCTTTTCTATCTCCTTAAGTCACGAACACCTTAAGTGGCTAGGTCTCTCCCTAAAATCCTAGGGTAGCTTCAAAAGTGTCCCCAGAGTAAGCTTTTCACAGGACCACTTATTTCACTTCTTTAAAGTTAACTGTGGATTCTAGATGAGGAAGAAAAATCTGGCATTTGAATACTTTAGTATATTTATTACATTACCTCTTAATGCTATAATCTTGTCAAACACAAAACAGCTTAGGAGAGGACTAATTTTGTTACACTTTATTTCACACCTTATCTTAATCCTCATATGAAGAATCTCTTAAAAATTCAAAGATAAATTCATGTATCCTTGCATCTCCAGATCAGCTGGAGTTGCCCAGAGGGCTTTGTCCCCATAGGATTTTTTCATACAAAGCCTCTAAAAATAATACATCATTATTTTTAAGTTTGGAGCCAGGCGTGGTAATGCACGCCTATAATCCCAGAGACTCAGGAGGCCGAAGCAGGAGGATGGCAAGTTCCAGGCCAGCCTAGGAAACTTAGCACGATCTTGTCGCAAAATACAAAATAAAAAGGGCTGGGGCTACAGCTCAGTGGTAGAGTGGCCCTGGGTTTAATCCCCAGTACCACACAAAATAGAAGGAATGGGGAAAAAGAAAAGGGGAGAAAAGGCTGATGGGGAGTATTTTCTTTAGTAAATTCTATGGTGATTCATTATGCCCATCAGAACAAACATAACTGCACAAAAGTTGTGAATACTGAACCAAGATGTGGAGGCCTACACTCCACATCCTAACATTTCATCAACATGAAGCTCTTGGATAAGTTGTCTAATCCACTCAGTTTCTTTACCCTATAAAATGATGGAAATATTTGAAAAACATTAAGCCACAGAATTGCTATCATATATATGTAATATATGTATGTAGCTGGAAATATTTTTATACAGTTGATAAAGCTAGATAAAGATAGAAACATGCCAATTCTCCTGTTTGTGACATAAAATCACCTGTTTTTTTTTTTAAAAGAAATCTTATTATGTATATTATACACCCCATACACAGAAATTGATAGGACCAGGTTAAAAGAACTCTCGGTACAGGATTTAAAATAAGACCAAAAATTAGTTAAAAGTTCTCAAATGCTCTTCTATACCATATCATAGCTAGAGAGAGGAAGATAATGTCTGTCAGTATATCTGGAATTGTGTTCTAAAAGAAGTCTCTCAGGGATGTAAAAATATATTCTAGTTTACTATACTTCTTCGCTATTAAAAGCAAAGTTCAAATTCATTTATAACCACCCAAAAAATTGGAGCACCATTATTTAAAACAAATTGGAAATTCTATGAAAGTTAAGTCTTAAACAGAACAAATGAGATAAAACTGTACACCAATACCTTTAGTAATAGAATACCTCATATTTAAAACAAGGGACTAGTTCAGAGTAAATAACTTTATTAGAAAAAGATTAATACTAAAACTTCAATGACACAGACAGTCAATTTTGTAACAGAAAGTCAGAGATACTTTATTTTTACTTCTATATCCAAAGGCTAAGTATAGCAGAGTTGTAAAAATGGAATCCCACTTAGTCTGATTCACACGAATACTAACGTTTAATCCTGTTTTCAAAGTCCAAGAATGAAAACTTGCAATTAAACACTGAGCAAGCCACATGTTTAGGTAATATCTTAAAAAGTCTTAAAGAAAAATTATGATACAGGACCTAAATTTTCAGTGGCATATATGCTATTAACACATGTTCTGAAATCTGGAAGGTCACATCAGTCCTGAATTAATTTTTAATTAAAATAAAATAAAAAAAAACACTAACTGAGCTTTTTATACTTTTTCTATGCCACTATAGCTTTCTTTCACCTCATTTTAATGCCGATCTTCACTTTATGCCGTTTTCAGTATTCTTCAAAAAATCTTCGAACAGTTGTCCTACAATGCAAAATTTGGGGAAAAATGATAATTAGACAGCATATAAAAGGCAAATTTTTATGACTAAGTGTTGGCCCAGTCACTAACTGCTAATTATAATAAACGTGTATATGAAATGTTTGTATCTTTTTAACAGTTAAGGCATCAGTGTGGTTCTTAAAGCCATGTGCCTGTGTATGCGTGCCTATGTGTGAATAGCTCACACAGAAACTCTAAACTGCTTTCCTAGAAAAGGAATGCCATCAACAAATCAACTAATTGGTACTTCCTTTTATTAGGAATATTTCATCCCACACCACTAGCCCAAAGAATGAACAGTTTATAGAGGTTTTAAGAACACTTACAAAACCTAACTTAATAGTTCTTTAAAAACCCAAATTCATTCTATATAGTTCAACAATTCTTCGCATGTCACAGATTGAAGTTGTCTGTCCTTCCTATTCACTGCTGCTTTAAACATATCAGCCAGTAACTATTCCTATACACCTATGGCTGACTGCAAATTCTCCTACAAAGTAGGAAATATTAAGCACATACCTCTTAAAGACTTGAGAATTGCATTGAATGTAACAAGGCGAATAATATGAAGTGTTTATTGTATTTAAATTTCTTTAAAGATATCTAATTCTGGGCACCACTGCATCCCTACACACAGTTGAAAAAAAATTCCATTCTGTTAACATTTGATTTATAACTTTTCACGCGATACACAAAAACCCCTCTGTGCTTCTTATAAAGAACAAAAAAGATACACAACAGTTAAGCGTAAAGATCACAGGCAATAGCATTCAAACATG